>NC_062563.1:38543607-39168607 GCF_022837055.1 Prionailurus viverrinus
ATGTTAACTTATTTTAAGAATATTGCAAGTCTTTTGGAGTCATGGTTACTTTCCTTTCTTTTGTTCTAAAGTATTTCACCAAACGCCATCCCACTGACTGAATCCTTTTAGCCCCCTAAAGGGGGTGAGATTGTTCAGTATCTTTCCACCTCCAGCTGAAGGTAAAACCCCCTAAGGCAAAACCAGCAAGAACAACCCTGCAATACATCTGACCTCATGCTATTCCTGATCTATTTTGCAGGAAAGTCTTTCCAGTCAGGTATATAAACCATGAAATCCAGTCAAGAACTTTTGGTGCTCTTTATCTCATATAGCTGCAGTCTTACGGAAACAAATATGCCAGAGATTTGTAAATTCCCACACAATAGGAGAAACGATCATTGGACTTGAAGCAAATCTGCTAAACTCATTTCTCTTGCCATGTTGGTAAAGGACATAAGTTGGCTCATATAACAACGATAATAACTAACCACTGTAAGTTTCTGTTCTTCATGGTAAATGTCATTATTTTAATCCTCAATGCAACCTTGTGAAGTAAAACACTTGTTACCCTCACTTCACAAACAAGAACACACAAACACATTGATTTGAAATGGTAGGTCACATTGAGTGCTTTGGAAAAAAAAAAGAAGAAACAAACAACTAAAATTAAATCTTCCTTCTGACTGTATTTCCAAAATTTAAATCATCTGAGTTATCATTACAAAAATATAAGTATAGCATGGATTGCAGGCTACTTGTATATCAAGTCAGCATTTTCCAGTATTTAGAAATTTATTGGGTTTTAGCCAATCTATTTCCATTTTAAATCATTGTTGGAGAACAACAATTCTAGTCATCAGAAAACCTTCTTAATGGCATTGTTAGATGTGGGCATTGGGAAACAGAAAATATTATGGGATTGAGCTGGAAGGATATGCATGTAAGAAGTAAAAGTGGTAATAATCTCTGGGGAAATGGGAGATGAGACTGTATATTCTTCTTTTCCCATGTATTTCCTTTTTTTATTATTGAAGAAAAATGCAAGACTAAAGAAAATAAAGAATAATGCAGGAGGGTGTTAACTTTTCCAAGGAATTATATCTACTTCTGAATAATGAGTTTATTTTACCTTTAACTCTAAAGTCTGCAGTAAGTGCCTACTAAGATGAATCTCTTGATCTTTGCTTCCTCTCTTTAACTGCTCTCTCTGATGATTTAGAAATGATCTGTTGTCACCATGGTTACTACCCAACCTCAGAATTCTTGAAAAACGTATACTACTCCAAATCACCAATTATTTAATAGATAACTTGAGTAGCCCTGTAACTATTATATTCACTGAATTTATGATTTAAAAAACTTCCAGAAAAGATATCTGTAAATAATTTTGAAAAATAATATAGGATGAGGAATCAGTTTCCCTGATTTCAAGACTTAATTACGCACCCACAGTAATCAAGACTATGTAGTATTGGCAGAGAGATAGGCACATAGATCAGTGGAACAGAGCAGAGCACTCAGAAATAGAACCACAGAAATATCTTCAACGGATTTTTTGACAAAAGTGCAAAAACAATTCAATGGAGGAAAAATAGCTTTTTCTATATATGATGATGGAATAAGTAAAATAGACATCTATAGGCACATGTACAAAAAGAATCTCTGTGTAAGTCTCCCACTTTGCACAAAAGTTAACTCAAAATCTGTCATGGACTTAAACATAAAACATAAAATGACAAAACAAACAAACAAAAATAAGATAAAATCTTACAAACCTAGGCAAAAAGCAGTTAGAATTGACATTAAAAATATGATCAGTAAAAGGAAAGAATGGTAAATTAGACTTCATCAAGATTAAAAATTGTTGCTATGTAAAAGACTCTATTAAGACAATAAAAAGACAAACTATAAACTGAGAAAATATTTGCAATTCATATATCTGACAAAAGACTTTTATCTAGAATATATAAAGAACTCACAAAACTCAACAGAAAAAAAAATCCAATTAGAAAATGGGCAAAAGACATAAAAGACATTTCACTGAAGAAGATATGCAGACGGCAAATGAGCACATGTAAGTAGGTTCAATATCATCAGCCATTAGGGAATGCAAATTAAAATCACAATGAGATATTGCTACACATCTATCAGAATGGCTAAGAAAAGAAGTGACAACAACTCTAACATGCTGCTTAGAATGTGGAGATACTGGATTACTCACACACTGGTGGCGGGAATGTAGAATGGTACTCCTGAGTAGCTGAGTCAATTGAGCATCCAACTCTTGATTTCAGCTCAGGTCATGATCCCAGGGTCATGGGACCCAACCCTGCAGTGGGCTCTGTGCTGAGCATGGAGCCTGCTTGAAATTCTCTTTTCCTCTCCCTCTGCCCCTCTCCCCCACTCATGCTCTCTCTTTTTCTCTCAAATTAAAAAAATAAATAAATAATAAAAATGCTTTAAATAAATGAATGAATAAATTAAATAAATAGTACAGCCACACTAAAAAACAATTGTCGATTTCTTTAAAAACTAAGCATGCAACTGTTGTACAATCTAGAAATTGCATTCTTAGGCATATATCCCACAGAAATGAAAGCATGTTCACAAAAACAAACACACAAACAAACCTGTAAATGAATGTTTATAACAGTTTTATTCATGGTAGCCAAAGAGCACAAACAACTCAGATGTCTTTCAAAGGGTGAGTGGTTAAACAAAGTGTGGGACATCTATTCAATGATTGCCAATCACCAATAACAGGGAAAAAACTATGGATGCACTCAGTAATATAAGTTAATTTCCACAGAATTATGCTAAGTGAAAAAAGCAAGTCCCAAAAGTTTACAATATTCTATATTATTCCATTTATATTATATTCTTGAAATTATAGACATGGAACACAGAATAGTCATTGTCAAGGGTTAAGGAGGAAGGGGAGGCAGGAGGGAAGCAAGTGTGGCTATAAAAGGGCAAAATCAGGGACCCTTTGGTGATGGAGTTATGAGGTATTTTGACTGTGTCCATGTCAATATCTTGGTTATGATATTTGACTTTGGTTTTGTAAGACATTGCCACTGGAGAAAACTGAGTAAAGATATGTTGGATTGCTGTGTATTACTTCTTATAGGTACACGTGCATCTACATTTATCTCAAAACAAAAAATGCAATTAAAAAAAGTCAACATGAGCTTGTTAGTCGTAGTTCCACAGCTAGCCTTCAAAATGTATATGTTCACTTCTACCAAATAAGCTGTCAGCGGAAGCTGCTTCTGTAAGTTCACTTGGCACACAAAACAGATATTCTGCCATCTGTACAGACACCATCCTTCAGGCTGCCCACACTCTGGTCTTCCTTCCAAACCCAGAAGGCTCTGACTCACCACTTTATTTTGATCTTTCCCTCATCCTAAATATATATACAAATGCTAAGTCATATATACATACATACAAATGCTAAGTCATCACAATTCCTATTTTCCCTTGAAATAAAGTTTTAAATCAGCATTACACCACTGCCAAATACCGAGTAATGACAACAGCACATATGCCACAACAGATGGCTCATGAGTTGTGGTTTTTACCCCCAAAGTTCTTCAGCCTAGTAAAACTATCAGTAAGCATGTTCCAAATAAGTATTGTAGAATAGAGAGAAAAAGGCAGCACGCTTGGGTTGGGAGGGTAATGGGATCTCAGAAAATGGAGGAATAACATTCTGGAAAGTTCCAACCAAGGACCAGTATTGTAGCATCCATTTTATGGCTCAAGAATCCTTAGTTTTTGTTTTGGGGGTGTTTTTGTTGTTGTTGTTGTGTGTGTGTGTGTGTGTGTGTGTGTGTGTGTGTGTGATAAAAAAGACCTCAAACACTATTGAGAATCAAATGACAATTTTGGAGACTGTCCCCCCTCCAAAGTACAAGCATTTGTCAATTGATTGAAAAATATGATCACTGTTGAAACTATTTTTTCTGACCTGACTGTTTTAGAGAATGCTCAAATATTCAAGATATTCAAGTCCAAATCAGTAAGTGTCAAATGCATCTCTGAAACTTGGAGCCTGTGATTGCCAGATTAAATGCCAGGATCTTTAGGGACACTTGCTAATAATACATATCTCCACTTTATTGTTTTCTTCCTCTATTCAAATTGCTGATCTTCCTAACTTATTTAGATGCATTGAACATGCATTAGGCTTAGTAAGTGATGTCTTCGCAATGCATCATGTATTAGTCAGCTATTGACACAATTATGTTGCATAACCAACCATCTCAAACTGAGTGGCTTATAACAACTAGCATTTGTTTTCATGCTCACTGGTCTGTAGATCAGCACCTGGGCTGCTCTGAACTTGACTCAGCCAAGTAGCTTTGCTTCCGTCTACACATCTGCTAGACTAGGCTTGGCTTGGGTTTGGGTCTGATCCAAGTGTCTCTTGTATCCTTGAATGAAAGAATTCTTAGGAAAGGTCTAATGGTAAATGACAGAAAGAATAAAAGTAAGGCAAACCATCTAAGCCCAGTTAAAGCCTCCACTTGCCACACAAGTCTAACATTCCTTTGGCCAAAGCAAGTCACATAATGGCTTCCTGCATCAAATGCTCACAGTAGGAGAGGGAAGGGAATACTTGATGTACACTAATCCAATATTTCACACACCACACACTTCTTTCTAGTATTTCCATAAGGCAACAAAGATGCTCTAGTGATATTTCACCATACTCAAATGCCTAAACCAAATGGTCAAAAAAATACAGCTACACTAAGACCAAGTCTCAGTGTCCAAGTCATGATTATCAAAAATGTCTCTGAGCATTGCCAGATATTCCTTTGGGGTCAAAATTGCCAGAATTTATAACCACTATTTAAATTTTTTTTTAATGTTTATTATTTTTGAGAGAGAGAGAGAGAGAGAGAGAGACCAAGCAGGGAAGGGGCAGAGAGAGAGGGAGGCACAGAATCAGAAGCAGGCTCCAGGCTCTGAGCTGTCAGCACAGAGCCCAACGCGGGGCTCAAACTCACAGACTGCGAGATCATGACCTGAGCCATAGTCAGCTGCCCAACCTACTGAGCCACCCAGGCAGCCCTATAACCACTATTTTAGTGAAATAGTCAAACATTCAACATATGATAAACATTGTCAATTGCCAAGTAGAAAATGTCAGTAATACAATATTTTTCTACATCAATATAAATAAATTTGCATTTAAATAAACTTGATTCAGTCCTTTTATATAGCAGGCATTAGATAATCACCCTCAAATCCCTATAACCACTCTGCCAGGTGGGTGTCATTATTTCAAGCAACTGATACTAAAATTGAGCTGCACTTAAGTGAATTGTGCAAAGACTGAAAGATAAAAAGAGACAAAATGAAAAATTTTTAAAATGATTTAGCTGTATCTTTATTATAGGAATACCACAGCATTTCTACTTTGAAATGAGTAGGTGAAAATTTCATTTATATTGTGGGGTTTTGTATATACCCATGAAATTGTCACCACAATCTATGCCATAAACATACACACCACCTCCAAAATTTCCCACAACTTTCTTGATTTATTATTATTATTTTTGTGATAAGAACAATTAATATGATATCACTTATATGAGCAATCTAAAATAGTCAAATTCTTTTTTAAAATTATTTTTAAATTTATGTTTTTATTTTGAGAGAGAGAGCATGAGAGAGATAGCAGAGAAGGGTCAGAAAGAGGGAGAGACAGAACCCTAAGCAGGCTTTATGTTGCTAGCACAGACCCTTGATATGGGGCCGAACCAACAAACTGTGAGATCATGACCTGAGCTGATCGAGAATTAGATGCTTAACCGATGGAGCCACCCAGGCGCCCCTAAAATAGTCAAATTCTTAGAACAAAAAGTAGAATGGTAGTTTCTAGGGTCTTCGGGGAGAGGGAAACAGAGAGGTATTTGTCAAAGGGTACAAAGTTTTAGTTATGCAAGATGAGTAAATTCTAGAGATCTACTGTACAGCATAATGCTTATTGTTAACAATACTGTAGGATACTTAAAAATTTGTTCAAAGGGCATATCTTAGGTTAAAAGTGAGATGTGAACTGAAAATCCCCAACTTAAAATCAGTTTTAAGTAATAACACATATTGTTATACCACCGTTAAGAATTCCTGATTATGCATTTTCATCCTGCTTTATTAGGTATTTATTTTATATTAAAATTTGTGGTAACCAAAGACTTAATAGAAAATTAACTAATATCAATGTAATGTTTTAATGGAGGATGTTTTATTATTCACAACACAAGCACTAAATGATAAATTACTCGTAAAGTCTCCAACCACTAAGAACAGTAGTTAAATCATATGCATATTGTATGTATATATTGTTATGGTCATATACACTTTTGTTCCTATCATCTATACCCACAATCATCATTATCAAAAGCATAATCTTCGGTGTGTCTAAGGTAGCTCAGTAGGTTAAGCATCCAACTTTGGATCAGGTCATGATCTCATGGTTCGTGGGTTTAAGTCCTGCTTCAGGCTCTGTGCTGATAGCTTGGAGCCTAGAGCCTATGTCAGATTCTGTGTCTCCCTCTTTCTCTGCCCCTCCCCTGCTCAGGCTCTGTTTCTCTCAAAAATAAATAAACATTAAAAAAAAATTTTTTTTTAAAGTATAATCTTCAAGTGGAAGTAGTACCAATTTACCTTTTCTAGGTAATTTATAGAAACCTCCGTTCTTACTATTTCACTGGCCATTCACCTAGAATGCTCTTCCCCAGATCTTTTTTCAGGCTCTGCTCCAACGCTACTTCCTCCGAGAAACCCTTCCTGACCATCCTATGAGAAAAAGCAACTTCTAAGGCTTTATTCATTTTCCTTGCTTGGTTCCATATAGCACCTCTTAATAATTGACATAAAATTGCATATGTTTTTTGCTCTTTTATTTATTAACTGTGTCTTCCACTAGAATGTAAGCTCTATACAGACAGGAACTATGGTTTGTTCATTCCCCTATCTCCAGGACCTATAAAAGTACATTGTAGGTCTTCAAATATTTGGTGAGTAACTGAATAAATAAAACCTAATTTTTAACTAGAGACTTAAAGATTTTTGAGGTTTACCTAAGTTTTTTCCTAAGTGCCCCAACTACCCCATCACCACAACTCACACATACTCTAGAGATTCCAGAAGTCCCCCGAAGACTTCTGAGAATTTCTGAAGTTTTATATTCTAGGACCCCTTTAGTTCTGGCTGCCTGCTTTCTTGATTTATTAATCATCTTGCCATCCTATGCATTCCATCTTTGTCCCAGTAAAAACCTTCTTGCATAAGGTAACTCATGTATTTAGTAAACTTTATTGAAGATTTATGGACAATAAAAAGAAGAGGATTTTAGACATGATGAAGAAAAACTTTGAGGTAAACATCAAGCATTCTTCTTTAAAAGCCTTCCGTTGCCACCCCATAGGGGTTTTCCATGGATATGCTACTCTCTGAGTTTCCCTAGCCCAATAGCGACTTCCTGGTCCCGGCTTTACTCCATGCGTCCTCTTCATTTCATGCCCACCCAAGGTAGAAACAAATCCTCTCCATCTCACACAGAGCAATTCAGTCTTCTCTTTTCTTGCTTTAGATCTTTCTGGTCTCATGCTTCATGGTCTTTTCTTCCATCCCCCAAATTTACGGGCATTTTCCTAAACAAAGATTCTTCTTTCTTTCTAAGAAAAGAAATGTCTGATGCCAGATGTTAAGATGGTGTATCCGTTGCTTCCATAGCTATGAGAGACTCTAATATTCCACATGGACACCAAATATTACTTCTGAATAACTATTATATATTGCCCTTATATATGCTAACATTTTTCCATAGTTATACAATACCAATATACACATGGATATATATATATATATATTATATTATATATGCTATTATAATTCATAATCAAATTATCAGAAAGTATTACTAAATTGACATGGCTTCACAGCACCTTTTGGTCATTGGGTATTTCATCAATCAATCAGTTCTAAAAGATCAACTTTAATTAGATAGATGTCTGTAAGCCTTTCTGATATTAGAAACAGTTTCCTCACACTTTAAAAGACTGATAATTTATTGCCTATCCAATATCAATTTTTCAAATGGAACCTAAAAATTAAGATTTGAAAGGGACAAAGGCAGCCATCCTTGTAGATTCTTTTCATGCTTGTCAAGTATTTTCATCAGAGAAATTGCCACAGGGATGGAGAAAAACACAAGGACTGTTCATTTATCTAAATTATATGGACACATTGTTAAATGAAAGAAGTTGCATGCAAACCAATATTTAGCGTGTCATCTAAAAATAAGAATATGTTTGTATTATCACTTGGTTGTGAGACATAAGGTCTCACTTACCTGGAAGAAGAAGCCCATTGCTTGGTAGGACACGAATACCTGAAACCTCAGATAGTTGTAGTGGTGCTGGTGGTAGGTAAAAACACCAGTGCCTGCCATTTGTCTTGCACCTTGACCCCTCTGGTAAAATTGTCATCCAGGCCACCTGGATGCATTCTTGATTGCATTCTTGATTGCATTTCTAACAGTTGGAGGCCTCAAATGTGTCATGATGTTGCATCTACCACACTCTGCTGGGTCTTGAAAAAAGTTAGTAGTCATTACCCTGTCTCCTAAAATACTGCTTCTGATATCCCCAGTATCCTGGCATACTCCATTGAATTGCATCAGCCAGTACTTTGCAATGAAGTCAATTATATAATTTTAATCCTAGGTGCTAAGGTCAAACATGACATGCTAGTTGAATCTTTACTTATTATAGGATGGCATGTTATCCTTAGTATAAGAGTCTTGAGACCAATTCTTCAGGCCTAGATGAGATATCCTTGACCTATGAAAGGCACCTACAGATGCCATCTTCAGCCAACTTGCCACACTACTTAAATCCAACAATGGAGAGAAGGACTACTGACTGCTTGACTCAAATGACTATATATGACACTTTCCACTGGGTGATGTCACTCCCCTGGGCTACTATTTCCATATGGTTCAACAGACCTCCCCTTACTGTTTCAGTTCAACATAATCTGAACCCAAGACACAGGTGGTCATCTAGCCATTACAGATTTTCCTGCACCTCTTCTAAGACCTTACTTATCCCTTCTGGCGCAAGTGTGAAGAACAATCTTCTCAGAGTATGTTTGTCAGTTCAGGACCTCCAACAAGCAGACACCAAGAGTTAAAAGTATAAGAGATTCACTGAGAGTAAAACTTGTGGCGTGTAAAGGGATGAAAGGAAACCCTTCAGACCATGATGCAGATATGAATCCAGAGAGTGAAAGGAAAGAAAGATTGTGTAGGAAATGGCACAGGCTGTGGTGTATCTCTAAGAAAGTTTCAGCCACCCAATGGGGAGCTCCAGTGCACAGAATGGCCATTGAATAGTCCAACGTTGAACAGCAAAGTCCAGGCCCTCATACTCTCATGATGGTCACACACTGGCTTAGAGAAGCCCAGGAGCAGTGTAGCCTCAGGTTAGACAATACAGGAGATCTTGAAAGTGCTACAGCTGGGCACTGACAGCTATCTGCATTGCTTGACACAGGTTCTTTCTTGAAGAGAAATCTGAGTGGTGCAAATCTATGGTTGCCTCAGGAGGAGACATAGCATACTACATCCTTGACCGTAGTCTAGTTCCTGGGTAAGGGATAACTGTGATGATGACAAAAATATAGAATTTGTCAAACATCTAGGCCAAGTAACCAAAAAGATTCTCCATGCCTCAAAGACCCAGAAGTTTAGCCTAAATTCTAGGGTCATCTTAGAACAGAATCACTATTATGTGTTGGCCAATTAGTCTTATCCTAGACTAACACACTACCTGAAACTATATGCATCAACATCAGTGCGGAGTCAGAAGGTTCAGTGTCCCACATATGGGACACTAGGAAGAAGGGTTGTCTAGAGCTCTTAGCAACCTGGGACCTATCCTCTGGGCTGGGGCTGGGCTCTCTGAGACTTCACTGAGGGGAGTTTAAAGTTATATTCATGGCTTTAATTTTCCTATTCTTGTTCTAACCATCCTCCAATGTCTTCTACACTGATACCAGAGACTAGCCTCATGAGCTTACAGGCTAAAATGGTATGGGTTTCTGACACATACCATCTACCCCTTGGGATAGGAGTGAACAGAGAAGTGAAGTTTAAACTTTTTTCATAGCCTGTAGGCTAGCTTCTCAGAAAAGGTGATTATCTCCTCTAGGGCACTACAGAAAGTGTTAGTCTGAGGCAATTGATCCCCGAGAGGACTGTGATAATGCATTTGGTCCTGAGGACACTAAACTATTGTCACATAGCTGCAGTCACAGGATTTGGACTCTATCCCAGCCCTCTGTTCATGCCAGGGGAGGGGAATCTTGCAGCCCACCAGCCAAGGGCTGGATTCCTGCTCCTCAAACCTAAGGATCTGCCTTTCTAGATCCCCTTCTGCCACCTCAGAGAGTGATAAGCAATGAGGACCACATATCTGCTAACTGCTTATGTTTCTATGATTTTCTTTCCCAATAAATTATTTTCCAGATGTCCTGTTATGTGTGCTCTCTGGTCATGTGCCCTTGTCTGCTAGGTAGCATCCTTCTGTTTATCAATACATAATGGAAGTACACACAAGAAATTGATAAAAATGGTAAACCAAGAGATATTAGAGATAACTGGTAGATGTAGACAGAAGCAGAAGCAAGACTTGTCAGTGCACATATTTGATATCTGAACAATGTGAATGTCTTACGTAATTTTTAAAAAATAAAAATTGGGGGCACTAGGGTGGCTCAGTCAGTCTAATGTCTGACTCTTGATTTCAGTTCGGGTCATGATCTCGCAGTTTGTGAGTTCAAGCCCCACGTTGGGCTCTGTGCTGACTGTGTGGAGTCTGCTTGGGATTCTTTCTCTCTCTTTCTCTGTCCCTCCCCTGCTTGTGTTTTTTCAACTACATAAATAAATAAATAAGACTTTAGTAATAAATGAATGAATAAATAAACAAACAAATAAGTAAAATGAACATTGGAAGGAGAAAAGCTTAAATTAATAACTTCTAGGGAATAAATAAATTAAACTAATGCCACACAGTTTCCCCCTCTTGTACAAATTTTTTTACATGGACTTGAAAGTGACACTGACAGCCATAGACATGAAAATGTGCCATGTACAATGGAGAAAGCATCCCAGAAGTAAAATAACATCATGATGGAAAAGGCATAGTGCATATATTTTCTCAAATAATACATTAAGATGCAATTTTAGTTAAATATAAAGACATTTCTAAAATATAGAGAGGGAAATTATCTAAAAGTAAGAAGTATTTTGACTGCTTGAGAGTGGTAGGAACTATGCATCACACAGATGGTTCCCCCAATGAAGATTAAGAAGGTGTAATTCACATTCTTCTTCCCAGCCCTTCACAGCCTGGATGGGGAGACAACTAAATAGATAATCAAAATACAGTGTGATAGCATACATGAAAAATAATTCCAGATATATTGTTGATGTAAATATGAAAGGGAAAGCAAGAAAAGCTCTAGAGGAAAACATCCACAACTATCTTCTCTACCTCAGGGGAGAGAAAGTTTTCCAAAACAGAACAAAAACATAAAGACCATGGAGGAAGCAATTATCCAATATCCAATTGGATAATTATCCAATTATCCAATTATCCAATAAATTGGATAACATTAAAAATAAGAATTTCACCTCATGAAAAGACACAATTAAAAGATGAGAAGGTAAGCCACATAGTGGGAAAATATATTTCCATCACATGTACCTGAAAAGTCACTCCAATAGATAAATGATCAAGAGACTTCAACTGACATCCACAAAAGAGGACACATACATAACCAATAAACATGTGTGAAGTAACAAAAGAAAATTGTAGCCGCAATGAGACACCACTGTACAATAACCAGAATGGCTAACCATTAGCAATGTCCATTGTTGCTAACCACTGCAAGTCCCCCAAATGGGGAACAATTGGAATGTACATGCACTGCTAGAGAGAAAAAAATTGGTAAGATCATTTTGGAAAATGTTTGTCAGTGTCTATTAAAGCCAAACATGCACCTACTCCGTAACTCCTAGACATGTATCCAAGAGACATGAGTGCTTGTTTCAACAAAAGATGGAGAAAAAAATGTTCATAGCACCATAGTTAAAATAAACAAAAACTGGGAACAGCATAAATGCCTAATAGTAAAATGGATACATAAATAGTGGGTCTATTAATTCAGTGGAATATTACACAGTAATGAAAATAAAATTATTATAACTACACACAACAACATGGAAAAATCTCACAGGCATACCCAGTAAAAGAAATCAGACATAAAATTAGAGGTACTGCATGGTTCCACTTATATGAAGTTCTACAGCAAGCAAAACTATGATAGTAAAAGTCAAATGATAATTACCTTTGGGAAGAAGGAAGTATATTGATTAAAAGGGAGCATTAAGAGGGCTTCTGGGTTGGGGGTTATTTAAATTTCTTGGTCTGGGTGGTGATTTCATGAGTATATTCACTGCAGGATAAGTGTACTGTACATTATGAGTGATGCAGTTTTCTTCATGAATGTTATATTTAAGGAAGTTAAAAAAAAAGTGCAATTCAGTCCTCTGATAGAATTCACGGAGGGAATGTGCAGGAGAAAGCTCCAACACTGGTTTAGGTAATTGGGAAATATTTCCTGGAAGGTCTACACTGAGCCCTGGAAGATGGATAGAAGTGATCTTGGTCAATAGCAGTGAGAATGTCCCAGAACAAAAAGCTGGAGGTGAAAGACATTGTGGTGCCTTCCAAGAACCATTACTATGTCTTAAGGCAAAAATACAGTGTTCTGGGGTTGTGAGGAAGGACAGAGAAGAGATGGGAATGTTCAGAGAATCCAGGTTATAGATTTGTCAGCCTTGTTAAGGAATTTGAACTTTGTTCTTTGAGCAAAGAAGAGTTGATTTTAAATAGGCAGTAATGTGATTAGATTTGCACTTAGAACCATGACTATAGCCACAATGGAGTATTGAGAATACAAGATTGGAGGTACTGGAAAATTCCAGGTTAAAAAAGAGACAGAAATGGAGGATATTAAGGGGGTGTTTTGACAATAGACCTTGACAAATGATTGATTATGTATGAAAGACAAAGGAGTCTAAGGCAAATCCCAGGTCTTAGCCTGTGCCATTTCCTGAGAAGAGAACACAGGAATGTAAACAGTTTGTGTGGAAAAGACGGGGTTTATGGACCAGAGATAACTGATACTATTATGTGGGACAGCACCATAGTGAGATTCTAAACACACCAAGCAAGACTCTTATTTTTTTTTATGGAATTTTACAAGTTCCCTT
The DNA here is from genome assembly GCF_022837055.1 of Prionailurus viverrinus. NCBI lineage: Eukaryota > Metazoa > Chordata > Mammalia > Carnivora > Felidae > Prionailurus > Prionailurus viverrinus. Next base: position 38,556,950 of record NC_062563.1, read on the forward strand.
GGTAGTTTCCCATCAGCTATCTCATTTTGATCTTTCCATAGCCTCTAGTATGGTCAGCGGAGGTATTATCATTGCACATAGCAAAAAGTCTCCTCCTCTCAGATATGTGCAGCCATTTAGAGTTGGCAAAGCACCGGTGTAGACTAGCAAAGTGTGGATAAGCTCTAGCTTTATCTCTTTGGGACATGATACATCTCACTCCATGGTTGACCATGTAAAAAAGGTCAACCAAGGCAACACATTCCAAAATGCTTTTAAACGTGAAAGAAATACAAAAACGTCTCTATTATTATTACATCTAAAAAGTGTCAGTAATCAAAAGCAAACCCCAAATGAACCATGAGTCATCTTCCTTGCCTTCCCATAGCCCTCACTTTCTCTTCTCTCATAGTCATCTAAGCCAATCTGAGATTAGCCTTGGCCCTGGTGTGTGGAGCTGTGCTAATTTGCATGGCTTTTGAGGTCCAATTATTGATTTTCTATAAGGGGAGGCTATGTTTGGACAGGTGGGTGGCATGGCTATTTGTCCAACAGCATTAAGAGTAACTCACTGACAGCTTTATCTCTTTGCCCTGGACACCCAGACACAGGGTCTCATCAAACACTGGGGATGCTTTGGCATCCCATGCTCGATGTCTCCCATTACCCCACAGATCCACATTAAGGTGATGAATTCCTTGTCAACTCATTTTATTTATCACCTCTGAGGTGGGCTGTTAAAAACCACAATTGTCAAATTTCTCATATATCTGTCACAATCCAAGTAGGAAAAGTCCACAAATAGCTGACATTTGAACATATTCCTTCTGGAAGAGACATAAATGAAAGTTGCCTTTTCTCTAAGTTTAGTGTGAAACCAGATTTAAAACTAAATATTGTCCTACTTATAAACAGAAAAGAGTAAATTAAGCAGGAAATGTTAATATCATTGAAGAATTTTGTTATAGGTGATGGAGTGAGAGGGGAGATCTAGTTATAAATCATTTTGTCTGAAAAGAAATGTAAATAAATAAGATTCAAACAACTAAAATGGAAAATTAAAATGTCTAAGCACAAATGTCTAAATTTCAAAAATCTTAGTATCTATGGATAGGTCCTCTAAAGCAAATCTGAGACTTACCATCAAAATTCATGTTATTTCTACATGTTTCTACCTGTTGTTTGAGTCCACACAGACATATGGTACATGAAAGAACTTAAGGGAATTAATATTTTATCATCTGTCACCTGTAAGCCTATAGCAGAAGCAAAATTAGAAGCAAAGACAGAGTTTCATCTGGAACTCAGCAATTGATAAATGTCAGATGTGGCTGATCGTTTCAGGAGACTTGGGACAGGACATGGAAAGAGATTGTCACCAGGTAGCCACTGATCAAAGGGAGGATGTACCCAAAGGAGAAACATGGCATTCCAAAGAGTAACTATCAACTTTCACTTGAAGGTGCCCAAGTACAGAATACACTACTATTCCATTATCTAGCTGGAAATGAGCCTAAATATTATCCAGGTTTGACCGTTCATTTTGCAGAGAAAGTGTCTGAAGATTGAGAGACTGAGCAACAGTCACACAGCTGCTTTGGGACTCTGCTAAAATAGAAACTGGAGCTTCTTGGGTTGCTGTTTGTTGATCTTTCTATTACCTGCACCTCATGCATTATATTCACTGACCCCATAAATCTTTACTGACCATTATATGTGATTAAGGTATTTTAATAGCTACCATGGGAATGACTTAACACTATCTGTTCTCATTTTGATCAAATAAATCAACTGGTCTTTACCAAACAGTCACTTGTTCACTGGGAATTTAATATCACCAAGACTCATTCATTAAGTCATTCATTCATTCATTCATTCATGTCGTACCTCTCCAAAAATACTTCTCTAGTCACACAAGCATCTTGGGTGAGCATCCCTTCCATAATACACACCTATATTTTCTGGTATGGCTGCTCTTGGGAACTGTTTCTGACACCTCCTACCCTCAAACACACAGCAGGTTGGCTTCTGTATCCTCTATGTAAACAGAGCTATTTCCCAGCAGTCTTCATGAGGCTTTGATGTTTTATTCATTTATTCATTTATTTATTTATTTATTTTAATTTTTTTTAATGTTTATTCATTTTTGAGAGAGAGGTGTGAGCAGGGGAAGAGTAGAGACAGAGGGAGACACAGACTCTGAAGCAGGCTCCAGGCTCCGAGTTGTCAGCACAGAGCCCAATGCTGGGCTTGAACCCACAAACCCCAAGATTGACCTGAGCTGAAGTCAGATGCTCAACCAGCTGAGCTGCCCAGGTGCCCCTGATGTTTTAAGTTGAGTATCATTCAATGATGTTTTATCCTTCATAGTTGTTCCCATGTGCAGCCACCTCTCAGTTCTTTGATCATACTGCTGTGCCCTACCTATGAGGCAGACAGGAAGGAGGATGTGTAGAGCATGCATTTAGTCATAGGGAAGACCTGAGAGCTCGCGGTCACTTCACCATTATCACAGCTATTGAATCCTGCTATTCCACTGTTAAATACTGCATAGAATCCTGTGATTACATCATTAAATATGTCTTCATTTTTGTTAAGCACTACCCTCCCCTTTTAAATGCAAATAATTTTGAAAGTGTTAGTACACCGAACTCTTAATTTAGAAGATCAGATTGTGTTCATTCTCAACAGGAGAGAGAAGTGAATTAAGGACTGGACACTCCAGGCAGAGGTGGAGTAATTGCCGTGATGACCTCAGATGAATCTAGTCCTGTGAAGGGAAACGTGGAGCGAGAGGGCAGTCATTCTGTGCTGGCAAATTGGCTCTGTGTAGCCTCCTCTGGGGTGATAATAACCATAATCGTCATCATAATCATTAAAGCAGCTGATATTTATTGGGGGCTTATTATGTTCCAGACGTTTGGCTGAGAGCATGATACTATTGAGGCCACAGACAGGTCTCTTTGAGAATCGGAAGCCTTCACTTCTGACCCCTGAAAGGCTGCTAAAGTATTATTAGCAGGTCTTGGTCTACACCTCTTGCTTCCACCTCCAGACAAAGTGACTGATTCTCTCCTGTGTAACTGCCAAGATAAAATATGTTAATTGCAAACATGGTTACCTATTTAGTATTAATCTATGCCTACAAACTCAGGTATATGAACGAGAAATAATCACTGTCTTTGACAGCCACCAAACAAGCATGGATCCTAGAACTGAACGGTCTAGATTTGATTCCTGGATGTGTGGTTTTGGTTTCCTTATCTGTAAAATGGGTTGTAAAATGTCACTTTGTAGGGTTTTCATGATGACTGAATGAGTTAATATATGAGAAGTGATTAGAACTGTGACTGGCACATCATGCCTGCAATGTAAGAGCTAGCTCTTATGTTATCACTATCCCAAAATATTGGCTGAATACATCTGTGTAGAGTCCTGGTGTAGTGAGAAATAAGAAGGAATGGTGTGATTGAAGTCAGACTATTGCAGAGAAGGTCTTCCTTTTGGTCAGGGACCTGACCAAATGGTCTCAATTGTCTATGAGTGACACCAAGGATCCAGGAACTTTCCTGCGAGGCTACATGGAACCTGTCTCCTAAATGTACCACTTTGCCACTTTCTCTCCAAGGCTTTGCTTTTGGAGAAAAGCATTCTTAGAAGGCTCCTGCAGACCCTGTCAACTACTTTCCCCTCTCTCACTACTGGACCAAGGAAAATAGTTTCCTACTCTGAAGATGAGAGCAAAGCTTAAGTCCTTTTTTTTCCCTTAGCTGCAATTCTCCAATTTCCCCTAATTGCATAGGATTTTAGAACACAAAAGCCTGGGAAAGCTACAGACCATTTTTGATTTCCTGGCCTTGCCCTTATACATCGGTCCTCTGAAGCAGGAATCACCTTGCATGACTGGAGGGAAAGGGAGAATCCAGTGTGGGGCAGGGGGTGAGGGGGAGAAAAGGTGAATATCTTCATACGTTATCCACCCTACTTAAGAGGATGTTTCTTACAGCATGATTGGGGATATCAGTAACTCAACAGAAGCCAGGTTCCCACTGCTTCCTCATTCCTGAGAACCTCTAAATGCCATGCTGTGCTTTCTTCCTGACCCAACATTGGCTCCTGGAGGGTGTCTGGGCAAGGGAAGCAGAGACTGGTGAGCTGTAGGTACTGTGAGTGCATGAATGCAGCTAGATTCCATCCCTGGCAGATGCCAGTTCTGGGTTTCTACAAACATGGGGATTTGACTTCTCCAAGTGGCCTCTGACCACTCAAACACACTGTCAATGCCTCTTCACACCACCAGAAACAGGATGTGAGCAATGATACCAGCTACTGGTTGAACTTCAGGCAAGTCTGGGTGCTTCCACCTTTAATTGTAGAAGTACTACAAGTCTAGAGGCAGTCCTTGCCTCAGCCAAGAAATAGAGTTCAAGTGAACCTAAAGCCTTGTTCTTCAGTTTCTAGTGTGTGTGTGTGTGTGTGTGTTATAGGTCTGACACTGATGTCAGAGATGGAAATCCATAGGACATCAGGTAGCTGGGAAGGTAAGATGGTTGTAAGGTGGGGAGAACAAGGAACAAAATGGAACCTACACACATTATCTTAAACCTGAAAATGGGCTGAAATGCATATCACTTCGTATTGCCTCTGACCTTCGAAGTTTGGTGTCCTGCAAAAGACTTTCGTCTGCTGCTAAACACACACACCAACTCCCTGGGTCAGAGGAACCACAGGAGGGTCACAGGATGGTGGAACGAGAATTTGCAAGCCTGCAAGGATGAGGCAAGTTAGCAAATCAGAGACAGTGGGTGTGAATCACAATATGGCTGCCATCTCACTTCCACACTCTACTTCTCACCCCCAAGTCTTTCTTATGGCATACCCTCACTGGAACCATACAGGAAAGGGAATTTGGGGGATGTAGTTCAGCCTGGTCTAGTTGACATATTGCCAAACCACTAAAGTGATAGTACCTACCCCATCAGGCTGTATTTTCTAGATACTCTTATTGAAGCTAAAGCCAAGATATATTTGGGAGGAAAATGCTAAGTGTGTGCACTCACATGTGTGTGTATGTGTGCCCACATGTGTGCATGTGTGTGTACATAGATGGGGCTAAGGCAGGGAAGTGTGCCTTGAAAGAGGCATTTGTGACGCCGTGCTATTTTATAGCCATCATCCCTACTCTTCACAAGAACCCTGTATGAATGGGATAGGATGACACCCTTTCACCTGTAAAGAAACAGTTTCAGAAAGGGCAAGCGTCTATAATCACTATCAAAACTAAGATTTGAATCCATATCTCTCTAATGTCAAATTCAAGATTATAACTATACTGCCATCTGCCATTTGATATTTTCTAACTGATTAAATCCCAGTGAGACTTACCAATGGATGATTAAAAAAAAAACTCATAAATTCAGACATGAGGACTTCAGAGGTCCTGGACTCAGGACTCATCACGAGGCCAGAACTCCCTGCAGCTTTATGAGCCTTCAGCCTATTCTGGAGTTTGCTACCTTAGAAGCCACAACTCAGCCAATTTCCCAATAGGTATGGCAGCTCCATTACTTGGGGTCCTGGCAGAACACAGGTAGAGATATTCAAACTCGTAACAGAGGATATTTCATAGAAGGACTACTTTCAGACATGGAGGCAGGTTTCCGGAAGCCAGCTTCGGTTGGCAAAGCACCCACGGATTAGCAGCAGCAGGAAGTTGATACCGCATAAAGAAGCAGCTCTAAGAAAGAGCATGAGCAGAATGTTGGCGGGAGCTACAGCGGGGGAAAGAGACTGACCTACCCTCTCCTGGCTGAAGTTGTGACCCCAATCTCTTCCACTGAAGATCTTCTACCATTGCCCCTCTCTGGTGGACACACAGGAAACCAGACGGCAAGGTGGTCCAGGGGAAATTATCTGTTGAGGTCAGCTTCCTGGAGCAAAGGGAAGCACAGAGATTGGATATGGAGGGATGAAGGAACTCATGGGCTTTCTCAGTTGTTAATTTTCTTTATGAATCATCAGCATCTAATGACTGAAGTGTTCACAATGGCCCAAGTGGCAAAACTACGGAAATACATGAGGTGGTCAGGTCACAGCATCAAAGAGCAGTATCTAAGGACAGGATGCCATCTGACATAAACCCCCTTCTGGCAGTTATGAAATATACCTTATAATGCTGAAAAGGGAGGCTGGGGCCATCTCTAAATTTTAAATAGCAATTTGGGTTGAATGTTCCCTATACAGTGATATAAACTTTCTCTTTTGCTCTAAATTTGTAGAAGCCCTCGGGGAAATTGCTGAAGAAAAGCTTTAGTCTCTTGAGTCACCTGTCAGTCTCCTGGCAGATACCTTCATTTCCACGTTGCCACAAAGCAGTGGCATTACTTTTATGCACACATAGAGAGAGAGGCATGGAAATACATAAACATAAAAATAGTACTGTGGTCTATTAGCAATGCAGCTCATCTGCACTGTTATCCACACTGTGCATCTGCGTTGGCACACCGTAGAGACAACATCATGAAACCAGGGTGGGCAGGGGAGCCAAAAATCTTTAGACCTGATGCAATGGCTGGGACCTGCCCAGGAATGCACCCACTTCTCCCAGGTAAATTAAGTGCTGTGGGGAAGAAAATAATGATTCACCTGTTCATTGCTGTTGCTGTTGTCATTGTTGTTGTACAGACTGTACAAAATAAGGTACTAAACTTAACGTTCTCAGGTGTCAAACTCATCGAGTAGGAAAAGCCTGTTGCCTGCAGTCACTGGGTGGGAATCAAGATGCAGGGGGCCTGGTTAAGGTGGGCACAGTGCTTCCTTGGCGACAACCAACAGAAACACAGGGGAGACCTGTTCCTAATAGCATTACCGTGTGAGACAGCTAGCAAGGAGCATGGCGCCTCATCCAGGCAAGAGCTCTGTTTTGTCAGGGCTGCAAGTTACCTTCCTTCTTTCTTTCTTCCTTTCTTCCCAGTGCAAAGCACTTTTCCTCTGTGATAATCAAACCCCGCCTGATACAGGAAGCCTGGCTTTTCACTCTGTACTTATCCCTCTTTTTCAAAGTTTTTTTTTTCTTTTTTTGCTTTTTCCTGTGTGTCGTATGACATTTTCAACTAAAAAGTGAGTTAAAAAGACCCAAAATCTGCATGTTGCCTCCTACCATTCTTTCTACCATTATTAGCAGGCACTAGAGTTGCAGGGGCAAGCCTTTAGCAGGCTGGGAAGATTTGCTTTGATTCCAGCCTCTGACTCAATCCCCTTTTTGCTGCAAAGTAGGACAGTGAGGTACAGCAGCAGTATTGGCCTCCTTTTCTCTATTTATTCCCATGCTGCAAAACCATGAGCTTTAACTCCAGAAGGACCAGTAAGCAGGACACAGCTCTGGACAGCCTCCCTGATAAGTTATTCTCTGACCCCGCATCAGAGGTTGGATGAGAGAAATAGACGTAAAAGGCTAACTGTCATTTGGTCCTATGCTTCTGGCACCTTTATGGTAAACCTCTTCTTCAATATACTGACTAGAAGGAAAGCAAAATGCTATCAGATTGTAAGTTGCGTTAGGATTCATTCTTACCCTATCCAAGAGTTTCATATCTGCCAACACTCACAGGACTTAAAATCCTCTGTGATTTTTTCCTATGGGTTTGCTCCAGGACTCGGCATCCTGCTATGCCCCCATCTCAATGAATACATCTTCCCTTCTCCCAGTTCATGGTCTTTCTGCTCATTTGACCCTTTTCCTCTCAAAAGCAGTTATGAATCCAACTTCTTTCTATGCTTTGATATGCAGCTACAACCTCTGCATTAAGAGCACTGATGGTGCACAAGGAAACAAGATGGATGGTTTAGAACTGGTCACGAGAAGAGAGGAGAAGAGAAGAGAAGAAGAGAAGAGAAGAGAAGAGTGGACAAAAATGGAAGTGGAGGAAAGTGAGGCAGATGCTCTCTCCAGCTGGCAAAGAGATTTTAGAAAATGGGCTCTAATTTAGACAGCACAAAGGCAGGCCTTGCCTTTCGCTATAAAATCAAGGCCATCATCTGAGAGTCACATCAATTGAAGTTGGTCCCTCTTGAAATACAGACCTTGTGCAGGCTATTTTTTATATAAATATTTTTAATTAATAGATGGCTTCATCAAACATGAGAAGGATTAAGCATTAACACTCACCAGAGACCCTGAAATTAGATTGATTATCTGCATCTTAATTTGCTTTTTCGACACCACTAATTTATTTTTAATAGGTCTGTAATTTAGCTTTATCTATTTCTTATTCTGCTTGGCAGACTTAAATGCTTGCAGCTCACCAGTCAGTCTCTGTAACCTTTAGGCACTTCTGTCTGCACAGTATATTAATTTTTAAATTATCCAGCCCAGTGTGAGGAAGAATATCAATTAATTTCCATATGGGAGCCAGGCCCAAACCCATCCTCTTCCAGTAGCAGTGAAATTTAAATGAAGGGGAAGGCCAGTTGTAGGGGGAACCTAGATAAAAACAGTAAATTCTCACTCCTGTGTTACAGAATCTGTCACCCTTGAAATATTTTCCACTTGAATCAGTGGCATCGGCATTATTATTGCAGTGAAAATAAATGCTCCTCTGTTGGCACCTGTTATTGGCAGATTGACTCATGGAATATTGGGGAATGGAGGGTAAAGACCTTTCAGCAGCAATTCCTTCCCAATTCTGATTATATTAACACTGTGTTACTTTGAAAAATTCACCCCACCTTCTCTCAAAGAGGAAACTTGTCTTCCTTTTGGAAGATCCTCAGAGGGTAAGAAGAAAGAATAAAAAAGTAGACTCATAACAACAAAGAGGAAATGGGCGTGTTTATGCATGGGGAAAAAAAGAGTTGTATTTGTTTTCTTTTTTGCCTGTTGTACAGGGATGGATATAAGAAAAAAAAAGCACCATTGAGGAAGCTTAGGTAAGGTGGAAATGGCAATGTGAGATTCGCATGCTTAAGATCACTGCTGGAGTATGATCAGGGAGAGCAGTTGTGTTAATTCAGATGAAGACCATGACAGTCACAGCCAAAGGCGTGTTAAGGAAGATAGTGAGAGGTGGTCAGATCCAAGACATTTATTAAACAGACTCACTGGGATCACTGCTGATCCTACGTAGAGAGGGAGGGAATGAGTCACGGGTGAAATCCTAGACTTCTGGCATGAGCAACTGAGTGGCTGGTTGTTAACACCATTGCTGAGAACAGGAGCAACAGGGGTGAGGAGAGGGTGGAAACCAATCATTCCATTTAAACAATTATGTCTCAGATGTCTGTGAGATATCCAAATGGAAATAGCACATAGGCAGTTAAATAAGTGAGATGAAAGCCTAAAGGAAAGATACAGCTTAGAGATAAAGTTGGGCACTATCATTATAAGATGGTATTTAAGTTATGAAAAAGGATTAAATCACCTAGGGAAAGGGAGAAAAGGGAGAGAAAATATGCTGGCCCAGCTGTTAGTCTTTGGGAACCCCAAAATTGGATACAGTGAAAGAAAGGGCCTCTCCAGTGGGCAGGGAAGAGAGGCAGCCTGAGAGAAAGGGTCATCTAGGAGGGGTTAATGTCACTGTAGCCCAGGTAACAGGACACTGTCCAGGGAAGAATGCTAACTGCGCCCAGGGTTACTGAGAAACCAAATAACACAGGAACAAAATGTAAATTTTACCTCAATAAGTCTGTTGAATATTTTTAATCCTTTTCAAGGCATTAGATTGGATGTGGGACTTGGCCTTTGATAGGACTATTTCTCCACAGGAATAATAACAGGGAAAAGATGGATGCCACTTACACACCCCCAAGTGTCCACAGAGGATAATGTCCCTACGGTCAGCAACTCTTTGATATAGAAAGCAGCTAATGATCTCACCTCCACATACCTCAAACACTTGCAAGAGGACCTTTGATCCTCTTAACTCTGAACCCCACAACACTTCACTGGGATGCTTTTCATAGTAGAAAATTGTGGATTTGTGTACAAGCATATAAATCCCTTGAGGGTATAAACAATGCTTTACTCAGCTCTGCATTCTGTGGACAGAATAGTATCTACCTCAGAGTAAATCCTCAATTTGTGCTTTTCAACTGAGGTCATAGACTTTGGGGGTAAAACATTTCTGAAAAGTTCTTAGCATCACCAGTATATGGTAAAAGATGGAAGAGCCTGGCCCAGAAATTAATAAAATCACAAATGAATTAATCTAGAAAGAGATTACTTTTCTAATTTCAGGGACAATCTTCACATAGGCCAAAGAAAAATAAAGGGGGTTAGTTACACAAGGGACAGAGGTTGGATAAAAGCAAAGCCCAGAGCTGAGCTCAGTATTTCTTCTGAACGGAAGATCTTAAGTTGAACATACCAAGAGCCATAATGTTTGCAGAAAATGTACTTTAAAAAACAATTAAGTCCAAAAAAATAAAATAAAATAATAAATAAAACAATAAAATAATTATCGGGCTCTAAATAGCAATGCTTGCTCACAACACAGGGATCTGGAGATCAGGAAAGGGTTATGTCAAATGATATTGCTTTCATGTCTCACACAGAGTAACTGACCATGGTCTTTTATTCCACCCGTATACCCCAGTTTACTGTTTTAAGAGTGGCAAAGTAATCTTGGGATCTATAGGAGAGTTTTATGCAAAATAAATGAGGCCAGAGGTAAGAAGAAAATTTAGAAAGAAGACTAGAAAGGACTAAGGAAAGATGAATAGTAGGCAACAAGACACAGCTACTTTTAATTTATTTATCTTAAATAAATTAGCAGGAAATGGCACTCTGTCCAGCTAAGAAAGGGAGTCAGGGGCATCCGAGAAGCGAGCACAAAGCTGTTTTGGTTGCTGGCCACAAATCTCACTCGTATCTCTGGTGCAAAGTAATGTGCAGTATTCCTCAACTTCTCGTTTTTTAGAAGCTGATAACCTGATCATTCATGTTTGCCAGACTAAACAAGACGATCCTCCTTTGCTGTGCTTCCCCCAAAACCTAACAACAGAGGCCCCACATGGCACTTTGGGCTTTCCCAGGTGCTGGCTCTATCATATGGGTTTAGAGGCACTAACGTTTCCTTCTTGGAAGAGATCACAGAATCTACAGAAAATACATGGAATATTAGAGTCCTGAACCTTCCTTCCAGGATTTGCTAGAGCCCTAGTCCTGCTCACTCATTGGACAAAGAAGAAAAATGAGACAGATACTCTGAGTTGGAACAAGTCACAGAGCTAGTTAGTTGCAGAACCAAGACGACAACTGCTAACCCAACATGTTATCGTGCGTCAAGTTTCTCACCTTTTGTCTCAGCTGCTTTACTTGTAAGGAGGGCGATCTGATTACCCTGCTGGGGGGTAGGGGACAAAATAACAGATGTGTGTAACATTCCTAGCACAGTGATCGGCTTGGTTGGCATATAGCAGATGTTCAATAAATTATTCTCTCCCTTTTTGCCCTTCCTTGCTACCCATAACACAATGCTTCACCTAATGCTATCAGAACAAACAGATTAGAAAAAACCCAAACCATTTTCCAGTTTACCTTGAAAGGGAGTTTTCACATACTCCCCTGCATATTTCAAATGAAGCATGTTTGTCTACAGTCATCCACAGTGTTAAATAGCTTGGAAGTCCTTTATGTTGCTCCTTAAATACTACCTGAAAAATATGCCTTTCCAAATGAATGACTGAATTAATGAATAAGTGCATGAATGAATGAATGAATGAATGAATATAAATAGATCTTTCCTTGTACCTTTTCTCACCATTGCAATACCCTCAGGATGGTCAAAAGGCTCTGGGTAAGAGCTGGGGACCCTTTCAGGCTCTCCACCAGCATCAGCAATATGACCCATTCTCCACACACTAAAAAGAGAGATTGTTCCTTCACTGAATTTGCTTCTCTCAGCAGCTCTCCAAGGTCTGCCTTGCAGAAAAAGGAATGTTCAGTGATGTTCAAGAGCCATATGGACCCATGGGTAGTTTGAATATTGCTGGCCAATTGGACAGCAACAGAGGAAGAAATATGTTTTATGTTTACAATTTTTGGCAGAATAGAAATGAAGAAAAGAGGTGCGATATTCAGGGATTGGGGAAAATATCGATCTTTGAATCCACACAAGGTGTGGAGAGTTAAGTTTTGTCTCCTCCCCCTTGCCACTTGATTACTCCTCTCATATCTCAAATATGTAATTCCCCAAAGCTTGGTCATCCCATTGGCTTCCCTCTAAATCTGGCCAACCACCTTCTCCTTTTTTTTTGAACCCTGGGAAATATAAAGGATGATTGATATGCTAAATAATAAAATATTAACAAACGCTTATGTAGCTTAATCCAACTTAAGCTTGCTTTTCTATGAGGAATGCCCAAAGTTGCATTGCATGGATCCAAGGACAGAAAATCTCCCAGAGACAAAATAACTCATTCTCAGCTTAGGTGTAAATCAAAAGAAGAAAAAGAAAAATTTTACCAAGGTTATTGAAGTTTCATGGAAGGCATATTGGCTTCAGGTATGTCTGGTTTTCATCTAACTTGAAAAAGGCTTAGATTTCAAAAATGAAACTATGCAAATGATTAGTCAGTCATTTTGTGTAAATGCTTTAGGCTTTAGATGTTACTGTGGAAAATAAAGTAAAATAAAACAGCTTTAGCACAGCCCTGATAAGCTTAGTCCATGGACAGCACATTAAATCCTGAATTACATACTCCACCAAACCCTTCCTAATGAGCCATCCAAGTCTCTGATGTATATAATATACCTTTTTAAAAATGCATGAATACATATTCCACCCACAGTTTTGGATGGCTCCTTTGGGTTATTTAAGTTTCAAAGGAGTCCATCAGTCTCCCAGGTATAATGTTCTGTGAATGCCTTAAAAATGAAAATTCAGAAATTAGAAGCTCAAAATCCCTTGAAGGGGAACAATGTATCAGCCCCCCAAACCAAGCCATTCAAAAGCAAGGTTGATGAGGCATCTGCCTCCCTGAGTTTCCTGCCTTCTGTCAGTTTGGGTCACAACCCTTAAAACAACTGTAACTCTGTTCCTTCCAACCTAATTATACAACTCCGGCTTGCTTTGTTTATAATTAGAATCCAGTGACCTCCTCTGACTCTTGTCTGTGCTGCGGTTATGTGGCTGCTCTTGGATGCTGAGATGCGATTGTACTGAGCAGGGAGGGACAGGATGTTCAGAGTCCCAGGATGGCATCCCCATGGGCTGTTCTGCAAAAAAGGAAAAAGAAAAAAAAATGAAGCTTGAGCATCCCAGCCTAAGGAAGGTGGTGAATCCAGAAAGGAAATACTCATGGGTGAGAAAAAGAGAGAAAAAGTGATAAGGGGGGCTTACAGAGAGGGTGCAACTCTAACTTTTTTTCTGGGGAAGCACAAGAAGTAAATGACACATGACTAGAAAGCAAAATCAATCAGATGGAGTGGGGAGGGAGGGAACACAGGAAATGGAAGGCATGGGAGGGAGAAGCAGCATTGGCGGGGAAACTTCCTTGTGCCAGATTCCCCCATTAATCCATTTAGCCCACTGCAACTTGCCATGTACATGGAATTACCTTCATTTTACAGAGAAGGGAAATGAAGTTCAGGGGGGTTCAGAAATATGGCAGAAATCTCACAGCTAAGGACCACAGCCAGAACTTATACCCAGGGCTGGATGACTCCCAAGCCTGTAGCCTTTTCCCCCTTGGATAATGGATATAGTGGAACTGGATTCCAGGGACAGCGGGCATGTCTGAAGGAATGCACAGGCCCTATCCAACACAGCCTGACTGCACACATGCACTGTGTTTCCTCAACTGCAAAAAAAATAAAGCCCACCCCATAGGGTTGTTGTGAGATATGCGTACAGCACATGAAACATGGGCCTGGCATATCGAAAGCATCATATGAGTGAAAGCTATTTACCATTATATCACTCACTTAATGATTCACTTCTACAATCTGCTTGTAGAGGTTTATATGAAGTATTTAAAGTTGTGTGTACATGAGAGCAAGTGTTTGATGGTGTTTCAAGTTTCTGTAGACACTACTCATATTTTTTCCCCAACAGTATAGAAATCATAAATTAAGATGGGCTGGATATGATTTGAGCAGGACAAGCTGGTTAGAAAATTGCAGATCATGACCTGAGTTTGATAAAGTAAGACCTGGAAAGCTGGTTAATTCCAAAGGTTGAGGTCTAACATAAAAATGCATTTTTCATACCCACATAATTTAGATCTATAAAGAGCTGATGTAAAGTAAATCTCTACACTGATGGAGGAGCAAGGGAAGAATGAGCTCATCCAGTCTGATGCCCTCATTAGCCATGAGTGGACCTGGTGGCTCATAAGAGTCTAGTGTGTCACAGTCAAGTCTGGACACACGCCCCCTCCAGCATTTGGACAGTGCTAGTTCCACTGTGCTAAGGTCTCAAGTGGCATTGATGGTCACCCTAAAACACATTTAGGCATGACACTCTGTCCTTGCAGCCACCATTAAGACAGTGCAGGGTTTTCATGGCATTAGTCAGTGGGCCAGATGACATCAGTGAAAATAGACATCCATGACCTCCAGGATTATTCTTTCCAAGATTACTCAGATACAGAGTGGCAAAGGAACAAAACAGTTCTACCACAGCCTCACAGAACTCAGGCACACCCCACAAATCCATGAGGAAACCTGAAAGTAGGCCGTCCCTTCTCCACACACTGAAAGGTGACTTCCCACCACAATACCTGCCCGAGTGGGCATAGAGTGGGCAGAGCGACCATGTGTCTTCTGTCAACTGTGCTGCTGCCCCTTGTGAGGATCCTAACCCCTTCAGATCACCCGCCAGTCTGTGAACTCCCCCCTTTACCCCCTCCTTAGTTTTTCCTCACTCTTTTCCATGACTCTTCTCTTTTTTCTAAAGAACATTTTAGATTGAGATATAAATATGAGAAAGAAAGTAAAAACAAGAGCCTTATTTTCTTTTTCATTTTATTTATCTTTTCTTCAAATTCTAAATCCTGGACATAGGCTAGTACCATTTCTTCAAGTTGCCTTCAACATCTGGAATATCAACTTGTCCAAGTTGGAAGCCAGAAGCCATTCCATGCATCCTGCAGCCATGTGTTTATCAAGCTCCCATGTGACTTTCCTGCACCATCTTGGCACTGCAATGGGCATTATGGGCAAAAAGAAGCCCAACATGTAGTCACAGCAGGAGTGGGAAACAAAGAAAAATCTAAGAAAGTTTTCCTGGTAGAGCTTATTTGATGTAATGACAAAATTCTGCCACAAAGAATCCCAAACTATATATGTTAGCTTTATAAGAAGGAAAGGAGAAATACTTCCTATAAATTGAATCCCTTGATATCAATGGGATTAACTGAATTCCATAGTAACTGCAGATGTTAGTCTGCCTTCCTAGAGGTTGTACTTTCAATCTGACTCATGTCACTGTGGGCTGTGTCATGCCTTTCTTGCTGTAAGGGCCCTTAGGATGCTCTTGGTAGCAGCCCACCCCAGGGGATGATTTCTTGGGTACTGAAAATTCACTGATGCCCAGACAAAAATCTGCCCCCACTGTTCCCTGGTACTTGAAGTCCTTCTATCATGGAGGATAGAGGAACTGTGTGCCCAAATGCCCGTAGGAGCTGCAATCTGGTTATTTAAATTCATAGGGTAGAAATGACCTGCCAGACACAGGTTTTTTTAGGGAGATCAAATAAGGTGAGGGAGATGGGGGAAAGATGCAGGAGAGGCCAGAACCTTTCATAGAAACTTCATCTAATGGCTAATGTGTTAGTTGACTGGCCTCAGAGCCCTGACTCGTCCTCCCCGCTGCTTTGCCATCCAGAGTTCTGCCCTGGGAGGGACTGGATTAACCATTTCCTCAGACTGTGTCATCTCACAGAATTCCCTGTACCAATTCCCCTTCAGGAGTGGGTAGGTCTTGAGAAAAAAGGGAATAAGCCTGAGCTGTCAGTCTCCTTGGCTTTGTTTTTGTTTATTTATTGTTTGTTTGTTTGTTTCTTTGCTTGCTTGCTTGTTCTCAGCTTAGTTTGGATGGAGTTTTCTTTCATTTTTCTTTTTGCTCATAAGGCTCTCCTCCCAAAATGAAGTGTTTTTGAAGCATAGCTCAGCTTGTTCTGAACCATAAAAGATTGAGTTAATTAACCTTTCATCAGCTGATTACTTTCAACCTTTTTGTTGGCACATTGGGGAAATGTATTAGTGGTTACTAATTAAAGGTATTGAATATACCTTTACACTTTAAATTCTTAGACTTCTGGAACTAAGTTGATTAAAAAGAAAAGGGGAAAGTTTCTGTTGAATTTATCCTTGAAAATGGCTAAGAGAGACTATAAATAAAACCAGAAAAAGCGAAGCTGTCACATTATTCTGTAACCTAGCTTTGTAATTGAGGTTTGGGACTTGGAACTATTTTTATAAAAATAATAATAGCTTAAATTTACTGTGTTTATCATGTTCAAGAAAAATAATAGCAGCTTTACATTGAGTGTCTCATGTAACTTTTACAATCCTTTGAGATAGATATGAGTTCCAATCCCAAATTACAGACCAGAAAGTTAAAGCTTAGCAGTCAAGCAAATTGTCCAAGATTACAACATTAGTACGCACCAGAGGAGGGACTTAATGTGGGTGGTCTGTCTTCAAAGATGATGCATTTAATCTCGACAATGTTGACTTAACTGATGATACAGTCATTAATTTTGGAGTTGGAAGGACCTGAAAAGGTTCACTTGTAATTCCAAAGTGTATGATGCTTTCTCACAATTCCTTTCTGTACTGGTTACTATTGCATAACAACTTATCCCAAGCATGTATTATCTTAGTCCAGGAGTGGCTTAGTTGGGTCTGAATTCCTCCCAAGGTTGCAGTCAAGCTGATGGCCCAGGATGCAATCGTCTGAAGACCTGACTGGGCTAGGACACTTACTTGTAGGCCTGCTCATGTGGTTGTTGATAGCTGTTGTTGACTGTTGGCCAGAGAACTCAGTTTCCCACCATGTCACCTCTCCGTAAGTAGCCTAAATTGTCCTCATGGCATGGCAGCTACATTCCCACTCCAGAGAACAGACCCAAGAAGGACAGAACCCATGATAGAAGCTGAAGCCTTGTATAGCCTAATCTCAGAAGAGACATACCATCAATTCTGTCCTGTCCTATGGGTCTCACAGGTCAGTCCTGGTACAATGTGGAGGGGACTGCTTGAGGGTGTCAATACTAAGAGGTTATAATCCCTGGTGGCCATATTGGAATCTGGCTACCATCCTTGACTTTCACACTGTTCTTTCAGCATAGAATGTCCTTCCATCTTATCTGTCTGCCTTCTGCTCATCCCTAAAGACTACTTCAAATGTAATTTTTCAGTAAAGAATTCCCCATTAAAATTCATGATTCTAATGATTATTAACACACTAATCACATTGTTCTGTGATTACTTGTTTACAAGTAAAAAGGTAGAAACATGGCTTGCATTCAGGAAATTTACTTTGAAAGTGATTCCTAAGGAACAGGCATGGAGACTGGGAAGAATGAAACATGAGAGGAGGGAAAGGCAATCCAAGAGGTCATTACTGAGCTGACCAACACTGTAGGCAACTGAGCTCTATCCACTAGGGATCTTCTGAGGGACTATGTCACATATAACTAGAATTGTGTGCCTGAAAAACAAAGAGCAGTGTAGTTACTCTCCAGATCCTGTCTTCCCAGTAATCAAAACTGGATTCAGAGAGTATTGGCAATGGTGCAAAAAGCAAGAGATATGGGATATAGCAAGTACACTTGGGATACACTGGTAAACAGCAGGCGTCCATAGCAGTGGCCTGAACAAAACATTGGGATGGAAGGTTGTAGATGTCCAACATACATGTATGGATCCCAATTAAGGCCAGGGATGGTGCCTCATTTGTCTTTGTATCCCATCTCCAGAGAACAGGGCCTGGCAGCTAGAAAACCTTGCCATCACATATGATCATCCTGGAGACACTTACTTTATTTATCAAATATGTACTAAGTACATACTATGAGGTAGGCACAATGCAAAGGTCTGACAGTCCTGGTAGAGTGATTTACGAAATATATGATAACCAGTAATGCACAGGTACTGACCAATAAAAATGAACACCAGTCCTTCATAAGCAGTAAGGTTATCTTGGAAGTTGCTTTGTTAATTCAAACCTGAATAATGAGGCACAAACCAAAAATTATGGGCCTTTTTGAATTTTGGGCTGGAGGCTGGAGGAAGGAAATGTCTTAGGTGCTTTCAAGAGAGAGAAAGGGGAATGGCCATTGACTATAGAAGGAAAAGACATTTCCAAGATGGGAAGGAGGGTGTGGGAAATGACACACACAAAAACACAGATCAGCCATTCCAAAATAAGCAGACAGTCCCTTTGTGCAGCTGTGAATGAATCAGGAAAACAAATAATAAAAAGTCTCAAGAATTATCAAGCATCAAGATAGAGAAATATAAAGTGTCAAACAACATGTTAAAATGTCATGCTCAGGGTCATATTAGAGATATAAAACTTTAAGAAGTCACTGCAAGGATGGGGCGCCTGGGTGGCTTGGTCGGTTAAGCGTCCGACTTCGGCTCAGGTCATGATCTCGCGGTCCGTGAGTTCGAGCCCCAAGTCGGGCTCTGTGCTGACAGCTCAGAGCCTGGAGCCTGTTTCAGATTCTGTGTCTCCCTCTCTCTCTGCTCCTCCCCTGTTCATGCTCTTTCTCTCTGTCTCAAAACTAAATAAACGTTAAAAAAAAAAAAAAAAAAGAAGTCACTGCAAGGAAAGTTCTATGCTTATCTATAGTTTGGACACTGAGCTTCTGGAAGGGCTGCTCAGAAATGCTTTTTGATCAAATAAATGATTGAAGTTTAAACTTCTCATGTCCAAATGAGCAAACTAAATCCTGGACTTCTGTTTCAGATTAAGGAAGTTTTAAAACACTGTTATTCCCACCCTAACCAAGAACACAAAAAGAATAAGTTCTAAAATCATTTTTTCAAACCCTTTGGAGACCTGAGAACATTAAAACAACAACAACAACAACTTAAATAATGGTCTCTTCCTAGAGAAGAGGAGAATCAAGGCTGTTTTCATGCCGCACAGGGTGGTGGAGGAGGACTCTTCTACAGACAAGGGTCTGCTCTACAAGACAAACTGAAAGATGTTTTACAGGCTGAAGGAAAATGCCACGTGGATTCTTTGATCACTAGTAAGGAATGAGGAATACCGGAAAGAGCAAACTGTGTGGGTAAGCATAAACACTTTTAAAATTATCATATTATATTAATTTTTAAATCTATTAATTAAAACAAAAATAATGAGTATTTTATAGGGTTTAGAGCATACAACAGTAAGAACAAATGTCAACAGAAGCATATAAGGTGGCGGGGGAGTAAATTTAACAACAATGTTATAAATTCTTACAGTGTGTGTGAAAGCTTAAGACATCCTGTAAAAGACTGTGATAATCTTAAAATGTTTATTATAATCCAGGCCAACCACTCAAAAAAAAATGACATAAAGAGGTATCACTTACAAAGTTGAGGGATGAGGGGCACCTGGGTGGCTCAGTCGGTTAAGCATCCAACTTTGAGTCAGGTCATGATCTCATGGTTCATGGGTTCGAACCCCATGTTGGGCTCTGTGCTGACAGCTCAGAGCCTGGACCCTGCTTCAGACTCTGTGTCTCTCTCTTTCTAACCTTCCCCTGCTTGTGCTCTCTCTCTCTCTCTCAAAAATAAATAAACATTAAAAAAAAAAGTTGAGGGATGAAATGGAATGGAATATTGAAAAAATATACTTGATTCACCCAAAAGAAGGCAGAAGAGAAGTAAAGGAAAGATGGACAGATGGGACAAATAGAAAATAAAAATAAATATCAAATGGTAGACATAAACCCATGACAACACTAATTATTGAATTTAAATAGAAAAAAAGCCTGAAATACAGTATCTGACAGGACAAAAATGAAGACTTAACTATTTGTTGTCTAAAAGGACACCTTTGAATATAAAGACAAATCAGTTGCAAATAAAAGGAAGAAGGAAAAAGATCTGACATATAAACAATAAGCAAACAAAATCTAGAGTGGCTGTATTAATGTCTGACAAAGTAAACTTCAAGACAGTATTATAAGGAATAAAGAAGGACATTCCGTGATGATTAAAGAAATTTATCTCAAAGATGTAAACAGTCCTAAGTGGTGTATTAAATCACAGAACTCCAAAACGCATGACTCCAAAACGCAAAGACTAACATAACTAAGGGAAGAAATGGATAAATCCACAATAATAGAGATTGCAATGCTCAATTCTCAGTGACTGATAGAAAAACCTACAAGAAATTGTTTGCAATGCGTGTATATGATAAAGGACTTGTACCCAGAGCATACGAAGAACTCTGACAACTCAATTGTAAGACAAAAAAAAAAAAAATCCAATTTAAAAAATGGGCAAAGGACTTAGACACATAAAAGAAGATATAGTAATGGCCAATAATCACCTGAAAAGATGCTCACCGCCATTACCCATCAGGGAAATGAAAAGTAAAACCATGGTGTTATGCCACTACATGGCCAATGGAAAGGTTAAAATTAAAAAGACTGGAAACACCAAGTGTCGGCAAACATGTAACAGGCATTAAAACTATAATATGTTGTTAACCAAAGACAATATGGCTTAACCAGTTTGGAAAATAATTTTCCCTACAGCCTGTTAACTCCATTCCCAGCTATTTACCAAGAAGTAAAAACAAATGTCCACACAGAGCAGCTTTATTTACAATAGCCCAAATCCAGAAACAAACAAATTGTCTATCACTGGGTAATATAGGAATAAATGATGGTGTATTGTGGTAGATTCATACAATGATATACTAGTCAGTAATTACAAGAATAAACTAGTTATGCACACAACATGGATGAACCTTTAGAAAACATTGTTGGTCAAAAGGAGCCAGACACAAAGAGACTATACCATATGAAACCCCAAAGCAGGAAAAACTAAACTCCAGTAATAGAAATCAGCAAGTGGTTATTTATTGAGTGTGTGTGTGTGTGTGTGTGTTGGGGGTGGGGGGTGTAGAATTGCTAGAAAGGAACAGGAAAGAATTGGCTGAAGTGTTACAAAGTGTTCAATAGTGTGTTTGGGGCAGCAGTTACATGAGTGTATAACATTGACAAAGTTCATTAAATGCCCCGGCAAAATTCATTAAATGCAGTAAAAAAGTTAGATTTATTCATTTTATTGTATGCAAATTATACCTCAGATGAAAAAATATCCCACCTAAATTCAAATAAATTAGAAAAACTTGAAAGTCTTTATATTAATCAGATATTGGTGACAACAATGTCTAACAACAATAAACAACCCCAAAACTCAGTGGTTTGCAATAGCAAATACTTGTTTCTTGCTCACAAGTGGCAGGTTGACCGGTAATCCTGTGGGTCTCGTCTCCTCTGGAAGTTCTAACAGTTGCCCACCCAGCACAAGATTTTCTCAAGATGCCATTAAAAGCAGAAGAGTTTTGAGGAGTCAGAGCCCTTAAAACCTCAGCTTATAACTAGCATCCTGTCACATCACCTTCTATTGGCCAAAGCAAATCATGTGACCAAGTCCAAGGCCAATAGGACAGGAAGATACTCAACTCCCAGTGAATCGTGACAAGGGTGGAGAAAGAAGGAAAAACTAATACAATCTCACTGTCCCAGGTAGGGTAAGAAGTGGGGTAAAAACCACATCTCCTGACAACTAGTGCAGTACCTCTGAATTAGACCACACTATCTCTGTAGAATCTAAAAGCCCCAGCTGTGTTCGAGAGGAAGCTTCCAGAACATCTTCACACTCTTTGACAGAGAAGTGTGATGAGACCAGAACAACACAGTGCTCAGTGCAGGTCTGAGACAGAAAGTCTCACTGTGAGACACACAGTCAGAAGGCTACCACAGAGTTCTCTGTGCTGGGAGAAGAAACATCTGTTAATGGAAAGAAATGCAATACAGCCATCTAATGGATCTTGGATGTCATAGGCCTGCTTCTGCTTCCCTGAGAACAGAAATAGATCACACCACAAGGACAGGCTGTGTCTCCACTTAGGAGGTTTGAGTTTGAGCATGGGTGTCAGCAGGCAGGTAGGCAGTAGGTACATGAACTGTCACTGGGCTGCTTCTTGGTTTGGAGTAGCTGTTCTTCAAATCTTTGGGAAGCAATATTCCCTAATTTGAGCACACCCCAGCATAAACACCAAAGAAGGGGGTTCGACATAACTCTATTCCAAGGGAAGGGAAGAAACTACACCAATTCTTACCCACCTACATCTGGTAAAGACCAGGTCTGAAGACAGGTGGTGACCATTTCTGCTGCCTGTACTTTCACAAACCAACCAGAAAGAAACTTCAGCTTCTGTGTCCCTTCCAGGCATGTTAAACCATTTTCTGTGGTTTAACCAACCATGGGCACAGAGTAAGCACAGCAAGAACCTCTCTGAGTTCAGTCCCTTTCCACAAAATTATGGTCTGACCAGGCCAGTGATCTGAGCTTCCCCAAATCTGCCTGACTCCAAACATTTTTCTACTACTCCAGTCAACTGAAGAAGTTATTTGATTTCATTCACTCATCCAACCAACAATGATTGCTCACCTGCTATGTGTCAGGAACTCTGTTAAGCCCTGGGGATAAAGCTGTGCAGGAGGAAAACTTGGTCCCTTCCTTTGCAGAGCTTATAAACAAGTAGACAAGATAGATATTGACAAAGCAGGTAATGGGAGTTAAAAAGCAGAATTACACGGGGTCTTCAGAGCCTGGGGAGTCACAGCAAGGACTCCTAGTGTATCTAAAGGGTAGTGAGGAGCCATTAAAGGCCCAGTACTGCATGACCACAGGCTTTGTCTGCAGTTCCTGAAAGCTTTCAGGTAACAGGGCAATGCTTCAAATGCTACATCTTTCTGAGCTCCATCCTGCCTTGTGGGGTTTCAAGCTGAAGAGTATTCAGATGCACTTAAATTTCCACAAAGGCAGTATCTCTGAATACATGTCCACTGAGGTCTGAAATGGCTTTTGGAGCCCTTTAGGGTGTCTGGCTGGGCAGGTAGAGGCCTAGATCCCAGAGACCACACAGAGGCTGCTCATCCCCTCTCCTACCTCCATCTGCACTGTCCCAAGCCCGAGGGGAAAAGTCCTTGCATTGTGATAAAGCGCCTTCTCTACTAGGCCATGCAGTTGGCTGACCATTGCCAAGCTATTTTTGAAAAAGAAGGAGTGGCAACTCTTATTTAACACAGTCTCTTTACCCAGCCCACTGTGTAAGGTTAGAAAAGTGACTTAAATCCTCACCCCCTTTTCCCTTTGCCATTACTCAAATGAGTAGAGCAAACCTGAAAGTCAAAGGTCTAGCTGACACTCTTGAAGTATCATGGGAGACCTAAAAATAAGAAAAATAAAACTAAAACATAATTCCCACAGAAAATGTAGCTGGAAAAATATCTTCTATTTCCAATTATACATTCCCCAGAAAGCGTAGAGCCAGGACCACAAAAGTGGTCAGCAACAGTGGTTAATTTTGTGCGGAAGGGGGTTGGGTTTTCTCCTGCCCCCCACCTAAGTGTTCTATTTAAAAGAAACTACCATTTGTTAAAATTTGGCATTTGGACAGCACAACTTTCTATTTGTAAACAAACAGACAACTTAGGCATAGTTTGTTCAGCTCCCCCAATAATAACAGAATTGCCCAGACAGGTTTGAGGAGTGATATATGGGACCATGTGCAGAAGGAAAGGAGCCTGGAGGGTGAGGTACTGGAGCCTCAGAGGGGCTTAGGAACTTGACATCAGAACCAATGGAATCGATTGAGGGAGATTTTGTTTCTTCTGACTGTGTGGGAACTCTAGCAAGAGAGGGTATTTGGGGAAATGATTTTTCTAATTTGATCCCAGAGTAAACCAGTATGATAGCTTTGCCCTGCAGCTGAAACTCAGCTGCTCAAGAAACATCAGGCCTTCAGAGGGAGGCCTGTCATATCACCAAGAAGATGTCAGCATTTTCCTCCAAGCAGGCTCTGATCTTGCCTTGGGCTGATCCACACAAGAGTGCAGGACAGGTCAGGGGCTGGGGCTCCCTGGCTCCCCCTTCCCGCCCTCACTGCTCAGCATGCCAGCAGTGTGGGAGAAGCATGAGAGGAGATTGATTATGTCTGCCAAGGGTTGACCCAAAATAAATTACAGTGCCCCTCACTTTTGCTTAAAGGCTCCAAGCCAGGCTTGCCTCTTAGTTTGTGCACAGAGTTCATTCTGATGCAGAGAAGGTGAATGTGAACACATATATGCATGCACACACAGGGCTCCATCATTATCTGCACCCCCTCCTTTCCTTCTATCAGCAAATATATTTAGGGAACTCCTGCTGTTTGCTGGGCACTTTATCTGGAAGTCACATGGTGGGCCTAGAGGTGGCTGAATTGGGTGAAAATGAACATCAGCAGAAGGTGACTTGGACAAGGGAGAAGAGTGGATAGTGATTTGAACTGCTCTCAGCCATGTTGGAATCAGTGTGAGAATCCTACAGGATGTTTAGTGGGTATCATCATTCCATAGTTCTGGGATTAAGGACACAAAGCCATTCATTTTCTCTCATCTTAAACCAAGTAGAGCTAGCAGGGAGGACAACTTACTCTATGAAGCAAGGAGAAAATGCTTTTCTATTGAAGATATTTATCCTTCTTTGGCTGGTCTGTGTGTATGCCCTGTTCCCAACAGTTCCCTCCTGCCCCCAATAAAGGCTAGCAGTCTGGGGCCCTATCCTGTGTGGTAGGCTGGATAATGGCCCCTCAAAGATGTTAGCAGTCTAATCCCTGAAACTTGTGATGTTACTTTACACAGATGGGTAGGACTTTGCAGATGTGATGAAGAACCTTGTATGGGAAGATTCTCGTGGCTTGTCCTGGTGTACCCAATGTAATCTTTGATAACAGGGTAGCAGGAGAGGCAGAGTCAGAGAAGGAGAAGCCTAGGTGACAACAAAAAGAGAGGGATGCAGAGTCAGAGGGAGGACATGCTACTCTGCTGGCTTTGAGGATAGAGGAAGGGGTCATGAGCCAAGGAATGCAGGCAACCTCTGGAAGCTGGAAAAAGCAAGTAAATGGAGTGTACCCTAAAGCCTCCAAAAGGAAGGTAGCTCTTCACCTTGATTTTACACTTCTGACCTTCAGTGTATAAATTTGTGTTTTTGGCCACTAAGTTTATGGTAATCAAGAAATTAAAAGAAAGATAATAGAAACTGATAGAAAACTAATACAATATGTTAGTGCAAGATTGCTTGGTTTTCAGTTGCCAGTCTGTGCTTCCCTTTCCCAAGACCACTCAGCTCCTACTTGAGGCATTCCAGAAGGGACTGAGGATGGACTCCCATCACCCCCAAGCAATCACTGATGAGAGCTGGTGGACATAAATCGCAGTTCCCTTGCCCTTGAGATAGATACTCTGCAGTGTGGGTTCCACATAGGTTCCTCAGTTTTCCCTGTGAGATTAATCCCCTGGTGCCCAGTGCAGGAACTGGCTCAGTTAAGCATCTGGCTGCCTTCCTTTCTCTGTCTCACTTTCCGACTGTCCCTTAGATGCCTCCTGGGATCACTATGTATACTTGAATCCTTGTCTCTTGGTCTGCTTCTTAGGAAACTCAAACTAAGATGGAGTATAATCAGAGCCCTGCTTCCCTGACCTAGAATCAATCACTTGCTTAAATCAAGTGACTCAACCCAGACCCACTAGATAGTTGCGACCTAGAATATGAACCTTAATCAGAGAGATGAGGGACCCTAAACCAAGGAGTGTTTGGTCCTAGGGGAGCCTCCTGCCCCACACTGCTCCTGCCAACATCTGAGTCTCCCCCTGTTTTAGGCTCCATGAGCCCCTATAAACCTTCCAAAGAATAGCTTCCTCTTGGGGCGCCTGGGTGGCACAGTCGGTTAAGCGTCCGACTTCAGCCAGGTCACGATCTCGCGGTCCCGGAGTTCGAGCCCTGCGTCGGGCTCTGGGCTGATGGCTCAGAGCCTGGAGCCTGTTTCCGATTCTGTGTCTCCCTCTCTCTCTGCCCCTCCCCCGTTCATGCTCTGTCTCTCTCTGTCCCAAAAATAAATAAACGTTGAAAAAAAAATTAAAAAAAAAAAAAGAATAGCTTCCTCTTACATTAACTAAAGTTGGTTCCTATAACCAACTTTGCCATCAAAGAACCATAACGGATAAAGGATTGGGGAAAGAATGAAGGAAGGATGTGCACTCTTTGAAAAGCAGGAAGGAAAAACAGGTGAAAAAGCAGACTTGCCACCTTGGAGCCTTAAAGATGGTTTTTCAGTGTTTTCCAAATAGAAGCCTCCAGAGCATCCATATTGTTCTTTTGCTGCCAATATCAGCCCTTTCCTCAGGACAGGCATTGTCTAGGTACAGACACATGACTATTCTATGGGAGTTTACTAAGCTGGAATTTGACAATTTTGAACTTGAGAGAATTCTTTAATGAGCAAAAAAGCAGGTGCCCAGGAGACCTACCCTCTCTACTGTGTAATGCTTGAAGGTGATAGAGACCCCTCTTTTGTTATTCTAGGTAGACACATGATGGGCTGAGCCAAGGATATGTAGAGATTGAACCTTGATGTCATAAAAATAGCGGAGGAGAGAAGTACAGCCATTATCCCCAAGAAGTTTGTAGTAATTTTGTTCAGTGGTTAATGGACAACAATAGAATGTGTTGAAATAGTGACAATGACACTTAGATTCAAGAGGAGTGGTGTTTATTTCTAACTCTGCCACTAATTATATAACTGTAGGCAGGAAACATCACCCCCTACATCCCTATTTCCCTCAATTATCAAATGAGAGGATTGGATAATATGATCACTCCCTGGCATTATGACTATAGAAAAACATGATTCTTGGATGATCTGGTACCAGCCAATTTATCATGACCAACTGTCAAAACAGTGAAGTTGAAGTTGAGTAAACATGCTCCCCACCCCCTCCCCTGGCCTGCATGGCTGTCTCCTATCATACCCAGCATTCATGGGAGTTTGTACATGGAAATTCAAATTCTTTTCTTCAACATGAATAGAGGCAGAGGAATAGGGATACAGCTCTAAGCCTAACTTCACTCTCAAATAACTGGTAGACTAGTGCTGTAGGTGAATGTGTTGGCTTTAAAAAGAGAAAAAGTCAAAAGAACATCTTATTCCTTATTAGGCATAAAATGAAAATATCTCTGTTCCCTCCAGAATGTAAGGGCATTGAGTTTCTTAAAGCTGCTTTAAAAGAAATATGTTCATTTTGGGGATAGTTAAGCTTATGGTTTTCCATAAAACTGCCTCATCTTAGGACTCTAGCTAAAACCTCTAATCTGCTGAACCAATTCATTTAGTAAATGTCTTGAGCACTTGCTATACAGCAGACGTAGTTAAGCAATGGAAGTACAAAGCCATATTCATACTCCCTTTTATTTTAAAATCTCACCTTTATTCATTTATCACACAACCATATTCTGGACACCTATTATGTCCTAGAAACAGAACTAGTCACTGGAGAAACAAGAGTGAACCAGATAGTCTCAATCTTCAGGTAGTTCCCAGGTAGGAAGTGAAGAAGGTCAGCAAAAATGGGTTATTTTGATATTGTACAAAGATAGATATACATATGCAAGGAACTGAAAGTAAGGAGTGGTTGATGGCTACGTGGAGGAGTCAGGAAAGACCCTCGAAGTTTCTGACTCTTCGGCAAAGGTATAAAGGAACCAGACGATTGGGGAGTTGGTTAGAGAAGGTTGGTGAGGAGAATTCTAGGTAAGGAGACAGAGGTGTGTAAAGGAAATCTGTTTCCTTGTCAAGGGTTACAAAGACCAAACTTGTCAGAAACAGGAAGAAAGGAAGACATTGTCTTCCTGAAATGTTTTTCTTTCCCTCTTCCTATGGATGTAAAAATCATTCAAACAGCCCCAAGTGAATGAAAAAGCTCAGTTTACAAACATGAAATGTTTGTGTGGTCAGCTGTCTTCTACCACCAGGGAGGAGAGGGCCAAACTACGGCATCTCTTGGGTCTAGGTTTAAACCCAGCTCAGCCACCTCCTAGATCCAGAACCTCCCCAACAAGGTTGGGAAAGTTACTATAAGATGATACCATTAAGAGGATTCTTCTAAAAATTGTTGGGAGAATTAAATCAACAAATGACTATAGAATCATCTGCTAAGTGATCAATAAATACTACAATTACTAGGAAAAATTTTTTTTTGCTTTCCTATAATGAGTAACCTTTTGGTCCCAATGACAAACATTTGTAGTTATTAAGTGTGTCAAGTAATAATTGCACAAGTTTATTATTTACACCAACAAGTTGAATATGGAGCCAGTCATAGTCACTTGAAATGTACAAACATCTACCTATAAAACAAATTCTAGTCTAATTCCTGGGTAATTTCATTTTTGTTTTATTTAAAGTGTCACACAGATGAGGAACATTGATGTCAATTTTTCCTTTCCAAACGGTATCACTTGCAAGCAGACATTCTTGTATACAAATAACATTTTTATTATAAAGTCCTGGCACAGTTCGAAAAGTGATTCGGTATGACTTTGTGTGATTTGGAGCTTAATGGAGTAATGCATAGACTGCAGTTCTGAACTCCTGGTCTAACACTTACCAGCTGCATGACATAGAGTAAGTTAACTCACCTCTGTCCTTTCTTTCATTCATGTTTATACTGAGATTATGAAGTTGCTGTGACAATTAGATGAGTTAATTCATACAGTGTGCTTAGGACAGTAATTGACATACACCAAGTTCACAGTAAAAGTTAGATAATGTTATTATCATTACAAACATTTTAGACATTTACCCAAAATGGGTTATAACCCAATTAGTAAAAGCCATAAAGATTATCGACTGAAATTTTCTATATTAGATTGCTATATAACAAGTCACCTCAAATCTCCGTGGCTTAAAACAAAAATAATCATTGCTTATCTCATATGGTTTCTGTGGGTTAGGATGTGGAAGCATCTCAGCTGAGTGGTTCTGTCTCCGTCCATGATGAAGCTGCCGTCAGTCAGCTGGTGGCTGATCTGAGGTCATCTTGCACAGATGTGGGCTGGATCAGCTGGGGCTTCCTGGACAACGCTGTCTGTCTCTAGTGGCTTCTCCATAAGGTCTCACAAGCATGGCAACTGCAGGTGCCCAGAGTTCTTACACAGATGCTTCAGGGTTCCCAAGTCTCTTGTTGAGACAAGGGAGAGAAAAGAGAGAGAGAGAGAGAGAGAGAGAGAGAGCCCTGTCACCTTTTCTGACCCAGCCACAGAAGTCATGGAACATCACTTTCACCATATCCACTGTGGAGATAAGCTTCCCAAGTTCAAGAGGTGAGAAGAGTGACTGTCACTTATAAAAAGAGCATGTGCGATAGGAGATGATAGACAGTAGATACATAGATGATACATCTTTGAAATTACAAATCTGCCACCTTTTCCTCAGTGACACTCAAGACCCCTCTCCTGGCACCAACACAGCCTCATTCACTGACTTGGAAAAGACACGGAGCCTTTTCTGTGCATTTGGGGCCCGTATTTTCTTGAAATGAGAGATGGCACAGGGTATAGACTCTAGGGACAGCCTTAAATTAAATCTCAATTCTATGATTCAGTTCTATGACTGGGTGGCCTTGAACAAGTTACTGAATCTCTTGGTGCCTCAGTTTCCTGACATGTGAAATGAGGGTAATAATGACACCTGAAAGAGCATCTGTGAGCAAGAAAGATGTCAGCACATACCGGTGCTCAGAGCAGTGCCTGGTGAGCTGCAAGCCCTCAAATAGATAAGGCAGTCACTGTTATTATCATCAGTTATCCCCATCGCCATCACTCTGTGGGTTGCTTTCAAATGAGTGTCCTTGAGAAGACAGGTGACAGAGGAGTCCCGATTGGAGTTCCCCGGAAGTAGTGTCTGAGACGTGGGCTCAAGTGCCATTGGTTGGTTTGGTGATTCCGTGAAGTAAGAATGTGGCGTGGGAAAGCAGGAGACAGGGCAGAGAGCAGAGCCGATAAAACGTGCACTGTTGAGCTGTTACCCTGATGGCAGCCGGGCAGCCAGAACACAGAGCAAGCCTCCAAAGTTTCCCGCTCCTGGAGGTTGGAGCATTTATCCACGACCTCCTAGTGGTGGCCGAGGGTCCCTTGAGGGTTGGGCGAGGGTCATTAACTCCTCCGTGTCCACACTGTGCTTAAGGGCAGGCTGAGCAGCCCTGTCCCACTTCAGAAAAATCCCTGAAGCAGCAAAAGAAAGAGGATTCCAGGCGGAACCGGCAGCAGGCACCAGACTGCCCTCTAGAACTGCGCCAGAATCCGGGCGGTGGGGGATGGGCACGCAGAGTCAGCCACAAGACCTGTCTCAGCACAGCCCAACAGCTGGGCACGGGAGCTGCCAGTCACTGGGCACTGAGGGGCTGTGAGCTCCTGGTGATGCCACAGTGCCCGAGGAGCATGAACCGTTGCTGGGCTCAGAGCAAGGCAGATACCGGCCTTGCTTTCAGTAGCCCTAAGGGTGTGGGTGTGGCCAGGGACAGTATTTCCATCTGAATGTGTCCTAGTACACTTAGAGCCAAAAGGTAGGTGCTGCGAGGGCAGGATCTTTGTTTTGTTCATTGGTGAACACCACAAGTGTGCCTAGAGGAGTTCCTGACACACTGTAGCCCTCAGTAAATATTTGCTGAAGGAAGGAAGGAGGGAAGGAATGAACTAATCCTTCAAAGGCCCAATATCCATCTCTCCTACTCACATGGGGCCTCCCTGTTCTCCTCTCCATACTTAACGAAAGAAAGGTCCACCTTTGAAGTCAGAAATAAGGATAAGACCATTTAAAGACTGCCTGAAAAATAACTACAATAATAATAATAATTCCAAGGCTCAAATGGCAACATACCCCTCCAAGCAGAGCAATTGGGCTGGGCTGCCCTCTGTGGGGGTGGAGGTGCTTCATTCACTCCAGACAGTCCAGTGCAGCAGAAAAGGCACAGTGATCATTGAAAGGCTGGCACAGCCTTAATTGTAGTGTTAGGTTCCGTCTCCAGCCACCAAGGAGAGCTCTGAAGACCAATTTGCAAGCTGCTGCTTGGGGTCAGATGTGGGACTTTACTGCCAGAGGTGAAACTCAGAAATAATTTGGAGCCCAATTCGGTTCCTGTCTGTCTATCTTGATGTCTGCCCTGCACACTGGGGCTTGAGAAGAAGTCTGCTAATGAGCCCAGCTCCACTTTGGGGTTGTGCTTTCCCCACACTTTGGGGATGTGCTCTCCCCACTGCACTGGCAGCCGGTGGTTCTCGGGAACAGGGCCACAGCACCCCTGAAAGGAGGCAAGAGAAAAGGCTACCGGTTGCTGTGTGCACATGCAAGAGAAGCAGAGAGAGCCCCGAGTCTCCCAATGTAGAGAGGAATGAAATGAACCCTGCAATCAGTGGCAAGGGCAGCCAGGCCTGACACTGGCAGGTTATATGCCGTCCGTGCACAGCATAGTGTCAGCCAAACATTTCCAGCACTTGGGAGTGACCAAGCCCATAGGCAGACCCAGGTACAGAGACAAAAACATCTACATACAGAGAAGCGAACATTCTGTTCACTCGAAGCTGAAGTTTGTGTTAGCCCCAGAGCAAGGCAGGCTGAGGGGGCTATAAACAAACCACTGGGACACGTAGCAGGTCTTTTTAAAACTCTTCCTCCCTTTTAAAAGAGAGCAGAAGACATTTTGCCAAGTGGGAGGTTGGTGGAGGTGGGGGAGGGGGCAGACAGAGAATCAGAGAACCAGTGTGACAGTCAGCCACAGGAAAATTCAACTTTTACAAATTGAATTAGAAACTTCCAGAAGAGGGCAAACTGAGTGTGTCACACCATGTTAATACTCCCTAATTTACTGCAAAAATCCCATACCTGATTTTTTTTTCTTCAGAAAATAACCTTTTTAGGATTTGCTTTCATAGACAAAATCAGACATTTTCCAAAATGGCAGATTTGCTCAGTAATATATATTTGATTTGATTTGATCTTTTTGAAATGACAAATGAATATGGGTACATTGGGTGTTGGGAATTCATACCTTGAGGAAAGAAAACAACTAACTGAAACCCAAGCATATAAAGATCAGGTGGGGCCTAATATACTCCCTTGAAGTCGTCAGTGAGTAGGAACAAATTGCTTTCTCTCAACCCTTCTCTACCTCAGTAGTTTCCAAACTCATGTGAGCAGTGAACTCCTTTCAAATGCAGATTGACACAAAGCCCCAAATACCAAACAGGTTCAAGCAGAGGGATCCTGGGGAAGCAGGTAAGGGCTTGTGAATCTGGAAGGGTGCCCCCAACTCTCCATCTGCTATCACCCCAAGGAACCCCGCATATGCATCCTGGGTATGCCATGGAACACAGTCTGAGCTTCTCTGTAAAAATACACAGAAGTGGGCTCTACAGAGGGAAAAACATTAAGAAGTTTGTTTTACACTCCTGCTCTCAAACCTATTTTTATAAAAATAACAGTATATCTTTCCCAAGATAAAAATCATCAGTGGCTATTAGGAAGTAAAAGAGTCTTTCAATTTTAAAAGCATACATGAATTTTATAGGAAATCAGTTTTAGCTAATATTCTCAAAAGCCAGCATCTCTCGTTTTCAGGATGAGTTGTGGCATAACCCACAGTAACATGTAAATTTCAAAATTCATAACAACCTCTCAAGATAGATGTAGTAATCATTCTCCCTATTGAAGACACCATCCTGTGTTTCGCCTGTATCCATGAGGTAAATGGGTTGTTGGGCAAATCTATAGCCATTGAAGCTTGAAAGAGGGAAAAGCCTTAAAGCTGCAACTTTACTTTTTGGAATTAGTGGGTATGGTGGTGAGTCAGCTTGGAGGATGGGTCAAAGGATGGGCTCTAGTTAGAGTTACCAGAAAAGATGGATCAAACCAAACCTATAGAATAACCAGCTGGGACCTCTTCTGACTCTCTGCCCCAAAAGGTGGCCACTGAGCCTTACTCATCCTTGAATCCCCACGAATCAGTGCAGAATGGTTGTGGTTCTTACAAGATCAGCAGTCCTAACTTGCTTCATTCAGAACTCATTAGAATAATCCCTCCCGACACAAAATAGCTAGATTTATCTTTGAAGCAGTGCTACTCTCTGGTGATTGTTTTGTTGACAGTTTTGAAACTCTTGTAAGTTACATGAATTCAGAACGCTTCATTCACTTATTGGTAGAGGGAAAAGATGTTAATCTAACTACCTATAAGTAATTAATCAACTTGGAGAACAATTGAGTCTATTGATCAATTACTGTGTGTAAATTTAAGAGAAAGGTTTAACATAATGGACAAGAAGAGAACAGGAGTTGGAGTCTGAAGAGGTGGCTCAAATTTCAGGTCTGTCACTCACTCCGTGTCCCATAAGACACCTGAACTGCTCCCAACCTCAGTGTGTTCACCTATAAAATTCAAGGCTGGAAGAATATCTATCTCACAGGTTTATGAAGGTTTTATGAAGAATAAAATTGAAATATATGTAAAGCTCTCTTGCATAGAGCCCAGAAAAAATCAAAAACTCAGCAAATTGTATCTAGCATGAATAATAAAAAGAATAAACATTTTTTTCCCCTATAACCAGCAACAGGAAGAAATGATAACTAAGAGAAAAGAAGAGACAAGACCAAGAAAGAGCTGTTTTAACAGGGCAGCAGGATAAGGTCCTGTAGAAGAGATATCTCCTCCTTGTCCAAAATATGGCCCAATGTACACCCCTATGTGATTCCACGGCCATAGTGAATGAATACCATGTGAGTGGGTACCAAGTGTGTTTTGAGGAGCCTTTCTCTGTTTAGAATTTCCCACATTATAAGTCTGCCTTCCTTAGGTAGAAACCAGAATTAATCATTTCCAGATTCCTTTGTAAGTAAGACCCAGATATATGATTTCAACTCCCAATCACATATTCCCAACTTGATTTGGAAGAGAAACTAGTTGCCATGTAGAATCCATGTTCTGGTGAGGGTGACTAAGTATAGTGGAGAGAATTCCTATTTCACATGGAGCACTGGCTGAGGTCATGGAAATAGCACCTGCACCTATGACACCTGTAGAGCTGGTGTGCCTGATGGTAGTGGCATTGGGTCTCTCCTGGCATCATTAGCGGTACCATTTAGCCATCATTCTTGCTGCCTAGGCTCCATATCTAATTCTCTAGCCCTCTATAATGCTATGAGCTATCTAATATCTAAGAATAAGTTTACTTTATTACTTAACTAGTAGAGTGGATTCTGCTACTTGCAATTCAAGAATGCTGCCAATTGCCTACCTCAAGACCACCATTGCATCACAGCCCAGAAATGGGCACTCAGTAAATAATGCTCCTGAAAATAAATCACCAAAAGAAAAGCAAAAATTTTATACGTTCAGAAAATTGAGTCTTAAAAGTCCTGGTATATTATAAAAAGTCTTCCATTTTAGAAAATGGGTAATACAAACATTTAGGAAGAAAATGAATAAGCGTTGGTCATGACAGACTTTGTGCTCTGAATTTAGTCTGTGTTATCTCATCAAAATTGATTTCACTATGCAGAATTTGATGAATCAAGTACCACCTACTTGTTGATTTCAGTCATGACACATGCATTAGGTGCCACTGTCATAAACTGGAAGGCATTGGCAAACGTCTGTAGCCTATACTCTAACTCACCAGATAAAGATATAAATAGTGTGTAGGTGGGAAAGTTTCTAATCATCTGTAAGCACAACAGAAAAAAATACATCACTTCTATCCATTAATTATTGTTGTTTAAAAACAACCAGTCATTCATTTATTCATGATTTTTATTCAACAAATATTTATTTATTCAGGACAACCACATACCTGATGTTATGCTAGGTGCCAGAAATAATTAACAGTTACTAATATATCACTTGTCAATGGTGTAATTAAAATCAACTTTCCGGGTGTTTTCACTTTCAATGCTTAATAGACATGCAACATCGTTGTCTACAATCTCAATAAGATTGACTCCAGCTCTCTTTGCATGTTCTGGAAAGTTCCAAATTCCCCACCACCACCATAACAATTGTAAATACCTGAGGTGATATTTTTCCCATTCCTTCTGGCTATTATTTACAACCTGTCATGAATTATACCCCTTGCATTATATATCTTGTGACTTTTTTCTGAATCTCATTTTCCTAACTCTACTACCAAAGAATCCCATTTATAGAAACCTTTATGTACAGAACATATTTGAAGAGACAGAGATGTTTATATTAGAGCAGTATAAACAAGTACAAAATGAATATTTGCCATCTGAGCTGGGAAGTTCCTTGTTCCCTTTCAATGGGTTCAGTCACCACATCACCTCTATTCCTACTTCCCTTCTTTTTGTCCCTATGTCCCCTAATTCTTGCGTATTCATATATAACAAAGTCACTAATATATTGAGCTTTAGAGACAAGACTCTCATATGTGGATCCCAGCTCTACCTCCTATAATCCATATGACCTTGGGCAAGTTACTTCACCTCTGGAGGCCACAGTTGGCTCATCTATAAAATGGGGATCACTCTAGTTTACAGTGTTGCTGTAAAAGTTAAGTGAGTTACACTGGTCAGAGTGGCTAAAATTAACAACTCAGGAAACAATAGATGCTGAAGAGGATGTGGAGAAGTGGGAACCCTCTTGCACTGTTGGTAGGAATGCCAACTGGTGCAGCCGCTCTGGAAAACAGTGTGGAGGTTCCTCAAAAAATTAAAAATAAAACTACCCTATGACCCAGCAATAGCACTACTAGGAATTTATCCAAAGGATATAGGAGTGCTGATTCATAGGGGCACCCCAGTGTTTATAGCAGCGCTTTCAACAATAGCCAAGTTATGGAAAGAACCTAAATCTCCAACAACTGATGAATGGATAAAGAAGATGTGGTTTATATATACAATGGTATACTACTTGGCAATGAGAAAGAATGAAATCATGCCATTTGCAGCAAGGTGGGTGGAACTGGAGGGTACTATGCTAATGAAGTAAGTCAGTCAGAGAAAGACAGATATCATATGTCTTCACTCATATGTAGAACTTGAGAAACTTAGCAGAAGACCATGGGTGAAGGGAAGGGGAAAAAAATAGTTACAAACAGAAGTGGAGGAAGGCAAACCATAAGAGATTCCTAAATACAGAGAACAAACTGAGGGTTGATGGAGGGGTGCGCGGAGGAGAGGGGGAAATGGGTGATGGGCATTGAGGAGGGCGCTTGTTGGGATGAGTACTGGGTATTGTATGTAAGTGATGAATCACGGGAATCTACCCCCAATTCCAAGAGCACACTGTATACACTGTATGTTAGCCAATTTAACAATAAATTATATTTAAAAAAAAAAGTTAAGTTGGTTAATACATTTATATAGGCCTAGCACATGATGAATGTGTACACATGTTAGGATTTTTACTGTTGTTAACACAGACCTGCTCAATTACCCTATTTGTACCGTTACCTGTATTAATCTGTCTCATATTCTGGCCTGAGAAATGGTGGAAATGAATTTTTTTCCCTAAGAGAAATTCTATTTCCATTTCCTAAAATAATATATTTTATTGGCCTACATGAAAAGGCTCATGTAACAGGACAGAATGGGAATTAAGCAGTTAAGCACTTGGTTTTGAAGACAGATGGCCTAGATTGAAGCCTGGAACCACTCCTTACAATTTTTCTCCCATTTGGGCAGTTGGTCACTTCCTACTCTTGAGTTTCCTCATCTATAAAATAGGATAATAATTCTACCTACTGCAGAGGAATGTTTAAGGATGAAATAAGTCAATTCCTTGAGAAAGTAAAAATTAGCTTGGAATTTAAAGTAAAAGTCTGGCTATTATCAAGCTTGGTAAATAGAAAAGATAAAGCCAGCACCAAGTTAACCACAAACAACATTCCTCCCAAGGGCACCCTATAGCTGTAAAGCATTGCAAAACCCTTTCATTGGGTGACAAATGCTTTTTTACCCACTGAGAAACTCTGTTCTCTAAATCATAGACTCTGAGAAATACTGCTCTTTGAAATCATACCCAATGTGAATGAAACCCCACTCTGTTTGTTTCAGGCTTTGTGTCTTTTAAAAAAAAACCAAGCAAACATTTATTATCTTACAGTTTCTGTAGGTCATAAGTCCCGGGGGTTCACATGGTTCCTCTGCTAAGTTAAGGATTCACACAAGGACGAAATCAAAGTATCGGCAGGCTGCATTCCTTACCAGAGGCTCTGGGGAAAAGTGTTCTGAGCTCATTCAGATTGTTGGCTGAACTCAGTGCCTTGTTGTTGTAGGACTGAGGTCCCATTTCCTTTCTGGCTGACAGCCAGACTTGTCTGTGCTCCTGACAGCTTCCCACAAAAGCATCCTGCTCTTACCTAGAGAATCTAAGTCCCTTTGACACAGAAAAACAGCCCAGACTTACAAGCCATGTGCAAACCTTCAGGTAAGGAGTTTCTAGCTATAGTCCTCCACATCTACCTTAATTTTTCTGTCTCAAACAAGCAAAAGGATCTTGAGTCCATTTTGTATCCAGATTTAATGCTGACGCCTTATACATAGCCTTGCTTTGCTTTGAGTCCATCAGGATGTTGCTTCAGATGTTAAATTTCACCCTTCTCCAAAATCCTACAATTGTACTTTTTATTTTATTTGGCACAATAGACCACACTTCCACTAGCATGTTCTCTCCCTCATTTCAATGAGTCAATTATCTGGCTTAGTAGGACTAGAGACTTATCCCTGGTGTTCTTAGGCTGGTTGGGCTAGAAAAACTCTGTTTAAAATGCAGGCTGGCACATGATAACACTTGACTGAGTCTCAGCTATTATGAAAAATATAATAATAATTATTATAATTATAATAATAATTATTATTATCATAAACTCTGTGGATAAATTCAAATAAAAGAGCAATAATGTTGTGCCAAGGATAGAAGCTGTGAACAAGCCAATTGGAAAAAGCAAAAAACAAAAACAAATCACCATGCACTGTGTCTGCAGAAATCCCTGTAACTGCAGAGATTTTTCTGAAAACAAATTTCCACTTCAGAAATCTCTCTTGCTGTCATGTGACCCCACCCGTTAGTGTTTGCAGAAGCTGTTCAGTCATTTGAAGTACTTCAACATGCAGCGTGGCCCCATGTTTACTCCTC
Source organism: Prionailurus viverrinus (assembly GCF_022837055.1). Classification (NCBI taxonomy): domain Eukaryota; kingdom Metazoa; phylum Chordata; class Mammalia; order Carnivora; family Felidae; genus Prionailurus; species Prionailurus viverrinus. The sequence continues at coordinate 38,595,140 of NC_062563.1, forward strand.
TGGACTGTGAGTTGAAACAATTAAGCCACAGCATGTGAGACTAAGAATTGATTTAATTTTTTTAATGTTTATTTATTATTGAGAGACAGAGAGACAGAGCATGAGAAGGGGAGGGGCAGAGAGAAGGAGAGACACAGAATATGAAGCAGGCTCCAGGCTCAGAGCTGACAACCCAGAGGTGGACGTGGGGCTCAAACTCACAAACCATGAGATCATGACCTGAGCCGAAGTTGGATGCTCAACTGACTGTGCCACCCAGACGCCCCTAAGAATTGATTTAAAATCACCCCTATAACTGATACTAAGTGAAAAAATAAGTTGACCTCAGAAATGTTCTCACTTCTTCCGACCAAAAATGTAAAATGTAAAAGATGTTTACAAACTTAATAATCATGAGTAACCCTGACATAATATAAAGGGCTTTGGGCTTTGGAGGATCTTTTAGAAACATACCTGACACCAACTTTGGGGTTCAAGGAGGACACTGGTGAGGATAGAGGACATGCATCATGAGAAAGATGTCCCTTAGAGCCGCTTCACCTTTCTGGCCTACCTTGGCAACATTTCTCATATGGGTAAATAATATTCAGAAAAATAGATTCAAAAGCCATTTATCAAACATTTAAAAGAGTTGAGTCAGTACCCAATAATTATTGGCACATGATAGACTCTCAATAAATAAATAAATGAACTCTGATATGTGTTTCAGGCAAAATACCACCCTCTGGAAATGTTAACATGAGAGCAAATACTGGCATGGGCATGATAAGGAACAGCCAGCAAGGAATATAAAAATAGTTCAGATGTAAATGGATAAAAGCATCCCTAGGGCCATGGAAGAGCAAAATATTTTGTGAAATTCAAAACAGACAAAGCAATTCAGCTCACTTGGGCAAAGGTGATGACTTAATGGTTCTCAGGTCAACTGGCCTGCCTTCTGTAACTCTATGGGTGTTGACTGGTGAGTGTTGGATGCATACATTTCCACAGTGTGTTTTTTGTTCCAGTCTCAGCAGAGACTCAAGCCCTTTTTTGTATGAACACTTCTGATTTTCAATATACAGGCTCCTACTTAGTTAACAAATAAGTACTATTCACAGGAAACACACAAACACCAATTCATTAATATGGTATTTGTTCTTTTCTGTTGTTCTGTGCTAATTTATTTGGAGGGCAATATTTAAGATGCAGTAAAAGACAATGAAAGATACAGTGAACTCCCAACTTAAGTAATAGAATCACCATCCAATTGAAATTCTATTTTTTTTTTTGCAGTTTTATACCTTTACTTGGCAATCAACCATTAGTTCTCATCCACATTAACAGTCTGTAAATTTTCAAAAGTGGTGACAGGTACATAGGTAACTAACATAAAGAGCTTGTTTGACGAGTCTTCATCCTCATTACATTTTCAGGACAACCGCACATGGATATGGTATGGAATATTCCTTATTTCTTTGGCCCAGACAGCTTTGTTGAAGCTGGTGTCAATGTGCATGTCTGGAGTTCCCATCTCCTTCATGGCAAATTTCTGGATCCCTTTAAGTGCCCAAGGGGCATGCTTCTTGAAACCACTCCACAGATGCACTTGTGAATGTTGATGTGTATTCTCTGGTCACTACTTCGTTGATAGCAGAACATCCCTTCTTCTCTCCACCCTTCTTTGTGGGACCCAAATTGGAAAGTCAAATTCCATCTCTGATTACAGACCCCTCATTCCTCACTTGAGTTATCAGCAATCCTGAATTTGGGGATTATTATTTCTATATCTTCTTTAAGCTTTTAAAGCATTTATAATTATACCTTATAAAGTCTATACAATATTGTTTGTATATTTTAGCCTAAGTATAACTAGTATCGTACTTTATTTTTCTGAAAATTGGTTTTTACTCAATGATATATTTTTGAGATTCATCCCTGTTGATGCATGTACTGCCTGTATAGTATTCCACTGTAAGAGTATACAGAACTTATTCATTCTTTGAAGTTGTTTCAAAAAATTTTTTTGTTATTATAAACAATGGTTTTCTATAGTACATAGTTAACAATAGGAATATACTATAACTGTTACTGCAACTACTACTAATGATAATAAGAGCTAACTTTTATTAGTCTGTTTGTTTTACTAATTTAGTGACTTAATTTAATTAGCTTTACTAATTAGTTTGTTTTACTAAGTTAATCTAAGAATCCTGTTAAGTGGATACATTATTAACTCCATTTTACCAATAAGGAAAACATTGGAGGGGTATTATTGAGTTTAGAATATAAATTTTCTAGCTTATAAAATATTACCCAATTATAAAATTTATATTCCCATCAGGCATATATAAAAATTTCTGTTGCTTCACAGTCTCATCAAAACTTGGTGCCATCAGATTTAAAATTTGTTTTCAAATATGTACATAGAGATTGCCAATGTAAAGAGTGCATTCATTGACTGTTTGAAATAGAGAGATCAGCAGAATAAAGGGAAGTGTATTTCAGGAACAGAAGTTAGGATCTGAAAACTCAGTAGAAATACCCTAACAGAAGATTACTAATTGGTAGTCTCACACACACGCACACCCAAGCAATAGAGCCATACACATGCTAATTCTTCTTTTACCCAGTAATAATTTCCTGTCAAAGACCATAGGGGGATATCTGAATTAGAGATCAGAGAATGGAAAATTCCTTTATCTCTAACTCTTAATTCTTCCCTACTTTTAATATTATGACTTTTCAATAAATGTTGTGTCCCTAAGCACCTCTGCTTTCTCCTTTTGTTATGAATTATTCATATAACACAGAACAAATCAATAACACTCCTTTTAACCTGAAGTTATCACTTTTCACCAGCAATCATTCATTTTCTTTTGTCTCCTCTAGGAGAAAGAAAAGTTTATTAGGTATGCTTGATCAATGTGAAAACACACTCAAACTAGAAACACAAGAAGATTAAAAGTCTTCAGTCCAAATCAGACCAAGGCCCCCTCCAAAAACAAAAAACTCCAAAAAACCCTTATAACTAACTAAACAATGGAAGACACCAATTTTCACTAGATCATTAGTATTAAACCTTTAAACCCATAGGGATTTTAAAGCGATACCGGGGCATCTAGGTGGCTCAGAGGGTTAAGTGTCTGTCTTCAGCTCAGGTCATGATCTGGGTTCAAGAGTTTGAGCCCTGTGTGGGGCTCTGTTCCGACAGCTTAGAGCCTGGGGTCTGCTTTGAATTTTGTTTCCTTCTCTCTCTGCCTCTTCCCCCACCTCTCTCTCTCAAAAATAAATAAACATTAAAAAAAAAATTAAAGTGACACCAGCTGGATAATCCGCACAAGGTGGGAGATGGGCTTCTCATCAAGCTATTACAGATTCCTTCCTCATAAAAGGGCCTTCTGTGTTGAGTGGATTGCAGAAATTTGGGCATTTCTGTAAGGGAGCTATGAAAACATGCTTGACTGGATGAAAAGGTAGCCTTCTTTTACTAAAAACAAATTCAGTTCATAAAAAGTTAAGATAGGCTCTAACAATAAAATTAATTATATTTTAGTTACACATCCAATGTTTTTATGGCAAACTCCTTTCTCCACAGAGAAAATTCAAGGTACTGTCACCTCCATAAAACACTACACCTAATTCTCAAAAGAAGAATTGCAGAACTCTGAAAATCCTAGGTCCCTATTAAATTTAAGAATTTTTACTAGCTATGAACCATCTCCTCTGATCTTGCAACCCCAGCAAAAACATCAACAGTAACCAAAATATTTCTCTTCTTTTGTCTTAGTCCTATACATTTTGAAACAAACTGACTTCTTAACTAACCTGGATTATCCAGTGGAAAATACTGAGATAAATCAATTGTCTCTTCTTGGCATTCCAGTTCCAAAGAGAAGCCCAAAGAGATGTTTGGTGTCACTGTTACTGACAAAATCCCTGAAGCTCAGGGATAGAAAGAATGTCTTATCCCTCCCACTTCCCTGAAGCAAAGTAAACCTGTTTCATGGTATACTGTGGGCTCTTGAAAATATTTTTGAGCTATTTAGCTATTGTAAACCAGTCTTTATTCTTGCATGAAACCACTTGAAGGTAGATGGAATCTTCCATAATTAAAAGAGAGAGAGAGAGAGAGAGAGAGAGAGAGAGAGTACTTGACCATTTCTCTCCATCTGATCCTTGATCAACCCAGATTATATCTATTCTCCATTACAAAACTTAAGTCTGATACCTCCTGAATTACCCAAGACTTAGAGGGAACTCATGATTCTAAGAACAACCAGAAACTTCTACATAACATTCTGACTAACAATTTTTGAACTCTTTCCTTGGGAGACACTGTCTTTTGGAATGCTTTAGCAAGAGTTGAAGATAGAGGAAATATGCTGTCATGTAGAAATGCATAAACCCTGGGACAGATATCTGGAGGAATCAGCAAAGCATATCATCTTTTAAAAGTGTCTGTGAGAGGTGGGGAATGTCCAAGAAATACCAGTGTAGGGAAGGACTATGGAGTGGCAAAAAGAAGGGAAAGAGAACAAGGAGGAGAAGGAACAATAAGAAAGGCAGAAAAAACACCTCTTGCATTTTATCTCATAAAGTCACAGTTCTCTCTGATAAATGATTATGGTAAGAAATCTGATAATTTACCTTAAGGAAACATATAATTTTTCTTTCTTGAACACAATTCAGGTTTATTTCTTTGGGGACATGCTAAACTCCAGATTATTCAGAATATCCGTAAGGGAAATACTGTCCCAAAAATACTAAATAAATATTTACTTTTAGAAATTGAACTGTCTGGGCATGCACATATACACACAAACGTTGCAGGATTTTTTTCCCCTCAATATCCAGGATTCATTGTCTCACCACTTTGAAGAATGAAGAGGTGGACACAAAATGAGCAGCAGGCAAAAGCTTATTAGAATATAAGATCAGAAAGAAAGAATAGTATGGAAGCTCTCTTTATTGACAGAGGGCACTCAAAAGTGAATGTCCTAGATTATAGGCAAGAGTCTTTGTTTTACAAGGTTCTGGTCAGCCCCTCCCCTTCCCTTCCCTTCCCTTTCCTTCCTTCTCAGGTTCTACCCTTAACTGGATAGGTGACTCTAGGTGTTAGGTTGTTCATGCCTGATTGGCTTGTTGCATTGTGTGAAGAATCAGACTATGGTCATACTGTCCTTGTGTAACATAAGTTTTATGGTTTACTTCTTATAGTTAAGTATTTTGATTGTCAAATTCCTGAGTGGGAGTAGGTTATGTCTGTTACATTCTTAAGAGGAACCTTACCCCAGAGGGGATTTACTGTGGTCAAACACTCCCAGCATTGTTGCAAAGTATGTGTTCCCCCCCCCCCCCCCCCCCGCAGGGACCTCAGGTCCTAACCTTTCCCTCTCTGCCTATTTTATCCTATCTTTCCCTACCATACAAATACCCATCTACCAGAATAAACCAAGACTCCTTCCTCCTCAGCTTTCTTCTGTATTGCCACTGGCTATGGGACATGGTGGTTGTAAAGACAAGATGCTAGATCTCAGGGACAACAGAAATGAGATAATACATCCACATTATCAAGACCCACAATAGGGAATGAACATTATCAGTCATGCTTTTAGTGAAGTTTTCCCCAGGAACATACCCTGAGTCCAGAATTTATGGGCATTTAGTTTGTTGGGGTGATAAAAGTAACACGGGGGACTGGAGTAGGAAAGGAAACAGGGAGGAAACATCGCCAAAGAAGAATGTGTTGTCAAACCAGCTGTCCCCAAGGTGACTCAGGAAGTACGGGACTAGTACAGATCACAATGCCTTAGACCTGACCCATCTGAGGGGAGAGGAAGCTGGAAGTGTACCCATCAAGTCCTATAAGTCATTGATTGAGGCTAATGGCATGAGTGTTGATGGTATCAACTTGGGTCCTTGGGCTCTCTAAACAAGAAATTGCATAGAGGTCAAGTAAGAGTTCCAGGCGAGGCTTTTATTAGTGCTTATGCCAGAGCACAAGGGAGACAACACAAAGGGAAAGCGTCCTTCAGGCTAGCTCCCTGAAAAATTTTTTAAAGGGGCTAAGGTAGGAAAAGAGACACATCCAAGTAGGTTGGGGTAAGGAGATACTGGAGGTTGAATGCACAAACACAGTGGACAGAATTTGGTGTTACATACATTGAATGTGTCATTAGCATGTTAAATATCCACCCACATATGATTTTTAGCATTATAGTGAGTGGGAAAGTCGGTACTGGGGTCTATCTTGGTGCAGGCTGGTTTGGTCCTCTCTTCATAGTTGAGTGTCTCCATTCAGTGAGGGTCTTCCTTTGCATATTCCTACCCAAAGGCTATAGCTATCCTGGAAGATCTACCCAAGGGACATTATTATTATCTAGGAATCCTGGATTTCCTAGATAGATGGAGGGGACCAGACTCCTGTCCCTGCTCTCTCTTATTCCCCTCTGACAGATTTGACCCTCCTTATTTCTAAAGAGAAAGGGCTGAAGGTCTCATCTTCTGAAGCTACTTCCTGCTGAGAGGGAGGCCTTGGAGATGTAAAAATCTCTCACCAGAACATTAAACACGAATGGACCACTGCCCAAAGAGGCCAGGAGAAGGAGGAATCTGAGCTCCCCTCACAGGGTAGTTTATTTCATGGTGGACCACAGAGGAATAGATGGGGGCAGGGAGGGAGGGGGGCACAAGCTTAGCAGGGTGAAGAGGAGCTAAACCATCTTTATAAAAGGGGACTCCAGTTAGGTGTATTATTGCATCTGGGGGACAGGAGTACCTCGTCCAATGGCCCCTCCATCTAGTTCTAAGTCCTCTTTTATTCCCTGGTGGCTATCCAAGGCAGATGAGGTCTGATAAGTGAGCCTGTAGGAAGGGGTTGTTTTTCCTTTTCAGTGCATACAGTAGGAGTTAGGTTGATGGCCTGAGGAGAGTAGAGATGAATCCACACACCAGTGAGTCTGGTTGGGGGTACATGAAGACCTTGAAGAGGAAAATGATATAGGATAAATAGAAGGGGAGCTTCCCATATCGGTGAGGCAGGTATCCATACTGGAAATACCAACCAGTTGTCTCATGTTTTGGGAGGGGCACATGATATCAGTCCAACCTCTTGGGAGGGAAGAGGGCCTGGGCATTGAGTGCAGTCATGTGGCCAATGATCCAATCAATCATACTTACATAATGAAATCCCAGTAAAATATCCTGATACCCAAACCTCAATTGAGCTTCCTTAGTTGGTGATTATACATTATTGTGCCAGGAGGGGGACATGTCCAAAAGACATGCAAATTTCACTTTGGGGACCATCCCAGACATCACCCTGTGCATCTCTCCATCTGATTGCTCCTCACTTGTATTCTTTATTTTAATTATTTATAAGTACAGCCTTTCCTGAATCTGTGAGATCTTCTAGCAAACTATCAAGCCTTAAGGAACAATGGGAACTCCTGAATTGATAGCCAGTTGGTCAGAAGTGCAGGCAGATGGAACTCCCAAGCTTGGGGCTGGCATCTGAAGTGAGAGCAGTCTTGTAGAGGTGTTTGCCATTGACTTGTGATATCTAACCAACTCCAGATAGACTCAGAATTGCACAGTACAACTCAAGAAGTTACACAATTCATTTAAGGTCCTTTCAGTGCTGAATGGGGGCAGAATCCAACATAGGTTCTCCTTGCTCTAATTACAATTGATTTCCACAACGCCTTGTTGAGTTTTAGCACCTCAGGAAGGTTCAGGCTAGGATCAGGGAATATTGTAGTTAAAGCTGACTTATGACCTCTGAGAATATAAATTATGTGCCGTTTCTAAAAATACAAAATAACAATAAAAATATACAAAGTCTATTGTAACAAATAAGTCTATACATGCATATATAATAGTGCCAAACCTATTCTTAAACTGCTGTAGCCTGAAATTTAGCCCAGAAACTGAGACTGGATTATTTATCAAGGCATCTTGAGTTTTTTCCTGATGCTGTCTCTGCCATCATGTTTCGGGAGTTTTCCAGGTTCACTGGTTTTTGTTCACTTTCCGTAGCAAAAGTGCATGAAGTAAAGTCACACTTTTGTTCACACTAATCACAAATGTGCATAAAAAATTAAGCATTTTTTAATTTCTTTATGATTGACTCCATGATTCCCCCAACCTGCTGGTGTGTGTGTGTGTGTGTGTGTGCGCGCGCGCGCGCGTGCACGCGCGCACACGCGCGCAGTATTTTATTTTGTGAGGTAGAGTGTAGATGACTTGTATAGATTTTTTTAAGTTATCTTTTCTTGAAGTATGATATACATACAGAAATTGATGTGAGGACGCGAGTAAACGGTCACAAAGGAATTCTTGAGACGTTTTTTGTGCAAAAAGGTGCTTTTATTACAGCATGGGGACCGAGCCCGGGGGCAGAAAGAGCTGCACTTTTGCTTTAGGATGGTGGTGATTATACGCTTAGTGCTCAAGGAGGAGGAGATGTAAGGGAGTATTAGATCATAAATGTTTTCTTCGACTTTCTACTTGTAAAACTACTTTTGTAAGCTTTCTCTGGTGCTTATCCTTCAGCTCGATATTAACCAGGAAGCTGTACAGGCAGTCATGAGACGCTTTAAGAATGTAACAGGCAGCACCTATTTGATCCTTATCGGAACTATGCAGGCTATAGGGCAGCATTCTGGGCTAAAGATGAACACTTTCTGTTTCTATCCCTCATCACAAATCACAAATGAATTTTCAAGATTATTGCATTGTGCGAAGGGTGAGGAGACCCTGTATTTCATTCAAGGGCTCAGTATTATTTTTTCTCTTTAACTATCGTTATAATTCTAATCCTAATTTCTGTTTTCCCCCGCCGCCCCCCCATTTCCCTCCTTTGAAAAAAAAAACTGCCTCAGGAAGAGAAGTGTCATTTACCCAGAAATATACAATTGAAAGGCATATTCAGATATTTCAAAATATTAATCCCAAGAGATGCAAAGGTTAATTTTGGCATATTTCTCCCAATATGCCTACATGTAAACAGAACCACACTTGATGACTAATGAGCTCTAATTCATCAGTTGCAGAAGGATTGGGTCAAGTCACCCTGAAAACAAAAGCGAAACAGAAGGGGCTTGGCATTTATAGTGTTTGATAGTTTGCAAGATGCTTTTTAATAGTTACCTTACTTTAACCTCAGAAGACCTTGTGGTCTATGTTTTACTATCTTAATTTTGAGGTCTGGAGCAATTCAACTGGTTTCCCCCCCCCCCAACATACAGCCATAATTTAAGAAAAAAACCAGCATATTTTAAGCATGCCTTTCCTGTGGTTTTAAAGGTAAAAATGAAATTTGTATTTGGGGCAAACTTCCTCAGTTTTTAGAAGAGACATTTTTAGCACATCCCCTCAGTCATTCAAATGGTTATCAAACACAAGCCAGTATCAGTGTCCTGGAAAAACACTCCACAGGTGAAGTTAAGCTAAATGCAGATTGTACCCCCTGGGAACTAAGCGCCCCATTTAGAAACATAAAGAGCCACTATCTTCACAGTAGAGTGCTCCCCTTACAGGTTGTGATTATGTGAATTGATGTTTTGTTTTCTGGACAGGAGTCAGCAGTCTTGCATTCTGGAATATCTTGAAAACTTGGACTCTTGAAGTAGGCGGACAGGAAGGGCCCCAGAGAAGAAGCAAGTTGCTGAATTCTAGAAAAAGGGATCTGATATTTTATTTTGTTTCCCCTTTCTGCATTGTAACTCCCTTAGATTATCTTTAAATGTTGAATTGAAAAAGCCATGTGTTAATTGTTCTTTGGAGAATTATTGTTTGTTCATATTCTCTGGCAGAATGGACCAGAGAGAATAACTACAAGGGGGCAAAGGGGTTCACAGCCCTGCAGGAGCAGAAAGAGGGAGGAGGTGAACGTTTGTATGCAACAGGAGGTGCCCAGGGCACAAGTGGGCCTGAGGAACATTCTGGTACTCTCCAGGGTTCTCAGAATCCCTGCTGTCACCCAGAGGGGACTCCAACTTGGGATCATTGCACAGTAAAGGAGAGAGAGAGCCTCCCACAACATACCTAGGGAAACCAGGTAACTACAATTAGCAAAAGGGACTGAGATGCATGTTCAAGTTCCCTGTCCACCATTCTTGCCATAGGGGCCAAGGGCAGGTTGTCCCAAAATGTGTCATTTTGGCATATTGGTTATTTTAATTTTTTTTAATGTTTACTTATTTTTGAGAGAGAAAGAGAGACAGAGTCAGAGACAGAGACAAAGACAGAGACAGAGACACAGTGTGAGCAGGGGAGGGGCAGAGAGAGAAGGAGATGCAGAATCTGAAGCAGGCTCCAGGCTCTGATCTATCAGCACAGAACCAGACGTGGGGCTCAAACTCATGAACCACAAGATCATGACCTGAGCAGAAGTCGGACACTTAACCGAGGTACCCCTAAATAAAAGTTATTGAAGAGACAGCCTGTGCAAGAACGCCCAGACCCTCTTCTGTCTCCCTGAAAGCAGGAAATAAATCTCCCATGTGGAAGGTAGCCTCCCTGGACCAGGAGGTAGAGAGACATCCTTATCACCAGAGATGGGAGATTCAGGGCTGAGAAGCTGTATAAACAGCCCTTGTGACTTTTTTCTAATTCACTATCACAGCCCAAATTCTGTTTAGAATTCCTTACTAACTGAAGCTCCCAAAGTTAAGATTTCTTTGACCTGTCAATTCTTCACAGATTTATTGTCTCTCTATTTAAAACGTATAAAATCTCTCTGCCTTGGTCATTTCTGGAGGTCTCCATTTTATTGCTGGGACTTCACACACACATAACAAAATTTGGAATTTTTTTCCTCCCGTTAATCTGTGTAAATCCAATTTAATTCTCAGTCTAACTGGAAGAGCTTTCAGGGGAGAGGAAGACTCTTTCCCTCCCTTCATTACCCACTATCACACAGGGAAAAGGACAATTTTTAAAATATCAGAGTTGATATTTCATTTTACTACCAAAAAAATCAGGTAAATACTATGAATATGTCTAAACTCAGATGCCAGCTCTGTCCCTACAACCCCAGACAGGCCACCTAATCCATCTGGTAGTGAGATATTTCATCTGTAAAATAGAGATCTCCATATACCTAGTAGGTGTTTTATATGGATTAAATAAGATAATTTAGAAAAAGTGCTTAGCCGGGGATCTGGTTACCTGACTGTGATATTGTGATTTATAATAAATATGTATTTCATCTTCATCCCAGATGTTTCGGGCACAAATCTCCTAAAACCCTTAGAATCTCCTGAGTGATAAAGGTGTCTTAGTATTCATAACAAACCCCTTTCAACCACACCTGAGATTATGTCAATGCAGTGGCTTTTGGAAAGCATCTCAGGATGGGGCTGGTTGCCAGGGAACCAATCTTGTGATAAGAAGGTTGGAACTTTCAGTCCCACCCCCTGATTTCCAGGGACAGAACAGGGGCTGGAGATTGAGTTCAAGTGCCAATGGCCAATGATTTAATTGATCTTGTCCATGTAACGAGACCTATAGAAAAATCCAAAAGGTTGGGGTTCTGGGAGATTCCTTCCCAGTTCACAAACACATGGAGAATTGGGGGAGAGTGGCATGCTCAGAGAGGGCATGGAAGCCCCCACCCTTACCCCATACCTTGCCCTAAGTGTCCCTTCATCTGGCTACTAGTTTGTATCCTTTAATACCCTTTGTAATAAACCAGTAATATATAAGCAAATCCGTTTCCTGACTTCTGTGAGTGCTCCAGAAAATTAATTGAATGCAAAGAAGGGGGTGTGGGAACCTCTGATATATACCCCGTTGGTTGGAAGCATAAGTGACAACTTGGACTCATGACTGGCATCTGAAGTGACAAGCAGTCTTGTGGGACTTGGCCCTTAACCTGTGGGATCTGATGCCATCTCCAGGTAGACTGTGTCAGAGTTGAGTTGAATTGTAGGACATGCAGCTGGTATCAGAGCATTGCTCGCTTGGGGGCAAAGAACCACCACACTGGAATCGAGTGCAGAATTTTACTGACCTTAATAAGTGTTCCATGAGTGTATTTTCTGTGGGGGACAATATTGTACACCAGTTCACTGTTATTCAAATTTGTTCTAGGAAAAATGAAGGATGCAGGTTAATTGGAATTAAAATGTTCTGGCCCTTTGTATTTTGGAATTATAAAGATATTGTTTTTGAAAATGATAGAGGGAGAAATCCGTTCTATTCGCTTTAGGAGCAGCTTCTAGCTCTTCTCAGGTAGTGTGTGCATTGGTCTAGTGATAAATCTGTCCGGGATGCCGAGTAAACAACTGCTTGCCTCTAGTTGGATTTTCAATTACACCAGATATGTAATCTGGGCGGTCTGGGAGCCCTAGGCTGCTGAGGACAGTGTTGTCTTTGTGGGGTTATTTATTTATTTGTTTGTTTGTTTATTTATTTTTTGTGGGGTTATTTAAAAGAGATCTTTGTTTACCTGCTCTCCAAATATCCTCCTCTCATATATTTCTTGCAGTCTGACATGTTTCCTTTTAATCCCAAAGGCTCTCTGTGTTCAAAGCCCCTTATCTATTATATTGTAAATGTCCCTGGGTGGGGGGGGGGGGGATAACAGCTCTTTATTGACTAATATTTCAAGAAGAACCGTAGCAACAAATGCTGAAGACAATTTCTTGGGGGCCCAAGATATAGGAGAGACGTATAAAAGAAAGGGAGGGAAGTGTTGAGGCGAAGGACAGCAAGAGGTAGATTATCTCAAAAGTGGAGATATATGATAAGGCCTGGTTTGGGAAATAGGCCAAGGCTCAGTTTCCCAGGGAGCCAACCTCAAGAACCCTCAGTTTCGCACCCTCACTTGTAGAGTGAGCATAACAATATGTACCTTACAGAGTGGTTTTAAAAATTAAATAAGGCAATGTGCAGACCTTGCTTGCACTACCCATTGGAAGGCAGTGATGATCATCAGCTCTACCTCTGGGCTCTGGGGTCTGAGGCACCTGCACTCAAGGCTTCATCTACCACCTGCTGGTTATGGACACCAGGCATTGCTATTAGGTTCCATCTAGGTAAATGGGAACACATCTTGTCTGTGAGCTTACTCTCAAGAAGGAAAGGGGGGCACCCAGATGGTTCAGTCGGTTAGTTGTCTGACTGTTGATTTCTGCTCAGGTCATGATCTCCCATTTCGTGGGATCAAGCCCTGCATCAGGCTCTGTGCTAACAGTGTGGAGCCTGCTTGGGATTCCCTCTGTCTCCCTCTCTCTCTGCCTCTACCCTGTGCTCTCTCTCTCTCTCTCTCTTCCTCTCAAAAATAAATAAATAAATTTAAAAAAAAAAGAAGGAAAGGTATGAGGCACACCTTTTGAACTCCTAGTTAGCTAACTCTACAAATCACTCAAGTCTACTGCATTATGTCGACCATCCAAAGAAAGGGGTTATCGAATGACACTAGGTGAATGGCTTATTAATCTAAAACCAAAATAGTGGTAATAATAATTTACTATTAGCCAGAAATAAGTTTGTCTGTGGTCATTAAAGATAAAATACTCCTTTTCTTGTAGCTATGCTGAGAAAGGCTACTGAAAAAGTGTAATAATAAAGGAGATGAGTAAAAATGAAGGCAGAATGCAAGTTTAAGTCTTGTGTTCTCAGACTGCAGGCCATCCCTTCCAGCAGTTCCCACAATGACAGCTCTTTTCAGTTCTTAGTGAAATGCCTTTTTCAGATCCAGCCACAAGATGTCAGCCTATGCTTAGTCATTTCTATATTTTTCCAGGCCACATATCAATTTCTTCATCCCTTTCTTCCCTCTTGTTTTCTTTATTGAGTCTGAGCAGGTGAATAATCTTGAGCTTGTGGACACTGACAAATTACAACAGGTTGCCTTGAGCTCTAGCAGTGTCAGAAGGGCCTCTGCTAAGAGCAGCGTCCAGTCTCTGGAGGAGCTGCCTTTCCTTCTTACTGTGGCCCCCAGGCCCGGGAGGACACGGGCCCCTTGCCCAGTGTGTTTGCTGGAACTTCCTGTACAAGGACAGGAAACTAGTGTCCCTGATTTTGGAGAGGACACCGAATACCTGTCTCCTGTCAGAGTTGCATGAAGGCAACTCTGGAATGGCTTGGTAGCTCAATGGATGAAAATGCTTTCCTACGTACAGCCTGCCCACCCCAGGGTGTCAGCAGAAACTTCCCTCGTGGGTGTGAGATACTCCAAGAACCACCCTGTTGTCACACTACAGAGAAGGGAGAAAAAGGTGGTTTTTCTTTCTTTCCTTGTGTATTTCTGTAAGATCCCCCCACCTCAAACTTCTTCTAGACACTTTCTACTAGATGGAGGTATACAGCTCACTGGCCAGGCTGTCCCAGGAATGGTCACCAGCAAAAAGAGTGAGAACCCTGTGATGGGCTTAGATTGATTAGACTCATCCCCTAGGTCCAGGGAGGCCTTACCTTCCTGAAGCACATTGCTCTTAACAGAGATCAATAATCCTGGGAAGAATTCTAGGGCCTGGGTGATGGCTCTGAAGTCAGGACATAGCCCTATCTCCCAGGGGCCAGTGAACACAGTCCAGTTGTGGCTTCTCAGGGAGCTTCCCTGAAGCAGAGCAAGGAAACCACCAACTATAACAGTTTATACATAAACTGCTGCCCTTTGCTGGAGGAAGAGGAAAAAGAAACACGCTTCTGTGACCTTTATGGACCCTCATATCGAGAGGCCCTGAGGTCAGTGCAGGGAGCACTGGGCCAGGTATCCGGAACTTGGGATATGGGACTTGTTCTGCTCAGACTGTCTGAGAACTTGAGAAAGTGCCTCTACTCTCTGGGCCTGTTTCCTTCAGAGAAACACAGCCAGTTCCAAGATGTGCAGCATTGCACGGAATCAGGCCGAGAGATTGCCCCTCCTTGGGAACATGTGGGCTCAGGCCCCGATTTGTTTGTCTCTCACTTTGCCCTTAAGCCAAGAATCATGGTAACCTGTAATTTCCAACCAAATTCTCTTCTGTGCTTGTGTAAATATTGGGCAGCACTATCAGAAGAAATCTCTCTGTACCTTTTCCCATACCTGACCCATGGAGATAAAATACCCAGACACAAAAGTAGGATATCCTGAAGAAGTGGACCTGGGAGAGGACATGAACTGTGAGGCCATTTGTGTGCAAACCTGTATATGGGAGACAAGTTGACATATTGTTCACCAGACAGGGGTGTGTAATAAGAGTATTCAAATACCACATCATGGTGTGCATCACCTTCAAGATCAAGGTCAACTCTGGGGAAAGGGAGGTGGATATAGGAATGGGGACTGGATTTTTGTTATAGGTAGCATGCTTTTTCTCCTTAAAAGTACTATTTTTGCAGAGAAACACAAGTCATCTATTGAGATGCTGATGGCACATGAACAGTCACTAAACCTTTGGTGCAGCCCCCTTTGGGGGCTCAGGGTCTCAGAAACTCTAAAAGCCACAGAGAACCAGGTGTCCTGTTGACACACTCTAGGAATCGATGCCATTGCAACTTCCACGGGGTCAGAAGGAAACTAACTGCATAAGTCTTGACCAGGAGCCATCCAGCTTCCCCTGGGACCAGGTAGATAAGTAAGAAAGTCCTTATATTCAGAGCAACTTCAGGCTCCACCAGGAACAAGTCAGGCTGTGAGCCACCCTTGGCTTTAGCCTTGCTCTTATCTCACAACTTTATGCAAAAGAGAACTTGGCATCAAGGAGAAAAGTCACCTTTTGAAGGAGCATCTGCCATGGCCGGACAGTACATTTTTCTGTGTCAGTCACTGCCCTCACCTTGTCCTGATTGTTCCGAAGAGGGGAATTCAAGAAGAGAAGGGATAAATGAGCCCCCTGAAAGCTCTGTACATGGAAGGGCATAGATTGGGCCTGGCTCTTGCTGGGCCCCAGATGGTGGATTCAAGAGCAAGGACTCGGGACCCAAATGCTCCCCTCCCATGTTGCATACTCCCCTCTTTGCTCATTGACCTGCGGCAAGTTTCCTGAGTGTCCGTGCAGCTCAGTCTTCCCCTTAACCAACAATGCTAATGACAGTACCTGCCTCTGGGGTGTGAGGTTAAAATCACAAATGAGTCACAATAGTGCACAGCATAGTGAGTTTTTAGTATATGTCAGTTTCTTATTATTTTTTTACTATGATTTACCAACTACTCTGATTTCTTGAGGTTAGAGGTGCCACCTAACCTCTAGCACTATCCTAGGGCCCAAGGAGATAGTGGGTAAGGATTTTACAAGGACTACCTACTGCAAAGTTGTAATGAAATGCAAACCCTCACCTGAGTCCCACTGGCACGGACAAGGAATTCCCAACCTGCTCTCTGCCTCAGAATCACATGAGTATTTTATAAAGAAAAAAAAAATTTAAAGAATAACACCATCATACTATTCTAAATAGTTCATATTAATTATTTATACAAACAAAGAAAATAAAATAAGCAGTTCAATCAATGGGAGGTTACAACTTGACCTTATGACTTGGGGTTATCTTCTTTGGCAATAATTTCAATTAAAAAAAAAACAGTCCTTGGATATGTGTCTAGCCAAGTATCCAAGGATGTGCCCTCAGAAGTGTTCTTTATTTTACATTGTCAATGTACTCCAGCCAAAGACCACCAGGGATAGACCTGTGATTGAACAAGTTGAGTTTATTTCTTATTGAAATGAGGGGCAATACCATGGGGAAGTGTGGAGTCTCTCAGTAAGAACATGTTAGAGAAGACACTATAGGATTGGGGGCTTGGGTTGGGTGCTTTAGGGGCAGGTTCGAGGAATCATCTTTGCTCTGCAATGGATGCTGCAGGAAGTAGAGTTGGTTCTATGATGAAGTAGCTTGAAAAATCTTATGTACAATTTGGAAGGAAGTGAGGTTAGTGCTATGATGGGTAAAGCAGCTGTTAGATGTATTAGCCAGGAGGGGTATTTGCTCAACTTTGTGGTTTGGACAATGTTCATGTGTCTGACTACATTTGGACATGACCGTGGCGTGGTTTTCTTTCTGCCTTGACCCCTCAGAGCTGCAATGTGGCCTTCCTAATGTTGGTGTTCTGTGAAATTGTTTCTACTGAACAGGAGAGCATTATGTCCAAGCTGTGAGGGCCAGGTCTTGCTCCTGGCAGCAATAAGCCTAACAGATGGTACCAAGCCTGTTCCCAAATGTCAGAGGCCACTTCTCTCTTTCTTGGTACCTCTTTCAGCCAAGACCAGACTGTTAGGTTTCAGGACATAAATCGATGATCTTCTCTGTTGCTGAGGCATTATTAATCAGGTGTTGGTCCAGAGTGCACTGGCCCAGAGGTAATCTCTCCTGCTGCTTTGTTGCAGGGTGAGTTGCTGAATCATCGGACATGGCAATGACTGCCCAGGAGCGTTTAAGACTCTGGATGGGATGCATCAGTCAACGGCATTGCAGGAGGTTACCGGAAACAGAAATGGTTATTAGTCCTTTCAACAGGCCTGACCACAGGGACATAATCATCAAACTGAGGCAAGAAAACATGGCCTGGAATCCAACAAGGTCAGTGGTGGAGACCTGGGTGCCTTTTCCTTTAGCCTAACCACAGGCTCTCTATCTTATTGCCTGAAATATGTAGGTGCAGCAGGAAGTGTTGGCTATTAGACAAACTCTCCATTGTCTAGTTAAGAGAAAACTAACATCTTTGTGGTTATCTATGATTCTGACTAATAAATTTATTCTGATTTGTTGGGTTTCCAGAGAACAAAGTGTGTAACTCATGACATCTGCTAGTGTCAAAAGTAAGTTTTGGACTTCATGCAACTTTTCTAGTTGCAGTATCCCTACCATGGGAGTAGCTGTTCAAATACTATGCATGGAAAAGTCAGTTATGTTTCTTGGAATTCTCCCAAGTAGACGCTGTTTGCCTCTTTCTGGAGGTCTCTGGATATCTTTTGTTCAGAGAAACATGACCCCTGGAAGGGTAGTAGTTTTAAATATATGAAAATCTCTTAACAATTATCCTGAATATGCAGGATTAGCATGTAGCAGACAATACACACTAAGTTATCTTTGTATTTAGGATAAGCCTGATGACCACAAAAGCAGCAGATCCTAATGGGGCATGAACTGTATTGAGATTATAAGTATTATTTTTCAATAGTATTCACCAAATACTCTATACCCCAAGGAATTCATCAGTTCCTGCAAAAAAACCGAGAGTGTATCTGACAATTGGATCAAACACAGTCCAACATTAGTCCCCACTGGACTAGGTTATTCTGAGAGGGTTGTAATGGCTTTTGCAGAACCATTTTGTTGACATGGGTCAATATCCAATTTTTATTAGCCTAAATTTTGAATCAGTTATGTGAAAGAAGCTCATGAACCAGAAAGATCAGTATAAGGAAATTTACCTTGAGTGTTTAAAGGAACAGTTATCAAATTTTTGTCCAGAAGCTATGGTCTGAGAAAAATGTGCCAAAGTATTTTGTGTTTTCTTAAATGGTAGAAGATCATGGCATGGGGTAGGGTCAGTTAAAAGTAACAGAATGATAAGGGAGATCATATTAAGAGAGTGTCAGAGGACAACACAAGCTGTGATTTGGTTAGCGTAGAGAGAAGAAAGGAAAGGGTTACTGAAGAGCAGAACATTTATCTGATTCTGACATCTTGGGTCTTGGGTGAAAGCCATCCATTTCTGCACTCAACATCATCTGCACCCAACATCATCTGGAGAATTTCTAAGAACCCTCAGTTTTAGGTCTCCTGATGGAGCAGACTCCAGTAGACCAGAGAAGTCTTTTAAGCTGGGAAACAGAGCCTAAAGATCAACACCTTGGAGTTTCACTGTGTCAGTCATTAACAGTACTGTATACAGTCTTGTCTTATTGAGAGTCAAGGGCAGTTTTTCTCTGGTGCCTTTTTGAGAGCGCAAAACCTCCAGGTCTCATATGCAGCGGCTGCTTCAGTGGCTGTTTTAGAAATTGTTTGTACCTATTGGTGAAAAAGTCAGAGGTATTATATGAGTTCCCTAGAGTAATTACTCATATCAGAGTATAGAAGAGTAGAATCTAGAATTGAAAGTAATTCTCAAACTCATGAGGTAGCCAGTTAATAATGAAGAAGGAGATAACTTCTGAGCCCTATGAGAAATTGATCTTATTGCTATCAAGGCCCATGGGAATAAGGCCTTAGAAGCTTGAGGGTTTTTGAGTGCTTTGATCATTATGGCTTTAGGATTCTGTAAGTTCTTTTTATTTTCCCTGAGGTTTATGGGTGATAAAATGGAGTTTCTGAATAAAAGGTAAACCTTACAGAGTTCTTAATAGTAGTACCAGTGAACTAACTATGTGTCCCCATTACTGCAAAGATAAGTTAAGATTCTCCAAGTCAGGGGGCGCCTGGGTGGCTCAGTCAGTTGAGCATCAACTTCGGCTCAGGTCATGATCTTGTGGTCTGTGAGTTCGAGCCCCACGTCGGGCTCTGTGCTGACAGCTTAGGGCCTGGAGCCTGCTTCTGATTCTGTGTCTCCCTCACTCTCTGCCCCTCCCCCGCTCATGCTCTGTCTCTCTCTCTCTCTCTCTCTCTCTCTCTGTGAAAAATAAATAAACATTAAAAAAATTAAAAAAAGAGATTCTCCAAGTCAAAAATGCAAAATCAAGCAATAATTTTCCCCTGTCATTACTACCATAGCTTTCCAGAAGGAAAAGCCTCAACTATGCCCATGTCCCACCTTCATGGTCTTTTGGGGGTTGTATCATCAACAGGTGGGACAAATCCGGAAGCAGCCTCAGGAATACCTTTTACTCTTGTGGATAATATTATAAAGCATTTCCACAAAACTCTACTTTCATTATGTCTTATAACTTTAGATAAGAGCAAAATATCTGAATATTTTCAATTCACTATCCTATAGTGGCCAGGACATCTCTTCATTCCTAAAGCATTTCAAAATCATGAACTAATCAAAAATATACCCACTATCAGTATAAATATCTACTTCTTTATGTTCTGTCAGCTGACAAGTCCAGGAAAGAGCCATTACTTTAGCCATCTGGAAATAATTTAATTTCTGGGTGAAGCTTATATGTCAAAGGCAAATTCAAGTTTCTGATGCCATACCCAGCTTTGAAATTTTTTAGGGTTTTTTTTAAATAAGTATGAGCCTATAAAATGACAAGAAAGTCAGAGTTATCTCATCTAGAATATCCATACTGATGGTAGATAGCTCCCAAAATGATGTTATGTAATTATTGGGTTCTCTTTCTTCAGGTAAAGAAAGGAGGGTGTTTGTATTTAAAGTGAGGCAGCAGTGGATAGAGACCTGTGAAGAGCAAAGTAAGTGGTCATGGCTATCAGATAGGTGTGAACCCTTTGGTTCTTTTATACCAAGTTCTTTGTAAAACATGTGGGGCTTGTGTTAATGGCCTGTGTTCAATTGGCCTCCAAAAAATGAGAGGCTCTCAATGGATACAGAATGTCATACATGTGTGTAATTACCGTTGACATCGGAGAGAGAAAAAGAAATTTGTGCCTCTATCTTTGGATCAATATTATGTTATCTTAAAGAACAAAATTAAAAAGGCTAAGAGACTTACTTTCAAAGAGCTGGGTTTCGGTGTCCATGTGAAGTCCTCATAAGATAATTAATGAATGCCTTCAGGTGCTAGACTGTGAGTAGTAACCAGCACCTGGTCCAGACTTCATGGGTAGCTTCTAAGAGTGACTAAGACTTCTCTGTTGTCCAAGCACTTTGGTGCAGGTACAGGAACATCTTCAGCCAGACCAGCACAGGCTCTCAACCAAAGGCTGCTCTGAGCTGGTGGCATGCCTACAATAATGTAGTTAGTAATGGCCGACTGCTACTTGTGGTTTCTCTGATTGGGCTTCTTGTTAACTCTCAGCCATACTTTGGGAATTGTATTGATTAGAATTCATAAGCATGGTATCTCAAATGCTGTTCTTTTAAAACAATGTTGTACTTGTACCATAAATATTCAGTGTTTCTCTTTAAAAAAGTTTCTATGGAGGGGCATCTGGGTGGCTCAGTCAGTTAAATGTCTGACTCTTGCTCTCAGCTCAGATCATGATCTCACAGATGGTGAGTTCGAACCCTGCATCAGGCTCCTTGCTGATAGCGTGGAGCCTGCTTGGGATTCTGTCTCTCCTTCTCTCTGTCCCTCCCCTGCTCTCTTTCTCTTTCTCTCTCAAAATAAATAAACTTTAAAAAATGTTTCTATGGAAAACTTTAAGAATTGGCTAATTGGAATTCAGACTGCCATGGGATTATGTTGTTATTTCTGGAAATCCTAAAGTTGGTCTTTTCATCAACTAAGCATCGACACATTCTAGTAAAAAAAGTGTGGGTCTTTAAGTTATTCCATGGACATTTTTTTTTATATTGTAACTTATTTCAAGTACAGCAACAATTTTGAAACTGTTTTGAGAACTTCATTAGTTTTGTTTGGGGGACTTACAGTTAAGGGACTAATATTACTATCACTATTTGAGTACTAAAAATGTTTGAGAACCAAAACAAGTTACTCCTGATGATTATGTGAACTGTTCACTTGCAACTGCCCCAAGGCCATGTGGGCGTGGGCCCTACCACACTGGCTTTTGCCTCATGACCTCTTGATTCCAGGAGCAAGAGTTTCTAGGGCCAGGTGCTACTAGTAGGCATCTGTAGAAGTTACCACTGGGAAATCACTAAAGGGGTTGACATGTTGCCTTCTTCCAGAGTTTAGTGCAAAGAATGGTGATGGGGCCATCAAATCACAGCATGACTTGGCTTGCCTATGAATGCTTGGTTCCAAGGCTTGCCATAATTGGATATGTTAGGAGCAATAAATATATAACCTATGTAACTGTTTTCTCATGGACTCTTCTTTGTTTCTGAAAAATTGGTAAAGCTAGTATGATGTCTGACTTCAGTCTATTAAATCTTAGAGAAATCTATCTAAAGGAAAATGTTGAAAATGTAGCCAGTTTTAAAACCTTTTAACTTTAAAAATGTTTTGTATTTTTATATCTCCTAAAGCATGATAAAGTTTTTAAAATGTAAAAAAAAAAGAGTATAGGATGAGAACTCATTAAATGTAGTGGAGACCCTGCAATGGAAGTTTTCACGGGTTTTGCTATTGGACATATTAAACAAGTCAGTTATGGCTTGGCCACTGATTCTCACAAAACACTGAGATAAGCAGGAGGTCCCTGGTGATTCTCACATAAATCAAGTGAGTACTCCTACCACTTGTTCCCAATTTTCATGGACAGAAAGGGATTTGTGAATCTAGAATCCTGGAGTAGAAATTTGTGATACATAGTTACTGTTCCGGTACTTAGCTTTCAACATAAGCCTACTTCTTGTAACTTGGAGAGTGTATAATTATTAAAAGATATTTCTATTGATAGATTCTACTTATATACAATTCATCCAGGAAGATCAGCTCTCTTTTGGATTTTTCTGGTTTTGTGGGGTTTGGTTTTGTTTTGTTTTTCAACACCAAGGTTGGAGGACAAAGTCTCTCATTGTAGTTCTGAATTCATTAAGGCCTGAAGAATTTTAACAAACCTAATTTATCCTATTTCCTCTTTTTTTGTACAGTAAAAGAGCAAATTACTATTGTGAATTTTGGAAGGACAAAATAAAGACTGATAGCACCGAAGGCAATATAAATTATAACTATCTAAAATCAGAAATAATTTTAGAACATCATAAAAACACAATAAATAACAATTATAAAAACAAAATTAAGGGGAAAAAACCAAGGAGTTTTTAAAAACTGATTAAAGTGTAAAAAGGCACCAGTATTTAACAGAATAATTAAGATACAAAAGCAAACTCCACAATCTAAGCATAGAATTTTATTTCTGTTTTACATTATTTATGTAATAATTTAGGGTGAAAGATTTATTACTGTACTTCTATATGTATATACTTAGGGATATACAGATATATAAAGAGGTAATTATTTAAGCTTTTACCTGTAGCCTTTAGATATAATTAATTTATCACTATATTAAACAATGTAGATATATTAAATTTATCCTGAGAATAAACTATCACAAATTTCTTAGGCAGAAATTCCCATATTTTATTTTATGCATATTATATTTATATCTTATATAATTAACCATTTATATTAAAGTCATCTTTAATCAAATAACCAGCACAAGAAAGAACTACAGGACAAAAAACAAGTATTATGTCACTATTTTTTCTTTATAAAAACATCATTTTAACAATTGAAGTGGATGGATTCTCACACATGTATAAACAAACATATTTATTTCTAGCTGTATAATTTGGATAAGATAGATGTCATCCGAAGACAATTGTATATTTGTTGTTAATCGATTACAATTTAAAATAGTAAGAGTAGAATTTATGTTTATTAGTAAGTGTTTTTTTCTGCTTTTAGAAACTTTCCTGGCTTTCAGGGTCCCTGGGTAGCATCTGATTCTTGATTTTAGCTCAGGTCATGATCCCTAGGTCATGCTTAAGATTCTCTCACTCTCTCTCTGCCCCTTCCCTGCTTGCTCTATCTTTAATAACAATAATAATAATAATAAACTTTCTTGGCTATCAAAACTTAATTAATTGACTCATTTATCTAAGATCTTTAGATAAGGGTTGGGAAATTACAAATTATTTAACACATTAAATCTGTGGCTTTATAAAATTTAATTAAATTTAAAACATTAAAAAGGCACCCATTATTATCATTTCATTTCACTATGTATATACACAAACTTAAATTTATACACATAATTTTTTATTTTAAACTGGTCATGTAAACAATGGTAACTTATGTAACTCATAAATCCAATATAGGAAATTTATAAAGTTTAAATCGTAGGACATTTCACCCTGATCTTGAACAAACAAAATTACTGTTCTGACATTCAATTTATATGGGAAAGTAGTTTTTAAGCATACCAAATCTGACTTAGTTGGAGAATATGCTTTGATTTAGATCATTTAAAATTTAGTGTTATTTTATGGCTTAGCATATGGTATATCACAGAGAATGTTACATGTGTATTGGAAGATAATCTGTATTCTGTAATCGTTGAGTGGAGTATTCCATATATCTCAAGTTAATTGATAGTGTTGTTCAGGTCTTCCATTTCTTTGCTAATTTTCTGTCCAGTTGCTCTAGCAATTATTCAGAATGGGGTCTTGAATTCTCCAACTATAGCTATTGAATTTTCTATTGCTCTTTTCAATTCTAGCAGTGTTTGCTTCAATGTATTACAGAATTGTTATTATATATGTATACATTTATAATGTATATTCCTGATGTGTTCAATTTTTATCCTTCAGATGTTTCTCTCTCCAATACTATTTCTTAACATCTATTGGTTATTGTTTACATATCTTTTTTCTTTCATTTTCAGTCTCTCTGTGTCTTTAAATTTAAGGTGTGTCTTTTGAAAACATCTATAGTCCAACCATACTTTCTTATCCAGCTTGAGAATATTTGCCTTATGATTGGGGTATTTAGACCATGTATATTTAATGTGATATAAAATGTGATATGATTGCATTTGTGTCTGTGATTTTTTATTTGTTTTCTATATGTCTCC
The DNA here is from genome assembly GCF_022837055.1 of Prionailurus viverrinus. Lineage (NCBI taxonomy): Eukaryota > Metazoa > Chordata > Mammalia > Carnivora > Felidae > Prionailurus > Prionailurus viverrinus. The sequence goes on from NC_062563.1 coordinate 38,619,662, forward strand.
TGTCATTTTTATTCTTCATACCTATTGACTGCTTTCTTTGGTGTCGAATGCTTTTCAGCTAACATTACAATTCCTGTGTTGATTATTTCTTACTAGTTTTGTGTTATTTTTAAATGACTGCTCTAAGGTTTAAAATATGATTCATCACAGTCTACTTCAGGTCATTAATTTACTGGTCTCTTTTGATGACTCACTAGGACTAGTTGTAGGCCTTTCCTCAGGTAAAAGCCCAAATCTTCCTTTTTCAGAACAGGAAGTGCTTGAAAGTTGGGACATTTTTGATGCAAGGCAGAGAACTTCCTTGATATCCATGTGAGGGCCAAAGAGCTCCCCCCTGGCTTGCATGCCTTTTTGGTGAAAATATCTGGTGAACATGTTTCTGGAATTGACCATCAAAGCTGAGCCATCTAGAGTCGGCGGCAAGATGGCGGCTTAGGAGGACGCTGGGCTCACCGCACGTCCTGCTGATCACTTAGATTCCATCTACATCTGCCTAAATAACCCAGAAAACCGCCAGAGGATTAGCAGAACGGAGTCGCCGGAGCCAAACGCAGACGAGAGGCCCACGGAAGAGGGTAGGAAGGGCGGCGAGGCGGTGCGCGCTCCACGGACTGGCGGGAGGGAGCCGGGGCGGAGGGGCGGCTCGCCGGCCAAGCACAGCCACCGAGTCTGGCTTGCAAAAGTGGAGGGGCCTGACGGACTGTGTTCCCACAACAAGCGCGACTTAGCGTCTGGGAGGTCATAAGTTAACAGCTCTGCTCGGAAAGCGGGAAGGCTGGAGGACAAAGGGAGGGAGAGCTGCTGAGCCACCTGACAACAGAGCTCAGTTTGGTGGGGAACAAAGGCGCTCGCCAGCGCCATCTCCCCCGCCCATCCCCCAGCCGAAATCCCAAAGAGAACCTGTTCCTGCCGGGGAACTTGCTCGCTCTGCGCAAACACCCAACTCTGCGCTTCTGCGGAGCCAAACCTCCGGCAGCGGATCTGACTCCCTCCCGCTGCCACAGGGCCCCTCCTGAAGTGGATCACCTAAGGAGAAGCGATCTAAGCCTGCCCCTCCTGCCCCCGAGCACCTTGCCTACCCACCCCAGCTAATACGCCAGATCCCCAGCATCACAAGCCTGGCACGGTGCAAGTAGCCCAGACGAGCCACACCACCCCACAGTGAATCCCGCCCCTAGGAGAGGGGAAGAGAAGGCACACACCAGTCTGACCATGGCCCCAGCGGTGGGCTGGGGGCAGATATCAGGTCTGACTGCGGCCCCGCCCACCAACTCCAGTTATACACCACAGCACAGGGGAAGTGCCCTGCAGGTCCGCACCACTCCAGGGACTATCCAAAATGACCAAGCGGAAGAACTCCCCTCAGAAGAATCTCCAGGAAATAACAACAGCTAATGAGCTGATCAAAAAGGATTTAAATAATATAACAGAAAGTGAATTTAGAATAATAGTCATAAAATTAATCGCTGGGCTTGAAAACAGTATACAGGACAGCAGAGAATCTCTTGCTACAGAGATCAAGGGACTAAGGAACAGTCACGAGGAGCTGAAAAACGCTTTAAACGAAATGCATAACAAAATGGAAACCACCACAGCTCGGCTTGAAGAGGCAGAGGAGAGAATAGGTGAACTAGAAGATAAAGTTATGGAAAAAGAGGAAGCTGAGAAAAAGAGAGATAAAAAAATCCAGGAGTATGAGGGGAAAATTAGAGAATTAAGTGATACACTAAAAAGAAATAATATACGCATAATTGGTATCCCAGAGGAGGAAGAGAGAGGGAAAGGTGCTGAAGGGGTACTTGAAGAAATCATAGCTGAGAACTTCCCTGAACTGGGGAAGGAAAAAGGCATTGAAATCCAAGAGGCACAGAGAACTCCCTTCAGATGTAACTTGAATCGATCTTCTGCACGACATATCATAGTGAAACTGGCAAAATACAAGGATAAAGAGAAAATTCTGAAAGCAGCAAGGGGTAAACGTGCCCTCACATATAAAGGGAGACCTATAAGACTCGTGACTGATCTCTCTTTTGAAACTTGGCAGGCCAGAAAGAATTGGCACGAGATTTTCAGGGTGCTAGACAGAAAAAATATGCAGCCGAGAATCCTTTATCCAGCAAGTCTGTCATTTAGAATAGAAGGAGAGATAAAGGTCTTCCCAAACAAACAAAAACTGAAGGAATTTGTCACCACTAAACCAGCCCTACAAGAGATCCTAAGGGGGACCCTGTGAGACAAAGTCCCAGAGACATCACTACAAGCATAAAACATACAGACATCACAATGACTCTAAACCCGTATCTTTCTATAATAACACTGAATGTAAATGGATTAAATGCGCCAACCAAAAGACATAGGGTATCAGAATGGATAAAAAAACAAGACCCATCTATTTGCTGTCTACAAGAGACTCATTTTAGACCTGAGGACACCTTTAGATTGAGAGTGAGGGGATGGAGAACTATTTATCATGCTACTGGAAGCCAAAAGAAAGCTGGAGTAGCCACACTTATATCAGACAAACTAGACTTTAAATTAAAGGCTGTAACAAGAGATGAAGAAGGACATTATATAATAGTTACAGGGTCTATCCATCAGGAAGAGCTAACAATTATAAATGTCTATGCACCGAATACCGGAGCCCCCAAATATATAAAACAATTACTCATAAACATAAGCAACCTTATTGATAAGAATGTGGTAATTGCAGGGGACTTTAATACACCACTTACAGAAATGGATAGATCATCTAGACACACGGTCAATAAAGAAACAAGGGCCCTGAATGAGACATTGGATCAGATGGACTTGACAGATATATTTAGAACTCTGCATCCCAAAGCAACAGAATATACTTTCTTCTCGAGTGCACATGGAACATTCTCCAAGATAGATCATATACTGGGTCACAAAACAGCCCTTCATAAGTTTACAAGAATTGAAATTATACCATGCTTACTTTCAGACCACAATGCTATGAAGCTTGAAATCAACCACAGAAAAAAGTCTGGAAAACCTCCAAAAGCATGGAGGTTAAAGAACACCCTACTAACGAATGAGTGGGTCAACCAGGCAATTAGAGAAGAAATTAAAAAATATATGGAAACAAATGAAAATGAAAATACAACAATCCAAACGCTTTGGGACGCAGCAAAGGCAGTCCTGAGAGGAAAATACATTGCAATCCAGGCCTATCTCAAGAAACAAGAAAAATCCCAAATACAAAATCTAACAGCACACCTAAAGGAACTAGAAGCAGAACAGCAAAGGCAGCCTAAGCCCAGCAGAAGAAGAGAAATAATAAAGATCAGGGCAGAAATAAACAATATAGAAACTAAAAAAACTGTAGAGCAGATCAACGAAACCAAGAGTTGGTTTTTTGAAAAAATAAACAAAATTGACAAACCTCTAGCCAGGCTTCTCAAAAAGAAAAGGGAGATGACCCAAATAGATAAAATCATGAATGAAAATGGAATTATTACAACCAATCCCTCAGAGATACAAACAATTATCAGGGAATACTATGAAAAATTATATGCCAACAAACTGGACAACCTGGAAGAAATGGACAAATTCCTGAACAACCACACGCTTCCAAAACTCAATCAGGAGGAAATAGAAAGCTTGAACAGACCCATAACCAGCGAAGAAATTGAATCGGTTATCAAAAATCTCCCAACAAATAAGAGTCCAGGACCAGATGGCTTCCCAGGGGAGTTCTACCAGACGTTTAAAGCAGAGATAATACCTATCCTTCTCAAGCTATTCCAAGAAATAGAAAGGGAAGGAAAACTTCCAGACTCATTCTATGAAGCCAGTATTACTTTGATTCCTAAACCAGACAGAGACCCAGTAAAAAAAGAGAACTACAGGCCAATATCCCTGATGAATATGGATGCAAAAATTCTCAATAAGGTACTAGCAAATCGAATTCAACGGCATATAAAAAGAATTATTCACCATGATCAAGTGGGATTCATTCCTGGGATGCAGGGCTGGTTCAACATTCGCAAATCAATCAACGTGATACATCACATTAACAAAAAAAAAGAGAAGAACCATATGATCCTGTCAATCGATGCAGAAAAGGCCTTCGACAAAATCCAGCACCCTTTCTTAATAAAAACCCTTGAGAAAGTCGGGATAGAAGGAACATACCTAAAGATCATAAAAGCCATTTATGAAAAGCCCACAGCTAACATCATCCTCAACGGGGAAAAACTGAGAGCTTTTTCCCTGAGATCAGGAACACGACAAGGATGCCCACTCTCACCGCTGCTGTTTAACATAGTGCTGGAAGTTCTAGCATCAGCAATCAGACAACAAAAGGAAATCAAAGGCATCAAAATTGGCAAAGATGAAGTCAAGCTTTCGCTTTTTGCAGATGACATGATATTATACATGGAAAATCCGATAGACTCCACCAAAAGTCTGCTAGAACTGATACAGGAATTCAGCAAAGTTGCAGGATACAAAATCAATGTACAGAAATCAGTTGCATTCTTATACACTAACAATGAAGCAACAGAAAGACAAATAAAGAAACTGATCCCATTCACAATTGCACCAAGAAGCATAAAATACCTAGGAATAAATCTAACCAAAGATGTAAAGGATCTGTATGCTGAAAATTATAGAAAGCTTATGAAGGAAATTGAAGAAGATTTAAAGAAATGGAAAGACATTCCCTGCTCATGGATTGGAAAAATAAATATTGTCAAAATGTCAATACTACCCAAAGCTATCTACACATTCAATGCAATCCCAATCAAAATTGCACCAGCATTCTTCTCGAAACTAGAACAAGCAATCCTAAAATTCATATGGAACCACAAAAGGCCCCGAATAGCCAAAGGAATTTTGAAGAAGAAGACCAAAGCAGGAGGCATCACAATCCCAGACTTCAGCCTCTACTACAAAGCTGTCATCATCAAGACAGCATGGTATTGGCACCAAAACAGACACATAGACCAATGGAATAGAATAGAAACCCCAGAACTAGACCCACAAACGTATGGCCAACTCATCTTTGACAAAGCAGGAAAGAACATCCAATGGAAAAAAGACAGCCTCTTTAACAAATGGTGCTGGGAGAACTGGACAGCAACATGCAGAAGGTTGAAACTAGACCACTTTCTCACACCATTCACAAAAATAAACTCAAAATGGATAAAGGACCTAAATGTGAGACAGGAAACCATCAAAACCTTAGAGGAGAAAGCAGGAAAAGACCTCTCTGACCTCAGCCGTAGCAATCTCTTACTCGACACATCCCCAAAGGCAAGGGAATTAAAAGCAAAAGTGAATTACTGGGACCTTATGAAGATAAAAAGCTTCTGCACAGCCAAGGAAACAACCAACAAAACTAAAAGGCAACCAACGGAATGGGAAAAGATATTCGCAAATGACATATCGGACAAAGGGCTAGTATCCAAAATCTATAAAGAGCTCACCAAACTCCACACCCGAAAAACAAATAACCCAGTGAAGAAATGGGCAGAAAACATGAATAGAGACTTCTCTAAAGAAGACATCCGGATGGCCAACAGGCACATGAAAAGATGTTCAGCGTCGCTCCTTATCAGGGAAATACAAATCAAAACCACACTCAGGTATCACCTCACGCCAGTCAGAGTGGCCAAAATGAACAAATCCGGAGACTATAGATGCTGGAGAGGATGTGGAGAAACGGGAACCCTCTTGCACTGTTGGTGGGAATGCAAATTGGTGCAGCCGCTCTGGAAAGCAGTGTGGAGGTTCCTCAGAAAATTAAAAATAGACCTACCCTATGACCCAGCAATAGCACTGCTAGGAATTTATCCAAGGGATACAGGAGCACTGATGCATAGGGCCACGTGTACCCCAATGTTCATAGCAGCACTCTCAACAATAGCCAAATTATGGAAAGAGCCTAAATGTCCATCAACTGATGAATGGATAAAGAAATTGTGGTTTATATACACAATGGAATATTACGTGGCAATGAGAAAAAATGAAATATGGCCTTTCGTAGCAACGTGGATGGAACTGGAGAGTGTGATGCTAAGTGAAATAAGCCATACAGAGAAAGACAGATACCATATGGTTTCACTCTTATGTGGATCCTGAGAAACTTCACAGGAACCCATGGGGGAGGGGAAGGAAAAAAAAAAAAAAAAGAGGTTAGAATGGGAGAGAGCCAAAGCATAAGAGACTTAAAAACTGAGAACAAACTGAGGGTTGATGGGGGGTGGGAGGGAGGAGAGGGTGGGTGATGGGTATTGAGGAGGGCACCTTTTGGGATGAGCACTGGGTGTTGTATGGAAACCAATTTGTCAATAAATTTAATAAAAAAAAAATAAATTAAAAAAAAAAAAAAAAAGCTGAGCCATCTAATGTTTTTTTTTTAATGTTTATTTATTTATTTTGAGAGAGAGAGCATGCATGCATATATTCTCTAGCAAGAGAGGGGCAGAGAGAGAGAGGGAGACAGTATCCCAAAAAGGCTCTGCACTGTCAGTGAAACTCAGGAACCATGAGATCATGACCTGAGCTAAAATCATGAGTCGAACAGTCAATCAACTGACTCACACAGGTACCCCTTTAATGGCTTATTTTCTAAGGACCTCTCTCAAATGGTCACTTCCATTGTCTCTACATGAGGAGCTCTTTCTGCAGTCCAGGCTATAATTAAAATGGCACAGACTTTTTAATTAAAAATACCAATGTGTAATTTACAGCGTAATTTCTTTTCTAATTCTTGAATTTTGTTATTGTACTGTTTTACATCTTCCATTTTGCTTATTTCACTTTTCTTTCTTTTTTACTCATAATTTTTAAAGCATCATGCAGAATTCTTATAAAAATATTGTAATCTGGTACTGTTAAAAAATTACTTGGATTTTTCTGTAGAAGTTGTTCATCATATCAGTCTGTTTTTGAGAGATTTATCTTCTCCTTCTAAAGATGAGATCTGTCATATAGTAATTATGTGAGTCTAAAACTCTTCCACTGTAAGACCTATCTGTGCATGTTCCAATGGCCACTGTTTCCCTCCTTTGAGTAATGTCCCTTATCTACATTGGGCTCTGCTGTCTTCAGAGAGGCTCCTCTTGTGTCATCAGTTTGTGAGTTTTCAAGGTTACATGGCACTAGTTTCTCCTAGTGATTGAAGAGAGGCCAGCAAGACATCTTCTTCCATTGAGTGCTGTTTATCATCCTGGGGACCAGAGGCTTCACCAGGGTAAACTCTTCCAGGACATAGGCCATATTTTGAGGCCTTCTCCCTAGCAGCCTCTGTGGCCTCTGTAGGAATTTACAAACAGTAATGTCTTTGTGGTACCCATACCTACTGCTCCTATGTGACCTATGTCTTCCCTAGCCCCATCTTCAAAAGGACCTTGCAAGAAGATTTAATTCTCTCCTTTGATAGGATGCATTTCCCATCTGCATAGTGATCCAGAAAGCTCAAATTGTCATCATAGTCATCTAGACTTCAAAGCTGCTTTGAGGACCCCAAGTAGATGAAATGCCCAGAAGAAGATCAGCTAGTAAACCAAAGATACTAGTTTTGGGAACTCCAAGTGTGGGATGGTGGAAGCAGGGAACCAAGAGTAGAGGCTGGCAGAGAGAGAGTGAGCAAAGCTGTAGACTATAGGAGAGAACACAGGTATGAGGGGGGCTTGGAGAGAGTACCATGTGAAGGAGCTTGTAATGACAGGAGCCAGGAGGAGGAGCAGGAGCCTGAGTGCAATCCTTTCATGTCCAGCCTCTCTCTTCCAGTCTCAGGCCCTGGAAATCTGCCTTATATCCACCCCCTTTGCCTGGCTGGGCAATCCAGGACCCTGTTCTGAGTGGGTAGCAATGAGACCTTTGTGATCCAATGTTACCTCTACCTGACTCATGCTTCCATCCTAGGAAGTCCTGAGAGCTGCCCCTGCTCCAGAGAACCACACTCAGCAACACTCCTGTCTCCTTCCAGCCTTGCTTCCCTCTCACCTGCCTTGCCTCCATCTGTCCATCATGGAGCTATATGCCCCAAGTTTTTAGGAGCCAATAGTAGGGGCTCCCTCCCAGGACACAGGAGTGAGCTGGCCCTCAGAAGCCAAGAAGGGCACTGGCTTGGAGCAGACTTGGGGTGGCCAGCAGCTCTGACTTTGCCCAGAAGCATTTGGCCCCATCCTTTTGAAGCACCTTCCAGTGCACACTGCTGGGATTTCCATGATGACAAAAACATGACTCAGCTTCCTTGGCTGCCCATGCTAAGTCCACTCCACTTTCAATTCTGTTGGCAGATCAAGAGCTGACAGCCCAGGGACACCTGAGTGGCTCAGTTGGTTAGGTGTCTGACACTTGATTTCGGCTCAGGTCATGATCTCACAGTTAGTGAGATAGAGCCCCATATTGGGCTCTGTGCTGTCCGTGCTGCTTGGAATTTTCTCTTTCCCTGTCTCTCTGCCCCTCCCCTGCTCATGCACATGTGTGCACATGCACAGGTTTTTTTTCTCTCTCTCAAAATAAATAAACACTTAAATAAATAAATAAATAAATAAATAAATAAGTGTTGACATCCCAGATGTGCAGATACAGGGAGAAACAGAGCCTCAAGGTGAACAGTCTGGTCTTGAGGAGAAAGCTGGGGGGCTTGGACAAAGGGAGGTGAGGCTCTGAGTTCTGGGAATCACAGCAGGAGTGATGTAGAGAACAGGAAGTAGGAGTCTAATACAAACAAAGTTGTGGCTGAAGGAGCCTCAATGTTCCTGTGTCCCCAGGGGCCAGCACCAGTAGGAGCCAAAGACAAACATAGGAGAAGAACTAACAAGGTTCTTGTTGTTGAAGTTGTCTTGTAATTACTGTTAAATCATGGAACTAATCTGCTTTAGAAACCCTATTCTTCCAAGTTTCTGATTTGGGCTTTTGTCCTTTGGTCTTATCCACAATGGAAAGACATGTTGAACTTTTCCATTGCAAGGCAGTGTTAAGATCATTAAAATGCCCAGAGTATTAGACAAATAAGCAAGACTGTCCCATTTCATCCTTAAAGTAACAAACTGGCTGCTTGCCTTGCAGAAACAGAGTTCATTCCGCAGTTCAAACATTCTCCACCAAACTTTCCCCTCAGTAACCACGTGCCCCCACATACATTAACAGTTGCTTACGACCAGCTTCAACATTACTATCTTCAAAAGAAAAATATCTTGACTTATTAGCCTTTATGAAATTTCTATATTTACTATTTTTCTTAGCACATTATTCAGTTCAACTGGATTTTTTTTTTATCACAAGACTCTTTCAATGAAAAAAATAGTACTCAATTTACAATCCATCACAAACTCCTTAATCTGGACAATTTTCCAGAATGGGGACCTAGAGAGTTCAATGATTATGTGACTCCTGCCATTGTGTCTCATCACATGAGTTAGATGACACCTGACTTAATCTATAGCTGGTGCAGTAAGACAAGTCCACCTAGATGCTGTGGTACAGATTGCTATGAAAGTTTTGAAACATTTGTTCTCAAGGTGCCTGGGTGGCTCAGTCAGTTAAGCGTCCAACTTCAGCTCAGGTCATGATCTCATGATTCATGATTTCAAGCCCTGCATCAGGCTCTGTGCTGACAGCTCAGTGCCTGGAGCCTTCATCAGATTCTGTCTCTCTGACCCTCCCCTGCTAACAACCTGTCTCTCTCTCTCTCTCTCTCTCTCTCAAAAACAAATAACATTAAAAAAAAAAGTAAAAAAAAAAAAAAAAAACTTGTTCTCAACTGTTGTACATGTAGCAACCCACATCTGCAGTAAAAATTTTCTGGTCACCAGTGTTCCACAAACCACACTTTCAATAATACTCATTTAGGCATTGGTTTTTCCCAAAAGATGGGGAGCTTCTAGAAGTGATGTTTAGTTCATTTCCATAGCTTGTACAAATTATACTATGGCATCCTGCATGGTGCTTTCAATATTTGCTATTCAATACCATGAGGCTATATCATGTTATATTCATGGTAAATCATGATCTTCTACATTCAGGGAGTCTTTTTATATGGCTGTGTTTCTTTGGGTTGAAATCAAGATGAAAATTTGTATTGTTTTTGTATTATTTTGAGTGTATCTTTTCTTAGTGGGGCCTCAGCTGCAGGGGTTGTGTCAACCAGAAGCTCTGTTCAAAGTACAGCATAATCATTCACCCCTCAAAGTCTATTTTCCTCATTTTATTTATTTATTCCAAATTCCCACTCCCTTTATTCCTAAGCTTGCCCAAAGGAAATCATTACATGTTTATTTTGTCTTTCATTTTGTATGAGTTCATATAAAATGTATAGTTTTAGAATGTTTTAATTTTAGTAAATGCTACTATTCTCCATCGTTTTTTTTTCTTGCTCTTTGGGTCTTAACTCCCTCTAGACCATGCCAAGAACATGGGCCTTGCTGGCACACTAGTGCTCCTTTTTATTAAAAAAACGAAGGATCCAACTAGATTAGTAGTCAGAACCACTGCTGGCAGGCAGGATCTGGCCCTGTGCTTTTTTATGAAATAAACTTCTATTGGAACACAGCTATGCCCATTTGTGTGTGTACCATCTATGAATGTTTTCAAGCTACAATGGTCAAGGCTAGTAGTTGCCATAGAAACCATATGACCTACAAAACCAATGATATTACTATCTGCGCCTATACAGAAAGTTCACAGACCCCTGAACTGAATGATCCATTACAATCCCCACATTCTTGTTTGCCAAAATCTTCCTTTCTCCTGCCATTCGTACTGAGGGGGATTTGAGCTAATGGAGGAAAGCAAACAAGCAAATATTTACCACGACTGCAGAAATTTTTCCAAAGGCAACTTTCCACTTCAGAAATCCCACTTGTGGTTATGTGATGAGGCCTCAGCGCTGGCAGAGCCTGTCACACATTGGAAATTCTCCTCCAAGCTCCATGTTAACTCTTCTGGATTTTTATGGACTTGAGCAATTAAGTCTTGGTGTTTAAGACTGTTTTTTAAACCAGTCCCTTAACTAATGTTGAGTGAAAAAAGAAGCTGATATCAGTGAGAACTGTTTCTCACTCTTTATTGCTAACAGTGTGTCCTCATATTATTTAATATCTTTCTCCATATTATAGGTTATTGTCAAAGGCTCCAGGCTTTGGAGAAAAATATTTAAAAATACAGAAGGCAGAATGAAGTAGGTCAGGTAGACAGAGGACCCAAAGCTCTTAGCATCAAAGGTCTTTCAGAGCATTATTACTCTTCTCTATTCATTATTACTCTTTTGCCTTTCAGTCATGGTCTAGGCATCATCTCTCACTGATGTAGTTTAATAAAGACTCAGTTGACAAGGGTTAAGTCATGGTATAGTACAGCCCTAGGCATATAGTAGGCACTCACTAAATGTCTGTTAGATGAATGAGTGGCTGTGATGAGTGCTTTCAATGTAATCCTAGCCCTCTGGAACTTTAAATGTTAAAGAAAATATTGCCACAGGCATTCGATGATGGGTGTCCATAGCATAAAGAGCCTAGACACCAATCACCAATGGACAATGAATTATGCTTAAAATGTACACAATGGCTGTGGGTTGAGGTTAGGCAGTGGGGGGGGGGGGGAGGGGCACAATAAAAAATCAAAATAAATCAAAATGACTAGCTTCACTGCAGTTTTATTTACACTCAGGTGTTATAAGTTGCATCAGGTAAACTGTCTTGCCATTATTAATCCTATGAATGTCCACTAGTAATACTTGCAGAAACATTGGCTTCTGAGCACTTCATTACCAGAAACCTTGCTAATTAGAATGTTCTTTAGTGGGATGGGCTCTCGGGGAATCATGTGTTGTATATAGTTTGAGATCTCAGATACCTTAGGACAGCTCAGGAATAGATCTAATGGAGAATAGACACACTGTGTCTAAATGAAAACACAAAGGGTAGTATTTTTTAAAACAAGAATCTTTTTTTAAAAAATATCATTGCAGACTCCATCTACCTTCAAGTAATTTCATAGAAGAATAAGGACTGGCTTATAATCACTAAATCACTTAGAAACCAATCCCTCATAACCAAGATTCCACCATGACATATATATTTATTTTAGTTCTAAGCAAGAGGAAGAGAAGACATTCCATCCCTGAGGGAGGGAATTTGGTGGATAATAGTGACATTATACCCTTTCTATTATATATATATACATATATATATATATATGTATATATATATATATAAAATATATATATAATTCTTGGTGTTTAAGACTGTTTTATATATAATTCTAATATATATATATATATATATATATATGTATATATTCTATTATACTCTTTTCTCTCTTTCTAACTGGAATGCTAGGAAGAGATATTTATTTTTTGCATGTTTTCTACTAAAAAATCCAGGTTGGGGGGCGCCTGGGTGGCGCAGTCGGTTAAGCGTCCGACTTCAGCCAGGTCACGATCTCGCGGTCCGTGAGTTCGAGCCCCGCGTCGGGCTCTGGACTGATGGCTCAGACCCTGGAGCCTGTTTCCAATTCTGTGTCTCCCTCTCTCTGCCCCTCCCCCGTTCATGCTCTGTCTCTCTCTGTCCCAAAAATAAATAAACGTTGAAAAAAAAAATTAAAAAAAAAATCCAGGTTGGTTTTTGAAGAATGTAGAGACCTTTTAAAGATAGGTGGGACTGAGAAGAAAAAGAAGGAAACTTGTATTGTTACTTTAGTATTCTCTCCGGAAACGCCTAATCAGAGGGGTGGTTCATGGCCTCATAAAGCTTCTTCTGTACAAATCCATAGAGAATCAGAAGTTTTAGAGTTCTGAAATGCTCCTTTTGAGGAGGAGGGACTACCGTTTTTTGGAGGTGATAGTACTTCTAAGTTTCTGTGGGGAAAGGTGTTTGCCACACAAACATAGACTGTGTGTCTAAAATGTAGTTTTGTTTTTTTTGTTTTGTTTTGTTTTTTGCTGCTGTGAGCATATCCTAACTTTTTATGGCCTGAACTTTTATTTCTTTGCAAAACGTATCTTACACTTTTACTCAGTCAAGTATGTTTGCATAGCCCCCCTCACCAAAATACTAGAGTTTCTGAAATCTGCTAAATACAGAGGGTCCCTTTGATGAGGAGGGAATCAGCGGCCCATGTGGTAAGAAGCCCACTTCCCAATGGTGGGAATTTTCCATTTGGTGGGATTTTAGGTCTCAGTGCACTTAAAGTGTAAATGTAAGTGTGTTCATGGAAAATGGCATTTCCCACAACCTCCATGAGCCAAAAAGTTTTATTTTTATCTGCTTTTGACCACAATTTTAAAGATCCTTAATCTCCTTATTTTCATAATTTGAGTTTATCTTTCCATCAATCAAACATACATAATAAACATCCTTTCCTTTTGCAGGAGATATAAAAAAATTAACCAATTCTGGGGAGAAGTGAATATTTTAGGTTTTTTAAACAAAGGTACTGATTTTTTTCGGTGCTATTTGAAACATTCACAAGTAAGAAAGAGTGTGGGGTGTTCAGGATACATCACTCACTGTAAAGTTATAATATTCAAGCCAGGAGAGAATTGAAAGTTAGAGATGAGATTTTCTATACTCTGATTTTCAGTTGAGACTTTCCCCTTTGTACGCCTGTGAGTGTTGGGAAAACAAAGCCAATACTAGTGTATGCTCCCCCTTTTGGAGAGGCATGTGCTAGCAATCAGTAGCGTTTGACTCTCCTTGGGGCATTTTACTGTGTTCTCAAACTCCTAACTTCTGTGGTCTCCTTACTATCCATACTCTTAAGACAGGATTTACTTTGATCTCTCTCTTTCTCATCTGAGCCATTGACACAAATAACACATAAATATACATTTTTAACTCTATCAAGATTTTTGAAAGTCTGATGTTTTTAAGTGCTGCAACAATATAGACCAATAAAAACTTACATATACCTCTAATGGAAATGGAAATTGTTACAACATTTTGAAGGATAATTTGCTATATCTGGTAAAATCGAAAATTTAGCACATGACCCATCAACTGCCCACTTACATTTTCTGTATGCATAAAATGAGGATAATAATTATCTGAATATATTATCTAAATATTATCTGAAGTGAGGATGGAAAGATTTAGTACATCTGAAATGTTTAGAAGTTATATCTTTAGCTCTCAGTAAGTTGCAGGTTTTTACTTTTCTTCTTTTAATGTTTATTTATATTTGAGAGAGAGGTGGGGGGAGGAGCAGAGAGAGAGAGGGAGATACAGAATCCAAAGCAGGCTCCAGGCTCTGAGCTGTTAGCACAGAACCGGACTTGGGGCTCCAACCCGTGAACCGCGAGATCATGACCTGAGCTGAAGTTGGACACTTAACCTACTGAGCTGCCCAGGCGCCCCCTCAGGTCTTACTATCAATGTTGTTATGATTAAATACCACTCTAAAGAAACTCTTGCACACATCCACAAGGAGACACGTGATTGAGGTTCACAAAAATATTGTTTGTAACAACAAAAAACAAAACAAAAAAACAAAGTTGGAAATAACCTAAATAATAAAAAAATAGAATTGATAAACATATATTATATGCATACAATGGAATATTATACAGCTATATGTATCCATATGGATGCAACTCAAAAATATAACACTGATTGAAGTAAAATGATTTGGAAAAAATAACAACAACAAAAACAAAATAAAACAAAAAACACCTAAATGTGATACCAGTGACATGTAGATTGTAAGTCTGGACAATACTGGATATTTTTGGGAATGGATATATGTGTAGAAAAGTATAGAGACACACGAAAAGTGAGTCAGCCTCACTCACCAGAGAACACCCCCTAGCACAATGTCACAGGAACTGGTAGTTAGAGGTCACGTATGTGCACCGAAGCAGTGGCAGAGAAAGAAGTGGGGGGAGGGGGGTGGGTACTGACACGTCAGCTGCAGTGGTGCAGAGCTGAATGTAAAAATAGAATTATCCTACTCCCACTTTGTATCATACCCCACAGAACAATTAACTTCCAGGCAGCACAAGCTATATATATATATACACATCACTTCATGTGGCAGATTATTAAGCACCATTAATCAAAGGCTAGTTGAATTTTTACATTTTCCCCATTTTATTGAGAAATAATTGACATACATCACTGTATAAGTTTAAGGCATAGAGCATAATGGTTTAATTTACATATTGTGAAATGATTACATATTGTGAAATGATTGTGAAATAAGTTCAGCTAACATCCATCTTCTCATATAGCAACAGTAAAAAGAGGAGAAAAGATCTTGCAAGATATGCTGTTATCCAAGAATAAGTATGTTCATCCTATGAAGGCTTTTGGAGGAGGCATCTGATACTTCTTTTAAAGTGGGGAAGGAAGTCAAATTTTCTTCTTGTGATGAGAACTCTCAAGATTTACTCTCTCAACTACATATAGCTCCTATATATCAGTGTTAGCTACAGTCATCGTATGTGCTGCATAGCTAGTACTTAATTGATCTTATAACTGGACTTTGTACCTTTTGACAACCTTTCTCCAATTCCCTTCCTCCCACCCTCCTCTGTCTCTGGTAACCACAAGTCTGATCTCTTTTCCTATGATTTTTTTAAAGATTCCACATATAAATGAGATCATACAATATTTGTCTTTCTCTGTTGTCACAAATGGTAGGATCTCCTTGTGGTTTCTGGCTGAATAAAATTCCACTGTATATATATACCACAACATCTCTATCCATTCATCCATCAATGAACACCTAGGTTGTTCCCATGTCTTGCTATTATAAATAATACTCCTATGGACATAGGGGTGCAGCAGTCGAATTTTGCCAACACTGCTTCCTTGAGACCATCTAGCAAGGTACCAAAGTGCTGGAAATCTGAAGCTGCCATTAGGGTTACAGAACATGGACTCATTTGGTCTTTCATTCTCAAGACAGATCTGCAATCATCAAGATTTACCCTGTGAAGGAAGTTTACAGAGGACTTCAGTGTGCAGCATTTTCTTTATTCTCACTGCCAGGCTCTGGGGTGGGTGGGCGGGTCAGATGGTGAGGAAGCAGCTTGAGAGATAATGTGGTTCACCTGACATGTTGCAACTGCTGAAAGGTATAAATTTGACCCACTTTCTCCTTTCTTTTTTCTCCTTCCCACTATACATGGCTGTATTATGAGGCTACCGCCAATTTGGAGAAGATACTAGTTAAAGTTCTTTATGACTTTTAAGAATATTAAAAAGTATGTGGTATTTCCGATAATACATCAACATAACAATAACTATTAACACAGCTATAATGATAGTATGCAGATATAATGACAACTAGATCTCTTCTTTAATTTCTGTCCCCTGAAATTGGTTCCACATTAACTTCCTACTCTGGAGAGTATTAAGTATAGAACTAGCCTGAGTGTTTCCTAATGGCGGCACTTGCCATTGTCTTTGAGAAGTCTACCATGTTTGTAGATTTTTGACCCACTTTCTTTAGCAAAAGCACATAAAGCAGATTTACACATTTACTTACACTTACACTGCACTCAAATGTATGGGGAAAGGTGGCATCTTTATTTCTCTAAAACTGATTTTTATGCTTTTCATAAGTGCCACCTGCTGCATTGTATATTTATGTCCTGGCAAATGTGCAGAGGTATTAGAATTTTCAAGCAAAATTTCTTTGGTGAAGAATAACATATATAATGAAATGTGCAAATGTAGTAAGTACAGCTGCATGGATTTTCACAAAATAAACATGAACATGGAGTCAGCACACAGATTAAGAAATAGAACATGACCAGTATCCCAGAACTACCCCCCATGCCACCTCCCAGATACCAAACCTGAAATGGGGGTTAAATTGAATTGAATCAATCACCCCTTTTTCTTCTGCCCTCAACAAGAAAGCATCTGGTATCCTCATGATCTGGATGTACAACTGCAGAAATTAATATGATGTGAATTGAGCCTTTGCATCCTCAGACAGGAACCAGAGGCAGGACTCAGGGACTTTCACTCAGATGACATTAAAAACCCTTTGGATCCTTTTGGGAGCAAAAGGCAGGACTTGGTTACATGACATTAAGCTAGGAGCTACGGCCAGTAGAGAAATCACAGGGGAAAAGCAGGTAGTGAATTCCAGGAAAATAAAAGCTGGAGTATTATTTTCAAGTTTTCCTTTTGTGTACTGCAGTTCCCTTATGTTATCTCAAGTGTCAGGAAAGTCTGTTTAATCTGCAGCCCTTTTATTAGTTATGATAGGAGGGAGACTCTTTGTCCACATTCTTTGGCAAAACAGACCAGAGGGAATAACTACAATGTGGAAAAGATGTCAGAGACGTGCAGGAGGAGACAGAGGGAAGGGACTTAGCCTGAGCCTGAGCCTAGAACATAAAGTGACCAGGGCATAGGTGGGTTTGTGGAACATCCTAACATTTTTCAGTGTTCTCAGGAATACCTACCAGCATCTACGGGCTGCTCAGATTATGGACCACCAAACAGTAAAGGAAAGAGGATCTCCCATGTACTAGAAATTAACTGGATGCAGAACTAACCTTTTCTTGAATAACTTCTACCTGTGCCATTTATATGGCAAATTATATATATTTAATTTGCCATATAGATTAGCAGATATATATATATATATATAGATTAGAAAATATATATATATAGATAGATTAGCAAATATATATATATTAGCAAATATATATATATAATTTTCCATATAGATTAGCAAATATATATATATATAATACTGCATATTACATTTTCATAGATATATTTTAAAATTCAGTTAAAGAATATCATCATAAAATCAGAAAACATTTGGTAATTTTTTGGTTTTTAGTTAATTGGTTTTTTTTTATTTTTAATGTTTATTTATTTTGAGAGAGAAAGAGAGAGAGAAAGAGAGAGTGTGTGAGCAGAGGAGAGACAGAGAAAGAATCCCAAGCAGCCTCAGCACTGTGGGTGTGGAACCCGATGTGGGGCTCGATCCCATGAACCGTGAAATCATGGCCTGAGCTGAAATCAAGAGTTGGAGGCTTGACCAACTAAGCCACCCATGAGCCCCCAGCTAATTGCTTCTTAATATTTGCTATTCTCAGGGCCCCTATCTTCCCACTCTTTCCCAGTCTGTGGGAATTTCTTCCTGAAGCGCCTATTTCACACCCAACCACAAGATGTCAGCCCAAGCTTAGTCATGCCAGTACTTTCCTGGCCCATCGAACTTTCTTTTTTCTAACCAGAAGAAATTTTGAGGCCCTCAAGACCCTCAGATTTAGATACAGAAACCACAGTGGCCATGTGCCCCGGATGCTCTTCCTGGATGAGACCATGGCCTTCTTCATTCTGGGCGGACCAAAAATCTTTGGCTTGTGGGCACTAGCCAATCACAACTGATTGCCTTGAGCTCTGGCAACTTCAGAAGGGCCTCTGCTAAGAGCAGTGTCCAGTCTCTGAGGAGCTGTTTTTCTTTCCCACCGTGGCCCCCAGGCCCAGGAGGACACTGGCCCCTTGCCCAGTGTGTCTGCTGGAGCTTCCTGCGCAAGAGGCAGGACATCCATGTCCTGGATCCACAAAGGGGAGGCCACCTGTCTCCAAGTCAGCTGCATGAAGGCTACTCACAGTCTGGCTCTGCAGCTCGGTGCCTTTGTGGATGAAATGTTTTCCCACTTGCAGCCTGCCCTCCGCAGAGTGTCAGTAGAACCTTTCCCTGTGAACATGAGATGCGTGTGGTAGCTCCAAGAACCACCTCCTTGCCACACAACAGAGAAGGAAGGAAGGGAGAAGGTGTCTTTTCTTGTGGATTTTTGGGAGGCCTGAAATAAACCTCTTCTGGACATCTTCCAGCAGTTGTAGGCACAAGTTACTGGCCAGCCTTTTCTTGAAACAATCACCAGCAAAGGGAATAGAGACCTTATGGTTGGTTTAGATTGGTTAGATCTATCCCAGGGGGCGTGACACTGCCCAGACTTGAACAAAATGGACTCCATTATCAAGGCTGTTGGGAGGCAACTAGCAGAATCTGCTTCACAAAATAAATAAAAGGGAAGAGAAGAGAAGAGAAGAGAAGAGAAGAAAAAGAAGAGAAGAGAAGAAAAAGAAGAGAAGAGAAGAAAACTGATTAAAAGAAAAACAAAACCTGCTAAAAGTCCATATGAAATCTCTTCTCAGTAAAATTTATCCTGAGTACATCAATATTTTAAATGTGTC
This sequence comes from Prionailurus viverrinus, assembly GCF_022837055.1. Taxonomy (NCBI): domain Eukaryota; kingdom Metazoa; phylum Chordata; class Mammalia; order Carnivora; family Felidae; genus Prionailurus; species Prionailurus viverrinus. The sequence continues at coordinate 38,638,813 of NC_062563.1, forward strand.
CTATTCAGGTAACTTATCATAATGAAAACTTTTTTTTTTCTAAATGTCCTCTTAAATTTTGTGTAACTTGCTGACTACTTACAAGGGTAATTTGTGAAAATTTTATTATTTTGAATGCACTGTTGGCCAGTTCATTAAATCTCAACAGAGTGGAACAAAAACAAGAAAACTTTTTCTGATTCCACACTGTGCCTCTCCTGTGGAGCTCTGCTGCAGCTCCCCATCTAGTCCCTTAGGTATCTCTTGGGCATATTCCATGATTTTCTAGTTACCTTCAATTACCAAGATTCTATTCATTTTAATATTTTTATCTAAATGCCTATTTAAATCCCATTTTACCCCCTCTCTAAAGGTTGAATCTTCAGAATGGATGAGACTGTGGTCTTCTCTTTCCTGCTGCTCTGGCATCTTGAACTTGGTGAATAGGAAGACACAGTCCATCTCTGGAATCCCTCTTGGTTCTCTTTTTTCTAGTCTCCAGCTACTCGGATGTTGGGTGAGGAAGAGGAGATCAGGGGGAATGGTAAATGCCTTTTTACTGGATATGTTTGTTGTTTCTCTGTGGTTGTTGCTGACTCTGAGCTGCCCCAAACTGGCCACCAACATACCCCCAAGTGAAAGAGATTCTGACACTGACTCACAGTTTGCATGCACAAAATCTTTGGAAGGCCTAACTGGGGTTCTTCCTATGACACAATTTGCTCATGTAGTGGCTCACATCCACATTCCCTTATCATCCTTTCCTGGTGGAAAATGACACACCTTGCAGTAAGGAGCCTTTGCCTTTGAGCAACTGTCTTTAGTAGATAATTGACTAGATGATGCAAAACTGGCTTTTTTTCTGTAATGCCATAGGAAACTCTGCATCCTAACTGTGAAAGTGTGAGCATCTCCACCATTCGTCCTTGCTGTCTATCCTGCCCCTTTGTCTTCCCTCTCCCTCTTCAGTTAGGCTATGGGGCAGATTGCAAGTATACTTGCCTTGGGAGTTGCCTATCTGGGAAAGAGATCCAGCATTCCCTTTTGCAGGCATCCCTGGTCTTTATGTGTGATTCTCTTAGAAATCCTATCACTTATCTTTAGACATGAGAAAGCATCTTTATCATGAACACTTGCTACACCAGGCTGATACCCACACTTCTTATGAATCCACACTTCTCTCAATTCTTTTTTTTTTTTCCCAATTCTTTAATAGGATGGGAAGGAGCATTGGCTGACTCTCTTGGACAGTAGGGATCATGTGTCTCCTCTTGCTCAACTGAGGCAGGGCCTGGTCCAGTGTTTTTTGTTTTGTTTTGTTTTTAACTTTTTTTAAGTTTATTTAATTATTTTGAGAGAGAGAGAGTGGGGGGGCGGGCAGTGGGTAGGGATGGAGAGATAGGGAGAGAGAGAATTCCAAGCAGATTTCACACTGTCAGCATGGAACCCTTTGTGAGACTTGAAATCAAGAATCTGACAGTTAACCGATTGAGCCACCCAGTTACCTCAGTCCCAGTGGTTTTTTAGAAAGTGGGTATGTAACTTACATGGTCCTTAGGTTTGGTTCATTGTTGCCAATATGGGGCCATAATGAATGACCTCCTAACTCTTTTAAATTTTACATAAAGAACAATCATTAAGGAGAATTTTAAAGTTTTATCTGGGAATCAACATTCTGTATTAAAGAAAAGAAGAAAACTCTAACATGCTTGGAGAACTTACTTTATCTAATTGTCACAACAAGACAATGAAGTACAATCATTCTCACCAAAAAACAAAAAAAAAGAAAAGAAAAGAAAGAAAGAAAGAAAGGAAAAGAAAATTTAAACTCCAAAAGTATTCGTGACTTGTCAAAGTCTCACAGTTGATAGGCAGAAACACAGGTCTGTCTGACTCCAAAGCCCACATTTTTGTCACTTCTGCCGATTTTTATACAAACAGCATCTGGTAAGTAGGTCTGATAGCCTCTCCAAATAACTAGTTTTAAATAAGCAGACAAGACAAAATTCAGTTAAAAAGGAGTGGCCACTACTGATCATAAACAGCACTCATATTTCCACTTAGAGCTCATTCAGCTTAATCAGTCTTTCCATGAAGAGTGATTCAGGGCCATGGCAAACAGAGAAGAAATAGGATATGTATCCTTGGCTTCAAACTAGCTTGCAACCAGGAAGGAACCCAAAGATATATAGTAAATGAACTATAATAAAAGGTGAAAGTGAAACATCCTAAAATAAAGGCAAAAAAAAAAATCAAATTCTAAAAGGGTTCTCAAGTTCAATTTCATGGTTGGGGGAGTGGATGTCATACAATGTGAGCTGAGTGCTGGGGAATGGGCAGGCATGGGGGATGAGGAATGTCAGGGAAGGGTTTGAGGGTGGGGAACAGTGTGAAGAAAATCAGAGGGAGAAATCACCTAGCAGGTTTGGGGAACTGCCAGCTACAGCTAGTTTGGCTGGAATGTGAGGTGTGTGGAATTTGTGTATTAGAGATTAGGAGATAAAATTAAAAATTTAAGCAAGGGTCAGATCACAGAGAACCTTCCGTGTCAGACTAACCTAACATTCCATGTTTTTGTCATTGAAAGAACTTGAGTTGAGTATTATTTCACTAGAATTGAGCCTGAGGACAGTGAACCTTGGAGTACTGTGTAGGATCAATTAGAGTGGGAGAAACTGAAAAAATCAAAATGAAAGGTAGAATAACCAGTCATCATGGGATACACTGGAAGAGTAAATACTTGCAAAGATGTGAAGCAAATGGAACCTTTGCATATTATTCATTGGAGTATAAAGTAGAACATTCATTTTTCAAAGTTGTTTGGCAATTTCTTATAAAGTTTACCTTATGACCCAGTAATTTCACTCCCAGGTACTTACCCAAGAGAAATGACAACATATGTCCATAAAAAGGCTTATATAAGAATATTGCCACAAGCCTTCTTCAATATATTGAAAAGCTTGAAACAATCCAAATGCCCACTGGCAAAGAACTAGATACACAATTTGTAGTATATACATAATGGAATATTATTTTACAATTAAAAATAAGCTACTGATAGACACAATGGCATGGTTGAATCTCCAAAATATAATGTTAAGGAGGCTAGCTAAGAGTATGTGCCATGGTGATCGCATTTATTTGAAATCCAAATTCAGGGAAAGCTAATATGTGGAAATAGGAATCAAGTAGTGGGTTTGAGGGGAAGGAAATAAAAGGAGACATGGGAAATGGGCTGGAAAAGTGCGTGGGTGAACTTTCTGAGGGGTGCAGATGTTCTTCATATTATTTTTGGTGGTGGTTACACATCTCACACAATTGTCAAAAACCAATACATTACCTGAGAAATCAATCAAAATAAAATAGCGGAAATAATGGTTGCAAAGGGTCCAAGGGTGAGCAATGATGCCAATAAAAACCTATCATAAAGATAAAATAATAAGCTTAGATTAAAAAATTAATGACTTTTGTAAGAGATAATGAATATTAGACAGTTAATACTTTAATAATAGCCTGTATCTCAAAGACTAAATTATGGCCAAAAATTCTGAAAAGTCAATAGAAAAAGATAAAGCAGTGATGTGTTAAAAAAATCTATAATGAAAAGGACTAAAGTCCTGATGCAGAAAAAGCCAGTATTATGCTCAAATATGTATACAGTTTTACATATTTATACATTTAAAAGAATTCACGGTAAACTCTTTAAAGAATTTTTTTTTTCAGTTAAGTTCATGGTTCATAAAATTTGCTTTGGAAATAAAACCAATTTGGCTACATTTACTTCTCACACTGAGAGGTAATATAGTGCTTGCTGAAGCGTGTCCTTCTGTCTGTTTGGGAGGTAGAGCTCATGTAAAAAAAAGCCGCATATAACTTTCTGTAATTAGCTTAGGAAACCAAATTAATTACTATTCACCATCTCTCACCCAGATAAGCTCTAAGAGGTATATACTTAAGGTTACCAGTTTGGGGAGTCAGAAATTATGTTTCCTATTCTAAAGCAAGATAGAAATCTGTAGAATTTGTCATTCTTGTGACTTGCTTGGGAAGCAGAAGTGAGTTAAGAGTAACTGAAATCCCATTTGAGAAGAAAAATACAGCCTCGCATCATGTATACATCATGTACCTTTTCCCTAGAAGAAAAGCTAAGCTGTCACCTGGAGATATATTTTCCAGTGATAAGCAGATGATAGTTCTGTGTAGAGATGCCAGAATTCTGTACAGATAGAGGGTGACACACACAGTACAAACTCTTGAAATACACTATGATAATTTGGATCTCACCAGCTCCCCACCCACTCTGGATACTTGTCAATTCTCTTGGATTCTGATACTCTAAGATACTAACACAGGGTTACTGGGAATAAGTGGAATGACTCTTAATGAGCAAGCAGTTGAATAAATTGTGGTAAATGTCTATAAGGAAATATTAGATAGCTAAGAGGTGGAGTTAATTAGATCTGTATTGACATTGTGTATTATTTAGATGTTAAATGAAAAAAAGTAAGTTTCAGAATCACATGTATTGTAAGTATTCATTTTGGCTAAAACAAATTGCAAGGAATTTGAGGTAAAACAGCTCCTACTATAAGACATAAAAGCAAATGCCATACTAGAAGAGTTAATAATATTGTTCATATTTTAAAGAAAACACATCACTGATCTCCTTAAAGTGTACATGATAACTACTGTAAGGAAATAGCTTAGGAAATGTAGATATCATAAAAGAAAATTCAGGAAAGATGAGTTGACATGTGTGGATGGACACATGGATGGAAGGATGAGTGGATGGAGAAATCTGAAGGCAGATTATTTTCCATTATTTTTCTGGTATCTGATATTTCCAATAATTCTGTAGTCAAAAGTTCCTTTTGTTCTCTTTATCCTTAGTGTTCTCACATTTCATAATCAGAATGTGGATGAGGGGCTTTTCTATTCAAATAACTATTCCCCTTCAGCTCTGAAAAATACTCATTGCTCTTCAGATAATTTAGACTCCTTTATCTGCTTTGTTCTATCTTTGGGGCGCTACTACTTGCTGGCTGTTAGACCTCCTGGATAGATCTCTGTTTAGATTTCTCTAAAACATTCCATATCCTTTTCATGTTCTACATTTTGAGAATTTTTTATTTTCTCCTTTTTTTATTTAAAAGGATCATTTACTACACTTTGTTCCTTTTCATAGCATTACGTTCTTGATTTATGGATACAATATCTTCTTAAATTGGTATGTTTCTTTAAGTTCTCTTCTGTGGCCTGAATCATCTCTATCTAATTGGGTCAGTTTGTATGTACGTGTGTGATTGTATTATCCTAAAACACTGAAGAGAATAGGGAGTGAGACTGTAGTTACAGGACAAGAGATGTGTACAGATTTCTGGAAGATAGAAAGTATGTTAAGAAATGTTGGGGCACCTGGGTTGCTCAGTCAGTTAAGCACTGACTTCGGCTCAGGTCATGATCTCACTGGTTCGTGAGTCTGAAGGCCCTACTGGGCTCTGTGCTGACAGCTCAGAGCCTGGAGCCTGCTTCGGATTCTGTGTCTCCCCCTCTCTCTGCCCCTCCCCGACTCGCACTCTGTCTCTCTCTCTCAGAACTAAATAAACATTAAAAAAAAATGTAAAAACAATGTTAAAAAAAGAAAGAAAATATGTTAAGAAATGTTGATGGCAGAGAAAGAGGTGAAGAAGGAAAGTCACTGCTTTGAATATGCGCTGGGGAATGTATGTGAAAGGAGCAGCCAATTCACCTGGCGGATATGGATGACAATTCCAGCACTGCCTCTTACTACTCAGATGATCCTTTGTATTGTACTTCATTCAGAACGTTCACTGTTACTTAATAGACCAAATATGCAAGATATGCAATACATATGTACTTTAAGGCATAGCTATGTTTCCATCACCCAGTTTAAGACACTGAAGACAGAGTCTTTTAGAAGATCCTCTGAGTAGCTCTTCCATATGATATTCCTCTCTCACCTCTGAATGGTGTGTTAACCATTCTTTTCTTTCAGCTTTTTTTTTCCCATCTGTGTTTGTATCTCTAATGTACAAATAGTACATACCCTTTATATTTATGTTTAAGTTATGTATGGTTATAATTTTGTTCTGCTTGGTTTTGAACTTACATAAATAAAATTATGTGATAAATTTTGTTCTAAGATTGCTTCTTGCATTCAACATTGGTTTCAAAGTTCATCCACACTGAGGCGTGTAGCTTCATTTAGTCATTTTCACTGCTGAATTTCATTTCATTGCATGACTATATTGGAATTTATTGATTCAGTCTGCTATCATGTAAGTTAGGTGGTCTTTGATGTTTGGCTATCATGAATCATGGAGCTATGAACATTCTTATATACCTATTCTGTTACACATGTGCACAATTTTCTCTTGAAGTGGATTATTATATTACAGAAGTGCATAGGTTCAATACCGTATTTGATACTAAACTGGTTTCCAAAGCGATACCGTTACATCCAAACCAACAGTGGATGAAAGTCCTGATCTTTCTACATCTTTGTGATCACTTACTATCATCAAGTTTTAAATCTTATCAAGCTGGTAGTGTGCAACTTTGCCTCATTTTGGTTTTAATTTGTATTTCTATTATCGCAAATGAATATGAACTTCACTTTCTTGTGCACTGTAATGTTTTGACCATGAGCTGCTCATTTTCATCTAATTTTTGTGTGGAAGTTATTTAATGTGAGTTTGAATTTGAGGTTTTACAGAAAGGATATGCATTTTCATCACCAGGTGCCTAAGAGTATTATTAGAATGGGGTCACTTCAATTAAATGATCTGATTGAAATTTTCCAGATCACAAAGGGAGTGTGAATATGGACTAAAACCTTGGCTCACATATTCTTAGAGATTTCTTTTCTATCCTATACCAAGGTAAAAACAAAAAACAAAAAAACAAGTTTTATCTATGTTCCTTCCTTCAGGGTGAAATTTCTTTTTAGTTTACCTTCCCTCCAAAGGAATAGCCCTTAAGAATCCCAGCTTTGTGAGATGTCCCAATAGACTTCTACTTTGGGTGGGCCCGAAGATCGGCCTCCTGTGCCCTCTGTTCCATAAAGCCAAATCAGAAACTCAGTTTCTCAAGTTTCTTAGAAACTCCTGGAGAAGTTCCCGCTGTGGCATTTAATCTAACTCATACCGTTTCTGCTTTCACTTCAGTTTGAAAACTGCAAATGCCTTTTTTTTTAAATACCAGCTCAGTAAGGCACTTAAATTTAAAAAAAGAAAAATTCTTGGGGCACCTGGGTAGCTCAGTCATTTCAGCATCCTACTTCAGCTTAGATCATGATCTCACGGTTTGTGAGTTCGAGCCCTGCATCGGGCTCCATTCTGACAGCTCGGAACCTGGAGCCAGCTTCAGATTCTGCGTCTCCCTCTGTCTATGCCCCTTCCCTGCTTTCTCTCTCTCTCTCTCTCTCTCTCTCTTTCAAAAATAAAATAAACATTAAAAAAATTTTAAAAGAAGAAAAATTCCATCCATCATTTTCATTATTTCAATCAGAAAGTGTCAATTAGCATATCTAATGTAATCTGGTCAATTACATAACCCTGCTTCCTTAGTCTTTACCAAATAGACCAGCACTGCCCAATAGAACATTCTGTGATGATGGGAATGTTCCAGGTCTTCACTAGCCAATATGGAACCACTAGCTACATGTGGCTATTGAGCATGTGAAATGTGATTCTTGTGATTAAAGAAGTGAATTTGAATTTTCATTTAATTTTAATTGTATTAAATTTAGATTTAAGTAGCCACCTGTGGCTAGTGGCTGCCTGCCATCAAACAGCAGAGAAACAGACTTTTATTCACCCATATGTAACTGCTCTTACAAGGTATAACTATTAGAATTATACATAGACCAGGAGATGGGATTATTGGTTGCATGACCGAGAATGCCATAGCCAAAGGAAAAATAGTATAAAATCAAGTTTAAAAGACAGCCAGTCTTCAAACTAAGGGCACAGAGTTGTAGAGTTACTCCTCCATTATCTGAAAACTATTTCCGTAACGCTAGTACATATAACTCAGCAATGAAAACACTTGATACAAGTGGTCTATATTCAGCAGTGCTGGCAAGTTAAACCAACAAAACATAGCTGCAGGAAAACTGTAGCTATTTCCCTACCAGAGATAAATTTAGAGACCTCTGAACAGTTAAATCTCATGTCTACAGCTTCGTCCAAACTCTCATCATCATGTATTGGCAACTAAAAATTTTACTGGAGACCGTGTCACATTAATTACATGGTGCTGGTACTAGCTTTGGGCACAGCAATGTTAGTCACATTAATGCCCAAAGTGAGTTTGGTGTGCTGCAAGGTCTTTTCTGGCACAGCAAATGTCTCTAGCTTCTTCTCGCCATTGGTCATATAGGAGTTTGAGCATCATGACATATATAATCTAAGCAGGCTTTGCAGTTTGAGTAGCAAGGGCAGCATTGGCCATGGCATGATACGAACACTTGGATTTTAAGGAGCACACCCACATTAACACCTTTCCTTTTTTTTTGTTTTCTGAAGTTTTTCATACTGCTGGAAAAGTTCCTACATTCACCATCTCTCATGAGATCTGACATATGCAGAAGTTATGCTTTGATTTGGCACACAGCTTGTTCAATGATTGTTACTCACTTGGTACAAGACATGGAGAAGAAATCTTTGGACACAGAGCAGATGACATCTCCTTCTGTTTTTGTAAAAAGTGTATCCTGGTGTCATTTTCTGTAAATGTGGTCAGATAGAGTTGTTTTGTTGTTGTTGGGCTTTTAATTTTTGTTTCTTTTAGTGGGGTGGGGGTAAGCTAGAGTCACAGGAAGAAAAATGTGATGTACATGTCCAGTACGTGCCATTTGGTTTTCATTTTGCAAAAAGAATTGAACCATTTTTGATAACAAGAGTAAATGGTAGGGGCACCTAGGTGGCTCAGTTGGCTAAGCATCCAACTCTTGATTTCAGCTCAGGTCAAGATCTTGTGGTTCTTGGGGTCAAGCGCCGCATTAGGCTTTGTGCTGACAATGCCAAACCTGTTTGGGATTTTTGCTCCCTCTCTTTCTGCCTCTGCCCCACTCATGCTCTCTGGTGCTCTCTAAATAAAGAAAGAAATAAACATTTTTAAAAAATGAGTAAATGGTAGTAAATGATTCTTTAAATAATAATAATAATTTTAAAAGACCGGTCTTCCTCCTGAAAGTACGAAGCTTCTAGACATTTTTTTTTTTCTCTGTAAGGACTTCTGGATGTGTGGCATCAACATGGCTACGTCACAAAAGAAGTATTTAACATAGTTTGTGGGATTGCACAAGTCAAAAACATAAACAGCACAGGAAATGGCATGAGGCACTCCCCAAAGGGTTTCATTAGGCTAAATCTTATCTCAGCTGCAATTGCTCTGACTCAGACTAGCTTCTTGAATTAATATCAAAGCCAGAACATACAGCTGGGCTCTCATCAGGAAGCCTCTTGTTTTTGTTATTTATGGCACTAGACCTCTCCCTGGAACTTTAGGGAATCAGCCATTCGGCTCTAGACCCATTCATAAAGGGACTTTTCCCAAAGTTATTGCTACCGCACACAAGGAATTTTTATTTCCTTTTAAGAATATGGATGAGGGGCACCTGGGTGGCACAGTCAGTTAAGCGTCCAACTTCAGCCAGGTCACGATCTCGCGCTCTGTGAGTTCGAGCCCTGCGTCAGGCTCTGGGCTGATGGCTCAGAGCCTGGAGCCTGTTTCCGATTCTGTGTCTCCCTCTCTCTCTGCCCCTCCCCCGTTCATGCTCTGTCTCTCTCTATCCCAAAAATAAATAAACGTTGAAAAAAAAAATTAAAAAAAAAAAAGAATATGGATGAGAATTTAAATCATCCCTCTTTACAGAGTTATATTCTGCATAGAATAGGCATGGTCCTGAGTCCTGGACTTCGGATCAGGAGAAAGAACTTCTTACCCTCTTTCTGCCATTAGCCACGTGTACTCTTCCTGCATAAGTTACACACTTTTCTGAACCGTGGTTTCTTCAACTGCAAAAAATGAGGGTTCTGCTACATCAATAAGATCCCATACACAGTCAAATTAGGAAGGCTGAGTTACCCAGAACTGACCCATGTAAACACGTAGAAGATGGGACAGATTGAGGGCTCTGTTTCCATGCTGCTGGATCCTCAGAATAGGTCAACCCAGTAGAAGGAAAACCAACCTTTTTTGCACTTTTTCCTCAATAATGTTTTCTAAATTAGGGAAGATTAAGCACTCATAGTTCCTGAAAGCGTTTCTGGGTCAGTTTGTAGTTTGTGTCCTCTCTTTAAGTACACTATTTTACACCCCATTATCATGCATTTCACATCCATAAATGGAAACCTTTTGTATTTATAGGGTATTTGAAAAGGTGGAAACCATAAGATAACCTTACTTTAAAACAGTATGTCAGTTTTATTTTCAAATCATAGGCATTAAATTTAAAACAATGGGTTTGTTAGTTGGCAAAAAGTGTAGTAAATAGGCCAGAGAGTCTGGAAACATAGGAGAAATAGTATATTTGTCTACATAGTAAATTATGTAGACAGGAAAACTGAGTCTCAGAATTGCAGAGAGCTCAGGGTTTGTAAGGACCAGATCAAATGCAAAAGTCAAGCCCATATTGGTCTGTCTCCAAAGGTGTGCAACTCGTCCCCCAAGCATCTCAAATCAGAACCAGCTCCCTAACATATTTGTATATATTTTTTCTCATTGAAAGCTTACAAGTAACAGTCCAAGATACCAAACAATCGCCTTGAAGGAGGTTGGTTAAAATGATCTAGACACTATTCATGCATGATGGAAGAGTCTAACTGAGCCTTGGTCACTTTAACACGGAAAAATTTCATCATCTTTTTAGTATTTTTCTTAAAGAATTTTCTCAAAATATCTGTATATTTTACAAACTTTTTATCCTGAAGCTCGTTCTGTGTATAATGAACATGTCTTCATTCTATGACATTAAGTAAATGTGCATATCAATGTCCTCTGCTTAAAGTAGAAAAGTAATTGCAGGTGGTGTCTCATCTAACTTTCTATACAACACATGGCACAGTACCCTAAACAGCTAGGCTGAACTGCACTTAGAGAGTCTTCAAATGTTTGGGCTGAATGAGAACTAACAGGCTGCTTCAACCTCCTCACTTCACAGATGAATAGACTGAGGCCCATTTATTCAGCACACCTTTGTCAAACCCCATCGTATGCCTTTCATAGGTTTCAGAACAATGAGAAAAGGATGAATCAGCTCAGACAAGTCAAATTATTGCCCAAGGACACTCACAGCTCCATGCACAACTGGGACAATGATAATTGGAACAATGGTGATCAGAACACTTAAGATTTAAATGAGATAGCACACATTCCACGTTATTTATAAAGGTGCTAAAGGTAAGAGGCAGGATTAGCACAAACTCAGTGAGTATCAAGGGAAGGGAATCTGGGGAAAAATTTTAGACATTTATATCTGAGGACTGCAAAGAAATATTTCAAAGCAATGCCACTTAAGTTGGAGGGATGTGCTCTGATGGAACGGTTCAGCATTTGACAGAGTAATTGTCAGAAAAAGACTGGCTTTGGGATGTATGGTGTCCAAGAGGTACAAGATGGAACACATGTGGCTCTCCAGCTTCCAAACATCAAAAAGTAACTTCCAGGTGGAAATAATTGCTCCAGACTCACATCTTTCTCTTTCCCCTCTAGTCCCCAAGTGAAATCTAAGAGCATTCCTGCCTAAACAGTTATGGAATTACAAATGAAATCCAACCTCTTTGGGAAAACCGATAGGTTAAATGGAAAAAAATAAAAGCAAACCCTCTTCTCTGTCACCTCTCTGACAAGGCAGTAAACCCACAATAAGAACATAGAGTGCTAATGGTTAGAATGGAAACCTTCCACACTTGTTCTAGAAATGGTTAGGAGAGGCACCCCAGGTCACTGACATCCCAAGACATCACTGATTCTTCCAGGGGATGCTTGGCCTCTGGGCAGATCCAATTTACCCTTCTAGAAGAATGAGATCATAAGGAGACTAAACTGCCATTGCTTATCCCTCCAAAGTGTGCTCACTATGAACTCTCAGGAGGTGAGGGTTCTCTAACTGGGCAACTTTTCCTCTGATTTATTCATGGCTTCAAAAAGTTTGCCTTTGGAACTGGAATGCTTCTAAATGACTGAGAATCCAGTCTGTGTAGAAGGGGCTCAGTTTGAATCTAAACTATGTATGTCTCTGGACATATTTGAAGGGCTTTTAAGGTAGGGCCACTAATATAGATTTTAATGGACATCTTCCAAGGTCCAAGCCATAACTTTGGCTCAAAAGTAATGGAGCAGGAATATAGAACAGTAGCAGGGTGGTAGAGGCACTTCAGCGTAGCCCCTGAGTATACAGGAGGCCCAATGGTAGATAGAGACTCCTGTAAAAGTGGAAAAGTAAAATCAGTTCAAGTATATTCTCCACAAGACTGAGAGAACAATTAGCCAACAGCACCAGGGCCAGCAGGACCAGGAATTGGCACCTTCAGTGTCAATGTTGGCACCCTTGCACCATGGATCTGCTGCCTCTGTGACACTGGCAAGAACTGGATCAGTGGTGATGCCCCAGCACAGATGGGGATAGATTAGCACAAAGACTCAAAGCATTGGGAGGTGATGGGGAGTGTGTGTCCTCACTCATCTCCTTCCTCGAGACAAGAGGGTTTCTGTAGAATGCACTTGAGAAACCTTCAGGATCACGCCAAAAAGACTCGGGAGAAATTTGAAAGAAGTTGTCATTCTTGTAGAAACATGGGAAGTTCAGCCAGAAAAGGACCGTTTAATGACTACTGGCATGAGCGTCATTTATTCCTACGCTGCTGCAGCATCTAAAATACAGGTTGAGAAAGAAAAAAATACCTGTGCTTTTTTTTCTTTAATAAAATGTGTAACCGTGGAATTCTCTAGCTTGATAAATTATAAAATGTTATTTCCATCCTTTTATTCTCATTGTGGTTCCTCCTGCCTCTTCTCTGAGGCATGTGAATCTCCCCACAAAAAGAGCCAGTCGAGATGGGAACAATAATGTCTTTGAGTAGTGCAATGTCAGTGGATTCTGACGAGAAGGTGCCACATTTCTACTGCATTGATCCATCACCAAAGAAGCCACAGAATTTATTCTGTTACTGTCAAAACCTTTCTGCTGCCCTTCAGCATTCTACTTAAAAATTATATCTATGACTATTGCCTTTACAACAACCTGGATTAGCTTTTTTGTGATAATATGTATTTTGTTTATTTGAGACAGAGCATGTGAGTGAGGGAGAGGGGCAAAGGGAGAGAGAGAGAGAATCTTAAGCAGCCTCCACACTCAACACAGAGAGAGCCCAATGAGAGGTTTGAGCCTACAACTCTGGGATCATGACTTGAGCCAAAATCGAGTCAAGACGCTCAACCAGCTGAGCCACCCAGGTGCCCCTTATGTGATGATAAATGTGTATATGTTTGGGTATATATATATATATATATATATATGGTACATATTGCCACATGTATTTCCCTTATTTTCTTCCTTTGGTGAGCGTGTTTATGCAGGCAGTTTCCAACACAAACCACACCACAAGCACCCATACATATGGATAAAAACAGAAGAGTTTAGGTGTAGAATGCCCCACCTTTTTGCTCCAATTCAGGACAGCAATAAAGTCACCAAACTAGGGAGGTTCTGGGCTTTAGATAGCTACAATTAACAACTCACAGTTTTCAGAACTATCATCCCTTTCCCCATATGCTACTGAATGGGGGAAACTGCTTTTCACACTCCCAGACAAAACTGTGTGCATACCTTCATTCACAGAGTAAGATGGCGGACAATGAGCTTAACCTCTTTGGATGCAGTTTTCTGATTCATAAAATAAAAATAAAATATCTGCCTGTCTTTCCCTCATAGGATTGTTATAAAATATCACATAAAATAGAAAATTATAATATAGATATATTTCTGTTTTATTTCAATTAGCTTCATTTAAAAGAAAGAAAGAGGGGCGCCTGGGTGGCGCAGTCGGTTAAGCGTCCGACTTCAGCCAGGTCACGATCTCACGGCCCGTGAGTTCGAGCCCCGAGTCGGGCTCTGGGCTGATGGCTCAGAGCCTGGAGCCTGTTTCCGATTCTGTGTCTCCCTCTCTCTCTGCCCCTCCCCTGTTCATGCTCTGTCTCTCTCTGTCCCAAAAATAAATAAAAAACGTTGAAAAAAAAAATTAAAAAAAAAAATAAAAGAAAGAAAGAAAGAAAGAAAGAAAGAAAGAAGAAAGAAAGAATCACTTAAAAGTAAAATGGTCCCAGGGTACCTGAGTGGTTCAGTCGGTTGAGCGGCTTAGTGCCCGGTCATGATCTTGCGGTTTGTGTGTTCAAGCCCCACGTCAGGATTCCTGCTGTCAGCTGTCAACACAGAGCCTGCTTTGGATCCTCTGTCCCCCACTCTCTCTCTGCCCCTCCCCCACTTATACTTGCTGTCTCTCAAAAAGTAAATAAAACATTAAAAAGACACCTACTGATATCAATTAAATCTGAATCTCAGGAAGTAGGTCCCCAGGAATCTTAAAAAAAATAAAAGAAAGAAGAAAGAAAGAAAGAAAGAGAAAGAAAGAAAGAAAGAAAGAAAGAAAGAAAGAGAAAGAAAAGCTTAAAAAAATAAATAAAAAGTAAAATGGTTCCAGGAAACATCTTGGTGAGTCATATAAGTAAGATGGCAGAGTGAGAAGTTCCAGTCCTTGATCCCCCACAGAAACAGATGTAACAATCTTAGATGAGGGGCACCTGGGTGGCTCAGTCACTTAAGTATCTGACTCTTGATTTTGGCTTAGGTCATGATCTCGCAGTTTGTGTGTTCGAGCCCTGCATCAGGCTCCACGCTGACAATGGGGATTCTCTCTCTTCCTTTCTCTCTGCTCCTCCTCTGCTCACTCTCTCTCTCTCAAAAAATACATAAATAAACTAAATTTTATTTTATTTATTTATTTAAAAAAATTTTTTAACATTTATTTATTTTCAAGAGACACAGAGAGACAGAGTGTGAGTGGGGGAGGGGCAGAGAGAGAGGGAGATACAGAACCGGAAGCAGGCTCTGAGCTGTTAGCACAGAGCCTGACGCGGGGCTTGAACCCACCAACAGTGAGATCATGACCTGAGTTGAAGTCGGAGGCTTAATCCACTGAGCCATTCAGGCACCCCCTAAATTTTATTTTTTAAAAAAAGAATGCTAAATGAACCAAAGTACCTTTTTGAGAGGTCTAGATTACATTAAGATGTTAGAGTACTCAAGATGAGCACACCTTGTAGAATGACTATCTTCAAAAAAAATAATAAATAAAAATAAAAAAGATAGCCAGTGTTGACAAGGATATGGAGAAATTAGAATCCTTGTACAATATTGGTGGGAAAACAAAATGATGAAACTGTGATAGAAAACAGTAAGCGGCTTCCTCAGAAAATTAAAAATAGAATTATTATATGATCCACCCATCTCACTCCTGCATATTTATTCAAAAGAATATCAGGATCTCAAAGAAGTTTATGCATCTCTAAGTTCATTGTAGCATTATTCATAAGAGCCAAGATGTGGAAGCAACCTAAATACCCATTAATGGATGAATGGATACAGGAAGTGCAAAATATCCATAAATGGAATATTATTCATCCATAAAAAAGATCAAACTCTTGCTATGGGCAACAATTTGGATAAACCTTGAAAACACTATGTTAAGGGAAATAAGCCGGTTGCGGAAGAACAAATACTGTGTGATTCCACTTATATAAGAAATCTAGGATTGTCAAACACAAAAAAAGTATAATGGTGGTTGCCAGGGGCTAGAAGGAGGTAGGAAGGGTAGAGTTACTATTCGACGGGTAAAAAGTTTCAGTGAAGCAAGATGAGAAAGTTCTAGAGATGTACTGTACAACATTGTGCTTATAGTTAACTATTATTATCTAAATTTTTATGAAGAAAGTAGATCTCATGCTATCTGTTCTCACCACAATAGAAAATATATTAAGCATGGGCCCTTGTAGGACAACTCCCTCTCACAACCTAAAATATTATAATGCTGAATTCCAAAGTAGTTTACTAAACTTTGAGAACTAAGCTTTATCATTAGTTAAGAACAATCTGTGAGGGATACTTGGGGGGCGGACAGGAAGAGGAAGTTTAGATAAGATATTCCCTGAGATTCAAGGCAGTAACTCCTCTTTTTCTGTGATTTGGGCACTTTGTAACTGAATGCGATATATAACATGAGTCCATGCCTTATGGTTTGGAGAATGAAGAGGCAGAAATCATGTCGGAATTTTTGTCACCTGAATGATAAACAATAAAAAAGAAATGTAGGTTAAGAAAAAATTAACCAAATCTGTGCCCATAGGTAACAATTTGGTGTATCAACAATCCTCTTGGCTGACTATATAAGATCCTTGGTCAGACAATCCTTTGGCAAGAAGGAACGTGTGAATCTTAGGACCGTTGTGCTTGCAATACATTTCTCCGTGCTCTTAGTGGTTCCTATACTGTAATTGCTGGAAGACTAAGAGCTCTTATGGCACCTTTCACCACTAAGCAGGTGGTTTCTGGAGACAAGGCTGATGAGAGCCCTGCCCTTCCAATGAAGCAAGTTTGGACAATGTGAACAGGGTTGGAGAATTGGGGAATGCCAGAGGTAACATCTGGATACTGGCCCAAGTTTCTGCTCCACCCCATTTTAAGTGAAGAAAGGAAGAATGCAGCATTTTACCGGCTGAAAGTGAGGCTCAAATATTTGTGGATGTAGCAAATCAAGAGATGCTTCTCACTCACTTTATCCCATGCCATTATTCTTGGACAGCATTTAGGAAAATGTCATATTCAGTGAAAACATTAAGGATGCTATATAATTCTACTTAAAAAAAAGAAACACTAAAAATAGTCCTCAGAAGCACAAAAAATGAACATTCTGTAAAATGAGTATTCATAATCAGTTCTCCTTTATTTTAGAGGTTTTTGTATTCATGGAACTGCACAAGAGGTATCATATGTAGGGTCTTATATGCCATTTGGTATTAGATGAAATAGCCTCATTAGTAACAATTCTATACCTAACAGTATGTTATGTCAGAGGACTTATTGATCAGTATTCAAGTATAAGTGCTTTGGAAAAATCGTCAACTTAAAAAATACATCTTTTTATTTTTATTTTTATTTTTATTTTTTTTAACATTTTTATTTATTTTTTTTTGGGACAGAGAGAGACAGAGCATAAAAGGGGGAGGGGCAGAGAGAGAGGGAGACACAGAATCGGAAACAGGCTCCAGGCTCCGAGCCATCAGCCCAGAGCCTGACGCTGGGCTCGAACTCACGGACCGTGAGATCGTGACCTGGCTGAAGTCGGACGCTTAACCGACTGCGCCACCCAGGCGCCCCAAAAAATACATCTTTTTAAATTAAATTCCTTTTCAGAGATTATGCAATAACATGTACTCAAATTCATGGAAGTAAAGATACATTTAGAAAAAGCCAGGGGCATCTGGGGGGCTCAGTTGGTTAAGCGTCCAACTTTGGATCAGGTCATGATCTCATGGTCAGCGAGCCCTGCGTAGGGCTCTGTGCTGACAGCTCAGAGCTTGGAGCCTGATTCAGATTCTGTGTCTCCCTCTCTCTCTGCCCCTCCTCGCTTATGCTCTGTCTCTCTCGTTCTCAAAAATACATAAACATTTGGGGCACCTGGGTGGCTCAGTCGGTTAAGCGTCAGACTTCAGCTCAGGTCATGATCTCACACTCCATGAGTTCAAGCCCTGCATCGGTCTCTGTGCTGACAGCTCAGAGCCTGGAGCCTGCTTCAGATTCTGTGCCTCCCTCTCTCTCTGCCGCTCCCCTGCTCATGCTCTGTCTCTCTGTGTCTCAAAAATACATAAAAACATTAAATTTTTTTTAAATACATAAACATTAAAAAAGAGAAGAAAATAAAAGAAAAAAGAAAAAGCCAATATCCGTTCATTCATTTGCCCGGGTAACTAGAATAATTTCACATATTTCTCCATGCCCCACAAGTGTGTATGACATTTTATAATATTTTTACAAAGCAAATTTGTATTCTTCACATATGTCTTCTTTTTATCTCACTTGGCAACCATTCATTAGTGTGCCTCCAAGTCAATCTTAGAGATCCAAGTCATTCCTTACCATAGCTGCAAAACCTTTCATTTATGGATGTACCAAAATTTGCCCAATTATTAAACATTCAGGTTGTTCCCAGATGTGTTTGCTTGCTTGCTTGTTTTTTTACTTCAAACAAGGCTGTGGCCATCAGATACATTTGATAGACATATCTTTTAGTCCTGGTACTTTTATTTACATGGGTAGAATACTACAAGCAAGAATGTTGGTCAAGGGCACATGCATTTTTATTTTACCAGTTAATGCTTGCTTGTTTTCCAGAGATTGTAGCAATTTTATATCCACCATCAATTAGGGGAGAGAGCGCTCATTGCCTTGAAGCATTGCCAACATTGGAGGCTACCGTACTTTAACGTTTTTATTATTCTCATAGCTATTGGGTGACTTTTAGATTTAAAAAAAAATAGGCTTATGATTTTCTTTTGTACTCTAAAAGTCCTGACTGTACTGTTATAAAATGTTCATTTTAAACATAGAAGCTTACATGTTCTTATTTTGCCCATTGGATTTTTATCACAGTTTTATAATATAACAGATATAGAAAGCAACCAACATCCCTTCATAACTATTTTCCAGCTTTAGTCCATGTGCATTTGCGTTTTATGAAGAAAAGATTCTAGTATAGTGCAATTTTACACTTGCAATTTTTCCTAGACATTACAAGATGAATGCTTTCCCTGTTATTGCAGAATCTTCCCTTTTAACAGCTGCTTACTGCTTCATTACGCTAATTAATGATTCATTTGGTATTGAGTATCTGACATCCACAAAGCTATTTCTGGTCTAATAATTATCAATAACTAAGTGAGAATATTCATGAATATAAAATAATCCCTTTTAAGCAGATTTTCCTTGGATAAATTTCCGAGAATGGAATAGAACAAACATGTTAACACATCTTGAGACATAGTGCCAAGTTATTTTCCAAAAGTGTGGTACCTATTTATCTAGGCACATTACACTTATGCACATTTAAGATCTCTAAATAAAGACCCAGTAATTCTTATTTTTATTGAGCTTTTTAATATTTTTGAACCACTCTATGCTGTTAGAAATAATGGTTATCCTTGGGGGAGGTAATGACTGGAACAGAAAGTAAGTAAAGTTCTGGGGCCCTGGTTATAGTCTGTTTCTTGATTTGGGAACTAATTAGTCAGTTGTGTTTAGTTTTGTGAAAACTAAAAGTGCAAGTACACTTGGGATTTGAGGAATTTCTTTATGTATGCTATAGTAAATGTTCAAGAAATGTGTTGCGGCAATTTCATGGGAGTGTCTGTTGTGATGCAGAAAGACATATGAACAATCTGGAACATTTTGCCAAGTACCACTTTGGACTGAAATTGGGTATCTAAATGTGTTCACATATTTTGCTATAAACCATCAATGACGGTCCAAGCACCAAGTCTGGGGCATTAGAAAATCGCTCCAAGTCCCAGATGATCCAACATTCTTTGTTTTCTAAACCTCGGCAGCAGTCTGACAGTGGCACTGTGGGGGAAACTAGGTCAGCCTGGAGCTTACTGTCACTCAAATTAAATTTTGAGGAACTCAGCTGGTGACAGGGCCCAGGGATGTTAAGTGACTGGTCCGAGACACACAGTTAACTAGTGGTTGAGCTAGAACCAAACCCAGGCTTCCAGTTTACCCATAACAGGGGTTTTCCCAATATAGCAGATCGCCTTTTCTCCAGCCTGAGACAAGTATCAAACAAAATAGTTGCTGATTAAATAGTCTTTCTCTGATTTTCCATGGAGCTTGCTATAAGTTCTCTGATTCTATATTTAGTCCTTCCCCCCTGCCCAGGTGTTCCCAACTCTGCTTGTTTAGAACTTTTTTCTTACATACTGGGAAAACTATGCACTTTAATGCTTTGTACCTATTGCCTTCTTCACCTAAAAGATCCTCCAGTTTTCAGACCTTTGTATATATGACCTCATTTAAAATATTCCACACAAAAATCTCACAATGTACATCTTACAAACAAGGGGTTGTCCAAGAGAACACAGATACAGAACTTTCACCAGGTTCTGTCTAACTCCAAACCCCATGTCTAAACCACTCTTCCCTGCTATCTCTGTTCCTGCATTCATAACAATTTTGAGTTTTGATAGTTACATGCATGTTTACATAGGCAGTGTCTCATTTACCCTTCCTGAAAACCTTCTGAACTAAGTGGTATTTTCGTGCCCATTTACAGATGAATAAATAAAAGTTCAGAAAGGTGAGATGGCTTGCCCAAAGTCACACCATAATTATACTCCATACCAGACAATTTAATCCCTGATTCTACATTATCTTTCAGGTAATTATATAAATATTTACTGAAGACTTACCAATTGAGCATTAAATTGGATACCTTGGGAATTAGAGAGATTGTTCATAATTGCTTCCTGTATGTTAGATATGTCTCTTCTGTCTACTTTATGAGATCCTAAACAGAACAGAACTCAGCCTGTGTGTCAGCCTTCCATAATTCTTAGCCCGGCCTGGGCCCAGAATCACTAAGTACATATTACTAGACTGATTCCCTTAGGATCTTTGCATCTTGGCTGCCAGGATAACCAGATGCCAAACAGCCACCAAACATTCTTATCCTGTGGCTGACTCCAAGGTCATTCATCTCCTGGTCACCCTGTTTTCTCTTGTTAGGAAAAAAAAAATATCCCATTTTATTTTAAGAAAAGATTTTCTTTCAAACCAGCTAAAGGCAATAAGAGGGAATCCCAACCTCCCCAAAACATATAGAAAATCAGTGAATGGCTTGGAGCACCTGGCTGGCTCAGTCAGTTAAGCATCTGACTCTGGATTTTGGCTCAGGTCATGATCTCACAATTGGTGAGATTGGGCCCCTCATAGGGCTCTGCACCAACTGCGTGGAGCCTGCTTGGGATTCTCTCTCTCCCTCTCCCTCTGCCCCTTCCCTGCTCACTCTTTCTCAAAATAAATAAATAAATAAAGTTAAAAAAAATAAAATAAAATCACTGAGTGGTTTAACATTACAAATTCTTCCCTAAAATGATAATAAACATAGTTTACTATGTTTCCTGGAACTATGTTCCAGGGGGAAAAAAAAGAATCTTTAAACATTAACAATTCCAATAATGCTTTGAAATCTCATTAAAGAATCAAATTCAATGGCACAAAAAAATAAATGATAAAGAAAAATAGATAAATTAGACTTCATTAAAATTAAAAACTTTGATGACAGATAGTGACTACACTTATTATAGTGAGCACTGACTGATATACAGAATTGTCAAATCATTATGTGGTATACCTGAAATAATATGACACTGTGTGTCAAATACACTTCAATTAAAAAAGAAACTTTTGGGGCACCTGGGTGGCTCAGTCGGTTGAGCGTCCGACTTCAGCTCAGGTCACGATCTCGCGGTCCGTGAGTTCGAGCCCCCTGTCAGGCTCTGGGCTGATGGCTCAGAGCTTGGAGCCTGCTTCCAATTCTGTGTCTCCCTCTCTCTCTGCCCCTCCCCCGTTCATGCTCTGTCTCTCTCTGTCTCAAAAATAAATAAATGTTAAAAAAAATAAAAAAAGAAAAAAGAAAAAAAAATAAAAAAGAAACTTTTGTGCTTCAAAGAATACCATAAAGAAAATACAAAAAGACAATCTACAAATGGGATAAAATATTTGGAAATCATACATATGAAAAGGGACTTGTATGTAGAATATATAAAGAACTCCTACAACTTAATAATAAAAAAGGACAAATAACCCAATTAAAAATGGGCAAATGACATGAATAGGTATTTCTCCAAAGAAAACATACACATGGTCAATAAACACATGAAAAGATGTTAAACATCATCAGCCATCATGGAAATGCAAATCAAATCCATAATGAGATACCACCTCATACATTCTAGAATAGCTATATAACCAAAAAGACCGATAATAACAAGTGTTGGTGAGGATGTGCAGAAATTGGAACACTTCTCCATTGCTGGTTGCAAGTAAGAGAGTTTTTAGAAAACAGTCTGCTAGTTGTTAAAAATGGTTAGCAGAATTAATCTATGGCCCAGTAATTCTACAACCACATATACACCCAAGTGAAATGAAAACATGTTTTTGCATAAAATTTGTACACAAGTGATCATAGCAATATTATTCATAATAATCAAAAAACAGAAATAATCCAGATATTCATCAGCTGATGAATGGTTAAACAAAATGTTATATATATATAGAATGTTATTCAGCCATAAAAAGCAGTGATGTAGTGAAAGAAGCCATTGACAAAAGAACATATATCATGTGATTCCATTTATATCAAATGTCCATAAAAGGTAAAGGTAAAACAATAGGGACAAAACCTAGATTAGTGGTTGTCTACCTGGAGACAAACAGAGGGGAGGAGGAGACTGGAGGAAAATGAGGAGTGACTGCTAATGGTATAGGGTTTCCTTTTAAGGTAATGAAAATGTTCTGAGACTGTGGTGGGAATTGCATGACTCTAGAAGTGTAGTAAAAGCCATTTAATTGTATCTTTTACATGAGTGAACTATAGGGTATGTGAATTACACATTAATAACACTGCTAAGTAAAGAAATAAAAAGAATAAAGTTCAGTCTTGGAGACTTCAAAAACATTGGCAGAAAATATTTGATGACATATCCCTGCATTCAAAACAAGTTAAGATGTAATTGATGCACATCTTAGTTGTGGTTCGTTTCTGTGAATTTTTCCGTCATTCGGTATGCGTGATTTCTTCATGCTTATCATTATACCAATATGGCAAGAACTAGAAACCAACTAGTTGGAAATGGAATGAGGGAAAGTTGTCAGGTTCCCAGAACTGGAAAAACAGGTTGAATACAGATTTGGTATGTCACCAGCTAAAGTTTCATGCACTATCTCGTTCACAGGAAGAAAAAAAAGTAGCCATTTAGAAAAGAAGATGATGTGATTAAATGTGTCCACCAATATCTTCAGGATATTTAACACATTGCAGTTACTGAGCAACCAACACTCTATGCAGAGGTCAAAACCCAGTTAATATACAACTCCATCTTCCCCACCTCCATTCACAATAGACTGAATTCATCAAAATGTGTGTGTGCGTGTGTGCCTATGTGAAGAAAAGATCTGGGACAAAAGGAAACCTACTATGATACTAGTGGTAACAATTTTAAGATTCTATAAAATGAATGTTATCTAGAAAAAAAAGCAAAGAAATTACAATTACATGCAAGGATATGGAAAAATCTTACCACCACAATGTTGAGCAAAAGAATTCAGACACAAAGGAATATATTCTTCATAATTCCACTAATATAAAGTCAAAAAGAGGCCAAATTAATCTGCCATTAGAAGTGGGGGTAATGGTTACCCTTGGAAAGTAATAGTTGGGGGAGCATGAGGGAGATTCTGGGGTGGTGGCAATATTCTGTTTCTTGTTTAAACAAAGGGTCCATACTTTCATTTTGTATTGGGCCTGCAAAGTAGGTAGTTAGTCCTGCTCTTAGGTCTACTCATATTTTCTCTGTATGGAAATTCAAGAAAAAATGTTTATGGCAGCTTTGCAAAATATCATGAATCATGAGTTCAGGCCAGAAATAAAAATCAAGAGAAGCCAGTCTGAAGAAAGCAAGAATTCTTATAAACATTGTAAAAAAGGACCCCAGGAATGGTACCCTTCAACTTTGAATCACACCTTTTGGTTTGAAGAAGAGACAAAAAGGAAAATAATAAAAGCTGAGCTGATTGATCAATTCTGTACCCATATACCAAACTGACATAAAACAATATCTTTTCCCCCAGTTTTATTAACATATAATTGATATACATTACTATATAAGCTTAGGATGTACAGCAGGATGGTTTGAATTGCATATATTGTGAAATGATCACCACAATAAGTGTAGTTAGCATATATTGTCTCATATAGATATGATAAAAAGAAAAAGCAGGAAAAGGAAAAAAAATTCCTTTGGTAAGTAGTCATAGGATCTACTCTATTAACAGCCTTCCTGTATATCACACAGCAGTGAAAACCATGGTCATCATGTACATTACATTCTTACTACTTATTTGTCTTGTAACATGAAGTTTGTCCCTGTTTTTATTAAGTAACTGATTTATTTTTTAATTTACATCTAAGTTAGTTAGCATATAGTGGAAGTTTGTACCTTTTAATCACCTTCCTCCAATACTCCATTCCCCCACCATCTCTGATAACCACAAATTTGATCTCTTTTTACAAAAATGTTTTTGTTTGTTTAGATTCCACATATAAGTAAGATGATACAATATTTGTCTTTCTCTGTCTGATTTATTTCACTTAGCACAGTGCCTTCCAGGTTCACCCGTATTGTTGCAAATGGCAACATATCCTTGTAAAACATTATCACCTATGCTCTTCTCTTTCCCCCAAATTACAACATAATGACCATACTTTTCACTGCTGGAGAAGTATAATTTATTTTATCTCAAATTACTAATTAATTTTGATATTGATTAGATATTTTAATCTTATGGGCACTTTTCATTTTACCTATCCATGCCTTAACTTCACAACTGGATTGGAGATTGTTAGCCGTATGATACTCAAATCATATATCCCTTGATGTAACTGATGCCCATTATCCAATGTCCTACAGGCCACCCTCTATAAAGTGTGGATGCAAAAGTTATTATGTGGTCAACTTTTATATCTCACCAATGTTGCTTTGAATTTAAACCTCCAAAGCTAGCATTTTGTTTTTCTTGAAAAGGGCAAAAATGAGGACCGTAACATCTTCTAATACTTTTAATTTTACAGGAGGATATAGTCCTGAAATATTTTGACCTTAAAATGGATCAAAGTAATGCAGGACACCTGGGTAGCTCAGTCAGTTAAGCATCTAATTTCGGCTCAGGTCATGATCTCACAACTTGTGAGTTTGAGCCCCACATTGGGCTCTCTGCCGTCAGCACAGAGCCCGCTTCAGATCCTCTGTTCTCCTCTCTCTCTGCCCCTCCCCTACTCACTCACTTTCTCAAAAATAAACATTAGAAAAAAATTAAAAGATAATAATAAATGGGTATATATTAATCACCAGTAATATATTAAGACTGGGCCAAAGGAGAATTTGAAAAAAACATATGAATATATTTATATATTGATAAATATATAGAGAAAGACAAGAATGCAGACATTAATATTCTAATAAACATGAAACTGGATAGTATTCTATAAGACAAGGCAATTTAATGTGTGGGGATATCTTTTCAAATTGGCAGAAATCAATTGTATCTTTATTAGTCGAAATTCACTTGCATTGCTATCCACAAGAATCATTAGCATTGCTATCAATTTTCTACACATTAACCTTTAACTCCACAGAACTGTAAAATAGTTAACAGAAAATCAATCAAAAGGTGCACACTCTTATAGAATCAGATGACCCCCTGAGAATTCACTGGACTTTGTCCTGCACTCCACCTGAAAGGACATTTTGTTATTTCCCTTGGCCATCTCTGAATTGTGGACAATTTTTCTTACAAAATTATCTACAGTGTTTGTGTATATATGTATGTGTCTGTATATATGTATGTATGTATATGTAGCTGAAAGGAAACAATTTGAAATGCCTAAGCTCACACACATCCATTTCAAAAGCCATAGGGAGACAATATGTTTGCTTTCTTCCTTTGTATGTATGTGTCTATATGTCCTAAGGAATATAGGTGTGCGGGTGAATTATTGTTGTAGAATATTATTCTAATATAGTTATTGATGGACATTCACTCTCTTCTTTACCTCTCACCCTAGCTGTTCAGCTACTCTATTCTCATTGAGCCAGGAGGAAGAAGTTACAGAACAGTATGGAGAGGACTAAAATTTCTCTGGACTTTTGTATTCCAAAAGGGAAGACCTTGGGGAACACAAAAGACTCACATGAGTGACAGCAGCAAGTCTGAGAAGGGAGGGATGTCCTGGGGGACACAGCCTGGCAGAGAAACAGCAGATTGTATCTTTGCCTTCCCACATGGCACAGAGAAGGGACAGAGAAATCCCCTGGAGCTGAAAGGGGTGGAAGGGCAGAATGAGAAGATGCTCTGTAGCACATGTCAATGACCAAAGGTAGTGAGTATCATGTTTCAAGCCTGCTGTTTCTGGAACAAGCTGAGTTCATGAATGGCCCCCATAACTAGATTAATGGACTGATATTATCTCAACCATCTGATAGGAGGGGAATGGGTCCTCGAGATTAAGTTCCAAGAAAAGTTACATTTTTTTGCACAGTTGAGTTGTGGGCTGTGATTTTATGTGTGCTATATTTACAATTGCTGTGCTTAGAAAGATTCGGCCCTCCAGCAGCTCCAGAGCTCATCATCAGCTAGGATCCATAGCACTGAACCTCTTGTCAGTATATCAGAAATATCAGCCATAAGCCTCTTGGAAGCTTAGAGAATTAAGCTTGGAAGCTTAGAATCACCTCAGGTTTTACGTCCAGCGTCAGACCACCCCAGGATGGGTTTACCCTTCAACTGTCTAGAATGAGGTGGGTTTTAACTAGACCATGCACAGCAGGGATATAAAATGACCCAGTCACACTTAGGAATCCAAATAAACTGCCTAGAAAATTGAGAGACAGGCTACATAAATGCTTCCCACTGAGTCTCTGAATTTAAGAAAACTAGAAATATGAGGCGCTGGGATGGCTCAGTTGGGTGGGCGTCTGACTCTGGATTTTGGCTCAGGTCATGATCTCACAGTTCATGAGTTCAAGCCCCATATTGGGCTCTGCACTGACAGCGTGGATTCTGTGGGGATTCTCTCTTTCTCTCTCTTTATCTGACCCAACCCCCACTCTCTCTGTATTTCTTTCTCAAAATAAATAAATAAACAGAAACAGAAACTTAGAAATAGGTTTTATTTAAACAACAGGACTGAAAGCAATTTATAAATGTTTTTTGATAGCCTCTGATTTTTACCTACATTGCTGCCACAGTGATGTGGCTACAATTAAATTCTCATGAATGTGGTAAAGATTACCTTGCATCAAGCTATCAGCCATATATGCCTGAAGTGGCTAATGATTGTCAAAATCTGCATTCTTCTTTTCCTCCCAGACATACAGCTAGATGGCCTTTCCTAACCTCCCTTGCAGGTAAGCATGGCCAGGTCGCTGAGTTGCAACAATGGAAATAGGAAGAAGCAATATGTTCCACTTCCACACATATCCCATAAAACCCTCCCTCAGGCACTGCTCAATGACCTTTCTCCTTTGACCAAGGAAATATGATGACCATAGTGGCTTTGGAAAACATGGTCTGAGATGATAGAGCCTGGAGTCACTTCAGTGTGGACATTACACTTGAACTGGGTAATGTAATCCCTGCCAATATCTGCCCCCCTTCCTTGTTTCTTGGGTAGAAATTCTAAGAGGATCCGGATGATTTGAAGTTGCAGTCCCTCCTACTAAACTTTCTTGATGGGTGATCTTACATCAATCAAACTTACAGCTTGTGGTTTTGGAACATTTCTTCTTAGCTCCATAAAAGTCATTACATCATCATTAACCATGTTCATGGCTAAAGGTGGAAGAGAGACTCTAAACTTTTGTACAATGTGCTTTCCAATGTTCTTTCATATAATCCTTATGACAGCCCTAGAAGGCTGTTATTATCTTTTATAGATGGAAATAAAGAAGCTTCAGAGAAATTAATTTGCCTAATCCCAGCAAAGCCAGTTATCCACACCATCCAGCCTTCATAAGACATATATTATTGAAATGAAAATTGAGACTATTTAATTAAACAGAGAATATCCAGGTCAACATCTTTATACAAGCCAACAGCTTTTTTTCCACCTTGTTTACTTGCAGATGAGTTAAAACTACACAGTACATCTGTAGCAAGCTAAGTATGAAGCATCATGACTTGTGTGTGCCAGAGGCATGGAGAAGAATATGCTTTAACCATGACATAAATATCTAGTTGTACGTGACTCATACAGGAATGTGATAAGAGGCGAGAGAGAGAGAGAGAGAGAGAGAGAGAGAGAGAGGAAGAAGAAAGAGGAGGAGGAGGCAGAGGAGGAGGAGGAGAAGGAGAGGAAGAAGAAGAAGAAGAAGAAGAAGAAGAAGAAGAAGAAGAAGAAGAAGAAGAAAAAGGAGGAGGAGGAGGAGGAGAAGAAGAAGAAGAAGAAGAAGAAGAAGAAGAAGAAAAGAGACTGTTTTGAAGTCAGAATGCTCTTGGCTTCATTCTTATCACATACTTGTGGTTTGGCGGCCACAACAAGAGCCTGGAGCCAAGCAGGCAAACCCTCTTGCTGTTACGCTACTATGTAATGTTATTGAGACTCATAGGCTAAGGTTCTGCCTTTCCCTTTCCTGGACAAGTGTCCCTTGAGGAAGTAGGTAATGGCTTCTCAGGTTACTAACACGTACTGACTCAGTCAATCCAACAGTCCACAGACCCAGTTGAGTGCTTGCTTCTGCCTGAGTATTATGTCTGACACAAGAAGGAATGGGTTAGGAACATGGAATAAATACAGTTTTTCCTCTTCAGTCACAAGAGATTTAGTTTCTCCAAAATTGTCTGGGTAGGAAAATTCACATTGCAACAACTTGGAATCTAAAAGTTCAAACAAGCTTAAGGTTTGATAAAATTTGTTCAGTTGTACCCTTTGGATTTGTACATTTCACTTTGTAAATTCTGTCTTTAAACAAAATTAAAACAAAACAAAACAAAACAAACCACCATGATATACAACTACACACTAGAATGTTTAAAATTTTTAAAAGACTAACTGTGCCGAGTGTTGTTGAAGATGTAGACCAGCTAGAATGATCATGGTACAAACACTTGGAAAACTGTTTGTCAGTATCTTCCAAAGTTGAAAACATGTATACCTTATGTCCCAATGATTCCATTCCTAGGTATATACTCAACATTAATGTATATATATATGGCTAACAAAAGATATATATACTAGAAAATTTACAGTAGCAATAACATTAATAGCTAAAAACTAGAAACAATCCAATGTCTACAATAGAATTGATAAATAAATTATGGTAGGTTTTTAAGGTGGAATACTACATACCAGTCAGGATGAACAAGTTGCTGCTGCATACTCCAACATGGAAAACTCTCTCAAACACAATAATTGAGTGAAAGAAACCACATAAAAAATAATTTACACTGTATAGTTCTGTTTAAGATTAAGAGGCAAAACTGATCTATGGTGGCAAAAATCAACCTAGTGTGTTATTTTGGAGAGAAGACAGTAATGAGTGGGACAGAGCATGAGGAGACTCTTCAGGCTAGACCATTGTATTTCTTGATCTGGGTGGTGATTCCTAGATGTGTTCATTTTTTGAAAATTCATTGAGTTGCACACATAGTATTCTTTTGTCTAAATAAATAAGACTGCAATAAAAATTTCTATGAAAAGGTTTGGGATATTTAACTTGAGGAATAAACCCACAAAAGCCTTTACAAATACACATTTACTATATTCTTTTTTTTTAAAAAAAGAAGAATAAACTATTTGATGGCTGAGTAATATTCCATGTATATGGAACTAGAGTGTATTATGCTAAGTGAAATAAGTCAGTCAGAGAAAGACAAATACCATATGATATCATTTAAGAAACAAATTTAAGAAACAATTTAAGAATTTAAGAAACAAAACAGATGAACATATGGGAAGCCAGGACAGGGGATGAGGGAAGAGAAGACAGGGAAACAAACCAAACCATAAGAGATTTTTAATGATAGAGAACAAACTGAGGGTTGGTAGAAGGAGGTGGGTGGGAGATGGGCTAGATGGGTGATGGGTATTGAGGGCACTTGTGATGAGCACTGGGTTTTGCATGTGAGTGATGGATTACTGAATTCTACTCCTGAAACCCATATTGCACTGTATGTTAACTAACTCGAATTTAAATAAAAAAAAAAGACTTCAGCTGAAAATAAAAAAGCAGGAATAAACTAAATAAAGGGACCCTCTGTGACTCTTCATATATTTTAAATTATTTGTAATAGGTACTCTAGTAGGCAAAATCATGCCTTTCCAAAGATGTCCACACCCTAATCCCAGGAAACTGTGAATATGGTACCTTATGTAGCAAAAGGTATTTTGCAGATGTAATTGAGGTTATTCTGAGATTATCTTGGATTATCCAGATGGTCCCAATCTAATCATGTGATTTTTGGAAAGCAGACAACCTTTCCCAGCTGTGCTCAGTCAGAGATGGGCAACTGAAGAAAGCAGAGAGAGATACAAAATTGCTGGCTTTGCAGATAGAGGAAGGAAGCTGTAAACCATGGAAGGGCGGGGGGCGGGGACCTCGAGAAGGTAGAAAAGTCAAGGAAACAGCTTCTCCTAAAGCCTCCAGGAAAGAATGCAATCCTGCTCATGCCTTGATTTTAGCCCAGTAAGGCCCACGTCAGGCCCTTGACTTACAGAACTGTAAGATGATGAATTTGTGTGGTTAGACAAGTTTATGAAAATTTGTTATGACAGCAGTAGAAAACTAGGAAAGATAATAAGCCTACAATTTCCATTTATCTTCCCTGACTAGCTAGAAACAAAAGGATTTTTTTTTTCCACCAGGGCTTTAAAGAAAAGCTAGGTTAGTTTTACTTTTTATGCAGGTAAAACACATTCTCTGGGGCGCCTGGGTGGCTCAGTTGGCTAAGCGACCTACTTCCGCTCAGGTCATGATCTCAGTTTGTGATTTGGAGCCCCGCGTCAGGCTCTGTGCTGACAGCTCAGAGCCTAGAGCCTGCTACAGATTCTGTGTCTCCTTTTCTCTTTGCCCCTTCCCTGCTTATACTCTGTCTCTGTCTCTCTCTCTCTGTTTCAAAAATAATAAATAAAGCATTAAAAAACACATTCTCAGAGACTTTTCTGAGCCCATTCCTCATTCAAATGCTTAGTGCTTTCTTGATACTATAACTCAACTTCATGACTTTCCTTCCCCAATTAGGATTGTAGAGACTCTCTTCTTATTATATGCCCCACAAACCTTTCCTATGGGAGACACAAGAGTGCAGGTTTCTTGTCTCTCTCCCAGGTTTACTGAGGTTTTTTACTCAAGAACCACATTGAGTTTGTCCATATGTTGTCTCTCAATCTTCAGGGCAATCCAATATTGACCATTCAAAAGGTACAATTGGATCTCTGATCAACAGATCTGGTGGACTAACTGGGACTCATTTGTCTTTGTTT
Organism: Prionailurus viverrinus; assembly: GCF_022837055.1. Taxonomy (NCBI): domain Eukaryota; kingdom Metazoa; phylum Chordata; class Mammalia; order Carnivora; family Felidae; genus Prionailurus; species Prionailurus viverrinus. The sequence goes on from NC_062563.1 coordinate 38,670,186, forward strand.
AGTTTCTCCCAAACAGACTCTGAGACAAGGATTTGGGCACATTTGGAGGGCATTTCCGGGAAGACTAGATAAATAGAACAAAGAAGGGAGGAAAACTAGTAACAAGTGTTTTCACAAGATGCTTACTGCGGGAGGTGGCAGGGGGGCACTCAATCTCATTGGGGAGTCTTGATAGACAATTAACACACCTCAGAATCATCCCATAGAGAAGAAAAGAATATGGGCATCTATGCACAAGCTCTTGTCCTTCATTGGTTGGGGATTGCTCCCAGGGATGTGAGTTCCTAACACAGGTAGCTAGCCGTGCCACATAAGTGCATCACACCCCGTGGTCAGAGAACCTGTGCAGCGCAGCATAGAGGAGAGATACAAGAGGCAGCTGGTACATGGGGAACTGTTTGGCAGGGCTCCCAGGGGACGCCAAGAGGATATGAAAGAGGTACGGACTGCCTCGCCTCAGTGGATTTGATCTACTTCCAGGCAAAGGCCTGTGGTAATAAATATGATAAATAATGAATTATTCACGACTTTCCCAATCACAATGGTGCACAAACCCCAGAGATGTGAACACTAAACTTCATTAAGAGTCACAATTTCTACCCCATAGCAGACAAACTGGTATGGTCACTTTCTGGGTTTTCTCAGAGAATTGCAGTCACTTCTTGGTCAATTCAGATTTAATGTTCGATCACATGTAGTATGTTTTCCCTTGGCCCATCTCTTTCTCATTCTGGGGTTGCTCACACCGAAGGCCACTATGGAGGGAGTAGAAAGTGAGGGGCCATATCTCCACTCTCCCAGGTTTGTCCAGCAAACTGTAATGCATCCAGTCTTGCTCCCTGCAACAGTGAGGCACGGCGCCTCCCCAAATGGTGTGCTAGGTGTTCTGTGGCACAATTCAGCACACTCCTAGGCTGCTTGGTGCTGAGTAGTCTCACCAAAACATTGCAGGGGTCCCTCCCTACACCTCCATGCACCCACTGACTGCCTCAGTGATGTCCTGGCAGCCTTGCAAAGTCTCACCCTCACAGTCGCTTCCCAGCCTTACTTGGCACTCACTGAAAATGTCTGCATTGCCTCCCATCCACTTGGGGGCCAGGGTCAATCAAGAGGTCTGGGAAGTTTCCTGCAATGACCTGCCTACATCCTCTCCACATGCACTTCAAGCTCTTCGTATCCCACCTGCAATTTGGAAAGGACCCCTGATTTCACTTCCTCATTTAGAAAAAGTTGATCTGTCTCTCCTCATTGTTATGTGACTCTTTTGTCATATATTTTCCTCCTGAAACATTCTTTCCCCATCTTGTCTCCTGATACTCACTTATTCATGTACCAAGTCCTCGTTCAAATCCTGCCTCTGATGTGTGGTTTTCCACACTGGGCAAAATTAGTTGTTTCCTCACGTGTACTCCCTAGTTCTTGATTCTCCCCTCACACTGGACTACACCTCCCTGCGTGTTTCCCTTGCCCACAGTTCTTTGAGGGCAGGGACTGTATCCGATTCATCTCTGTTTCTTGAGAGCTTGTTTCTTGACAGCTAAGCACAGTGACTGGCTCATTTTAGGCAGTCATGAATCATTTAAGAGAAATCTGATTGAACTGCATCTAATAGACACATCTCAAGAGTTTATTACTAGAAACCTGCTTTAATATGGGATGAACGGGTGTTCCCCTTTATATCATCCTTCTTATTTCAACCATTAAAGGCATAACAAAGATTAATCAAGAATCCAAGTCAACAGAACTCTCCAGTAACTTGTAACATTCTACTTTTAAAATAAAAAAAAACAAATGTAATTAAAATAAACATCTCAGATACATAATTTTTTAAATCCAGATTATACCCAAATTTGGTTTCTATTCAGTCTAGTTACTTCCGTCCACAGAAACTTGACAATGAGAATCGAAGCTGTCCATGACCTTAAGAACATATAGATGATTTGATTATTACAGTTCTACTTTGTTCCATACTCTGAATTTACACTGTATGAGCTAAAGAAGGAGTTTGATTTCTGTAGCACGGCAATATGTGAAACCAGGAGGGTTGAAATTATCACTAGAATAACCAAAGATCTGGGCCTGAATGCCCAAGATAGATTAGGAAGGCAAAATAAAAATTTATTATTTGGTCAGTTTAATAAAATTTCCAAATCATAACATATATTATGAAAAGAAGCAAGTTCAATCAAGATGTTGCAAAATTAGTTCTGATTTAAGTTTTATTATTTATTTTGAGAGAGAGAGAGAGAGAGAGAGAGAGCAGGGGAGGGACAGAAAGAGAGGGAGGGAGAGAATCCCAAACAGACTCCGTGCGTCAGCAGAGAGCCCAGTGAGGGACTTGAACCCACGAACTGCAAGATATGACCTGAGCCAAAACCAAGAGTCAGACACTTAACCAACTGAGCCACCCAACACTTAACTAACTGTGCCACCCAGGCACCCCTGACTTCTGATTTTTTAAAAAAAGAGAATGTGAAAACACTGCAGGAAACAATGTGACAGTGAAGAGAGTTATAGAATTCATTCTTCTCAAATAAGCCCCCAGAAGTCCAGCAAAGTGGACTTGGGGCTCTCTGTTGACAAGATGGAAAAATATAGGACTAGCCCATCACTGGGGCTCTGGTTCAGCTCTCCTGGATTCCATGGCCTTTGGGGCCTCCACACCTCTGTCAATTCTCTTTATCCTTAGGACCACTGCCAGGAACCTCAACCTTACCAAGAGGGTACATCTGTTCCCTAAAGTTGGGTGATCGTATTTTGAATCCTGGGAATACTGACATTAGTATGGAGGTGATAAAGAAAATAAAATTCACAGTGTTAATGCTTGCCTGTTAAATTTAGGAATAATGTATGTGTGTGAATGAGCTTAAAAATTATAATATTTAAGACGCTTTCAACATAGAAGTCTTGTAATTCTAAGTTAAGGTGTGTAACAGCATACTAACCAGTTCAGACACCATTGGGATATTGAGAACTCGATTTGCCATGTAAATTTATTTACATTTATTAAATTTACATAAGTCATTTTTTTGTTTGGCAGGGTTTTGCCTATTAAGGCTAGAAGTTTCCCCTAGTCATTTGAGATACTTAAAAAAAATAAAATACAGTGAAGTGTTTTTATGTTTTAAATTTTAAAGGCATTTAATTAACTAAGTTTTAAATATTTTAAGGCAGTGCATTAACTAAGTTTATAAATGGCACTTTTTGCTTCAGGAGAATTTAGCCTACTCAACATATATCAGTCAAATATTAATGAATTAATAATCACAAAAGTATTTTTTATTTTATACAAAAGTCCTAATAAGATACAAAGATTGAACTTTACTAGGTTTTCAATTTCTAATTTAATATGCCAAGTATTAATTTAAAACCCACTTAAGTAAATCATCGTTGCTTTGTGCAAAGAATTCTCTAAAGGAACTAAGAATTCTCTAGTGACAGAAATAAAAAAAAACTTTTGATTAATAAAATTAGGTAAATTTCACCCAAATTCAGTGCCTGTGAGAAGCTCATTTCCAAACATCTGGAATAGCTGGGTTATAGCAGAGGCTCTGGAGTACTTCTGAGAAGTACCTAGTTTTGTTTTGAAAATTTCAATTCTGAAAGTTTTTTGCGGGGGAGGGTTATTGAAGTATAGTTGATACACAATGCTACATTAGTTTCAGATGTACAAAATAGTGATTCAATAACTTTGTAAATTATGCTCTGCTCACCACAAGCATAGCTACCACCTGTCACCATACAATGCTGTTCTAATATCATTGACTATATTCCCTATGCTGTACATTTCATCTCCATGACTTATTCATTCCATAACTGGAAGGCTATACCTCCCACTCCCCTTCACACATGTTGCCCTTCTCCCAACCCACCTCCCCATCCCCTCTGGCAACCAAGAGTTTGTTCTCTGTATTTGTGGGTCTGTTTCTGCTTTTTATTTGTTTATTCATTTGTTTTATTTTTTAGGTTCCTCACACAAGTGAAATTATATGGTATTTATGTTCCTTTTTCTCCGGGATTTCTTTAACAGATGTTGTTTCACAGCCAAAGAGTCTAGACATCCATAGGGGCATCCATAGGGAGGAGAGACACTGCCTGTTATTTGCTACAGGCATTCTGATGGTAACTGCCGCCACAAGAACTCAAGTAGACACTACTCCCAGAGGATTATGTCAAGGAGAAAAGCAGAATTACTCCACTCTTGCTGACCATGGGGTAGTAGTCATGAATAAAAAGATTTTTTTTTCTAACTAAATATAGCTTTGCCATTCTGATAGTCAATGTTTCGAAAGAAATAAAAACCAAACAGACACCTGACATCTGTAACACTGATATCTGGCCTTCTGGTGTCATGGTGTTTACAACTTATTGGTAAGAAAAGCTTTGGATCTGAATTATCCTTGTACTAAAATTTTTCTAGTCTGAATACTTTAGGACGTTTAAATATTTCTCTGAGGAGGCATCCCAGGCTATCAAATCCCAGGAGGTACAGAGATATCATTCGATCTTTGCATCTATTTAATAGGATTTTCATGGATCAGGAAGGGAAAATAAAAAATGTATTTATTATTTGGCTAATTCAATAAAATGCCTCAACCCATAACAATTTTTGTTACTTGTCTTCGTTGTAGTTGATGGTTCTCCAGACAGCAGTTGAAGGAGAGATATCATGGTGTGTGGGACTTTAGTTTTGGCATTAGCATCACCCTCTACTACAGAAGCAAAGACCGAGTCACAGAGAAAGAATAGATCTCTAGACACCGTGAAATTCTGACCATTTACTTTTGTCATTCATTCCCTTTTCTGTCAACATTTTCAGAACATATTATCAGGCCTCTGAACATCTCTTTCTTCCCTACTTCTAGAAGTGGGCATCTAGGCCAAGAATCCGCTTCAGGAAACACCACAAGGCCACAGTAAACTGATTTCATCTTTGCCTTTAATACACTAATGGACAGGTTTCTTTTTACTTTCACTAATGAGATTTCTTGAAAGGGTATGTAAGTGCTGCTAACTCTTGGTTTTGTGAAGGTGGAGACTGTGTTTGTCTTGTTCGTTATTGTATGGAGAGGCGTAGAAAACTGATACTTGACAGTTATTGAAATACTTACTAAGTTTCCTGGTTGAGCTGAAGTTCACTTAGTTATTCAGAGACAGCAAATCATACCCAACATTCAGTTGGCATTTAGTGTTGATTGAGGTCTTAGTATGTTTCGGCTGCTATACCAAGATACCCTAAACTGAGTAGCTTAGAAACAACACAAGCTTATTTCTCACAGTTCTGGAGGCTAGAAGTCCAAAATCAAGGCACTGGTAAATGTGGTGTCTGGTGAGAATCTGCTTCTTAAATGGCTGTCTTTTCACTGTAACCTCACATGGCTAAAGAGGGAAGGGAGCTCTCTGGGACCTCTTTTGTATGGACACAAATCTCATTTATGGAGACTCTCCCAACATGATCTAATCACCTCCCAACTGCCCTAATACCACATAACCTTGGGTCATGATTTCAACATATGAGCTTAGGAGAACACAAAGATTCAGACCATAGCAATAAATGTCTTTAAACTCAAAGCTACAACACAATGCAAACAGACCTCCCCACTTATTTTTCCTGGAGACACAATGAGCCATCATGATTACGCATGTCCATTGCCTGATGACAAATGGTTGCTGTCTTTATATGATTTTGTGCACATTGCAACTCACATATTCCAACATGGCAAGCAAAGTGGAAAAGTTTCAAGAATGAGGACATGTAATAGATACTTCTAGAAGGTTGACATGTGATTATCTAAAGTTGGCAATTGACAATAGGGGGAAAGCAAAGTGATGCAGATTTCAGTTCTGTTTTGAGATGTATTCTTTATATATGGTTTTTGTCCCCTTGTAAAAAGAAAATAAAAACAAAAAATAAAAGAAGAAGAGGAGGAAGAGTAGGAAGAAAGGAAAAGGAAATTCAAAAGATGAAAGGGAAGGAGAAGGAAGAAGAAAAGAAAAGGAAGAGGGATAGAAACATCTAATGTACAGAATTTAGTTAGTTTTATCTCAAAATCTTTATTAAAAAAAACAAAAAAACTTTGTATGGATAATTAGAGCTGAGTCAAAATAACACCATGTCTTTAACCTGTCTTCCTTTAAAAAAATGTTTATTTAGTTTGAGAGAGAGAGCGAGCATGCATGAGATCAAGGGAGGGGCAGAGAGAGGGAGAGAGAGAGTATCCCAAGCAGTCTCCACGCTGTCAACCCAGGGCCTGATGTTGGGCTGGATCCCGTGAACCTGAGCCAAAATCAAGAGTCAGATGCCCAACCAAGCCATCCAGGCACCCCTTCAACCTGTCTCCCTAAGTAAGCTGGGGCAGTCAAGCCAGCAGTTATCAGTGTCCCATCCTACCTTTTCATCTCCTTTTTGCATAAGTCTAGAAGGAAATAAGCCAATACAAATAACTCCCAACTCCCAGTGTAACAGGGAGTTATAGTTAGCCAGGGAAAAGCTAGCTCTGCTCTGATAACAAAGGTTGGGAGAGATGCAATAGAAAGTCTGAGCTTGAGAAACAAAGGGGTGGGCACACTTGGCATTAGCCCCATCTCATTATTTGGCCTAAGACCTCACCTTATTCCTTTAGCTCTCCCTGAGGTGGAAAATTGGCAACCCTCACATGCAAACCATGGTTAGAAGAAGCATTATCATCACCTCCTCCATAAGCCAATGGACTGGGAAATGAACCCAGTCCTAGAGAGCTGAGAACCAAGAAATGAGGCTCTAACAACAGGGACCATTTCTGTTTTTTGTTTTTTGCTTGTGTGTGTCTTTGTTTTTGTCCATTGATCCAATAAATGGCTCATTTTTGTTTGTTTTTTTTTTTGTTTTTTCCTAAGTGCCTGATGTTAAAGAAGGCTCCATTCAGGGCAACCATGACAGTGGGCTTGAGGACTGAACAAGCTGTAAATGATTGACACTGTCCAACAAACTACAATGTCATTTGGTGGTAGGAGAAAACAGCCCTCTAGTAACTAAAGCATCGAGACAATAAGAGTTAATGAGTAAACCAGAGGTGTAGCAGGACTGTGGCACTGCATTCACCATCTGCCCCACAACACCTGTGTCAGTAACAAACCCAGGCCACACTTTTATTTTCCTGCTGCCCCCTCAGCCACTGGCCCACTGAAAATGTTTTGTCTCTTTGTACACGTGAAGAAATGAGGCAAAAAAGAAGGCAAATGGCTCTCCTGAAGTCACATGGTAAAGTAACACAGCCTTAACCAGAAACCAAATATTCTGTCTCCCAGATTCGTGTTACTGGAATTCTGGATGAGCCAATACCCCTTGTGTTATCACTGGCTTTAACATCAGACGGGTTCTGAACATTATTATTATTTTTGCCATTTTGTATTATGTATTATTGTGTGCCACATCACGCAAAACTTACCATCTTAACCGTTTTGAAGTGTAAAGTTCAGTGGCATTAAGTACATTCACACTGTTGTGCAACCATCACCACCATCCATGGAACCAGCTAAAAACCTCAGTGCTAGTGAAACAGTAACTTCCCATTATCCTCTCCTTCTTGCTAGCCCAGGCAACCACTGCTGAGTGTTGTTTTGGGGGGGGGGGGGGGAAATGTTGACCTTGAGCTTGGTCTACAACCAAAAGTTGTAATTAGATGCAGGAGGGAGGGGTGGGGGTAGACGTAAATTCGAAACTGACTGCACATAGGAGACCTTGACTGTGCTGTGTGTGTGTGTGTGTGTGTGTGTGTCTTTAAAAGATGCTCCACCCCCTCAGCCGGCCTCCTCGCAGTTGCCTCTGGGTTTTGCAGTTTCCAGATTTCCTCAGCCCCCCCAAGGAGCCAGCATGGACAATCTCCTTCCTAGTTTCAAAAGCAGGTTTGTTGTCCTGAAGGTCACATTCTGAGCTGAGGAGTGTAAAGGTAACCACTTGTTTTTTGTTTCAAAGATCTGCCCCAAAGATAGGCTGTTGCTCTTCTTCTGGAAAGCCTGATCGGTAGGATTCCTTCAGGGACTCAGCCCAAAGTGCTTCCTCTCTCATTCCCTCACCAACTTCAAAACTAAAGCTTGCCTAGAACCTCTGGACGAAAACCGGCTGGATTCCGTCATTTCACACAAATGGCTAATCCTGGAGGTGGTGCTGTCTGCAACGGGAATCTGCACAATCACAGGAAACAGAGCGACAGCCTGCAAAGTGGAAACTGCACGAAAAATGGAATAGTGAAAGAAGCCCAGGTAAGAGGCGATCCCTCCTCCCCTTTTCCTCTGAAGGACTTGAACTTGCCCAGGCGCGGTGAAGCCCTCCTGACTCAATGGCCTTTTTACGAAGTGTTTTGACACTTCAGCTAACTTCAAATGCCTGGCTACGGGGAAAGTTTAGGTGGGGACGAAGGGGAGAAGGTCTTTCTGTAGGAGAGAGGACCCAAGAGCCGTAAACTCCCTAAAATACAAACACACCTCCTAGACTCCTGCTTTCCCCGGAGCACATCTTAGGGGGCAGAGTTCCCAGGGCTCAGACTCCTCAGCTGAGTTTCAATCCACCCAACAGTCACAGTGTGCTACGTTCCTCTGGCTTCAGCAGGAAGAGGGGAGTGACAGTAAATGTGCTGAGGTGACGTGGTATGGGTGGCATTTTCCCCCAGTACATGAGAAATGCCTCTCTGGCTGAAAGGCGAATTCTTTTTGGTGTTTAGTGGAGCATTGTCATGGCTTACAGCTTGGTTTGGGGCCAGAGTCCTTCTTTGAAAGAACATCACAGGCATTCCTTTCTGAGACACTTCAGAAAGTGTGGCTTATTGTTGCTCACTGCACACAGGAACCAAACAGGCATTTCATTGTTTTCCCATTTGATACTTTTTTTTTTTCTGTTTTTGGCTCTTGCTCTGACAGAATGTTTGATGGGGATGTTACTGAGGAGGAAGAGGAACTTAAGAAAATGTTGTCAGCACATTCAAAGAGGGAGCCTAGGTATATAAGGTACCTGTGAAAAGGCATCTTTCCTCCCTTCTGTGCTAAAGCAGCTAGGGGTGAGCTCACCTGCATCAGGAGCAAATTAGCATAGCCAAACAGGTGCCTTCACTCTTAGGAAATGTGGAGCTGGGTGGGGAACCCCTGCTGTCCTGCATTACACATCCATCCCCTAGGAACCAGCATCCACCCAGGGAAAAGGTCAGATTGTTCTAAGATCACAGGACAGGAAAGGCAGGCTGGGGGCCAGTCCACCTCTCAGTGAATTAAATTCATGCTTCCAGTTGAAAGGCATGGATGGGGAGGGGCACTCTGGAGCCTGGAGCATATGTGAAAAGGCAATGGTCCCAAAATGTGTCCCCCTCTTAACAATAGGCATTACCCTCGGCTTTGAAGTGTCCACCAAAAACCTCAGGTCTGGTCTCTCTCAGCTGAGTATCTGAAACCTACTGCAATGTGAAGAGAAAACATTCAACTCCTATCTTTCCCATGAGGACAGTCATGATAGTATCCGCCATCTATTTGTCAGTAAGTGTTGATTCAGACTACTAACCACCCAAGACGCTCTACACTCCTGACATGCCGGGAACACTGGCCACAAACCTACTTACACTCTCAGCCAGTATTACCCTGAGGGCTCTCATTTGGCAGAAAGGCCTTCAAAGCCATTCTTCTGTCTCTTTACTTTCTCTTGATTTTGTAACTACCCTTCTAGTGTCTGAGGTTAGAAACTTAACTCAATGGTTACATTCACTCTTAAGTTAGGATGAACCTCAAGATCCCAAGTATTCATTATTAAACCGTCCTGTAAGACTGAAAATATCCTCGGACATCAAGGCCTCTCTTAGGAAATATGAGGGCTGCTCTTGTCTCTTCTAACAGCTCATTCTGAAGAGCCATCCAGAACCTGTTGGTTCAGATATATTTACGTGTTACTAAATTGAAATTGGCTTCCACTGAGAGTCTCAGTTATGACTTGAAGAATATTTTCCAGAAAGAATAAACCCTGCTGAGATTTTGGTGTAGTAAAGCAGACAAAGGCCTGTTTTCCCCTCGAGGGGGATGAAGTCATCTTTACTACATGATCTTTAGTCTCTAGTTTTAGTACATTTTGCTTTGGAAGGCTTTAACCAACTGAATCTTAGCCAAAAACCTTGCCAGTTGACAAGAGCAATTCATAAAGGCTTATAGATATCCTGGGCCAGTGGTTTTCCCAACATGTTCTGCCAAGCATAAGGTCCTAGGAAGCGGGATCCAAGATATTATCATCTTCCAAGATCCCCTCACCCTTTCTCTTCTTGCTTCTTTGCAATCATACAGCAATACCTCTGTTTCTTTTATGTATCGTGGGACTCTATAAGACTCTGAACAAAGGGTCCTTTGGCATAAAAAAGCATATTGAAATCACTGTGAGGCACTCTCTCAAGAACCCTCCTGCTCTTTGCTCCAGTGTAGCATGGCTTGGTCAGCCTCACAATGGAGTGCAGCTCACTACCGCAACCTCAAGACTAGCAAGGGAGCAGACACCTGTCTAGAAAACTTCTAGAGTTCCTTTCTGGAGGTTTTTTGGAGCTTGGCCCTATTTTGTGTTGTCTTCTCTTTAAGTCTCGCGTGTCCTGAGGGTGCCCTGATCCTTGGTTTTCATCCCTGATTAAGTCCATTTATTCGTTCACTTATAGTATGTCATCCTACCCCTTACTTCTGACAGATGGATCCTCAGTCAGTCACAGAGGATTTGTTCTCCCTCCTCACGACTGTTTCCATCTAAATGACAGGAGGGCCCTTAATATCTTAATCCAAACTTGATATTTCCTATCAGCTTACTTAATTCCCATGTAATCAATTGGGGATTACTCTTCACATAATTGCTCTTTCATTCTCACTCATTATCTCTGATCTGGTCATACATGCATATTAATCAAAAAAAAAGCCTGGAGCTGGAGGGGGTAGTCTTTGTGTCTTCATTGTTCTCAATACTGCATTGCCTCCGAGTTATCTTTTCATGGGATGGGGTCTTCATTTTCCTCTGTTACACTGATCCAGTAGGATAAGGAAAAGTGTTGAACTTTTCCCTAATCATTCCTTTCCTGGAAAAAAAAAATACCCTGAAATTAGAATTATTCTAATTGAGTGAGTTCTTAACCTGCAATGCTGTACTTTACAAAGTGTACTATAGAAAGCCCTAAGAGGCAGCCACCCACTCCACTGTCTATTCATTCATGCACTGATATTTATTAAGAATCTGTTGTTCTTGGGACATATAAATATATAAAAAGTTATATTTTAGATATTAGGAGGAAGCATATATTAAAAATGAGCAAGGAATAACATTAAGTTAAATGATGGTACAGGACAGGAGCTGTCACAAAATAACTATGATTTGAGGACAAATGAGTGGTGCAGATATTAAATGCCAGAAGTTCAGAGAGGAGGAAGAAAATAACATGTATCACTGGTGTGTTACATACCAGGACTCAGCTAAACACTGTATGTAGCGATCTCCCATACCCTCATTACAGCCTTATGAAGTGGGAGCATCAAGTCCAGTTTACAGATGAGGAAATGTGAGAGATTAAAGAGCTTGTGCAGAATCACAAGCGGCACAGCCAGGATTTGAACCCAAATTCATGTTGCTCCAAAGCCAGTTCCCTTTCCACCACATTCTAGGAAACCCCAGGTTGGGATGGTCAGTGATGGCTTTGCAGAGCAGGGAGGACTCACACTGAATCTGGAGACATTTGAAATGGCAGAGCAAATGGGGGGTTTCTTCCTGGGGACAGGATGAGGAAAAGAAGGGGGAGGAGCTCCAGAGACAAATACAAGCATTACTAGGTGAAGGGCATGGAAGCATGGGTCATAAATCATTCCAGGAAGGAAGGGGGAAAGAGCAAAGGCTATGAGGCATGACAGAGAGTGGAACATGTGAGAAACTCCTCAATTTGGCGAGGCTTCAGCATAAGAGGGAGAGGGAGTGCCATGCCCAGGCGGTACTCAGTAAACACTACGTGAAGGGAAAAGATGAAGCGGATTCGTGGAAATCCTGCCTAGGTCTAAAACCATTGAATCTGAGCCTTCTGTCCTCCCCACCTTTTCATATCCTCCTGCAGCCCACAATGTGTTGGTACATCTGCTTTTCTGTTACAGTAAACTTCTTCCGGAGAGTGAGAACCATGATGTACAGTTTAATTGCACAGAGTGATAACTGCCTGACAGGCCCTCGTAAATACTTGTGACTGTGGGGCCCATCTAGGCTGCATATGGATTGAAACAGAGGTCAATAATCTCACCAATTGTTCGAAGAATTCTAATACACATTTTGGAGGTCCCTTGCAATTGCTCTGAATTTTCATCCACTCTTGTCTTCCACAATCATTCTCTAGAACCTTTTGTTTTTTGGTACTCATTTCCTTTAAAAAATCTCCAGTGTGACAAGGTTTCTCTGTGATCTCCTTAAGAAGTCTCATTTTTTCCTAGGCTCGCCATTGTAAAGCATTCCCATAGGTCAGGTGTCACAGCTATTAAGATGAAAATTGTCTCCATTTATAGTAGCTCACAAATGTGACAGACAAGTAAATAAGTAATTATGGTATTTAATGACAAGTTCTATAATAGATATTGTAGTTTTCCATTGCTGTCTAACAATTACCCCAAAATTCAATCATTTTAAACAACTGATGTTGATTTCTGTGGGCTAGGAATTCAGGCAAGGCTTGGTAGGAATGGCTGTCTGGGCTCCATATGGTGTTTAATGAGCATTCAATATGGACCCACTGAGACCATGATACTGACTGTTGTCTGGGACATCTTGTGTCTCCTTCACAAGGATAATCTCTCCATGTGATCTCTCAGTATCTACAGAGTAGCTCAAGCTTCTTTACATGAAGGCTGGCTTCCAAGAGAATGAAAATGGAAACGGCAAGTCCTTGTAAGGCTTAGGCTCATTTTTGCCACATTCTGTTGTCAAAGTTAGTCACAAGGCCAGTCCAGATGAAAGGGGAAGGGAAATGGGGTCTGCTTCTTAATGGGGTGAGCTTGCAAAAGGTTGTGGATATTGGAGGAATTTTTGTGACCATCTTTGGAAACAGTGTGTCAGAGCAGAGGTATATGATCCATATTTGGGAGTACAGAGGAGGGGGCATCTGACCCAGGATAGGAAGTCAAAGAAGCCACTCTTGGACTGACTCCTAAAGGCAGAGTAGCCAGGAACACAGTCATGAAAAGGCATTCTAACAAAGGGAAATGGTCTTAAAAAGATACAAAACATCAAGACAAACATCAAGATGTGTTTGGTCTTGGGAGGCTGGGTTAATGGGACTAAGTTTAGGATGTTTAACGGAGATAAGCAGTAATAAGCCTGTAAAAGTAGGCAGAATAAGATCATAAAATATCTTTGTCTTAATTTACATGCTCTAAGAAACAGACCCAGGCATAAGGATTTGAGTGCAAGTAATTTGTTTGAGAGGTGAACCCAGGAATTAGGGGAATGGTTAAGTGAGACACAGAAGACAAGGAAGAAAATACATTCATGAACAGGTTACCACTGTGGGCAACTAGGGCTCAGATTTGGGGGGACAACTCAGTGATGATGTAGAATATGCCGTGAAGTTGCCCCAACTAAGTCACAAGAAAAAGAGGTATATATCAGTGAAGTCCTGTCCATCATCAGTTGAGGGATGCTCGGAGGAACATTAACCACAGAGCACTTCTAGCCTGAGTATGTATGACCAGAGAAAGCCCTCAAACTGAGGTATAGGTGCTTGCAGGAAGAAATCATCAGAATGCAAGAGATAGAGCAACAAAAGTGTATAGCCATATATATTTGTAATGAGGCAGTTTTGAGAAGAAAATTGGCTTGATCAGATGTGGTTTTCTCAGGCTGTGTAGGTTTTATATCTGGTGACTTCTAGAACAGGGCTTATGGATTATCTTCAGCCTAATCATAAAAGACTAGATTATGCTCTTAAGCAACATAAACAGAACCTCCTACTGTGGCTGGCAGTAGAGAAAACAAAAGATGTATGTCATGGCATGGTCATCAGCTCACAAGTATCAGCTCTAGCTTTGGAAACTCTAGGTTTGTCTAATTTTAGAATCCAAGTCCTTAGTCCACACTGCCTCTCTAACCACAAGACATTACTAGAAATGGGATTCATACCTCCTTCTACAGCAAAAAGGCTAATTTACCTCAGTCTTGACGGGCAAGATCAATGTGAGTTAAAGGTATTATGGATTGTTTTGCTTGTTTGCTTTTATTGTTCTTAGTGAATATTTGAGCTTATCACCAAATGGCACCAAACTCATATACCAGAGCTTTCAATATGCAACATAATCCACTCATGGATACACTACATCAATGACCCACCCCACCCCCATTCTTCACTTTAAACAACTCTGATTTTTTTTTAAAATTTTTTTTCAACGTTTATTTATTTTTGGGGGGACAGAGAGAGACAGAGCATGAACGGGGGAGGGGCAGAGAGAGAGGGAGACACAGAATCGGAAACAGGCTCCAGGCTCTGAGCCATCAGCCCAGAGCCTGACGCGGGGCTCGAACTCACGGACCGCGAGATCGCGACCTGGCTGAAGTGGGACGCTTAACCGACTGCGCCACCCAGGCGCCCCTAAACAACTCTGATTTTGAAGAAAATCAATCCATGTGACTCTGAGTAATATGGACTCAGACTGAACCCCAGATGGAGCCTTGGAATAATTTGATATTCAGAAGCTTTCTTCCAGGACACATGGCCACCTTGAATAGGCATTTCCTGCTAATAGTGACATATTGGACATGTGATGTGATAGATGGAGGATAGTTACAAATTCTTTGGGATATTTCTCATTGAGAGGTTTGAGTCTGGGCTACACCTAATGACTTACTTGGCCAATAGCATGAGACAGAGGGGATAATCTGGAACTTCTGAGACTAAGTTACAAGAAGCCTCTGGCTTGATCTCAGTCTTCTTGGAATACTTGCTCTTGGAACCCAGCCACCATGCTTCGAGGAAGCCCAAGCAGTCCCAAAGAGAAGCCCAAGTAGAGAGAAACCAAGTATCCTTGTCGTGCCCCTGGCTCAGATGTGGCACAGGCTTGTCTACTGTGTGAGTAACCTATGTTGGAAGTGGGTCCTCTAGCCCTGGTGTCTATCTGCTCCTATTGATACCTCATGCAGTAGTGATGTGTTGAGCTGAGCCCTGCCCAAATTATAGATTCCTGAGCAAACATACAAGGTTTTAACTGTGGTTTGTTAAGCAGCAGTAGATAAATGAACACGTGGGTATTCTATTTCTTAAAATGCCCAGAAAAATCACTCTGCAATCTCACTTAGTAACCATTTGCAAAAGTACTGGCATATTGCCTTTTGAGGGAAGAGTTTGTCTGGGCCATCCATTGCATTTAATCTGTGGCAAAGATGACTTTCCCTAAACTGTACACTTTTGTTTGGCTTGTGTTTTGAAATAATGGCTGTATGCTTTACGATCAGTGTCTCGCTGGCATAGCCAAATACCAAATACAATAAACTCAAATATCACCAATGCAAAAGCACAATCATTTGAATGCTGCCAAATCTGGAGTGTAATTATTTAACCTGAGGAGGCCTGTAATTTACTGCATTATCTACAAAGAAAGAGCTGACTCAGGGGAGCATGTGTGCTCAGGTGCAGATGTTTTTATTAATTAAAATGATACATGTTTTTAATTAAGCATATTTAATATCGGCCATATAAAATTAATTTTGTCTATTTGTTAAGGTGTCCTAGAAAAACTCTCCCTTTGGAAATACTACTAGTGATAGATTGATATTAACCTAATTACTTGCAAAGAATCAACTATATTTATTTTTAAATACACTTAATCTTTTCACTAAGTATTGTCACATTTGTCTCAGTAGGCCTGAACTAATGTAGTTTTTCTGGAATTCTAAAGTATACCAACCTATAAATTCACGTGAGAAGGAGCTGTTGCCACTAAATTAGAAACAAATTTGAAATTTAGATTAACCATTTAAAAAACAACACTATAAGCATAGCTCTGAGAAGTATTCAGAATTGTTCCCAATCTATATCACATAGCCAATCTGAATCCTGCTGCCTTAAGAGTTTCAAAAGAAGCTGGAAATCCAAATGGGGTGGGAAGAGGTGCCTGGAAGAGGGGGTGGGCAGGTGGGATCTGCTGATTTTTAAATATTGGCATCTAATCTAAAAATTCAAATAGCATGGATTTAAAGGAAACATTGCTACCAGCCACAAATCTATAACCTCAGAACTATAAGCAAATAGGACGATAAAAATAAGAGGTCATTAATTGAGTGATATTTCTCATATATATTCAGGAAAATGGCTCAGGGAATTTGGCTTTTCTTAACTTAGAGTATATATTTTTAAAAAGCAATAGAGGAATCTCACATCTTCATTTTCCTGAGTTGTTAACACTTGGTCCTGGGATGTGCAAGTTTGAGGAACAATTATGACCAACCACATATACTTGATTTTCCTGATCAAATATTATGTACCAAGGTGTCCGTCAAAATGTCAGAGAACTGACAATATTTTACTGGTCAAATCTCATTCCTCAGGCTTCGTAGGAAGTGACCCACAAACCTTTTGTTAGACAATGCAATCATAAGGCCTGGTCACCATTAGTGTTCTCCAGATATGACATAACTGGGCCTTCAAAAGTTGCCCAAGAAAAGGATTGTGTGAAAATCATGATTATCCTCATAACTACAAGTTATACCTGATGGTCTTTCTCTGCCATGTGGGGCTTAGCCTTTTGGAAGTCAAGGATCCTTTTGAGAAGCTGATAGATACTTCCTGTGGAGAAACAAATATGTCCATAGTCCCAAAGTTTTCCAGGTAGAGAATTCATGCCTTCCCTGACTTTCTCAAATCTCCAGGTTAAGAACCTCAGCCTCTGGAGTGCCTTTGTTAATTAGGCTATATCTGCCCTCACAACCCAACCAGAATAACCAGCAAATCAACCTCTCCAGGGAAGACAGGGTAATGAATTCACAAGTTGATTCACCAAAGAGAGAAAAACACATGCAATCCAAAGCCACTCAGGTGGCAAGCCCCCACATGTGTTATTTATTTACTTAGAAAATTTATATTAGAATTTTGCAAGTTACTCTACAGCGCATTCATACTTTTTTACTAGAAAACCATTTTTAAATCCTCCCTAAAAACCTTGAGCAAAACTTAACTTGAAGTTAGAAAGATATTTCTTTTCTGGTGGCTTTTCACCAGGATTTCCCAGGAAACCACTTCAGGAGGAATGATAGCAGAAAGACCGAGAGCTTCAACATCAGATAGAATTGGGTTTGAGTCCCAGCTCTGACCCTTACTAGCTGTGCCACATTGGGCGGCTTCACATCCCTGATCCATACCCCACAAGGCAATGGTGAGGATTAAATGAGATAGCATATGTAAGTCTCCCCTTAACTATCAGATATACAATAGATACTCAATAAATGATAGCTGTCATCTATTGAAGTTAGCCTGCAGCCATCTCTTTCTCCTCTACTGCTATTATAAGAATGTTCAATACAATGCCTGGCATATTATAGGTGCTCAATAAATGATAGTCTTAAACCCTCAAATTCCATCATCCAATGGTGGCTTCTCAGGACCCATTTTACTTGGCCTGTCAGCAGCATTTGACCCAAGTAATCAGCCCCTCCTCCTTAAAGCACATTCTTCTTGGCTTCTACAATACAATACTCCTATATCACTAATTATTCCTTTCTAGTTTCCATTCCTGGATTCTCTTTATCTCCTTGACCTTTAAACAATGGAGTGACCCAAGGCTCAGTTCTTCCACCCCTTCTCTTTTCTGACTACATTTCTTTCACAATGATCTGATCTTGTCTTATGATTGTGTATGTGTGTGTGTATCTATGTCATTTCCAAACACCTACTTTCCACTTGGATCATCAAAAGGCATCTCCAACTTACCATGTCCAAAACTGAGTTCCTGAGACTCCCACCCTCCACCTTCAAACCTGTTCCCTTATAGTCTTTCCCATCCCAGTAAATGGTAACTCTGCCCTTCCAGTGGCTAAAACCCAAAACCCTAGCATCACTCATGACTTTTCTCTTTCACTTGCCATTCAATCAGTCAGCAAATACATGACCCGACTTCTACAATATATCCAGAATCTACTTCTCACCTCTCCACAGCAACTACCCTAGTTCAGCCACCATTATTTCTTACCCAGATTATTGTAGGAGGCTCATCTCTTCTCTCTGTGCCCCAGTTATCTATTGTTGCATAATCATCCATCCCAACACCTAGTGACATTAAACAATAGTCATTTTATTATACTCATGGATTCTACTGGTCAAGAATTCAGAAATTACACAATGGGACATCTCTTTCCTGTTCCATGATGTCTGGGCCCTCAATTGGGATGACTCTACTGGCTGGATCTGGAATAGCTGGGCCAGAAGGATTTGTCTCCAACATGGCTTCTTCACTCCCATGTCTGACATTTGGGCTGGAATGGCTGAAAAAAAGGACAAGAAGGAATTGCCTATGTGGTCTCACTGGCAGGGAGGGCTTTAAGAGTGTTTTGTAGTAAATGGAGTAGAAATCTCATGACCTTTTATAACCTAGCCTCAGAGTTCGGTTTCACTACCACCCTACTCGATAGGTTGAAATAGTCACAAGCAAGCCCACCTGGTCCAAGGGCCCCCCCCTCCCCAACCAATTCTCAATGGGAAGAATATCAAAGAATTCATGGACATATTTTAAAACTACCATAGTCTGCTTCTGCCTCTTCCTTCTCTTCTACTACCACCAGCAAGACTGTTCTCAATAGAGCAGCCAGAGGGGTCTTGTTGAAATGAAATCCAGAGATGTCACTCTTCTGCCCAATCCTTTCCATGGCAGAAATTTTACTCTAAAATAAAAGCCAAAATCCTTAAAATGACCATAAGAGCCTATGGCTTGGTCATCTCTGACTCACCTCATGCTTCTTTTCCCTGTACTTAATCTTTTCCAGCCACACTGGAGCAAACAGGCCATGCATCTTCCCATGTGGGACATTCACACCTCCTCTCCCATATGCACTTCCCAGATGTACACATGCCTGCACCTTCCCTACCCTCAAGTCCTCACTCAAATGTTACCTTCTTTGTGAGATGTAAGCTCACAACTCTATCTAAAAAATTGCAAACCTTGGGGCGCCTGGGTGGCTCAGTCGGTTAAGTGTCTGACTTCAGCTCAGGTCACGATCTTGCAGTCCGTGAGTTCGAGACCCGTGTCGGGCTCTGGGCTGATGGCTCAGGGCCTGGAGCCTGTTTCAGATTCTGTGTCTCCCTCTCTCTCTGCCCCTCCCCCATTCATGCTCTGTCTCTCTCTGTCTCAAAAATAAAAATAAACTTTAAAAAAAAAATTGCAAACCTTCTCACCTCCTCCCTTCCCTTCCTGATTGTTTTCTTTAGTCCTTAACACTGTCCACACACACACACACACATACACGCACACATACATGCATGCATGGCCTGCACACAGATGTACATACTAACTGATTTCCTGTCTCTTGTCTGCCTCAACATCTAGAATGTAAACACCATGTGGGCAGAGATTTCTGTCTTATTCATAACTAAACCCCCAGCACCTAGATCAGAGCCTGTAGGTGCTCAAAGATATTTGTGGAATGAGTAAAGACCACCTATTTGTGCTAATCTACTGTTAGTAAGAACTCTCATTTCAGCTTATTTTGTTTGTTATTTAAATTGCCTTTGCTGTTCATATACCTAGTTCTTTAAAAGATGGGGAAAGCTCAACTTATGTGACACACAGGCTTCTTTGTAAATTTCAAAGTGTAAACCTCTTACTAATTAATTTACAGGTTTCCTAACCTTTGATGGAGAACATGACTACCATTTACTGTTCTCTTTTTGAAAATCACCGAATCACTAGATTATTTTATACTACCAGGTAGCTACATGCTTTTATACTGATATCCGGATATTACATATACACTGAGCCTGGGGTCAGGGAGCCTGCTTTAAGCAAGTGGAATTTTTTGAAGGAAATGAAAACAGAAACTAAGTATTATTGACCCATCCTGATGATTCTTGCTACCTCTTAGTAGGAGATGAAATTTACCTGGGTTAGAGAGAAAATGACAAATACCTCAGGGTGTATAAGCCTGTCATCTGGTTTTAATAAAACTCTGCATTCTTAGAGTTGAATGTCAAAAACAATCAGTATAATCTGTTCTCCCACTAATGTCCCTGTGTATGAGATGACTTTTTAAATTTCATTTAACAAACTTTTCCATCACACTACATGCTAAGAACCTTACAAATACCTTATGAGTCTAATACTCTTACTCTATCCCATTTTTTTAGATGAGTCAACTGATCATACAAAAATTAAGTGAACTTGCCTAAGATTAAACTTCTAGTTAGTAGTGCAGACTGGCCCCAGGTGCTTTTTTCACTAGAAAAATAATTTCCTTTTTCTCAAATGTCTTATTGTGAATATTTATAAAATCACATAAAAATTAAAAGAGTTCTACTATAAATACTCATATACCTACCACCTAGATTCTATAATTAACATTTTACTATACTTGTTTATTACATGACTATCCATCAATCCATCCATCTATCAGTTCTCAAGTTTTATGCATTTCAAAGAAAGATGTAGAATCAGTACACTTCATCCTAAACCCTTTTGCATGCATACCATGTGGCCTCAATATTTGTCTATAGCTATTTCCCCCTCTTCTTTGAGATAAAATCTATATACTATGAAATGCACAAATCTAAATTACACCACTTAGTGAATTTTGACCTACACTGCCTTTTGATTGTTTTTATTAGAAAACGTTTCATAATATAGTTTTGACTGTGGAAAGATGTTATAAAACTGTCCCTTTAACATTGGTGAGTTTAATCTCTGGATAAAATATAACCAAAGTAAATGAGAATCCATCCATCTGGTATGCAACACGCAAAGGAAAATTGCAATGGCGCTTTGGCCATGAAGGAAGATGGGGGATTTATTGGTGTGGTGTCACCCAGTAGAACAAGGAGCTAATGCTCAAAAACCCCAAACTCCTCGCTGGCTTACAAGTCAGGGTTCTTAAGGGCAAAATTTGGGGCAGGGGTCTTGTGAGAAGGTGGACGTCTTTGACCCGAGGCCCATGAAGTCATAGTAACAGATGTTACCTAGTTGTTTCTGATGCCCCTCTGTCTGGTCACACGGAGGTCTGTTCCCTCTTAAAAGACGTGGAATCTGAAACAAACAAAAAAACAAACAAAAAACCAACTTTCTTCCTTGTGTTGGATATTTCATTAGGTATATCTTATGCCTCTTTGTTCAGGATAGTGCTGCCTGTATGTGCTCAAACTAACTACTTGAACATGCATAAGCTATTGTGGGGTTGTATTTCTATATGTTCCTTTGAATGATAAAGAAGCATTCCTGTCTCTTGGGTCTGGGTCTACATGTTCCCTAACCAGTCCATTCATGTGTGGGCACAATATCACCCCTATGTTCATTCCTCCAGTTGAACTACCAAGATAGATGCTGGCTTAAAAAAGAAGTGAGTAATGCGTAAATTGGCATCTCATTAATTAAAGGAAAGGCTAACAGAAGGCTGTCTAGAGAAACTCCCCTGTTGTACATACACAGAGAATTCCAAAGGTATCAAGAGCAATTTTCTGTTTTTGACCTTAGTATAATCCATCTGGCAGAAAGAGAATTTAGTTTAGAAATTCCTACAATTCCACTCCATCCTTTGTCTTCTTATAGATGGAGGAATGAAGATCAACAAAGCTAAGTAATTACCTCCAAAGTCACACCAACGTGAGGACCCTGCCCACCACACACTGTTAAACAAATACGGACCACAGTATTTGATGACTCTGAGTGGTATCTGCTATTTCAAATTCTCTAGCCTCCATCTTAAAATTGATATTACAAAATTGTGTTTGTCTCATATAGGAAGTAAAGGTGTCTCCTTTCCTGTTTTCCAAAATAAAAGCCACACTTAGAAAGCTTCTTTTTTTGCAGATATCTGAGAACACCATGTCAGAGAAATCAATATTAACTAGAGTGAATGACTGCTACCACACATGAGGTTTATGCTTTTCGGCCCTACCATGTGTTTATGCTTTTGAAATAGTATTGTGAGTCCTCACAATAGGCTTTCAAATTTCACATATAAGGATTCAAGGTTTGAAGAGATCAGACAATCACTCACTTGTCTGGTAAGTAGTGGAACCAGGATCATCTGATTCCTAACATCACATAACCTGTTGCCACACCCCACAGCCTGGCTGCCCTAATAAGCTGAATCATCACATAGAGATTGGGAGTAGGGCTTCCCATTGGCACTGTGTAGGCTTGAATTCCATCTTCATGTTCATAGATCTTTGACCTTGGACAAGTGGCATGATCCCTCTGTGCCTCAGTTTCCCCATCTGGAAATGAGGTCCAATTGCCCACAGTAGTAAATGGCTTGACAGCACACTCTTCACTGGTTTCCTTCCCTTCACTGTCCCATCCCCCTCTCTACCAGTGCTTCCTGGGGTCACCTTCTAAATAAGCAACTTACATTTGAATCCTTTACTCAGGGTCTGCTTCAGGGGAACCTGAAATTAAGACAATGATTTCTTAAAAACTTAGCCAATTCTTTGTCTTTTTAACCTTCAGCTACCCAGATCCTTATCACTGTACAATCATCTGTATCCAAGATCTTATTGGACCCTCACATCAATGCTGTGAAGTAGACAGAATGACTGTTACTGGCCCACTACAGGGATGAAAAAACAAGGGCTCAGAAAAATAATAATGAGACAAAAGCCACATGGATGATGGGGACAGAGCTGAACAACAGTCCCAGACATTCTGACCTGAAAGTTCAATAATGTCTCAAAGGACTGATCCAGCCCTAATATAGTGCATACAACTCCATCAACTGCTCCTTGCAAGAACACGTGGGAAATGAAAAAAATCAGGGCATATGTCCTTCAGTAGTTTAATTCACAGGAAAAAAAGTGCTGTAAACTTTGGGGGCCACTTTTAATAAATTTTTTTAAGAAGTCCTTGAAATTCTGAAAGCCTTGAAAAAATGTTAATTTCTACCTTAGATATCCATAGTTGGGCAGCAAAGTGATTTTACATGGTACATCAGATAGCACAACTTCCTATAAATCTTTCTTTTAAAATCATTTCCTTTGTCTTCACATCTTTATGTTATATAGCATGTGTATTCTTCAAAAGTACCTTCTTCTGAGCCCTTTATCAACCTCAACTTCATTTTCAAGCATTTCATACCATGAGCACTTTCTTGTAGTCTAGTTGTGTCTTAGTTCCTTTTCTGAGTTTGTCCAAGGCAATGACATTGACATGGTAGGAGCTCTTGGGCTCTTTACATGGCATGTTTCTCAGTTACCTACTTGATAATTATTCTTAAAGAAACTAGGCTCCAGATCATCTCAAACACTTGAATAATATTAGAAGAACTGATCTCAGATCTCAGAGAAGCATGTTATCTCATTTTCTAGATCTTATTGACACATTTCTCAATAGGCTACTGAGACTCAAATAAGTGTCATCACTTGCCCAAGACCTCAAAATGGCCAATCCAGAGCAAGACACACCTCTGTCCACTTCCAGTTTCTAGCACCTCTACACAACACTGCGTTTCACATCATAGAACCAAAAACAAACTCCATAGAAGCTCTTGGCACTAACACCTTTTGCCAACTCTTGCAAATAATTTGGGGCACCAGGGAAAATCCCACAACTGATGTACCTCAGGATTTGGTTTGTTAGTTTATGCAAGAGGTTCTGGCATTTTCTTTAAGGGGCCATGCTTGCCATTGGTCAATTCTTTTCCTTTCTTTTTTTAAAAAGTAAATTCTATGCCCAACATGAGGTTCAAACTCATGACCCCAAGATTAATTGCATGCTCTCCAGACTGAGCCAGCCAGGTGTCCCACCACTGATCAGTCCTTAGCAAGATCACTGAATCAGGAGCCTACAGACTATAAACAGAACTATTCCACATGGTGGTCTGAGAAAATGACTTAAAGTCTGAAAAAAGCAGGTCATGAACACAGTGGGTTTTTGTTGTTGTTGTTGTTGTTGTTGTTGTTAAGTGTAAACAATCTTTATACCAACCAAAGGACTCAGGCCTCACACCAATTCACTACTTAGGGCTCAGAAACTATGATATGGCTAAAAATGCCTGAATCTACTTGATTAGTTGATTCAAGAGTACAGATAAAAACTAGCCAAGATTAGCCTTGCTCTTGGGGAAGTTACTTTTTTCTACATTATATGTCACATGGTAAGAAAAATTAATCAGGTAATTATAGCTATGACCATGGCTATTATCATATTTTTTGAAAACAATGAAATAAATTGTTTATGACACCATATTCTTGGTGAATTTGTTGTTTGGAGACAGGATACTTACTTTTCCACAGAGCAAAAGGTTTTCATGGAAACTAAAATGGTATGTGCTGTCTTCCATGCAAACAAAAGATTTCAGTCAGGAAATCCATATACTTTCAACTAACCATTATCTCTTTAAGGACACGTTCTGTCTTCAAAGACAGGCAAAAGGTAAACCGTGTTATAGGTTCCAGACTGCTCTTGACATGCATAAAATGTGTGGTTTTATAGGGTGACAGGCAAAGAAAGGGAGGAGAAAAGCAAGGAGAATAGGTATGTGTAACCATGAACCAAATACTAATAAACACATAGAGAAGGAACAGCAACTGAATCCTTAGCAAGTTTTTTTCTTTCTAGATGACAGGGCCTTCTGCTTCTTCATGGTGCTGAATGTCAGGCACAGTTTGGTCTAGCTTCACAGGACAGGAAGTTTTGGGTGCAGTTCAAATATGTAGTTCAGCATCACTGAGGTACAAAAGAAAAATAGATTCAGTTTGCTTCAAAGAGAAAAACCATTGTTTGTAATCCAAGTTCAGTCCACTGAACTCAGCCAAATGACTCCCAGAACCACACTTTGTGCCCTTCCAAAAGCCCCACCCTTGTTGTAACTCACCTATGAGTCACTGGCTGCCTGGCATGGTAAAGAAATACCACAGTGCACACCTCACCTGGTGTCAAAGCACACCTGTGTTGTTGGTTCATTCCCATGCAGTTTAAGTGACTCTTTCCTTTTTGGTTTTTGATAAATTCAAAATTTCAAAATCAACTGAATAAGTTTGCTTCATTAAATCTTCCACGCTTGATGTGGGAAAGACTTTAAAATTACCAACCACATGACCACAAATCCCTGTGAATCACTGAATGTGGGTGCTCCTAAAGATCCATTCTTCACCCAGTTTCCAAGGGCCCTTTGGAAAACACATATCTGATCAGGTTCTTTTTTTTTTTTTTAATGTTTTATTTTAGTTTTGAGAGAGACAGACAGACAGACAGAACATGAGTGGAGGAGGGGCAGAGAGGGAGACACAGAATCTGAAGCAGGCTCCAGGCTCTGAACTTTCAGCACAGAGCCTGACACAGGGCTCAAACCCACAAACCATGAGATCATGACCTGAGCCAAAGTCGGATGCTTAACTGACTGAGCCACCCAGGTGCCCCTGATCAGGTTCTTAAGCCATGGTTTTCTTCAACTCCTCAGTGGCCACCTTGTTAGGATCAAGGCTGCAGTGCTAAACTCTGTTTTTAAGCTCTACATAACCTCCCTGGGCAATTCATTCATTCATTCGTTCATTCATTCATTCATCAAATATTTATTGGATATCTACTACATATCAGATGTCATTCTAGGCACTGGTGTGCTAGCAGCAGACACAATGGATAGAGTTCCCCTCCCAGAAATGACAGTTACCCATGCCTGTCCCCTCACTGTGCTGTCTATGCCTGCCAAACACACCCCACCCCCCAGTTCTTCAGGCCCTTTCTTCTACTGGGTAAATGGTGCCTGGTAAACTCCTACTGATTATTCAGATCTCATTTTAAACACTGTATTCTTTAGGAAGGCCTTTCTTTTTTCCCTGAACTAGGTCAGATCCCTAGTCTGTCCATGCCACAGCACTCATTTATTCAGCATTTCCCTTTTGGTAAGTATTTGTTCTGTATTGATATTTCCATCTAGACCAGGGGTTCCCAAAGTTTTCTGTAAAGGGCCAGATAGTAAATATTTTTCAGCTCTGTGGGCCATGCAGTCTCTGTCACAACTACTTAAGTTTGCCGTTATGGTATGAAAGCAGCCATAGACAATATATAAACAAATGGGTATAGCTGTGTTCCAATAAAACTTTATTTATAAAAGTAGTTGGTGGGCCCGATATGACCTATAGGCCACAATTGGCCAATCTCTGAACAACCGAATTTCTTTTGGTGATGGAAATGTTGTATATCCGCTCCCTTCCATAAGGTAGCCATTAGCCACATGGAACATTTGAAAAGTGACTAGTGCAACTGAGGATCTAAATCTCTAAATTTATTTAATTGTAATTATTTAATTTTAAATATAAATAGCCACGTGTGGCTAGAGATTATTGTATTGGACAGCACACATATAGACCATGAGGTCAGGGGCTGTGACCCTCTTGGTCACCATGATGTCACCTGAACCTAGCACAGCAGCATTTGTTGAATGAATGAATGAACAAATGTATAAGTATGGGATGACTTACCAGACTCCCTTTTTGCTTTTTCCCACTGCTACACACTTGATTAGATGCTGCTACTGAATACTTCTTTCTTTCTAGTCCTGAAATATTATGTTTTTCTATGCATATTTTATTTCCCCATTAGCCTGTGAACTCTATGAAGATGGGCTATAAGAGAGACTCCCTGAATGGTACTCCAAGTACAGGTACATGCACATGGTAGCAGCCTTCCCACAGAGTGTTTGCAGCTACTGGTACTTACCTGGAAAGATAAAGGATTCAGTCCTATAGCTATTTTATTTCTGAAATATGTTCCAAAGATCCTGTATCAAAGGTCTAACTTCAAGCTTCTCTTCTTCAATCTTGCTATTGTAAAGTTGAAAAATTCAACTTTGCCCTGACCTGTCCTGCCTTATAACCTTGGGAAAATTGCTTAATTTCCCCATAATTGCTGTATGTCTCTATTATTAAGTGAAGATAATTTTAATTCTACTACAGTTATCCACCACCTCCCTCTTAAGAATCTCATGTAAATAAATAAGATCATGGCCACAAAATCTTTGAGCACCTCAGAGAGAGGCACTCTTCTTACATGACACATAACTGATCAAGAAGATAATAGATGGTAGTGATTCTCAGTGATATTAAATCACTGGTACATTGTTTTCTTTGGTTTATCAGGATAACTTAATAAAAGCTCTGTGTTCTTCAAGTAAGCCAGCTGGTTGTAAATAGTATCAGAAGAATGCAATCACTGCAGTTTGGTGAAGAATAGCCATTTTGTTCCTAGTTAAATTATGTCAAATTGACTTTAGAGCCTCCTCTCCAGCTGTCATCCCAGGTTAGATCTGGGGATCCTCCAAGTTTTTCTGCATTGTGTTCCTCCTGCAGTTCTGATAAACAGGCATCCCAGTGAAGGCACACCTTTCTTTCACTGCTATCTGAAACAGAAAGTCTAGGTTACCTTGCCGTAGAAGGCTCATTCAATTCCAGTGGGTGCCATACATCTCATCTCTAAGTAGGTAACACACGAGGTCCAGCCAGAGGTCTGTGCAAGATTCTATTCCTCTCATTTCCACCCACCAGCAAATGCCCAGGCTAGTCCTCCTATCCCAGAAGGCCCTCCTCTCCTCTCCCAGCCTTTCCCAATGTTAGTGCTCTCGGTCTCTCTCTCTTTTGCTCTCTCTCTCATTTCACTCATCTCTACAGCAGATATTCACTGGGCACTCTGCTAGGGACTCTTTACACCCTTCCAAGCAATCCTCCCTTTTCTTTGAGCCCTTCATTTCCCAATCTGGATGTACCCTCTGGAAGCCTGTGGCTGTCTTCATGAGCTGCCCTGACTGACAGGCTACCTTCTCAGGTGGTGAAAGGGAAAAGCCAAGACAATGGAAAACAAACTTAACCTCACAAGAATGTAATTTGTTCATTGCTAGAAAAAAGGATTGGAGTAGTTAATATATAAAAATCTTATCCCCTGAAAAAGTTCCATGTTTATAATCTTGTCTCTCTGACTTCTGTGGTCACTGAAGCCTAAATCAGGTAACATCCTTTTTCCCATCATGAACTGCCTAACATACAGAGATGCTCAATAAATCAAGAATTGAATCTTTGACTCAGTGAATTTTCTGGCATAAGCTTCCCCAGATTTAAATTTGAATTTTAGTCAGTCCAGATGGGTCCTGATACACACGTTTCCTCAAGGGATGACTCAGTTCTTAGACTTCTCTCAAATACATCTAAGCAAGGGTTGGAAACAACAACAACAAAATTTAAAAGAATTCCTATAGTATAAGACTAGATGTCATAATAAATGAGCCACCAATTCTCAATGACATAACCTAATAGAAGTTTATTTCTCATTTGTAGTAAGTCTAATTGATAGTGATATGAAACTGGAGGAGGAGGAGGTTGTGAGGACTCTGCCCACGTAGTTATTCAGAGAACCAGGCTAACAAAAGTTCTGCAATCTTCAATATGTGGCTTCAGGGTCACTTTGGCTATCACCATTCAGAGGGCAGTAGGGGAAAGAGAAAGACCATGGACCATGAGATAGACTTTTTTATGGGCCAAGCATGGAAGTGGCCATTTCACATTGGCCATCACTCAGTCACATGGGGGTGGGATATGAGAAATGTAGCCCAGCTGGGAGGAAGAGGAAAGAGAAACGGGTTTGGTGAACAGCCAGCCTTTGCCACACTGGAAAAACAACGGGGTTAAAATATTTGAAATATTTGAAAGGCCTGAGTGCAAGATAATGAAAGCTATTGTTTTTGCAAGTGATCCTTTATTTTCTGTCCTTTTATTAAATGACTTCTCTTTTAAAAATATTATTGTAATATGATGGAGTGAGTATAATGACAGTGTTATGCAGTGAGTACATCGATGCTGGATCTTTTTACAAAATGAAGCAGCCAGAGCTGGGCCTCAAACTTTGGACAAAGGGTATATATGTATGTGGAGTGGAGATCAGGGAGAGTGGCAGCAGAGGGAAAGTAGGGAAAAGAGTAATAACTGAAGAAATCACAGGAAAGTAGCCTCATGAGAAAAGATTTGGAGGGGATAAAAATCAAGCTGTGAATGAAAGTTTAATGTTGCTGAAGCAAATCAGAGAACTTGAGGCAGGTCATTTCTCTGCTAAGACACTTAGCTTCATGCTAGAAACCACCACTTCCCAGAGAGAATTTTTGTCATGGCTTAGGTAGATTTGCATGAAAGGCAAAAAATACATTTGATACATGTGCTGCATTTCTCAAAGTTAAATGGTTTTTCACTTCGTTATTTTGATATCATTCAATAAGCTGGTTCAATCAGTGAGTTTTAGTCAGCACCTACCATGGGAAGCTGTGTGCTAGCAATAGGGAAGAACATTGAAGGATGAGAAAGATGGCTCTTATATTCTAACTTTTATAGACTTTCAATACCTAAGAGACACAGAGGTATGTAGCCTTTCCAAAACCCTTTTTGTTAATGGCCATCTCTCGGGAGCACTTTGGAAATACTGCTATAAATGGACTTTATAGCTAAGTTACCTAAGCCGCTGAAAATTTGAAGAGTCAGGATGGAATAAGGAGACCATCCAGGGAGTGATTGCAGTGGTCCAGGAGAAAGGTTGATGAGCATCTCACCTGATGCTTTCAGTTCTATATTGGGGATCTTTCTCTCTGTCCATTCTTACTGCCCTTATCCTTCCTGCATTCATCTTTCAAGCCCTTGGTCAACTGTGTTCTCATTCATGAAGCCTCGCCTACCTCTTCCAGCCAGGGTTAGATACATTTTTCTCTCAGTTCCCACAGTACCCTGAAAATCTCCCTGTGTTAACATCTGTCAGCCTGTAGTCTATCTGTGGGCACATCCAGTCTCCTGGCAGAGTATTTGGTAACACAGGCACTTAATAAGGCTTGGTTTAGTGTTGAAATAGGAGAAAACAACAATAACAAAATCTTTTAGGTAGACTGGATGCTTGATGAGTTTTAAGACTGTATAAAAATAATTTTAACCTAAGTTGTCATATGTTAGTGTATCTCAGCGGTTTGAATAATTTTTGTTGATTGAGCAACTCAGTTTCTTTAACTCTAACCACCCTCCTGGACTACCCTAGATAAGAGGTTTCCACTTGGCTCTATCATGTAGAACATCTTAATCTAAGGGTTGCCAGTAGTTAATGATTAATTATACCTGGTGTTTTAAAAATCAGAAATAAAATTATTAGTAAGGTGCTTACTCCCAAATTGAACATGACTATCTACATATAGAATCAAATGGCATACTCTAAGCAGAAGTGTCTCACTTATTTGTAATGAGATGTTAGGACATAGACTAAACTGGGACATATGAGTTTTATAAAGCATCTCTAAACATTTAATCTACCAAACACATAATATAAGGCTGTGGTTAATGTACTTATTTCTTGATATACCCAAACAACTTTCAGGTATAAAGCACTTTCCAAACAAGGTAGAATTGTGTACTCTCATCATTTCTGTATCATTCTGCTTTCATGAGCTTTGGGGCTATATCATTCATATAATTGACATTCCAAAGTATTTTAGAAGAGAAATAAATGGCAACTTTGGAATTAATAAGACACTCAAATATTTTAGAGTAAAAGTAAAAGGATTCTACTGAAGAAGGAACTGCTTTAAATTTTACTACCTTAGGGATGATAATTTTTTTAAAAAGGAATATATATATATATATATATATATATATATATGTATATACACACATACATACACACACACACACACTAGCAGTAAGCAAATATTTCTTCATCTGCTGTATGTCCTTAAGACCATTTCCAGGTACTTTAAATGGTTGTATTTTTATAATTTTTATGAGTTATGCTTGTTTTACTGCTAAGACAGATTATGGAAGCTCTTCACAGCACCACTGTGGAAATAGTCTCGCCTTCCATAAATTTTTAACCATTTCCCACATTTGAGTACAACATCATCTCTAGAATTATCTCTTATTCCATATCATTCACAGTGGTTCTGTTTCTCTGCTCAAAACTTAGCTATTACAATGTAGGTAGACACTCATTCCTAAAAATGCAGTATCCTTGGAAGTTTGTGTTCTACCTAGGAGACCTCGCAGGACTATCTACCCAACTCTCATAATGTGGGAAATTCTGCATACATCCTGTTTCAAAAAAGAAGATGGCCCTCTTCTTTATCTCTGGTGCTAGAAGTTCCCTTCAGCATTTTGTCATCCCAAAGACTGTCTTATTCCCAAACTTCCTACCCTCCTAGTGACCAAAACCTGACAGCCTCTTCATCCTCATCTTGGCTTTTCTTTCCATGGACCAACACAACAGTATAATGGAATGTGCCAAATTCCGTGGACTGCCTCAGTCTGAAAACAAAAGCTCGCTTCTGAGTGGGTGCTTAATCTACAGAATTAACTTGATTCCAGATTTGCTCATCCCTTTTTATCCCACTCTAAGGACCTAGAGCAAAACAAAAGCCTGCAGCATGTTTTTTTTTTCTTTCTTTCCAAAATTCTGAGGAGGTTGCGTAGGGGATGCTACTGAGACCCTCAGTGTCATTCTGGTCAAGATAGTCACATGTGCTCTTCTGCCCATTCCCCTCAGGGGCCCTGTTCTGAGAATTATACTATCTCTTCCCTTTATCTCCAGTTATCCTTAATCTATTGGGTAATTTCTTAAATTCCTAAATATGCTGTTTCTTTATTCCCAAAGAAGTAGCTCCCCTTACTATTAGTACCCAATGCCACCACTTCCTGTCTGTCCCACCCCTTCACCAGCACACCACATATGCAATGGTCTTCCTCAGCTCCAGTGTCCCAACTCCCCTCTTCTCCTCCCTCTTGAACCTCCCACATTTGCTGTCTCCTGGAAGATTCTCCTCCTCCCACTTCTCCCTGTGTAGAAGTACTGGCCAGGGCTCTATGCATATTCTTTCCCTTTTTTCCTAAATGTTTTAGTCTAACAGTTTCATCTCTCTTCTCTATTCAGATTTCATGAAAATCGTTAACATTTCATGAGTACTTACTCTGAAGCAGGTACTTTGCATATATTATCTCATTTAATTTTCAAAACAACTTCATTAGCTCCATTGTACACTTGGGGAATTTGAGGACAAGAGAAATTAAGGAACTTGAACAAGGTCATCCAGTCAGCAAATGAAAGTACCAGGATTTGAACCCTGGCAGTCTCATGGCTGTCCAAGGGCTGTCTACCATTAAGCTCTTTAAGACTGGGCTCAAATTCCACCTCTTTCAGGAAGCCATCCCTGATTCCCCCTGTATGATATGGTCCCTCCATTTGTGGCATCTTTATGACATTTACTTTTTGTTTTATGTTGTGGTCGTTTTTGTTCACTCCCTTTCCTGTCCTCACCCCACCTCCCACATACACCATAACATTAACAATTCTGGGAGAAAGTGACTGTATTTATTGAGTTCATATTCCCTCTGATGTTAACCTAGAACTGTCTACAATAGGCAGCCAACAAAAGACCTGCTACTTTGAATGGAAGACTAGTCATCTGTAAAAGTGGGTCCTCCCAGCATGCCCCAGCACCCTGTTTATTTCCAGATGTGACAGGAATTCAGGGTGAACAAACCTCAGGGTGTCACAATGTCCCAAATGAGCAGGTGCTCTGGGCCAGGTGGCTCAGGATCTATTTCTTTTCAAGGCTATGAAGGAAAAGTTAGAACAGAGAAGTAAAGCACATTACAGATTACCATGCTGTGTCAGTATTTGGCCAGCAAATTTATTAAGCAATATTTTAATGCTTCATTTACTTTGAAAAGACAAAATCTCATATTTCAGAATAACTATCCAATCCCAGATTGAGAAATCTTTCCCAAGAGCTATGATGGACTTCAATTTTAAATAAAGGGATATAGTAAATGAGTTGCTTTCCATCTGTTTAGACCTATATATTTCCATGTGACTTTGTTCTCCATCAAGATATCTCATTTTCTCCCTGCCAAATAAAATTACATTAAATTAAATTAAAATAAATAAATCAAGTTATATGAGAGAAAATAAAGTTGATATTGGTTGGAGCTGATGGGCATTGTTGAAAATTTCTTCTTTATGTTATAACTTTCTTCCAGAACAAGTCACAGGGGCAAAATAATAGTTACACAAGCTCAGGCTGTGCACCCAACTGAGAGTGTTATTTGCATCTAGGTAGACCATTGTGTGCACTGCAGGTTTGCGTCAGAGCCAATGTAAGCAGAAAGTTCCCATGGATTTCAGGGGAAATGTGTTGCTTGATTTGGCCACATGTGGAGCTCATAAATGGATATAGGGCCAGGAAAGGAAAAAGGGAGAATCTTCTGCTGATCTTCACAGGATGGCCTGGAAGTTTATCTCTTTTCATGGGGTTACATAATTTAGCCATCTTTGAAATCAACCAAAGTGGTTAATTTGTGAGCAGACTAAATCAGTTTTCTGGAAGTCACCTGTATTTGGCCCCTTTTACTCACCCTTCTTTCCCTATGGTCCCCAATTTTGTCTCAGACCTACTGTTCTCTCTTTATAATTAATCCTTTATCACATTCACCTTCAATCATGGCTTAAATTGTACCTCATAGTAGTTGACTCTGTCTCAGCCAGGGCCTCTCTCTTTCCCTGCATCTCTAACTGCTCATCAAACAGTCCCACTTCTGAGAACCATAACCACCTCCAACTCAGCGTTGTCTTCCCCCATAAGCAGCACCCCCTTCTAATTCCCTCTGTCTTCTTATCAACAATACCATAATGCTCCTTGCAGATACTTTTCATTTTCCTCTTCCTCGACCTTGTACCAACAAGTCACAAAAGTTTATCAACTCCTCCTCATGAGGATCTCAGTCTCTTTTTCTGGACTCTGACAAATCCAGGAAGAAAGGAAGCTAATTGTGTGCCCCAATGATGTGGAAGGAACCAGGAGATGGTTCCTAACTGAGTCAGGAGGTCACTTGAAATGCAGGAGACAGATGCAGTCCAAAGGTCAAACACAGAATAGAGCCAGGGAAAGGAGCCAAAGACTGGCACTACAGTAGTAATATCAGCTGTCCACCAGACCTACAGGACTGCTGTGAGGACATAGTGAGAAGGAGGTCAAGAAATCAGGAGCCAGGGACCTGGTCTGTTTTGTTCATCTTTGTATCCCCAGAACATAGCATATAGTCAGCTCACAGTTGGCACCCACTGAATACTCTGTAATCCCAAATACAGGACATTGATTATAACCTCTCATTCAAGACCTCATATTAAGCAATGCTATCTCACTGTCATTATTTGAGACCACCAGGTAATGTTTGGGGAAGACATGTGAGACAAGAGCAACATCCATCCATGTTAGTTTTGGGTATCTAGAAAAGTAACCTGATATAATGGATAAATAAGGAGGCAAGGAATAATATCTCATGGAGTTTTGATGTAACAATTTAAGTGTTCAATGTCATTATAAAAAGATTTTTTAAATTGCTTTAAAAACAAGTTATGTGGAGATGAGAAATATTCATCTACAGATACATTTATTATTATTATTATTATTACTATTTGAGAGAGAGAGAGAGAGAGAGCACACACGAGTGGGGGAGAGGAGCAGACAGAGAGAGAGAGAGAGAATCTCAAGCAGGTTCCATGCTCAGCACAGAGCCTGACATGGGGCCCAGTTCCACAACCTGAGCCGAAATCAAGAGTCGAATGCTCAACCAACTGAGCTACCCAGGGGCCCCTACAGGTAGATTTTTTTGATTGTCATATATTTTGTGGCTTGGGATAAAACTTCCAGTGACTAAGTCACATAGAGATCCTATAACATTGCAGCTCAAGCAACATAGAGGAAAGGAAGGTGACATGTTCTAGAAAACTGTGTTGATGGAATCAAACAGTGCTGGTAGTAACAACAGAGATTATGAGAGTAGCAAAAAGAATGTTTCCAATTAACATGATGTCATATAATGCATCATTTAAATATATATGTGTAAATTAAATTAATGCATTAAATATTAGTAGGCATTAGACAATTTCCTGTAAGTCACTAAAAGTTATATATTCCAAGTAGTTAAAACAGTCCTCATTGAGAAATGCAGAATCTGTGCATTGCATTATATTTGTTGAATGAAAGAATGAATGAATGTATAAATATTTATTAAAGACTAAAATGTAATTAAACATTATCCTTAGGAATAATTTACTCACTAATCCATTGAGCCAATATTGATTATGCTACTATATACAAATCAACTAAGCAGGAATCAGAATGGTTTGGTACTAAAAGTGACTTTCCACTGGAATGTTGACACCTAATATAAAGAAATACTTCCTATAACTTTCTGTTATAAAAAATTTCAAACACACACACAGTTAAAAAATAACAAACATTCATATAACCTCTACCTAACTGAATAGTTATTAACATTTTCCCCAAATTGCTTCATATGTATTTAATTTGGAAAGAAATTACAGGTGTCATAACATTTCATTCCCCTAATACTTCAGCATACACTATAAAGTTTAAAACATTTCCCCACATAACTATAACACTACTGTCACTCCTAACAAAATTAACAATAACTCCTTAATAAGATACATACCCAGGCCACATTTGGACTTACACAGTTGTTCAAATTATGTATTTTTAACCAGGCTTTTACAACAACAAGAAAATAGGATCCAATGAAAGAACACACACAGCATTGGGTTGTGTCTCTTAAAGTCCCCTCCACCACAGACCCTTTTTCCCCCTTTTTTCTTCTTTTCTCCAGCTTTTTGAGGTATAATTGACAAATAAAAACTGTATATACAATGTTATTTGATACATGTAAAAACTGTGAAATTATTACCACAGTCAAGCTAATTAATATATCCATCACCTCACCTAGTTACCATTTTTTGTGTGTGGTGAAACACTTTAGATACACTGATCAAATTTCAAATATACTATACAGTATTAACTGTGGTAACCATGCTGCACATTAGATCCCAGAACTTATCCACCTCGTAACTGAAGATTTGTGTACTTTGGCCAATATCTCACCCTTTCCCCTACTTCCTGCCCCTTGAAACCACCATTCTACTCTCTGCTTCTGTGAGTTCAGATATTTTAGATTCCACATATAAATGAGATTGTGCGATATTTGTCTATGTCTGGCTTATTTCATTTAGCATGATGTCATCCAGGTTTATCTATATTGTTGCAAATGGCAGGATTTCCTCCTTTCTGTGGCTAAATAGTATTCCACAGTACTCTATATTCTTTGTCCATTCATCTATCTACAGACACTTAGATTGTTTCTGTGTCTTGGTTCTCATGAATAATGATGGAATGAACTTGGAGGTGCAGATACCTCTTCAAGACACTGATTTCATTTCCTATGGATATATACCCAGAAATGGGATTGCTGGATCATGTGATAGTTCTATTTTTAAAATTTTTTTGAGGAACCTCCATATGGGTTGCATGTTTTCATATTGGTTGTACCAATTTACATTCCCACCAACAGTGTACAAGTGTTGCCTTTTCTCCACATCCTCACAAACGATTGTTATCTTTTATCTTTTTGAGAGTACCCAGACCCTAATAGGTGTGAGGTGGTGTCTCACTGTAGTCTTCATTTGCGTCCCCCTGATTAGTGATGTTAAGCACCTTTTCATATACTTGTTGGTCATTTGTATATCTTCTTTGGGAAAATGTCTATTCAGGTCCTTTGCTCATTTCTTTTAAGTTTATTTATTTGGAAAGACAGAGAGCAGCATGAATGGGGGAATGGCAGAGAGAGAGGGAGAAAGAGAATCCTAAGCAGTCTCCATGCTGTCAGCACACGGAGCCCCACACAGACCTCGATCTCATGAACCGCGAGATCATGACCTGAGCTGAAATCAAGAGTTGGATGCTTAACCGACTAAGCCACCTGGGCACCCCTCCTTTGCCCATTTTTAAACATGGTTTATAAGAATTTTTTAGTTGTATGAGTTCCTTATCTATTTTGGATATTAACCCCTTATCATATATATGGTTTGCACATTTTTTTCTCCCATTCCATCGGTTGCCTTTTCATTTTGTTGATAATTTCCTTTGCTGTGCACATTGTGGATTATCTTATTGTTTCCTCATGAAGTCATTTACCACATTCCCTTATCCTGATCCTGATGTTTCTTGTGAAATTAATATTAGATATAAACATTTGACTAAATTCAGGTTAAATGTATCATTAGAGTATTGAGTATTACATTATGGTAAGAGCACAGATGCTCTTGTTCCAACATTGGTGATGTAATCTGATCACCTGGTCAAGGTAGTAACCTCAGACTTGTGATTAGGGGGTAACCTATGGGGTGATACTTTGGCATCTCGCAAAAACCATATTCCTCATTAACTTTTCACCTAATGGATTTAGCATCTGTTGAGAATTTTTGCCTGAATCAATTATTTTATTAGGGGGTTGTAAAATAAAATGTAACTTTCTGATTACCCTCTTTAATGATCAATTTCCACTTTTCTCTAAGCACTTTTTATGATCTTAAACATGTCCTTTGAAATTTAAAAGTTTGAAAGTCCGAAGTTTTAAGTATTATATTTTATTGCAATAGAAGAGAACTAACCTTCTATTTTCTTTTGTGTTTTAGCAAAATGGGAAACCACATTTTTACGATAAGCCAATTGTTGAATCCTTTGAGGAAGCACCTCTTCATGTTATGGTTTTCACTTACTTGGGATATGGACTTGGAACCCTATTTGGCTATTTCAGAGACTTTCTGAGGAACTGCGGAATAGAAAAGTGCAACGCAGCCGTAGAACGAGAAGAACAAAAAGTATGTATGTGTACGTGCTTGGATCTTTGTCAATGCATATTCTTCTATTAAATGTTCTCAGAAGTGGTGATACGTGTACAGATCCTAAAACGAGTGATGCTCTCAGAAACCATTTGGGTAAATTCTATTCATCTCCACCCGTAAACCCCATACCCTATGTGTTGGATTTGTTTTTTTTTTTTAAGTATTTTATTGAGCAACTAACTACTATTCACCAGATACTGAACTAAGGGTTTTCTCAGACATTATTGTATTTAATTTTTATAACAATCCCATGAGATAGGTATTAAAAGACAATTTTTTTAAGTTTATTTATTTTTGAAGGAGAGAGAAACAGAGTGTGAGTGGAGGAGGGGCAGAGAGTGAGGGAGACACAGAATCCGAAGCAGGGTCCAGGTTCTGAGCTATCAGCACAGAGCCCCACACAGGGCTTGAACTCCCAGACTGGGAGATCATGACCTGAGCCGAAGTCAGATGCTTAACCAACTGAGCCACACAGGTGCTCCTAAAATACCATTTTAAAGAAATGAAAAAATCAAAATATAAGAGCAAAGGCATTTGGATAGGACTGAATGCTGGTCTTCTCATTGCAAGATGAGTATTATTTATGTTTTGTTCTAGAATAGAAAAGTGTGCCTGAGTGAAATATGAAACTGTAATTTCATTATAGTCGAAGTTTGTCAACTTTAATACCATTTAACATTTTGGATTGGATAATTCTTTGATGGGAGATGCTGCCTTGTGCATCGTAGGATTTTTAAAAGCATCCCTGGCCTCTATTCATATCAGTGAATTAGCATTCTACCACATACTTTTTTTTAAATATGAAATTTATTGTCAAATTGGTTTCCATACAACACCCAGTGCTCCAACCACACACTTTGACAATCCAACATGCATGCAAACATTGCCAAATGCATCTTGAAGTGCAAAAACACCCCAATTTAGAACCCAAGCTAGATACTTTTGATAGCCCACAAAAGTCTACAGAGCTATCAGGACAACATGGAAAATATTCAGTTATCTGCAAAGAGCCTGAATCTCCCTAACATGTTTTCTAAATCGGTTCAAATGATTTATGATGCCCTGAATTCCTTTTTTCTAAAAATTGCTTTGAAATACTATGATGATTATGGGCATAGATCATTCCACATGATGGAGACTTGAACACAGCTAAGTAAAGAACATAGGGAAAGAAACCATGGTGTGAAAGAGGTAAGAGAAAGCATTGTACATTCAAGAAACTGAGGAATTCCAATGACTGGACTATTGTAAGTGACAGTGGGAGTATGTGGGGAGAAAGATTGTTTGAGAGGCAAGTAGAGACCACACTATAATGGGTTTCTATAAGCCAAAGATATTTATTATAAGAACAATGGGTAGGCATTGAAAGAATTCAGGCAGAGGAATGCAGATTTGCAGATTAGAAAGACCATGCTCACTGGCCTATGAAGAAGGGATTGCAGGAGGACAGCACAGACCAAAAAACCAGTTAAGAGGCTGATGCAGAAATCCAGCTTAAAAACAAACAAACAAACAAAAAACCAAACAAACAAAAAAGCTAGATGAGACTTTGGGGTAAGACCAGGGTAGTAGTTATAATAGGAGTGGTAGTAAGAGATAAGACCAAGAGATGTTAAAGAAGATGGAGTCAGGGATGATTGGCTTGACCTGGGGAATTAGGGAAATGGACAAATCAAAGACCACACCTAGGTTTATGCCTTAGACAGCTGGGCAGAAAGAAGGCTGTGGAATTCATTGAAATGGGGAATAGAGAAGAAAGATCCAATTGGAGGGGAAAGGGGCCAATTTTTTTTTTTTTTGAGAGGTTGAGAATTGGCAGATAGATATAAAGGTCTAGACCCTCAGAGAAAAGTCCCATATGGATAGTGTGGATACTGTGGGATCTTTAGAATATCTTGAGCATATCAACATCAAAGCCATAGAAGTAGATGAAATCTCCCAAGGAAGGTCTATGGAGAAAAAAGAGGAAGGAAGAGAAGAGAATGA
This sequence comes from Prionailurus viverrinus, assembly GCF_022837055.1. NCBI lineage: Eukaryota > Metazoa > Chordata > Mammalia > Carnivora > Felidae > Prionailurus > Prionailurus viverrinus. The sequence goes on from NC_062563.1 coordinate 38,710,065, forward strand.
AGAACTTTAGAGAATTTAGTAGATGTAAGAGATAAAATTCCAATTCAAGACTAGAAGCAAAGTGACAATTTCAAAAGCCTTATAATATTTTAGGAAAGAGATATTTATGCTTAAACTGGGGAAGAGGTAGATGGAATGAAGAAAAGGGAATTACAGAGATATTTAGGAAGTAGAATCAACAAGTCTTGGCAGCTGCAGGTATAGAAAATAAGATAAAGGGAAGAAACTAGGGTAATCTCAAATTTCTACTTTGGTCAGAAACGAGAATAGTAGTGGCACACCCATCACAATGGAAAGGTTTTATGTTGGCAAAAAGATGTCCACAGATACGGTTTTGAGGATATACAGGTTCTTAAGTGGCAAAGAATATAGAAACAGTAAAATCTAGTAGGAGCTGATGATGAAATGGGAGACTGAAATGAGAAAGCAGATTCTACTTGGCCATTCTCCCAAGGATCCCCACAGCCCCTCCCTGACACCAGCTGTCTGTTCTAGAAGCTCTTATCACCAATCTGCCTGCTCCCTAGGTGTAGGTAACTGGTGCACAATAAATTAGCACATTTCAGAATATTTACTAGGACAGAGAGTGAGTCAAATGTAAATTTCTCAGGTGTGGCATCCCTTGGCAGGCTTAGGCTTCAGCTCTGCCATCTATTTTCTGACCTGTGCCAATATTTTTGCTCTATCAACCCATCAGGGCTAGTCAGTTTGGTTTTTCTAAAGAATTTCTTACATTTCAAGCAGAACATATTTTTATATATATATGCAAACTGGTTCTTGGGGAAGCAGACTCTGAGATGGAGAGTTGAGGGGAGAATGGTTTTTATGGAGTGATCTTGGAAGTAACACCTGTACACCTGCAAGGGAGCAAGATACAGGAGCAAGATAAGGCAGGTGAATTGTGATGCAGTCCCAGACAAGGCCTCAGTGGATCCCACAGGGAGCTCTGGAGATGAGAGGGTGCTTCCTCACTGAGGGAAGGGTGTGAGTCTCCAAGGAAGATAGATGGGAGCTAACCACCATAGAAGGATGTGATCCTGAGCCAGGCAGCTTCCTTCAGCAAGCTGCCAGCCTCCAACACTCCTGGCATTGGGGGAAGGGGTGCCTGGTCCTGAACTATGGGATACACTGAGCACAAGCAGCCTGTATTGCAGCACCAGTCACTATGGCTGCAAGAACTGCTCCAACCTCCTCCCAGGAGGGAGGCAGTGCATCACATAAATCAGTGCCTTGCATTTCTTTACAAAATAAATGACTTCCCACCTGTTTGACCTCTGTGAGGTAGAGAGCATCAGACAATTGACTCATCTTGGTGGATATACCTTTCACATGGCACACTTTTTATTATGTGTTCCTTCCTTTTGAGCCCCTTTAGACATTTATAGCCTTCCAGAGTAACAATGGCTGCAGTAGCTATATTCTTTTTGATGGGACTTGGTCACTAGAAACCCTAACTTCAGGCTGACCTTTATCTTTTTAATATTTCCCCCAGCCCGGTACTTCTGACAGTACTCTTGCTTTGTGCTAATAAGCTACCTGAGGCACATCTTAAAGTCTCTTGCTGGAAACACGCTGTTTTCCAGTGACTCCTGGTTCTTCTAGCAGACACGAGCAATATATTCCATTCTGGCCACTGAGAGTGCAGAATAAGTTGTCCCATAAGAACAACCAACCAAGAACAAAATGACACTAAGGAAAAGTGCATCCGTGAGGTGGTGGTAGAGAATAGTAATTATGTTTTCCAGAAAGATCATAAGCAGCTGTCTGATTACTGATTACACTCTTTTACTCCATGTGAGTTCTTTTTTTTAAATGTTTATTTATTTTGAGAGAGAGAGAGCAGAGAGGGGCAGAGAGAGAGAGAGGGAGAGAGAGAGAGTCCCAAGCAGGCTCCACGCTGTGAGCACAGAGCCCGATGTGGGGCTCGATCACCATGAATTGTGAGATCGTGACCTGAGCTAAATCGAGAGTCAGACACTTAAGGGGACTGAGCTACCCAGGTGCCCCTCTATGTGCATTCTTTTTATTTGTTTTATCTTTAATAAAAGTTGTAAAAGTTTAAGGTGTACAACATGATATTTTGGTTAAAATATACATAACAAAATGATTGCCACAGTCAAGCTAATTGACATGTTCATCCCCTCATTTCTTTCTTTTTTTAATCAAATACAAGAATTCATTAATTCAATTTTCCTATCTTCTCTCTCACTGGGATGACTCCTCTCAGACCAAATCATCCTTTCAACTAAAGTGATGCCCCAAATTAGAATCTTTTTGTGTTCTTCTTCTTTTTGATTTCTAGCTCTAACACTCCAAAACATGAGGCTCTGATAATTCCCTTATCTAGATCACTTCATTACTGATTCACTTAGTACAAAATAAGTGAAAAGAATACAAAAATAAAAATCTTCCTCCAGAAGAGCACTAAAAAAGATCATAGGCCCAAGGCACCTGCACTTCTGACAGACTCCACTAACGATCAGAATACAGTGGCAAGGAAAAGGACCATACAGACAGGTACAAGGTCTAAATATTCTTGCATAAGTTCTCCTTTTAACTCTTAATTTTGGGGACACATTGATTTTTTAAACCAAAGACTACTTCAGCAGTGAATTACAATTTATTAAAGACCTCTGGATAAATCACCTTCTCAATGATGCAACAACTTAACTTTGCAAAATCTAGAAGAGGATGTCAGCAAATAAACCCAAATGAATGTCAAGCAACATCAGAGACTTGAAAAACCTCAAGCACAGCCCCATTTCCCAATCCTTATGTTTCGATAACTGGTTCAGCAAGACCCACTCCATATGGCACTAGCCTGTTGTAAAACATTTCAGTGCAATTTCATGTTCACACTGGATCCAGAGAGTCCCCAGTGCCCCTACAAGTAAATCCCAGACATTTCTGACCCATCCCCAGAGATTTTTACTCCCACATGAAACAGAGTGTTCAGCAAGTTGTAACTGTAAAGAATTTTAAGACAAATCCCCAAATGTTCGCATAAATTAAAAATTTCCCTTTTGCATCCTGATAGGATAGCAGGATTCCTCCAGAGAGACTTCCTTCTGAATAATTTGAAGGATGGGTTCCATTAAGGTCACTGAGTATGAGTTTTGTCCAAAGCACACACACAGATGGCCCAAGCTCTGGTCTTCCTGTTTGGACCTGGGTGAGTCCAAACTCAGAGAGCTTTCATTGGGGTTTCCCTGGGAACATAACATATTAACCAGCAGCTTGTGAGATGGTAATATTAGACCAGTGGTTCTTGGCCTAGGATGCACATTGGAATCACCTGAGAAGTTTTAAAAGCCTCTAATACCTGGGCTTTGCCTGCAAATATTCTGATTGAATTGACCTGTTGTGGACCCTTAGTGGGGTTCATAAAAGCTTCCCACATGATTCCCAGGTATAGCCAAAGTTAGAAACCAGTGTTTTAGAACAATGCTTCTCAGACTTTCCTGTGCATACAAATGGTCACTCCCTCACTTCCTTGATTTAAATATTGCTAAGAAAGCAATAGTTTTAAATGCAGCAGAAATTGCTGGCCAGTGAGACCCCCAATATCCCCAAATAGGCTTGGTTCCAAATACCTTCTGACTGCTTCTAAAAAGCAAATGCGCCCTGCAAGGGATGAATATTTTCCACAATTTCTCCTAGCAGGGAAACATGTACCATAGGTTGTAACAGCTCCAAAATGATAGTTCTAGAAATATTTTGTGAAATAAGACCATCAGTAAAATCAGATCACAGCCCCCATACAGTGAATACTCAGGTCAACATTTATCAAATACATATATATATATATATATATATATATATATATATACTTATGTGTACACACACACACACACACACACACACACACATTACACACAACGTAATATCATTTAAATGTTAGTTAAATCATTTGTTTAGTTCTTTTACAATATAGGCCTCTCTGCTTCCCTTTGCAAGAAGGAATCTACAAATAGTAGGCAGGCAGAATTAATTGATTTTGATAAGGTAGAGCTTTGCTATCTATACCAATTAATACTAAGCCAATGCGTCACATGGGTGAATTATGACAAGCCCTAATGAAGAGTCTCCTCTCAAACTTGTGTCTTTTTTTCTAAAAAGCAATCTCTTTTTGCATTCTTCCTGTCTTTTTCATGCATGTAATTACACACAAAGGTTCATTGCACTTACTCTGTCCTTTCGTAAATGGGATAAATGGGATCATATACACATTGTCGTGTGACTTACTTTTTCTCACCTAACTCTTATCTGGAGATCTTTACATGCTAGTACAAGGTTACTTCATTCCTTTTAATACTTGCATGATGGTATTGCATAATGTGGATATATAATTATATTCCTTTTTTATTATTTTATTATTTCAAACAATTCTTCGATGAATAGCATATGTATTTATTCAAGGATAATTCCTAGAGGTGGCTTTCTGGGTTCAAGGAATGTACACTTTAACTTCTGAGAGATCGGCAAATTGCCTTTCAACAAGCTTGCCTAGCTAGACTCCAGTCAGCAGTACTTAGGAGTGCTTGTCTCTTCACCAGAGCTTGACACGTTGATGTTATCAACATATTTTTTCTTTTGCCACTCTCATAGGTTAACATTTTTTGTTCTTGTCTTGATTTGCATTTTCCCGATTAACAGTGAGACTAAGCTTCTTTTCACATGATTATTAGTGCTTTAGACTTATTCTTCTAGAATTGCCTATTCATATCCCTTGCTCTTAATTTCATTAAATTGTTTTTTCTCACTGATCTCTCTTTCTATATATCCTTATATCAATAATTTGCCTATTAAATGATTTTAGATATTTTTCTAATTCTGTTTCTTGGCTTCTAATTTTTTCTATGTTATATGCAGCCATTTTATTTTTTTAAGTCCTATGTATCAAACATTTCCTTTTCTTTGTTGTTAGTTTTGTTCTTTGGGAAGGGAGAGTTAATCATGTTTAGGAAGACATTTTTTTTCATCTTAAAGTTAAAACAAATTTTCCTACAATGTCATTTAGTACTTTTATGATTTGTGGTTTTTATTCATTAACCCATAAATTCACTTGGAATTGATTTCTATGTATTGTGTGAGGTAGAACATTCTTTTTAAAGATTTTTAGGTTGTCTCAATATAATTAATTGCATTTTTTTACCCACTGATTTGAATTATTGATCCATTTGTCTATTTTTTCATGTAAATTTGTAAGTTTTTAGGTAATTCTTACAGATTTTTTCTCTGTGTATACTTTAGAATTAGCTTTTCAGGCATCTAATTTAAAAAAAATAACTGTTGCCATTTTAATTGGTAATATTAAATCTATAGGTATAGGTGAACTTTGGAAAATTTGACACCTGAATAGTAGTCTTCCCATTAATAAACATGATACGACTCTCTATTTATTTAGATATTTATTATGTTCTTTAATAAAATTTTATAATGTTCTTTATTCTAAGGTCTTAGATTTCCTCTTATGATCATTATTTGGGTACAAGTTTTCAATGGTGGTATTATTTGAATACTATCTTTTTTCTCTATCCCATATTTTTTAAATGTTTATTTATTTATTTTGGGAGAGAGCATGAGCAGGGAAGGGATAAAGAGAGAGAGAGAGAGAGAGAGAGAGAGAATCCCAAGCAGTTTCCACACTTAGTGTGGAGCCTGACCTAGGGCTTGATCCTGCAAGATTATGGTGAGATCGTGACATGAGCTGATATCAAGAGTCAGATGCTTAACTGACTGAAGCCACCCAGGAGCCCTTTTCAATCCCATATTCTAATTAGTTATTGATGGCATATGGGAAAGCTGTTGATATTTTCATATTTTAATTTCAACTGCTACCACCTTAATGAATATCTCTCCTTAGCTGCCACAGCTTCTCAGTTAGTTGTATTGGAATTTCTAGTAACTTTACATATGCGCCATGAAAAACTGTATACTCTCTTTCAAGTCTATTAGAACAAATGGGCTAACTATGTTATTTGAATCCTCTAGACTTACTTCTTTTTTTGTATCAAGCTTATAATTTCTGAAATGAGTATTAATGTTTTCCACTGTGCATATGGATTTGTCAGTTTTTCTTTTTCTTATGTATTTCAGTGTAATTGTCAGATATATAATCCTGGCTCTCACAGTTCTTGGTGTATTTGTTCCCTAGATTTGCTTTTCCTTGTACTCTGCTGTCTCCAATATTAGTATTTATACATCTGCCTTTTCTTCAGTAGCCATCTCATTATTTCAGTCTTCATCATTTTCAGAAAATGTAGGTCTCTTATAAGCAGCATATAGTTTTATTTTAAAACACATGTGAAAACTTCTGTGTTTAAAAAAATAATAATATAAGCTATGAGCAATTACTTTCTTGAACCATAGGAAATTGCTGTTTTTGTAGGTTAAAAACAGACATTGGCAACTCCTTGTGGTTAAACCTAATACTTTAATTACTCATGTGTTTAAACTTATTCCTGCCATCTCTATATTTAACATTTACATTTTCTGGGTTTTTTTTTTTTATTTTAAATACTTTTCCTTTCATACCTTTGATACATTTGACTGAATTTTCTTTGTTGTACATTTTTTTCTTCTCATCACTGTTAGGGAGTTGTATATAGTATTTCTCCCTACCAGTTTTTAATGGTTCTCTTTGAATTTTTAACACATATATTTAGAATTTAGATAGTTATTCACTAACTAGAGTCTTCCACTGACCAGGTGAAGAATTTAATAATGTTTCTTTCTCCCACATACCCATTTTCCAAGTTATCATTTATTTGTTAATTTTTAGGTTCTGTTTCTCTATACTGCATATACAAAACTACTTGGGCTAAACTATATTCCATCACTTTCTTACTACTTTTCCTGGCATTATTTGGCTTCCTTCTTAGTTATTTCCTTCTGTTTGTTTTGTTGAGGTACATGCTCAATTATTACAGAAAATGTTTTTGGGAATTAAACTCATGACTCCTTACATATTTTCTGACTTTCTATTGATTCGTCTATAAAAGTTGGATAGAAATATGTATAACACTTGGAAAATTATAAAGTATCCTACTAGCTTAAAGGTGGAAAAAGAAAGATTGCCATATTGCAGTAGAAACAAAAGACATTTTTGTGCCTGCATTTTTGGATTTTGCTCAACCCTCCTACACTCCACACCCCCAAAACAATTGTGTTCTTATGGCCCAAATTTCACTCTCACATCTAGCCATTAGTGTCAGGAGGAAAAATAAAGGTAGTGATTAGGCCAAGTGACAAGTTGAATCTACAGATAGATAAAGATATCTTGCAATGCTCCTGTTTTTGCAATATCTAGTCCAGTTTCATTTTCTGGTAGAGCGAAAATGCTGTGGGAGGCTTACCTGAGATTAGAGGACATTGACCTTAGGAAGGTGTTGACTGCTCCTGAAGAAACCTCACTGGTACTCAAAGGAATGGGGTGGGGTGAAAATACACCCATGTAGAGGCAGGAAGCCTCACAGGTGCAGAGAAAGAACAGGACAAAGCTGCAAAAGAAGGCAATTCTTCCTTGAACCAGACCTTAAATTCTAAGCAGTTCCCTCTCAGGGACACATAGACTGCCGAGCTTGTGTTTCAGATCTGGGTTAGCACTCACACTACTCAGAACGAAATGGCTCTACATGGTTAAAAAACTGGCCCATCCCTTTGGCAGAAAAGTTTCAAGTACTTAATTTATAAAAAATCCTACTGAATGTGAAGATGATTCCTACTAGATAAAAAGTCTTCTCTGATCCCACAGAATAAGTTAGAATCCCTGTATGTTGCCCTCAGAGCACTTATCTCAATAGAAAGCTGACTGCCTATTTCCTCATAGGTGGAAAATCTGGATCTCCGAGCCAGGAGTCAGAAAGTTTGGACAGCATGGAGTGTTTTCCCACCTTCCCTCAAGGGGCTATGATGGCATACATCTATGAGGCATCAATGATGAAAAGCCCTAGGTTGTTTCCTCAAGTTGATGCCAAGTTGCTTATGATGAGTGGACATTCCTCCATGGTCTGGCAATCTGTTGGCTCTAGCTTTCCATTTTGTGTGTTATGGTTTTTGTTACCACTGATGTTTTGGAGGGAAGCTTGGCCAAGTGGGGCAGATGCCAGCCTGAAGTCACTCTGAAGTGACTCCTGACAAAGTGACTGAAGCCAGAGGCTGGCCAGAATTCAAGTCACTCACTTGCTGGGTCTGTTTTCCTCCCATGTCTAACGGGTATTTGAACTCTATGATTTCTGTGTCCCCTCATGTGGTTCTGCATGTGGTTCTATCATCTTGTGGTTCTACATTGAAATTAATTGTGTTTTAATATTATAGACATAGGGGTATGTGGGTGGCTCAGTTGGTTGAGAGTCTGACTCTAGATTTCAGCTCAGGTCATGACCCCAGGGTCATGGAATTGAGCCCTATATCAGACTCTGCACTGAGCATGGAGCCTGCTTGGATTTTCCTCTCTCTCCTTCTGCCCCTCTCCCCCACTTCCACTCTTTCTCAAAAATAAAAAAATATATATTAAAAAAATATTGTAGACATAATATTTGGCTTTTTCCTACCTAAAACCAAGTGTTTTCCTGAACCAGCTGTTTATTTTATTTTGACTAAGATTTCTCAAAAAAAAATCTAAAACTATAATTCGATCCAGAGTCCAAAAATAGTACTTACAGACCTACATCTCTCTTTTCTCATGATAGTATGAATTTATATGATGTCATTTCAAATAAGAAATAAAAGCTAGAAAGAGGAGGACACAAATAACATTTGTGGGATATAGAGTAATCCATTTAGGGATATGGAGTAATCCATAAATCAGTAAACAGTTTGAAAAAAAAAAAAAGAGGAAATCATTTGGAAAAGATTTTCCTGAAATTGCATAATCTCCTTTTCTCTCAAAAATATGTTCATTTCCCTGTTAGACCATAAAAGGGTATAATTATTATAACCTCTCTCAGGATACTTAGCTACTTGGGGACAAATGCATTTGGTATGAGATTTTCAACTTACAAATGTAACCAGTAGAGTTGCCTTTTCATCCTCCAAATTTACATGCAACAGATAGTCCCCCAGTATGTGGTTATAAACATTCTTTCTTATAGATAATCACAATTTCCCCCCAGCAATGATGCCATTGCCACTGAAAACCTAATGATGTCACAAAAAAGACTGTGGCTTGGATGCAACCACCAGCCACCAAAACCTGCAGATTCTATATATTTTCCTCTGGAATGGACCAGATCAGGAGATGAGTAGACCAAACCAGTAGCACAAGAAGGTCTTCCACAAAGCCTTACCCTTGGTCCCCCTTGTTCCCTCAGGATATCAGCTCTATTCCATTAAGGGAAGGAGAGTGAAGAACTCAAAGAGAATGGGAGAATAAGAAAACTCCTCCCAGTTATTCAGCGCTTCCCCATTGCCTCCAGGATAATGTGTGAGTTCTTCATCTAGACACTTGAGTTCCCACTTTCTGTGCCCAACAGGATATTGCAGCCTTAACATAGCACAGGGAAGAGTAAGCAGACGGGATCGGGAAGGTAACGGGGAGCAGACCCCTCAGGACCTTGGCTTTGACTCTGAATGAGGTGAGAGCCATTATAGGTTCTGATCAGAGTGACAAGTTCTGTCTCATGTTTTATCTTTCCTCATTTTTCTCAAATACACACTACATTTTCAGCACAGATCCATTCATCCTGAGTGCCCTTTCCTAGCATCCCTGCCCAAGCAATCTCACTCCACCTTCAGTGCCCAGCTCCAAGACCTCCCCTACATAAAGCTATTTTCATTCCTCCAGCAAGATGTGACTCTCTCTTGATCTAATCTTACAAATGCCCGAAGTACTTGGCTTAGACCAAAGTTTGTATTTTCTGCTTTGTACTATTAGGAGTTAGATGACCAAAAGTTAGATATGTCTTGCTTTAAGCCTCAGCCAGATTGCAAAGCCCTCATGCATGGATAACCTTTTATACAATAAAACAGTGCTATTACTTCGACTGTGGGAGAAGCCAGGTGCCCCCACACGCTCATCAACTAGGTTTCTAGGCCCTCGGCTATATGACAGCCAGCCAACTGCCAAGAGTTGTGCCGATAGGTCCAAGATCAAGTTCACCCACATTTCTGAAAACATGAGTGGGATATTCATGTTCAAAAAAGTTAAGACTGAATTATCCTCTGACTGCTTTTTTCCAACTAAACTCCTTTGACATAAACATCTATTGTTACTTTTCAGATGGAATCCTGCAGGGTTCATTGTCTCCACCACTCATTTTGGGACTTGTATTGCACTGTCACCTTTGCTACCTTTATGTGTCACATTTTTTTTTACTTCTTCCCACTCAAGTGTAAGCTCTTTGGGAATAGAGGCCTCACAGAGTTATTTGTGGACCCACCTGTCTGTCCCCTTACTGATAGGCCGTTGCTCAAAAACTATTTGCAGATGGAGGATTTGCATGGCTCTTCCAGCCTTCCAATGCAAATAAAGTACAAAAAGCAGGAGACCAAAGGTAAACTTCTGCCTCTGTTACAACAGGATTTTGTGCCACTTTATCAAAACTTTGAGAACTTTTACACGCGGAACCTGTACATGAGAATCAGAGACAACTGGAACCGGCCCATCTGCAGCGCCCCGTCGGCTCTGTTCGACGTGATGGAGAGGGTGTCAGACGACTATAACTGGACATTTCGGTGAGACAGCCTTCTGGAGGGGCTTAGTTGAAGGAATTACTTTCCAGGAAATCCTGGAGGGGGCCCCAGATTACAGATCTGATAAAAGCCAAATCATGGAAGCCACTGGTCTTCCATCATGGAGCCCTTTGCAAGCCCTCATAATGCCATTGGGGCAGTCATGGTAATTCAGTTGCCAAGGTTGCTGTTTTATATTACAATTAAAGTAAAGCCTGTGTCAGAAGGTGCAGGACACACAGAACCAGCCAGGAAGAGCCTCTTCAGCTTTATTGACAGATTATACCCCACCCCTACTTCTTGCTGAAGGAGACAGTGATGACCACGGCTCTTTCTCGCTTAGAAAGTTCTTGCCGGAATGTAAACAAGAGCACAGGTGTCACAGAAGCAAGTGCCCAAGGAAAATCAGGGCCGAGTAGTATTCCATGACTTGGGATACCTTTTTCCAATGCTTTGCCCAGCTTCAATATGGGGTTACTGTCCTCAAAGGGTGGACCCTTTTGTGTCGACAGCAGTGCATGTCAGAAAGGAAAAAGAAAATATATGATTTGGCCCAGACCCAAGATCTCCTTGTAAAAGTCTTTTATGGAACACTAGATGATGTGAAATGAGAATGCCCTTTGTGCTCCTCTCTCTGCAGGTTTACTGGAAGAATCATTAAAGATGTGATCAACATGGGCTCATATAACTTCCTTGGCCTGGCTGCCAGTTATGATGAATCTATGAAGACGGTAAAGGATGTTTTAGAGCAATATGGCTTAGGTGTGGCCAGCACCAGACATGAAATGGGTATGTATGTTCACTGTTTTGAAAGTTTGTCCATTTGGGTCTCAGATTCCTTGTGGTAACTTCTTCAACTTGAATCATACCTAGATTGTGTACCTCAAAAAGCTGTTATAAAATGCAAAAAGAAAAAAGTATCTGAAGGCCTTTTTGGAAATTTCAAGCATTATGTTCTTGCCAGGCAATTTATTAATTATAGGTTTTAATTCTCCAGAATAAATAAAAATGGATCTTTCCTGACCACATTATCTAAAATAACACTATGGTGCCCCTTCCATCTGGTCCTTTTCTGGGTCTTTTCTCCCACTTTTATTTTTTTTTAAACAGCTTTAGTGAAGTATAATTGATACTTTTAAAACTATACTTATTTAATGTATACAATTTGATGGGTTTGGATACATAGATACCCTGAAACCATCACCACAACCAAGGTAATAAACATATCCATCGCCTCAGAAAGTTTTTTGTGTCCCCACTTCTTATGGTAAGAACATTTAACATGAGATCCACACTTTCAATAAATTTTTATGGAGCACTATGCAGTATTGTTAATTATAGGCACTAAGTTGTACAGCAGATCTCTAGACCTTATTCTTCTTTCATGACTAAAGTTGTATATCCATTGAGCAACTTTTCATTTAGATTTTGCTCTTCCTTCCACTTTTCTTAATGATGTCCATCACTGATCTTGCTTTTGTATTTGGATATTGCCCATCGCTGCTGCTAAAACATAACCTTTATAAAAGGAGGGATTGAATTGGCCAAGTTGTCTGCCTATTTGTTTCTCTCTTAGCTGAAACATTTTTTCTCTTATTCAAAGGAGTGAAATCTGTGAGAAGGAAACTTCTGGCCCTTTCCACCTCAGGGGGAAAAAGCGATGCAGGCTTGCCCCTCTAGAGTGTCTTGCCATATTTCTGACACATTGTTTTCTTCTATATCATCTCATTTATTCTTCACAAAAGTTCTCTGCTCTAGGAGGTGGCACGGGTGATGTTATTTCATCTTCTAGAGGAGGAAACAGGATCATAGTGACTGAATAATGTGCCCCTAGTGGCTTATTGACTATACTACCTCCCAGTCCAGCTCAGCTTCTATAGCAGCAGTTTCCCATCCAGAATAATGTATGCAGGGTTCCCCAGGTCAATTTCAGGCCAGCCTAAGAATCCAAGGTAAATCTACTAAAAAAGGATTTACCATTAATGGAAAATGAGCCATGTGCCCCTCTTAGATAACCAGTTGACAGAAGGGCATTAAAAACATGTAATTATTCAGACCCATGCAACAAAGAACAATTCAAGTTGAACAAAGTAACCTTTTAATCCATCCATTCAATAAACATTTAGCTAAAGATCCAGAGTTTGTAAGTGTTTGCCCAGATTTTTTAATAAAGGCATCTTATTTATCTTCATTTGAGGCAAGAGGCATAAGCAGAGTATAGAGGAAGTTTCTACGTCAATCACTCAGCAGAACTGGGTCGCCCATTTGGCGGGGGTAGGCAGAGACTGGAAGAATACCCCCAATCCTAAGAGGCATGGAGTCAGTAAGCTTTGGGGATGTTTTCTCTGGTGCTAGAGACACCCAGCACTGGGACTGTTAAAGAACCAGACAGAAAACACATTTGAGACAGAACACTTTCCAATCACAGCCAGCAGAAGCTAACAGGAGGCAGCCTGACATGGGCAATGGTTTGTGTCCTGTAGGGGGCCAGATACAGAATAGGAGTCCCTGCTTCTGCTGAGTCACGGAGCCCAGAGAAGCCAGTCAGAGATGAAGATCCCAGTTTGGACTGCCCACAGACTAAGTTTTTTCTCTCTTTACTCAGCCTTCTGAATCACTGGGCTTTTACTTGCTTCACTCAGTCTCCAGCTTGAGCTCTGGGAAGAAGATTTTAACAATTTTCAAGGAAACAGTGAGAGAGCAAAATAGAAGCCACCCACACTAATTTTAGGCAAAAGGAAGAACTGATAACGAGGGTGGATATGAGCAGTCAAAAAATAAATAAATAAACAGGGTACCTTTGAAAGTATTCTGCAACATAAACAGTAACCTTAGCATAACATGCAAGAATGTAGTAGTGTAATGTTGAATACCATTTATTTCAAGAAATGCAAATAACTTTTGGACAACATAGGCTATCTAGTCTTAAGAGAATGGTTAACAGTGCCAGTGGATTATCAATGAAAATTTGGGACCAAAGAGGCTTACCAGTTTAGTAACCAAAAATACTTCTTAAGGAACCCAAAGTAAAAGTTTAGAAACATTTAATCACTTAAGAGTACTTCCCCAGAGCTTTTAAAAATAGTTTCCAATGTTCAAGGGGGAAAGCACACAGAATCATATTACAAAATATAAAACTAAACAAAAACAAAATCAAGAGGAAGTATTTGAAGCATTGTGAAAGGATAGAAGACCACACATGGTATTTTGGCCAAAAATATGTTAAGACCATATTTGCCCAATGAAAGCAAACAACTGAGATTTGGCCAAAAACCCAAACTCAACTATGTGCTGTAATAAAAACAAACACACGTAAGTTAAAGTTCTTCCAGGGGCACCTGGGTGGCTCAGTTGGTTAAGCATCTGACTTCGGCTCAGGTCATGATGTCGCGGCTTGTGAGTTCAGGCCCCGCGTCGGGCTCTGTGCTGATAGTTCAGAGCCTGGAGCCTGCTTCGGATTCTGTGTCTCCTCCTCTCTCTGCCCCTCCCATGCTCATGCTCTGTGTCTCTGTTCTCAATAATAAATAAATGTTAAAAAAATAATAATAAAAAAGTTCTTCCAAAGGATGAAAAGTAGATAGATCTCAGCCAGACACTTGCCTCTCACCTGCCTGCTGCACCCACCACCAATGCACTCAGTGCCCAAGAGGGAGGTCCAGTCAGTAAAAAGGGCAACAAAGAGAGAGCCCAGGAGTAAGGTTGTTTGCCCGATCTGCACCTGCAAATATTAGAACTCAACCCGAAATACACCGAGCTGCAAGTAACGATAAGTAATGAAACATTTCCAGACTCATATGTACACAATTGCAAATGCTGTTTTTAAGAGGTGAAATGACGTGCTGCTATTTAGTGTCATGTACAACGAAATAATCGTGGCATGCAGAATTAAGGGAGTCTTTGACTGTCTTGTGGTCAATTTAACCTTCCATCTAGGCTGATGAGGGGAAGGGTGCATTTTTTAAATATCCTAAATAGGAAGCAGAGTGACATGGCAAGTTGGAGTCACAATCAAGCATTTAAAATGCCAGACACATTTTTAATTCTTGTCTTCTATATTCATGGGTGGGGTTTTTTTGTTTGTTTTTTGTTTTTTGTTTTGGTTGGAATTCTCCTTGATCGGGGCAGTCTACTTCAAACTGTGTGCCAGATACCATATCTTTGGTAATTACAGCCTAGTTATTCCCAAGAATTTTGTTAACATGTCATGAAAGATTAGAAATTTCTGATTTTGGTGTGTTATTGCAAACTCTAAACTGAACCACTTCTCAAAAGTTGAAGATACTGCTGCTCAATATCCTTTTTTTAAGGTGGTTTGCCTCCAGATTTTTAGCTGGAGAGTCACCTGAATAACTGTTTACATTTAGATTTTCAGTACTGGGATTGAGAATTGTGTACAAATTGTTCATGATGTCTGAGGATTAACATCAACCAATGATCAATAATATCTCCTTTATGCAAGGCATCCCCGCATTTGATCTTTGAATTTCTTTATCTGAAAGAACTATTTAATTTTTCTGTATGTGGAAGATGTTTGTCTGCCTGTATTGGTTCGACAGTGAAAATGTAATGCAGCAGCCCCTGGGGGAAAGTAATTGTATAATTGCTCATTCTTCTTTCATATGAATTAAGCTGAAGAGTAAAGAAGAAGCTAAACTTTAAAAAATAGACAAACAACGTAACGTGTGGGGCCAATGGAAACAAAAAGGAAAGCAGAAGATTAGCTTAAAGTTATTAGCCATTAAACACAATAAGAGATTCACCTTATAAAAATGATGTGGAGAGCCCATAATGAAGACAGATACAACTCCTAAGTCCTCTATGAATCAAGTAACATTATTTTTCTGTACACCTGGAAATTAACATAATGAACTATGGGAGGCTTTGAAAGTCATGTGGGTCAATTTAACATTCCACAGGATTATTAGAAACAAAAGAAAGAAAAATAAAATAGTGATAGGAGACCACAAAGTACCTCCCAGTCCTTGAAAAGTAAAGGAGGAAGGAAGGGAGGGAGGGAGAGAAAGAAGGAGGGAGGCAGGGAGGGAGGGGGGGAAGGAGGGAGACGAAAGGAAGGCAGGGGGAAAGGAAGGAAGATATAAAACATAAAGGACACTAACGATTTAACTATTGAGCTTCATTTAATATTTATATATTGAATTATGAGCCCTAAAACATATTACCAGCATAATTCATCTTTCTAAATAGTTACTGAATTTTCACAAAAAAATTTACTATATTTTATGCAACAAAGAAAACCTCTTTAAATTCCAAAACATAGAATCTACAGGGGTCACATTCTTGGATCACAGTGAAATAAAGCTAAAAATAAATAACAAAATTAGAAACAATTCCTTGTTTTAAAACCTCTGGAAGATTTTAAAGCCCTTTCCTAAAAGGTTCTTGAATCAAAAGGGAAATGAACTTACATTTACATTGCTTTAAACACGCAACTAACAACTACGAGAACACCATAGGGTCCAGCTTTTTCTTTAAGAAGAAAGATTGAAGCTAGTAAAATAAGCTACTCATGCAGTAAGGAATAAAAGGAAAACAGAAGTATTGAATTATTAAAAATAAAAACAGAAACAAATTAGAGAAGGACAGTTTCTATTGGACTAAGGCATCTGTATTTTAATAAGTCACTAGAAGTGATTTTGATGAGCAGCAACGAGTTGATGACCACTGAACAAAATCTGACAAACAAGCATTTAATAAAAGGAAAATTGAAGGCAGTATTACTTAGTAAAAAAAAAAAAAATGTAAGCAACTGACATTGCAAATCCAACAGTGTATTCAAATAACAAGATGCTAGGATCAAGATGCTAGGATCAAGTCCCCTTCAGGGACTATGAGGATCATTAGCCCAATAATAAAGCAATTCATGATATTGAAAGATCCAAAGGGGCCCCTCGGTGGCTCAGTTGGTTAAGTGTCCCTCTTGATTTCAGCTCAAGTCATGATCTTATGGTTTGTGAGTTTGAGCCCTGTGTTGGACTCTGCACTGACAATGTGGAACCCACTTGGGATTCTCTCTCTCCCTCTCTTTTCCTATCTCCTGCTCTCTCTCTCTCTCAATATAAATAAAATAAACATTTTTTTAAAAAAAATGAAGATCCAAGAAGAAAACACGATTATCTTGATAGATATCACTAAGCATTTATAATATTCCTTACACAAATTTTAATAGAATAAAAATAGCAGATTCTAGAATGCAATAAAAAAATAACTACTTCAAACAAAGAAACTGTACTACATTTCATGATGAGACACTAGAAGCTTTCACTTTAAAGTCAGAAAAAAGATGAAGATATGTTTTACCATCTTTAATATTTGGAAGTACTAGACAACATAATATTCATTCACTTTTCATTCTTTAAGTCAATAAATATTTATTGAATGACCATCATGTGAGAGAATAAGAAGTATAGGTATAATAAGAGGTAAATTAACCATTATTGCTAGATGATCTGATTGTTCACCTCTCTGGTTTTCAAGCTGTGATCTGTGAGGAGCAAAGGGGACCTCTGGAGGGGCTCTGTCTTGGGGCCACCACAGAGATAAGAGGGAGCTGAGAAGGAGGGACAGAGTTTTGGTATACTTTCTTCCATTTTACATATTTAAATAGCAAAAAAAATATTAGAAATAATAAGTATCTGGGACGGCTGGGTGACGCAGTTGGTTAACCATCCAACTTTGCCTCAGGTCATGATCATGCGCTTCGTGAGTTCGAGCCCTATGTCGGGCTCTGTGCTGACAGCTCAGAGCCTTTAGCTTACTTCAGATTCTGTGTCTCCCTCTCTCTCTGTCCCTACCCTGCTCATGCTGTCTCTCTCTGAAAAATAAATAAACAATAAAAAAATTTTAATAATAAAATTAATAAAGTCAATAATCAATAATCAGTAAGAAGATATATTAGAGAAATTATACTATTCATAAGTATGAACAAAACTAGCAAACACCTAGGGAATAAACTTATGTTCAAAATGTCTAGAAACTATTTGAAGAAAACTGTAAAAATTTTGTAAAAAACTTAAAAGAAGACTTGAAAAAATTAGAGATAATATATCCTAGAAGGTAATTACTCAGTGTTATACTTGTTTTTAAATGTTTGTTTGTTTATTTATTTAGAAAGAGAGAGAGCGTGTCCATGTGAGCACATGAGCAGGGGAGGGGCAGAGAGAGAGGAAGAGAATCCCAAGCAGGCTCCACACGGTCAGTGCAGAGACCCACCCGGGCCTTAATCTCACAAAGTGTGAGATCATGGCCTGAGCTGAAACCAAGAGTCAGACGCTCAACCGACTGAGCCACCCAGGAACCCCTCAGTGTTATACTTCTATATCAGTTCTTCACCAAATGAGTATGTAAACTGAACACATTCCTAATGACATTAATGGACAGGATGAGGAGGTCAGGGAGTGGAAGTGGAAGTCTAGAGATAGGCACACTTGGCACACTTATTTGTAGACAATAAAAACAACTTTGGGACACCTGGGTGGCTCAGTCCTTTGAGCATCCAACTCTTGATTTTGGCTCAGGTCATGATCCTAGGGTCATGGGATCAAGCCCTGTATCTATCGGGCTCCATGCTGAGCATGGAGCCTGCTTAAGATTCTCTCTTTTTTGGGGCACCTGGGTGGCTCAGTCGGTTGAGTGTCTGACTTCGGCCCAGGTCATGATCCTGCGCTTTGTGGGTTTGAGTCCCACGTCGGGCTCTGTGCTGACAGGCTCAGAGTCTAGAGCCTGCTTTGGATTCTGTGTCTCCCTCTCTCTCTCTGCCCCTCCCCCAGTCTGTCTCTCTATCTCCAAAATAAATAAACGTTAAAAAAAAAATTCTCTCTTTTTCTCTCCCTTTGCCCCTCTCCCCTGCTCCCATACTCTATCTCAAAAAAAAAAAAAAAAATTAAAAGAATGATTTTTCATATCAGTTGGAAAAGGACCAATTATGTCATAATTAGTGTCATGATAAATGGCTGATCATATAAGGAAATAAGTTAGATTCCTACTTCAGGTATTATATCTAAGTAAATTACACTTGTGTAAATTGCAAATGCATTTGAGATTGAAATATAAAAAATAAGAACAACCACCACCACCAGAAATAACTACATAAATAAAATCAAAACTGAATGAGTTAGTGAGGTGATGAATAAATGAACAAATAAACACAGGAAAAGGACTCCAACAATTCAAATACAAAATGTACTTTTCTGCTTTCCTTGGTAAGGGCCCTGCTAGGACTATCAGGCTGTAGCTCCTCTGATATGTGCAATGCCTCTGTCTTAGTCCAATCAAACTGCTATAACAAAATATCACAGACTATGTGACTCATAAACAATAAAGTTCATTGCTCACCATTCTAGAGACTGCCAGCATGGTCAAGTGAGGGCACTCTTCCATGTTGCAAACTTTTGGTTATATCCTCACGTAGTGGAAGGGATGAGCCAACTGTCTGGGACCTCTTTTATAAGAACACCGATCCTATTTATGGAGGGCTTCATCTTTCTGACCTAATCACTTCTCAAAGGCCTCACCTATTACCACCATCACTTTGGGCATTAGATTTCCAATATAAATTTGGGGGAGACACAAACATTCAGACCATAGCAGCCTCTTCCGTAGCTTGTCACTTGGATCATATTTCAGTTCTACCCATAATAACCTCCAGCAGAATTCACCTCACCTAATTCACCTTACCCAGAAGAATGTCCTCTTAGAGGGAGGGATCCATTTTAAATTACTCTCAGACTGACACCATGCAACACAGGCCACCCATGTCCATGGAAAACAGGTACTTTTCCCTGTTAGAGGAAAGGAAGCTTGTTCCCAGCCCAACGTCTAGGCACAACTACTTGCCCTTCAGATTTGTCAAGCCTGATTCAGATAGTTGTCTACTGTGTCCTCATGCTCAGGAGAACCGGAGAAAGCACTCCCAGAAATCATAAGGGAGAAGAGCCAACAAAATGAAGCATTTAAACTCCTGTACGTAAAAGTCATGTCCGCGAAGTTAAAAGTCAAACAACAAAATTAAAAGAAGTGGGCCAAGATTTTGACAACGTGCAAAAGAGCAAAACTGCACAGTCAGGATAGTGTGATGTTTCTCCATCTTTTCTTCTTTATCACTGCTTCCTGTGGTATTTTAACATTGCATATATAATAACCACCTGTTTATTGAGGTCACGGATATCTGTACCTTATACACAGAGTAAGTTATCTGCCTCCATCCAAGAACAGGTGGTCACTGTCGGGAGTAACATCATCCCTGCTGAGAATGCATAGGGTAGTAATTACCTTTCAAGAGAAATAGATGGTGACTAGAAGGGGGCACAAAGGGACTTCTTAGGTGCTATCTATATTGTTTTTTTTTTATCTTGATGCAATTTATACGTGTGTTCACTTTTTGAAACTTCATAGTGTTCTATAATTACAGTTTGTTTCCTTTTCTTTTTTTTAAGTTTATTTATTTCTTTTGAGAGTGAGAGAGAGACAGTGTATGCGTGAACAGGGGAGGGGCAGAGAGAGAGGGAAAGAGAGAATCCCAAGCAGGCTCCATGCTGTCAGCACCCAGCCCAATGTGGGGCATTGAACTCACAAACCATGAGATCATCACCTGAGCTGAAATCTAGAGTCGGTTGCTTAACAGGCTGCACCACCCAGGCACCCCAATTTGTTTCCTTTTCTATATGTATGTTATAGTGTATGTATAATGTATATGTTTAGTGTTTGTACAGTGTAATGAAAATCTTACTTTAAGAAGTAGATCCAGTACACAAATAGGCAATTATAAGCAAGCAAGCAAGCAAGCAAGAAAGAAAGAAAGAAAGAGAAAGAAAGGTAAATGGCCAATGAACCTGTGGAAATACTCTGCCCCAATAATCAAAGAATGTTTAAGACATGGGAGTTCCCATTTTTTGCCTGATTGGCAAAAGTTTAAAAAAAAAAATCCCATAGTTTCAAAGGAGTAAAGGGCACTCTTATAAACTGTTGATAGAGTATATTGGAAGGCAATTTGAAAATGTATCAATAGAAAGCCATGTAACTCAGCAATTTCATTTTGAGAAATTTTGCCTTAAAATTTTTGAATAAGTGCTCAAAGATGTATGATCAAGAATAATCAGTGCAATATGTTGAATAATAGTAAAAACTGGGAAAAATAAGTGAATTTCCAACAATAGAAAATTGATTAAATATACTTGGTAGGTCTGGTTAACATAATGTTATTTAACCATGTAAATATTATAAATGTAATTTCTTAGCACCATGATTGAGAGCAGAGGCTCTGGGTTTAGTTTCTTCAGTTCAAATTCTAGTTTTCCCCTTTGACTTGCTAGGGCTTGAGATAAACTCTGTGCCTTCCTGGCCTTCAGTTTTCTCCTCTGTAAGATGGAAAATAGATTGTTAAGAGAATTAAACAAGTTTCATAACAGTATGTATATCATGAGTGCATTTTTAAAAATATATTTTACTTGAATATTTGCATGATACAGATGGTTATACTGTATTTTGTATTTAATTTCTGATTCTTCCAATGATCTCATATTTCTCAGGTCAGTTATTTCCTTAAAAGTCAACAAGAGTCTAAAATGAAGGCACAGACTTATGAAAATAATTCTGACACTTCCAAGACATGCCCACTAAATCAGACCAAATTTTCCGGTCTACTGAAAGGACCCCGCCACAGGCTATGTGGATTCTTGAGCTTAAACCACTGGCTCTCAAACTTCAGCTCACATCAGAATTACCTGCAGGGCTT
Organism: Prionailurus viverrinus; assembly: GCF_022837055.1. Lineage (NCBI taxonomy): Eukaryota > Metazoa > Chordata > Mammalia > Carnivora > Felidae > Prionailurus > Prionailurus viverrinus. Next base: position 38,731,489 of record NC_062563.1, read on the forward strand.
GGAAAAACACAGGTTGTTGGCCCCACCTACAGTTTCTGGTTCAGCTGGGCTGGAATAGAACCCAAGATCTCACATTTCTAATGACTTCCCAGGTGATGTTGATGCTACTGCTCTAGGCACTAAACTTTGGGAACCACTGGAAACTATGTTGCATGGCCGCCTTTCTTGACCAAATTAGTCAAACGTTTTCCAAAAAGGCAATGGTGTTTTACTTTATGTGGAGTGAATACCACATATGCCTGGGAGTGGAGGAGTATAAATAAAAACTGTAAAGTAGGTAAGAGGCAAGCCAGAAAATCAGAGAAGCAAGTTGGTTTTGATGTCTGAGTGCATCCTGCCACACATTGCTGGTCTAAATGTCCAAATCCAGGAAACGTTAAATTCAGGCAAAGGAAAGAGAAACTTTTGTTTCCTTTCTTCCCCCCTCCCCCACTTTTATCCTATAAGGGTGTTTCCTTTCTCTCTCTTTCTTTTCCTGGGTAAGAGCAAATGTGTAATAACAGTATATGATTTGAATACATACCCTCTATAAGCCCTTTGTGCTGCTGGCAACTGTTGGTCAGAAGTTCACTTCTAAGAAAACACACTCATGAAATTGTGGCAAGACTAACTCTGCCTCAAGCAAAGCTCATCTCTACTTAGAGACTTCTCTTCCTTTGAAAAGGAAAGCCTTGTGCTTGATTCAGCTCATCAGGGAAACCTGAATAGTAAACATACCTCAAAACTGCCTAGTGCAGACTATTCACTCAAGTCATAATTGGAATTTTAAGAAGTAGCCTTCAAACAGCTTCATCTTAAAAACATCAGAAGGGGCATATTAAGTTAGGAAATGATGCGACTGGATAGAATAGGAAATTATTTTCCATGTTCAAGCTTCGGGTGTGATATTTATGTTAGTTGTAATGTACCAATTTGCTGAAATTTCTATTTCTCAGTTTGAGAACATGATCCTAAATCGTTCGATAATTTTTCTCCCTCTTTATCTTCCTGGAAAACTGTCTGCTATCATTTCATTCAAATTATCATGGCTCTTTCTGTGTTTCTTTCTCAAATATTTGTGTCTAGATCCAGGAAACGTACAGTCTCACCAGCCTGAACTATTGAAATAGGGGCCAGCCTGAATCTGCAAAATGTCTGAATTAAAGCAATTTCAAATAAATATCATCTTATGGCCTTAAAGTTCCTATGAGATTGAGCAGTTTCTAAGAAATTGCTACTAAGTAGAGATCTTGTTTTCTTTTTTAAAAAAAGCAATTTTAATTAATACCATTTTATGCAAATCAATGCTATAAACATGCTTTAAAGCAGTGGATTTGATTAAATAAGCTATAAACATCCCCACATCAATTAGCTGTACCTTCTTAATTTACACAGCAAAACCCTTCTTCATAAACAGTGCCAGCTCCTCTCCAACCAAATTATTGTAAATTCTGATTAATGAGATTTCATTGTGTTTCTCTTAAGCCTCTTTATTTTTCTGTAAGGGTATTTTTAACGGGAGACAGACTCTCAGGGGAATTGTTTGGGAGTAGGAAAATGAAAGCGTATCTCGGTTTCTGAAAGCCTTTTGGTAATTTCCAGATACCTGTTATAGTTCTGACAAGGTAATTGCCCCTCTCTTGACAATGACAGAAATTACAGCACAGCCAAATTGCAATGAGCAGAGATATTTCTGCAAGTGCAGATTTGGCCTTGTAGGTTCAACAGAGCCAAGTGAGCATAACAATTCAACAAGATATCCTAATAATTTTATGTAAGTATAATACTTTCCATCAAGGCGATGCCTGGGATGAGTGAACAAAGTTGAAACTCGGAATTTCAGAATATGTGCGTGTTCCTCCACCCTCTCTCCACCCACACAAATAGCATACGATGCGATGCATGAAGCCTAGAGCTTTTTAATAACCTGCCAATCAATGTGTCTGCAGTCGGTGGGCTGAGGAGTCAAGACTGGACACCAGTTCTCCTGGGTTCCACTGAAGAGCTCTTGGCACTACCCCATACTATTCATAGCTAACATCAGAGACCATCTACCTCAAAGGTCACCCAACTATTCCAGCTGCCCCGTTTTCGTACTGCCTGCAGGTCACAAACACTTCGTACAATTTTAAGTGGTCAAAAAAAATAAAAATAAGAATAATATTTTGCAACATGTGAAATTATATGGAATTCAAATTTCGGTATCCATCAAAGTTTTATTGGCACACAGCCACAGCCATTCTTTTGTGTATTGTCTATGACCACTTTCACTTTATAATGGCAGAGCTGAATAGTTGCAACAGAGACCGTCTGGCCCACAAAGTCAAAATATTTTCTCTCTGGCCCTCTATAAAATGTTTGCTGTGTAGATGAGCACTCGCCATCATAGCAGTAGGGAAGAGGAGTCCTCTAGATTTATTAGCAATTGTTCAGATTTCCAAATCCAGTGCACATCAACGTATATGAAAGTTTTGTCTCTTTTATTTCATTTAGACACACACAAAAAAATCCTGTTACATCTAAACACACTAAGGATACAGATTAACTTTCATTGACACCAGCACCTATGTGTATCCTTTATAGTCACTGATACCAACTTGAGGAAGACCAAGGACCTTGTCAATGTCTACTCTTAACTTCCCACATTCAGGTCCCCAGTTCAAGCAAACTGGCTCAGATGTGGGCTGATATCCATGGCACAACTGGAACAGCCAGATGAGCCCACTGGCAGGTTGTCATGACAAATGCCAGTCTGCTCCTAGATCAAGTCTAAAGAACAATCTACAAACAGGATATTCTGGACAAAAAGTGACTACAGTCACAATTTGAAAACTAGTCTTCACGTGTGCCACACAGAAGACATGGGTGGTGAAACAGGCTTGCTAATAACACCCACAGCCTTTACTATTATTAGTCAGTGTCAGTTTGAAGGCCAGCAGTCTTTATGTTCTGACTAAAGAGTATGAACCAATCAGTATCAATAAAAATCCAGCAGAAGTATCCAGTCTATAAACATAATATCCATACTTTCTCCTGCATCTAATTTTTATTGATTTGACTGATGGTGCTAAGCCCAGTGTTTGGCGCATGAAAATACCATGGAGAGAGCTGGGAAGAGGATACATCCTGTTTGTATTTGTTCTTTTATTCACAAAGCAGGTTTGCAGTATCCCATTGGATAAATAAACCTTCAGGATGAGAATAAATGTCAATATATGCACAACGTAGCAATTTGGAGATCCATTGTCTCTAGCCAATTTGTGGCTGTTGTTGACCTTCAGAGACTGAAAAACAGAAACAAAACCAAAGTCAGAGAGAAGAAGAAGTAAAAATTACTGTGGATTTATTTGTACCTTTGGTTAGGACTATAGCTATGCTTTCTTGGGATTTAAAAAAAAAAGTCCATATTTAAATAATAAAGACAAAATGTTGACTATAATTTCTAGAACCACTCAAGCACTCAGACCACCAACTGCAGCTTGACATGACTCAGGCACCTCCACCCAAATTGGGATATAGCCTGAATATTTACAAAAAGCAAGCTTGTTACATTTTTGTGACTGCTTTGTTTCCCCAAGTCTTCCTACATTTTTAGTTCTTCAGTGTGAAGAGCAGGAGGAGGAAAGCAGCACTCTATTAATACAAATAAGCCATACTTCTCAATATTCCTTAATGAACCACATCCCACCCAGACAGCTTTGCTAACTTTGAGAAGCATGGCTTCCTGAAGTAGAAAATGTCTAGCAATCCTGAGGCTCTCTCATATCTATTTATGAAATTTGAGCCAGGAGCACCAAACAGAGAAATCCTATGATAAGGTGGGTTGGGGGTGGGAACTGTTGTTTTCTATAAATGAAGATAAGCTCCTACGTGCAAAACCACTCATAATTCATACCTCAGCTGTGAGACGTCTGGTCATAGAAATTGGTATATTTCAAAATTAGTTTACTATCCACTTGACCACTGGAAATCCAGAAGAAGGCTGGATCTGTAGACCTAATATGGATACCTGCATTTCCTCTCTTCTCCCTCTCCTTAATCCAGGGCTAATGATAAAGACCTCATAGAGGGCAATTTCTCAGGTTGTTCTTGGACACACCCACTTCTTATTAGTTGGTTGGCTGTTTGATTGCTTACAATACATTCCACATAATCCTAAGGACTTTTGGTGATGCAACTGTTACAGATAAAGCCCTGGGATGGCAGATTTGGGTAAGATGAAGGTGGAGAAAGACATCACAGAGAGTCACCATGAACTTCTACTCATCACTTCTGGGTGACTGGGCCAGGACACAGTTGTCACCCAAGTCTCTGGGAAGGAAAGGCTCATGGGGAAATTTACCAAGTTGGCAATGTTTGGGCACCTTTCATCCTTGCCAGGGACTTCTTCAGGTATGGGTACTTTCAAAGTGGAGCTCACTACTTAGACACCTTGTTGCCCTGGCATCACATGGCTTCTTGACCTTCTTCCATGTGCAGTCCCCTACTCTGGGCTCAGTTCTGTCCTTATACTCCATCAAAAGTCTGCATGCTACTCAACAAGCACCTAGTGTGTGTTAGTTCTGCACTAGTCTCTATGGTTGCCAAGATGAACATCCTGCACACAGTATTGGCACGCTGAGGGCTCTTTCTGTAGTAGAGAAGATGGCCCCATGAATGTTCTTAGTTCAACTTCATAAGTGCTATAATCATTATGTGATGAAGCTTTTGTGATCTCAGAAGAAACTGACCAAGTGTGCCTGGAGAAGTTGAAAATAGCGCCTGAGGGGGTGCCTGGGTAGCTCAGTCGGTTGAGCGTCTGACTTCGGCTCAGGTCATGACCTCACAGTCTGTGAGTCTGAGCCCCGCGTTGGTCTCTGTGCTGACAGCTCAGAGCCTGGAGCCTGCCTCAGATTCTGTGTCTCCCTCTATCTCTGCTCCTCCCCTGCTCATGCTCTGTCTCTCTCTGTCTCAAAAATAAATAAAAACATTAAAAAAAAAAAAAAAAGAAAACAGCACCTGAGGAAAGACATCATGTTAGGTGGATGTCAAAAAGTGAGTGGGAACTGCAAGAAGACCATTCTATGTGGAGGAAAAAAACAGTCCCAACATCAGGGAAGCCTAAAACAGTACTTCTCCCAACCTCTCTGGAAACTTCCAGAAGAGTTAGCCAGAGGCTGTTCTGTTATTTAGCAGAAGAGCTGGGCCAGAACCCAAGGATGTCATGCCCAGGCCAATGGCCTGGTCACTATCTATCGTGGGGTCATTCCCTTTGGATGTAGTCTCTGTTAGGTAAAAACAAATACAATGAGTGATTATGTGCCCATGTCACATCTTTAAATTTTAGTATTCCTTTTTTCTCTGTATCTTTGATAATAAAGTTTTAAATAACAATTTAAGTTTTAACTCCCCTCCCCCCAAGCTTGAGTAAAATTGATTCTGCTAGAATACTTGTTTTACTATGGTTTCTGACATTTGGGAGGATAAATGAATTCTGAACTGAGAAGAAAGGCCAGCAGCCATCTGTTGTATGACAGTGTGACCTCTCAGGAAGGGCAAAGATGATACATGAAATGTGCTCTTTCATATTAAATGCAAAATAAAATTTTGAACTCACTAGTCAATGCCTTCTCAAGTTCAACCCTTCACCATTTTAGCACAAGAAGCAAGCTAATTTACCAATTTAAATAAAATTCTGATATCACACTCTGTATAGTAACACATGTTGACCTTTAGCTTGAAAAAAGCATGTTTATAAGTAATCCTGAATGTGCTAACAATATTCCTCTAACTTAAAGCTGAGTTAAATCTGCTTCTGTGTTCTGTGGTTGCAAATTACGTACCTCCACTTGTACATTTTTGTGTTTTGTCCAATGAATCATCTCCAGCAGCAGTGTCCAATAAAAATATAATGCAAGACATATATGTAATTTAAAATTTCCAGGAGCACCTGGATGGCTCAGTCAGTTAAGTGTCCGACTTCAGCTCAGGTCATGATCTCATGGTCCATGAGTTCGAGCCCGGTGTTGGGCTCTGTGCTAATAGCTCAGAGCCTGGAGCCTGCTTCGGATTCTGTGTCTCCCTCTCTCTCTCTTGCATTCCCTCACTCTGCTTGCGCTCTGTGTCTATCTCAGAAATATAAATAAACATTAAATTTTTTTAATTTTTAAAAATTAAAAAATAAATGAAATAAAATGAAATAAAACTTCTAGTGGCCACATTAAAAAAAAGTTAAAAAAAAAAGTAAATTTAATTTCATTATGGGTTTTGTTTGACCCAATATATCCAAAATATTATCATTTGAACATGTAATCAATATAAAAATATTTATGAACCATTTTACATTATTTTTGTTATTGTTTTTGTTTTGTTGTACTAAACGTTCAAAAAATAGTGTGTATTTTACTCTTACAGGACATCTCAGTTCAGACACTAAATTTTCATTGGTTAAAGTGAAATAAGTAGAATATAATCCTACCCAGATAATAAAGTTGTGTTCAGTGGAAAATATTTTACAATGCTTCAGTTTTTAAGTTTAAATAAAGTTAACTAAAATTAAGTACAATTTAAAACTCTATTGCACTAACCACATGTAGCTCGTGACTACTATATTGGACACTGCAGATCTAGGACAGTGACGGCAAACAGAAAAATATGAGGATCATTAACATTTACTCTTAGTAAGGCATGAGCGATTCAGTATAAGAAGGAGCCAGAGCATAAGCACATAAAAGATAACAGAATGGTAAAACATGAACTTTGGAGTTAGACTGGATTATCTCTGTTGGTTTTTATCTGTGACCTCTTTACACCTTGGTTTTCTAATCTATAAAGTAATGATAACTGCATTATTGGGCTTTTAAGATTAAATGAGATAACTTGAATGGTAACCTTTGAAATCTAGCACACTCCAAAGGTTCAATAATTTATAACTAGATTTACTACTGTCTATAGATGTCATGGGATCTGTTTGCATTTAAGTGTGGGGCACCCCCTGGGAGCGTTACAATTTAATTAATCACTTGAGGGATGTAGGGTGAGGGAAGAGAAAAATTGTGGTATTTTTTGTAGGTTTTATTGCATTATCAATATTTATATATAAAAGTACGCCAGTTGTTAAGTATTAGATTTTCACAAAGCAAACATACCCATGTAACCAGCATTGAAATCTAGAAACACAACATTTAGAGAATCTCAAAGGTCTCCTTGTGCTCCCAACAAAATTAACCACTATCCTGACTTCTAATGAGAGAGGGTGAGTGGGAGAGGGGCAGAGAGAGAGAGGGAGACCCAGAATCTGAAACAGGCTCCAATCTCTGAACACAGTCTGTCAGCACAGAGCCTGACGCAGGGCTTGAACTCGGCAAAGGCAAGATCTTGACCTAGGCCGAAGTCGAACACTTAACCGACTGAGTGCCCTAGGCACCCCAGTTTGTAAACTTTATGTAAATGGATTCAGCCTGTATGCATGTGTAAGTGTCAGACTTCTTTCACGCAACAATATATTTGTGAGATTCTTTTCATTTTGTTGTGTGGGGCACTATTGTTCCTTCCTGTGTTTAATTCTGCTCTGTAAATATCTCCACAAGGCATTTAATTCCTTCATTCTGCAGTATGTGAACATTTGGGTTGTTTCTTGATTGGGGCTGTGACAAATATACATACATTCTCACACATGTCTTTTGGTGATGCACTGGGTTTCGAGTTTTCGATCTTGTTGAGAGAAGGGAAAACTGACTCATCCTATCATTTCCTGTGCAGGAAGTTTGGATAAACACAAAGAGTTGGAGAACCTTGTGGCTGAGTTCCTGAATGTAGAAGCAGCTATGGTCTTTGGGATGGGATTTGCAACTAACTCAATGAATATCCCAGCACTAGTTGGAAAGGTGAGAATTTGTTAACATAATTGTCTTCTTCCGTGTGCCTAAGAATTACAACTCTGGGCAGGTACTATTAGAAGTATGGCTGAGAAGTTCCTTTTTTTTAGGAAAAGCTGATTGGATGTCCAGCTTTCTATTTTTTTTTTATTTTTTTTAATGTTTATTTTGAGAGAGAGAGAGAGTGAGAGAATGAGTGCAGTAGGGGCAGAGAGAGAGAGAGAAAGAAAGAGAATCCCAAGCATTCTCTGTGCTGATGGCACAGATGTGGGGTTCGATCTCACAAACCGCATCATGACCTGAGTTGAAATTAAGAGTCAAACATTTAACTAACTGAGTCATCCAATTGCCCCTGGATGTCCAGCTTTTTAAATAAATATAACAGCTTAGTCCAGCAAATCTATTCATAATGATATTTCAGTTATAGAATTAAAGCCCTAGATGTAGGTCACATCTCATCTTTGATGATAGTTTAGCAAAAACAGTTAAATTTTTAGGTTCCCAAGTCCCCAGGTGCAATGCAGAAAACACTTATTGGACATTTATTTGAACAAAACATTTTGCTCATGCCACTCATTTATTTATTAACAAATCACTTGTTGAGAAACTAGTTTGCCCTCATATAAGGCAAGATACAGGACAAAGATGAACAAGATCTGTGCCTTGTAAGTTTATGTAGTATACAGTCTGGTGGGGGAAACGATACACCAAATAAAATAGGATGAATGCCACAGAAAAGGCATGCACATACACGGAGAAAAGCAAAAGAGTTGCTTCCAAGCTCTTCTTAAGAAAGGCTGAGATGCTCGTGCAAAGTGTGTGACGTGAGAACTGAATCTATTACTTGTCTGTTAAGTTTTTTTCTTTAAGGTAAGGAAGAGATAGCAGCATGCATAAAGCACTGAGCTTTGGAAGAACTAGAATACAGGGTAGTGGATGATAAGGAGACTGGAGATGAAGGCAGGTGCCAAATTGCACAGAGCCTTGTAGTTCTCCTTGAGTGTTGGAAATTCTTTCTGAGGAAAATGGGGACATTGATTGGCTGCGTTTAAGTAAGTGCCATAATCAGATTTAGGTTTAAAAAATCTGACTCATGACAACTGAATGCAACATATTATCTTTGATTGGATTCTGCACTGAAAAAAATAGAAGGAAATAAAACATTTATAAAAGACATTGACATCATTAGAACAGTTGGGGAAACATGAATTTGGGCTGTCTCTTAGATGATAGTACTACATAAATGTTGGCTTTCTTGGGCATGATCATTGCATTGTGATTTAGCCAGAGAACATCCTTGTTCTTAGTAAGTACATGCTGAAGAATTTAGGGGTGAAGTATCATCAGGTTTATAAGTAACTCTCAAATGTCCACCAAAAAATTATAAATACACACATACTCATCTAGAGTATTGTTGGCTCTTCCCCAAAAAACTTACAACACTTCATGTGTGAACTTTCTAAAGTATGAGCAAGAACTCAAAGCTTCTGGGTGGCCACAAAAACAAATGGCCACCATAGTTTGTCTCTTCATTTTTTGTATGCTGGAACAATTTTATAGTTTTGAAAGTTTTAAATTAAAAAAGGAAAATAAATTTACAACTGTAATTTATAAGAAGTAAATTTGATTGATCTTTTTCACTTGCCTCAGACTGAATTGCCATCCATACTTTTCCAAATGCAAAGTTTTTAACTGGAAAGCATTGATACTTTGATCTACAATGATGTCAATACAGAGGAGAATGAGAATAGGAAAACAAGAGCTTGAAAGACCCTGCAGAAAAGACCCCTCCCCTCCAGAACAAGAACACCATATCCCAAATAATCCAACGCATGATTGAGGAACCCCAGAAAATCCACAACCCACCCAAAGTATATCCATTTTCCTGCCAAACATCAATTCTTTAGAAAATGCTAGCTGGCATTTAACCAAGATCTTGAATGATCTTCTCTGATGAAAATCAAATGCAAATGATTAAAGATATAATCCCTTAAAATAATCCCCATGTTCATCAGCTAATTGTCTACAGGATTTTACCCATATAGACACCAGGTAAAACTCTTGGCCTTTTAAAATGAAAATGGGTTTGAGGGATGTCTGTTAAAGGTCTTGAAGTGTCGTTCTATTTCCACATGCTATTTTTCTTTAATTTTATTTATTGGCCTGTGCTTTGTGTGTTTGCTTTCTGAACAGGGATGCCTCATTTTAAGTGATGAGTTAAACCATGCATCTCTCGTACTCGGGGCCCGACTCTCAGGTGCAACCATAAGGATCTTCAAACACAACAGTGAGTATCAATGCATCTCTCCTGACATATACTGCTTTCTTCTAGAACATGCGGCTTTGTCCTTGCCCCATTTGAATGGGGGAACTTAGCCTCATGAAACACAATTATGTTTATTTTCACTACTGGCTTGTTAACCTCTGCTGACCTTAAACAAATGGTTGAAGTGTCTTAAACACCCAGATTGCTAACTGTAACCCAAACACATTAGTGTCACTGTTATTTGTGGTCTTACAGTGCAGCCTCTGAAAACATGACTGATCTCTTAGGACTGACATTTAATCATCAGAAGTGTTATAACTCTCCCTTTTCTATAACTCTGACTTAGGAAAGTTTTAAGACTTCAGTTTTATGTTATTGTCAGATAAAAAGTGGTGTTCTTCCTTAGAAGAACTCCTTTCACTATTCCCACCCAGCACATGCTTACAATCTACTAGGAGAGGCAGATATGTATCAAAGTAACTGTATTGTGGGTTAAGTAGAAAAAGGGCCACAGCAATATCAGGCAGTGATTAAGAGTACAGGCTTTGGCCAGTGGATCTCTTCATGCTCACCAAAATGGCTAAAATAAAAAAGATGACAACACCAAATATTAGCAAAGATATGAAGCAACTCTCACCCATTGCTGGAGGGTACAATTATACAACTTTGAAAAACAGCTTGGCAGTCTTATAAACATATCCCTATACCATGATCCATAAATTCTTCACCTTGGAATTTCCATCACATGTCCACAAAAAGGCTTGTACAAGAATGTCCACAGCAGATTTAGTCATAATAGCCAAGACTGGAAACAACCCAAATATCTATAATAGGAGAATGGAAAATATCTGTTACATTCATATAATGGAATATGACTCTCTGATTAAAAAAAAAAAAAACAACGGAATAAACTACTGATACCCACACCATGGATGACTCTTCAGAAAAATTATTTTTAATGAAATAAACCAGACACAAAATAGTATATAGTGTATGAGTTTGTTTATAGCAAATAAAAAAACAGACAAAACTAATCTATGGTCATAGAAATCACAAAGATGCTTGACTCTGATTGTAGGGGAGGGAATTGGTGAGAAGAGGCATAAAGGAACTTTCTGGGGTCATAGAAATATTTGATATTTTGATTGGGGTGATATTTACATTCTTATTAAAATCATTGAATTTTACATTTAAAATATGCCAACTTCCTCATAAATAAATTTTCCTAAAAATATAATTGTTATCATACAATATCTTTGGTATTAAAGAAAAAAGTATAGGCTTTCCCCCCCCCCAAGCATTTGTGTCCTTGTCCTATAGCTTATTAGCATGCGGTCCTAGTCAAATTATTTAACCTTCTTGGATCTCAATTTACTTATTCCAAAAATGATAATTACAATGCCTGATTCACTGATATGTAAGTGAAGGCATATAAAGTGCTTAGCACAATGCCTAGAAGTGAAAACTTCTGAGTCACTTGTACCTGTTTTGTTATTGTGATTATTATTATCCTCATCATTTTCATTGCCAGTGCCACCAAAGGATAGTAGAAAACATTATGATGACCCAGAGGAATGCAAAGATCATTTCACTTTGGGGATTGCATGAGATGGATAGTATTTGCCATAGACTTTGAAGGATTAAGAGAATTCTGATCAGGGATATGGGAAAGGAAATTTCTAAACAGAATAACCTGGAGTGTGTAAAAAGCAGCAAGACCTCTAGTGTGAGGCTGAACTACTGGAGAAGAGCTGAAAAATAAGGTCTTGGCCAGTTAATGAAGAACCAATATGTTATATGATATATATGTGTATGTATATATATACATATATATATATACACACATACATACATATGTGTGTGTATATATATATATATATATATGTATAGGTATATATGTATGTATGTGTGTATATATATATATATGTATGTGTGTATATATATATATATATATATATATACACAAACTAAGATATATGTACTTCAGGAAGCGACAAAAGGTGTTTGGACAGTTCTGCTTCATTCCATGCTGATCTCTGGATGAATTGGCTTTGTTCAATGACTTTAGTAGCCCTCCCTCGTGTCTAGTGGCAGTGAAAACAAAGGTATAAGCTTTGATTTGAGATAGGCTTTGAACAGCCTCAGAAGGAAAAGACCCATCTGCTTATGGATTGTAAAGATCAACTGTCCCCATAATAGTTCTCGTACACCTTCACTATCCTGCATTTGTTACTATTTGGAATTTAACCCAAATTCTACCATTCTCCAGATTTCCCTTGGCGGTCTATAGAGATGATGATAGAAAGATAGATGATACATAGATAGATAGATAGATAGATAGATAAGCAGACAGACATGTGTATATACTCAACTGGGAGACTAAACGTTTTCTTAAACACTAACCAAGAATTTCCTACTCTCCAGCTTAAGACTTTATGGTAGTGATTCTCCAATGATTCCCCCCCGCCCACCTCCCGGTATTTATGCCTTGAATAGTCCCTTCCTGGATTGTCTCAGGATTGGTTTATGTGATTGAAAGAATACAATAGAAGTGATGATATGTCATTCTTAAGGCTAGGTGTTAAAGGCTTATGGCTTCTGCCTGTTCTTCTCTCTGGCATCACTAGTGAGGGCACTTAAGCAGCCTATACAGAAGAACTGAGGCCTCTTGCCAACAACCACGTGAACAGGATATCTTTACTGATCTTCTGGCTTCACTCAGGCTTTCAGATGACTGTAGTTCCAACATCCTGACTGCAGCTCACAACTTTCTTGAGCCAGAACACCCACCTAAGGTTCCCAAATTCCTAACCTGCAGAATCTGTGGATAATAAGTGTTAATTGTGTTGGGGTAATTTGTTATGTAGCAATAGATAACTAATACAGCTTCTCTAGCCGCCATTGCTGGGGCAGAAGCTGGACACCCAAGTGTCATTTCCTACTTCTTCCTCCTTTGAATCCAAAATGAATGACTCAGCAGACTCAGAGTCCTTTTATGCCACTTACACACCCGGTCACTGGAAAAGCAGCCAAAATGACTTGCAGGACAAGCCATTCTTGGTCTACATAGAGACAAGAAACTTGAGAGCTTGTAACACATAAGCCAGGAAGTGAAACTGGTTTCGGCTAATGCTTCTTGAGACAATTTCCCATGGCCAACATGGTGAAGGAACGTCAGGCCCTGACCCGCTATGTTAACAGCCCTTCCTTTTGAGGGGAGTGGGGCAAGGGATGGCTTGAATTGATTCTTTTCCTGCTGGCTGAGGCTAAAATATGAATAGAAGAGATAATCATCCCCTGCATTCCAATCCCACAGTTATCAAAAATTCTGCTGTTATTCATGGGTATATAGAGTAGATGCCAACAAGAACACATCAATGAAGATTATTTCCACATTTTTGTTCAAACACAAATATATACAGATGATTGAACAGAAACCATACAGTGGGAAAATTTCTAAGCAGACCCCTACAAAACAACTTTATTTTAAATACTCAAATAAAGTATGCAGTTCACCCACAGATTGAATCTTTCCATTAGTTCCAACTGCTCAGAAATTGTTCCAGGGACAGAGAGAAGTTCAGCCAGCTTCTCCTGGTCCTGCCCATGCCACCCTATGCAGTTATTCCATATCTCTTACTTCAGATTCTAATCTCAGGATAGCAATTCCAGTGAAAATACATCCAACAGAAAGCACAGTAACTATATCAGGAAGAAATCCGACAGCATCTGGACAGCTGGTAAAAACTGATATCATTGGTGAGGGACAGGTGAACATTGTGTGTCTCCAGATGTGATACGCTGAGAAAGACTCAACATAACTAACATAGTATACAGATCAGAACACTGAGTTTTATTGTTAGACAACCCCAAAGTAGAAACACTTTGTTGGAAAGAAAACAAAAAAAAGGGAATGTATTCTGTAAATATGCTAATATCATAAAAAACAAAGAAAGGCTGAGGAGATGATCCAGATAAAAGGATACCAAAGAGCTGTGATAACTAAGTACAGTACCAGACCCTGGACTGGATTCTGAAAGAGATAGGGAGATGCTATAAAGGACATTCCTAATTCACAAAATTGGAATATGGCCAGTAGGTTAGATAATACTAGGTAAAATTAGATAGATAAAAAAAATTAGTTAGATAGATAAAATTAGATAGATAGATAGATAGATAGAATGATAAGGTAAATGGAATAGTGTTAATAGATGAATCTGGAAAAAAGAGTATGTGGGAGTTCTTTGTAGTACTCTTATTCTTATAATTTTTTGTTGAGTTTGATATTATCTTCAAATAAAATTTTAATTCCTTAATTTTTGCTGGAACTTTAATTCCAGAATTTCATTTTATCCACAAATTTTACAAAGCTCTTAAAACATTCAGTAACTTATTCTTCACGCCTTCCCTTTGTGTTCCCAGAAAACAGAAAACATTTCTCATTTACATCTTTCTAATAAATGTTAGCTGTGGTCGTTTTATACCGGTAAACAGCACTTACTGCAAATTTACCTTGTGCCAGATGCTGAGCTAGTGGCCTTCTCTGAGGTACTTATTTAATCTCATGGACAACCCCATGAGGTAGGTGCTAGTTTACAAATGAGGAGATCCAGGCTTTGAGGTATTAAACAACTTGTCCAAGATCATACAACTGCTCAGTGGTGAAGCCCGGAGCTGTCTGTATAAATGCTGCCCCTTCCAACTAGCTGAGAGTGTGTGCAATGCGGGTCCCGATTCCATCATCTAGTGAAAATTCTATTATTAAGCTGCTGTTGCTCTTCAACTTTCCGTGGTTGGTAGAATAATGGCCTTTAAAAATGTCCATGTCCTAATCCCCAAAACCTATAAATATATTATGTGATAAAGAGGAATTAAAGTTGCAGATGGAATTCAAGTTGCTAAACAGCTAACCTTAAAGAGATTGTCTGCATGGGTCCAGTGTAATCACAGAGTCTTTAAACGCAGAAAAGGGAAGCAGAGGAGGGAGTGTCAGAGTGATGCCATGTGAGCAAGACTCTGATGGTCACTGCTGGCTTTGAAGAGGGAAGAAGGTCACACACCATGGAATGCCAGAAGCCTCTGAAAGCTAGAAAAGGCAAGGAAATAGATTCTCCATGTACAGCTTCCAGAAAGGAAGGCAGCCATACCCACACGTTGATTAAAATCACGTGAGACCCATTTCAGATTTCTGGTCTCCAGAACTGTAAGAGAACATGTTGTTTTGAGCCATTCAGTCTGTGCTAATTTCTTACAGCCTGGAAGGAAATGAATACACTTTCATTCTCACACACAAAGCCTTTGTGCCCACTCACTAGCGTGCTTACTACCTTTAGGAATGGGCACAATTTCCCAGCTATTGTGTTTACATCGCGAAAACAGTCACGTCTGAGAGAGGGGTTCCTCCAGGGGCCTTTGAATGACTTCTTCCTCGAGACGTGAGAGAGATGAGATGGTGTACAGAGGAGAAAGAATTAAGTAGGATCACGGTATGTAAGGCATCAGTAGCTGCTGACTGTCTTTCCCACTTTGCTGTTCCCAGGATACTACTAAATTCCTCAATAGACAATGATGCTTTAATCCTCAACGTGCATCCATGCAGATTGGAATAATAATGTAAAGAAGATGTAGAGGATATTAAGTTGCCTTCCTGTGTGGGGATAAGCATACAACACAGCAGAGACCGAAGCTAATAACGTGTGAGATGGGTTCTTAAGAATGGCCGCCTAAACCAGAATGTACTTAAACATCGGGATGATGGGATTTCACACAACCGTCTACTTGTTCTGCCCTCCTGGGCTTTCCTCTGCCTGTGACCTCTGCTTACACCTTGAGATACTCCCCTGACTTTGGGAGGAGAAGAGGTCCTGTTTTATGTAAATCAGTACTAAAGGATACTCTTTGTTATTTAGAGCAACTGTATATCAGTCAGAATTGTGGATCCTTAATTTTTTAACTGTGTATGGCTAAAATATACCTAAGGTGCAGTTACACCTATTCAGACCAGTGTAAGCTTTGAATTCTATTTGGACAAGCTTGATGTTCAATCCTATTTGAACAGCTTAAATAACGTCAAGCTATTCCTCATTTCTCTATTTCCCACAAGATCAGAACAAGCAACAAAGGGACCAAACAGAAGGAAAATTCTGAAAGGGAACAGAATCAGAACACACAAAGGCTACCCTCCAGGGGAAAATCTCCAAGGACTCAGAGTGCATTTTTAGCCATACCAAATTCAGGTACTAGAATTCTTTATCACCATAGATTAACTCTTCCTGGATAGTGAATACAGACAATTACTGAGACCATATTTATCGCTAGGCACTATGTTAAGCCCTTTGCATAATCAGTTCATTTAATTTTAACAAAACCCCATATTTATAGTTCTTTCCATTATCTCTACTTATTAAGAGAAAACTGATTCTCAAAATGATTAAATGGCCTGTCCAACATCACACATGATAAACGGCCAGAGTCCAAATTCAAACCCACGTGTGTTGCTCTTATCGTGGTTCATTTCTCCCAGGAGCGAACCAGAGACAAGGGTTTGAGTGTAACTCATTTATTTAGGACATGATCCAAGGAAGCACCAGCAGATGAGCAGAGAATGGAGACAGAGAAGGAAAGGCAGCCAACAAAAGGCATGTTGTCAAGCAGGTTACCACAATAGACAGCCAGAGCTTAATCCTACCTGGGAACTCAGTGTAGACATACTTCAGTGGGGTGCGGGAACTGGGTTATTTATACACCAATTCCCATGTGTGGGAGGTTGGAGGCTGTTCCTGCTTAAGCTCAGTATGCCCCCACAGCCAGGAAGAAAGCTCTTGGACCAAGAATGGCCTGTGTTTTCAATAAGGAGCCAGGCTGAGGGATATAGGCAGGGCCTGTACAGCATGTGCTAACTAACACTCTTACCCACTAGCTAAGTCCAGCTACTTCCAGGCCATATCAGTGCATTATTGTGTAAAAATCAATCTATATGATTGCTTGTCCTGTTAGTAGCCTAAATTTTAACCCAGAATGCTAAAATTTAGCCTCTGAATTCCTCTGGCTAAATGCTAAGAATATCTCTACATTTTCTCCTTTGGGCAGCTTCAGTGAAATAGCCAGTCCTTGGGTTGCCTTTGTGACTCATTAGGTGCCACAAAAAAGACTCTTCAGCACATTTGACAGTCTAAGCTACAGAGTCAGCTCTGACCAGTGACCAGTAAATCTGTTCTCCACTGCGATTCTGGTGCATTTTGAGAAAGTGGGCCGCAGCTCCTTGGGGCATGCAGATGCCTTTGGTAGACACATCCTCTGGGCTGAGTATTAACACCCTGGCATTTCAGGACCTCAAACCCTGGGTAAATTTTAAGTCTCTGGAAAGGGTGACATCTTGTTGCAGAGATATGGGAAAATCAGGACTGAGTTATTTTTTTTTCTCAGAACCTGCTTACTTTGCTGGTAATTACTTAGGATCTAGATTCTGGAACAGTGTTTCTCAGACTTTAACATACACTGAATTCACTAGGGGGTGGTTGTTTAAATGCAGACTCTGATTCAGTAGACCTGGGGCGGGGCCTGAGCCTCAGCATTTCTGCCCATCTCCCAAGTGTCACCAGTACTGCTGGTGCAGGACCACACTTACAAGGCTGTAGGGTAGGCAGGCAATCTCCGACCTAAAGGGCGTCACAAAGGGCTTCTGGAACTAGTCTTGGAGAGGAGAAGCAAATTTTTTCTCAGCTAGGAGAGTTTCAATGAGATCAGAGGGCTGGGCAGACCAAGAATTTGGAGCAGTTGGAAAAGAAAAAAAGTGGAGAGGAAGAACCAAGGTTCTACCTAGAGGCATTTAAAGGGCAAGGGGAGACAGAACAATGAGTGCAATGTTTGTGGGAAAACTCTGAGTTCTGCTTCTGAGGGCTCAGGAGTGCTGTTTGAGTGGAAGATCAAACCTATAAACAGCACTGAGACTATTTTTTTTATAAGCCACAACCTTTTAGATCTTAAGGTCCTCCTTGGACTCCTGAACTGAGCTGTTCACTTTAATAAAGACAGTGATTGTTTCTATATGTTTTACAACAACTAATAGTATTGAACCCTTGCTGCAATGAGCCTTTTACATGTACTAAGTCATTTGAGCCTCATAACTACACAATGAGACACCTGCTAGGATCATCTCCTTTTTACAGGGGAAGAAACAGAGGGACAGAGTGGTGAGGACACACAGAGCTAGACACAGAGGCAGAGCTGGCATTTACACCAAGGAGATCTGATTCTAGTTCCCTTGTTTTTAAGTTTATTTATTTATTTGAGAGAGAGAGAGAGAGAGAGAGAGAGAGAGAGAGAGAGAACAGAACAGGCGGGGAAAGAGCAGAGAGAAGGAGACACAGAATCTGAAGCATGCTCAGGGCTCCGAGCTGTCAGCACAGAATCCGATGTGGTGTTTCAACCCACTAACTGTGAGATTATGACTCAAGCATAAGTCGACGCCCAACTGACTGAGCCACCTCGGTGCCCTTCCAGTTCCTACTTTTAAGCACAATTCACCTTTACCTCCTTTCCCAGCCTTTTCCAAGGCTGTCTCCCCCTGGCTAGTGGAATGCAGGAGACTTGCTCTTCCATGCAGCCCTCCCAGAGCAAGGCAGTTGGGTTAGGCAGATGCAGCCAGGGTTCACGCTGGTTACCCTTGATCTGAGATGCAGGATCCCAGAACTGACCTCTGAGCCCCCAAGTTGTTCCCTGAATCGCATCTTACCTTCCTGCATTGACCTCAAGCCCTTGGGGATCCCAGTTGAGTACTATGTTTAATTCCTCCCGGAGAATCAGAGGCCTACATGCTGCATCGGCCCAGAACTCTGAGGACACTCTGTCCCCATGCTTTAGGCTCTCCCTGTCCTTTGTCTCATGTCCCTGAGGTCAGAATTACTGGTTTCCCTCCCCAGGTACCCAGGCCCTGCCCCTAGCACCTGCCTCACCCTCAAACCAGCTCAGTCCCCTGCTCTCTGTTGCCTTTTGCACTCTTGCAAGATCACCATGCTTCTTACAAACCTGTCCAAAGGCCATGCAACACCTGCCCACATACTGACAGAGCTACCAAGAAAATCTGAGCCTAAGTATTTACCCAAACTGTAAATCTTAACATACCAAATTTTCAATGCATCAGAAATTCCCTCACTGATCTCATGAGGAAGAGACTATAAATGTGACTTGAGAAAGACATTTACTTTGCTTACCAAAGTTAGCCATCATGATTATGCTTTTCCCCATAGGGTAAAAAAGGAGGCATTTCCCCCATCACCATCTTAAAAGTAAGAATGATTTCTTTGTCATCATTCACAGTTACTGAAGTACCCATTGCTTAATATTCCACATTTGGGCTCAGCATTTGAAGGATGAAATTGGGCATCTCCAAAGGAACAAGAAGAATGGGGGAACAGATGGGAAGCAAGGGCTTAGAGTAACAGGTAGCATTCCTTCATCATCCAACCATCTTTTCACTTAAGAGATATCTGATGGATGTCTATCATGTGCAGACATGAAAATATCTTTGGTGAGCAGCCCATGGAACAGGAAAGCAGAGAATGCATCTAAATGTAGCTGTAGCTGGAGGTGGGTTTTGTGGACTTTTGAAGGAAGAAGGTGTGAACCATCAACCACACTGAGCAGCATATGGAAGGTACAGGCCGTATTCAGCCTGACCATGACAGCTGGCCCTGGATCCAGAGGAAGGGAAAGCCACTGAAGGATGAGCAGTAAGAACGGTCTTGTGTCTCAATAAAAGGTCAGTGGCACAAGAGAAGAGGAACGAGGAAACCGTGGCAGAAGAAACAGTGTTGTACTGTATGCAAAAGTCAGAACAAAGCCCAATATCGACTTCTTATCATCAGGAAGACACTTTTTGAACTATACCCAACCTCTCTTCTGAGAAGAATATGGCTTCCTTGTTTCCCTGTGCCCACTTTTCACAGTACATTAACTGCAGCTTCCCCAGACCCCAGAGGCTTGTTGATACTATCAGGGCTTTGAATTTAAGGACAGGCTCAAGAACAGGCTCTCAAAGTATATTTGTCACCTAAGCCTGATTCGTTTTTGGCACACTGTTGGATTATTCTAGGTATTCAGTAATCCAGTAAACCGATTAGTCATGCCTGTGACAGACCAGGACTTCCTTTGCATCACTCACCTAGATGTGGCCTCTGTTTTCATTTTTAATGGCTAAATGTTCAGCACCCATCATGCCAGCTTGCTCCTCTCAGCCCTTCACAAACCAAAGAAAATCACTTTATTGAGCCAGATGGTAGTGAATGATGTCTAAGGCATTGCTGATACCCAAATTTGTGGCAATCACAAATTCATAGCATGTCATAAGATTAGAAAGATATTATACAATAGTGCTATGTATGTGCCCCTTGATAGCATCAAATTTATTCTTTTATTTTAATATCTATATCTCAGTATTTTCTTTATATATCAAACTGATTTATTTGCATTTGCTTTTTGGTTGTTGTTGGTTTTATAAACCTGGTGTTTCAGTCAGTTAAGCATCTGACTCTTAATTTCAGCTCAGGTCATGATCTCACAGTTCAAGCCCCACATCATGTTCCATGCTGACAGTCCAGAGCCTGCTTGGGATTCTCTCTCTCCCCCTCTCTCTGTCCCTCCCCTGCTCTCTCTCTCAAAATAAATAAATAAACTTAAAAAAAAAAAAAAAAGAAACAAAAAACACAAACCTAATCATTCTTTCCTAATTCTTAGAGGTGTCATGAGGATTAACATCATGCAAATATAAGTGTTTTAATAAGCAACATTATTTAAAAATGTTAGCATGTGGCTTGTTGAAACAGTAGACTCGCACAAGGCCTGCAGAACATAAACTACAAACCCCTGAATCCTACAGATCTGTACCCCACATGCTGTAGCATTATACAGCCAGACCCTAAGAACCAAAGAGAAGCTACCAGACACTAATGTAAGTCCAGAATCCCGCACTGAGTGAAGTTATCCCTTTCTCTGCGCAGCTTCTGTGATTCTAAGAGGTCAATGAGTTTCTGCTTCACAAGGGGAAATAAGACTGATTGATTCCCCCTCTGCTCAAGAATCCCAGTGTGTGGACCCCACGGGTTTTCTGAAGCCTCACCAAAGACAATCCCCAGGTAACTCTCTGTTCAAGTGGAACAGGATGAGTTCCCTGCCATGGAAGGGACTGGGATTCCTCTTGTTTCCATCTGCAAAATGCATGAAACACATCGTGGCCATTTAAAGGCTTGTTCTCAGTCCAGCTTGTTAATGCAAGAATGGAGAGAATCTTCTATGTTCTTTAGTGGTGTCCATTTTAAACCTAATCCTAGACTAAACCTATAATATGTATGTGACCTAGTTGATTGCATAAAAAGTAGAATAACGTCTGCATATACAGATTTTTCAACATCTTAGAATATTCACTTTTTAAGTGACTGCTAATTTGGTTCACTGGGTTTGTTTTTATTATTATGACATTGGAACCACCCTCATCATGTGTCATTTCTGTACCAAAAAACTTATAAATTCCACTTCCCAGAAGGAAAACACTCTACAGAAATCTTACATTTGTCATTTCTTTATTCCATTCAGAGACTAACAGGCCTGCAGTAGATTATAGAAAAAGGAGCTGTATATCTCAATCACGCGGGTTCCTTCAACATCTTAGGAACTCAGCCTAAAGCAAAATGTCCATACAGGCAAAGGTTTACTGTCCCAGAAATTCTCAAAATAAGAAAGCTGCTTTCTGTTTCCTTGGCTGCCATCTAGTGGGTAATGATGTAGTGTCAGTAAAGCACTACATCTGTGAAGACACAAGATGTCTGCCTGTCTTCAAAACCAAAAACACAGTTAATGTAAGAAATATTGCAGAGGGGCACCTGGGTGGCTCAGTCGGTTAAGTGATTTCAGCTCAGGTCATGATCTCATGGTTCATGGGTTCAAGCCCCGCGTCAGGCTTTGTGCTGACAGCTCAGAGCCGGGAGCCTGATTTGGATTCTGTGTCTCCCTCTCTCTCTGCCCCTCCCCTGCTTGCACTCTGTCTGTCAAAAATAAATAAATATTTTTAAAAATTTTTTAAAGAAATATTATTCCAGAAATGAGGCAATTATCCTTTTTCATAATTTCTATTTAGATCTTAAAGTGGTATTCTCCTTCCTTTTTCCTGGTCTACATTCCTTTCCATAATCAAACATTGATTTTGTGCTAATATTGTGTGCTGGTACTAGAGCTGTAAGGAAATCCTAAAACAGATTCCACCACAGACTGGGACTAAAAATAAAGTTTCAGGGATCTCCACTGAAAGAAAGAACCTCAGCCAACTTAAGCCTAGACCAGTGACAATCCACTTAATATCGCTTCTTTGGTATATTGCTTCTTGATGCAGTGGCTAAAACCAATATTGACTGTACCGTCTTAGATTTATATATGCTAGGTTTTTCCTGTGAGCATTTTTTTAAAAATTAATGTTTATTATTTATTTTTTGAGAAAGAGACAGAGAGCAGGGGAGGGGCAGAGACAGACAGAGACACAGAATCTGAAGCAGGCTCCAGGCTCTGAGCTGTCAGCATAGAGCCTGACACGGGGCCCGAACTCATGAATATTGAGGTCATGACCTGAGCCAAAATCAGTTGCTTAACCAACTGAGCCACCCAGGAAGCCCTCCTGTGAGCGTTTTTTAGTGGAATCTCTAATGCCTGATGAACATTACATAACAGTCAGGTCAGCTGTTCAGTAGCATTTCCAACTTTTCAAACTGAAATCAGATTATAGACCTAACGTATTTTGGTTTCAGATTCTCAAAAAGGGAGAGTTCTGAAGGTACAAAGAAATGTGGTAAAAATATAATGAATCTAAAAAACTTGCACATAAGCCTCTGCCTTTTTTCTCTCTCTCTGGGCTTTGCAAGTTAAACATACACACACACACACACACACACACACACACACACCCCTACAGCTGGAATGGTAGACCAATCTTCCCCAATAATCACTCAGCCTAAGTCCAGTCATCTACATCTGGTTGCAGATAAATGAAAAGTCACTGTGAATTATATTTGACATCACAAGTTAATAAGAATAATCCACCAGACATCCATCCTTCTTTGTTCAACATGACCGTGGAGTAGTTTGAGAAGAAGGAACAAGAGCTCTCAACTAAGGTAGTGGTTCCGAATGCGTGCCATGGTACCAGACTGCATAGGTTCAGATCCTGGCTATGCTGGTTGTGATCATAAACTTCAGGCAATTTACCAGACCTATATGTGCCCTGGTTTCCTGAAACATAAAATGAAGTTACCTCCCCTTAGGGTCATGTTTAGGATTACACAAGTCATTACAAAGAATATGCTTAGAAGGCAGGCTGGAATCCAGATAGGGCTTAATAATTGTGAGCACTTATTAATGTATCCAGATGCTTCCAAATAATTTTCAAAGGAGTGCTAATTTTTCCCGTGCCTTAAAGTTTGGAGTGGGGGATGTCGAAAGTCAGGTCTCAAAGTGTAGGAAGTGAGACACCTGCCAGCAATGCCACCACTCTGTACTAACTCAGCTAAACTCTCATATGCTCATGGCTACACAACTGGTGAGTATCAGTTAATGATATACCTCCAAGTTCATTTTAACCTGGTATCAAAGCTGAAGCCCACAGGATGCACTTAATGGAGAAGCTCCAATCTCTGCCGAAGCAGGAGAGGAGAGCCCTTTAAGAGTTTATGAAACCAGGGTGCCTGGACGGCTTAGCCGGTTAAGCGTCTGGCTTTTGACTTCGGCTCGGGTCACAGTTCGTGGGTTCGAGACGCACAGTGGGTTCTGCACTGGCAGTGCAGAGCTTACTTGGGAATCTTTCTCTCTCCTTCTCCCTCTGCCCCTCCCCTGCTCGTGTTCTCTCTCTCTCTCTCTCTCTCTCTCTCTCAAAAGAAAAAGAGCCTATAAAACCATGTGCCTCCAGCAGGGGGTGGGGGTGGGGTGATTCTGCCTACTATATAAACCTGACTGTTCATCTTGTCAGAGTTAAATTGTACTAAAGTATAAGCCTCTCCCTCCCTCCACCCCAGGTGTTCTCTGATTCTAATCTGGCTCTCTGAAAAAGTTCAGGTCTAAGCCTGAGCCTAGGAAACCTGATGCCTTCTCTTGGGGTGCCTGGGTGGCTCAGTCGGTTGAGTGTCCAACTTGCGGTCTGTGAGTTCGAGCCCCGCATCAGGCTCTGTGCTGACAGCTCAGAGCCGGGAGACTGCTTCTGATTCTGTGACTCCCTCTCTCTCTGCCCCTTCCCTGCATGCTCTATATCTCTCTCTATCTCAAAAATAATAAACATTAAAAAAAAAAGAAGAAAGAAACCTGATGCCTTCTCAAAAAAGAAAATGGGGGAGGAAAAAGCAAACCCTGTCATGACTCATTTTCTTTTTTGGTATTATTTAAAGACATGCAAAGCCTAGAGAAGCTCCTAAGAGATGCTGTAATCTATGGCCAGCCTCGAATCCGCAGAGCTTGGAAGAAGATTCTCATCCTAGTTGAGGGCATCTACAGGTATGTAAATCACCTGAGATGTTTGCACACAGTGGGGCCTGTAGCAAGCTAACAAATGAGGAAAGGCTGACCTCTCCTAGCTAAATGGAAAAACAAGTTAGGTATTAGGTATTATGGAGAGACCTGAGCCAGAGCTACCAATGTGAGCTGTCAGCCTTGGGTCACCTATCTTTTCAATGTCTGTACATATGGCAGAATACCTTGGAGGCTGGATGCTTGTGAAGGTGTCCTCAGAAATGCCCTTAGAGGGCATTGCAATAATTCTTTCCACTACCTTTCACTGGCCCACAACTTCAAAGGCTTTTGCTGGCTGGGTTATTCAACATCAGAATGCTTCTTGCCTTCTATGGCTATAGTAGATATGGCTGCTACGTACCCAGATGCTTCTAACTAGACAGTACACACAAACTCCAGTGGCTTGCTGAACTTGGCCAGTTGTTGGCATTAGAATACAAAAACCCTGTGCATCTTCCACAAGATAAGACTAACCTCAAGGGCAATTCCTGATCCAAAGCTGGGAGCGGATGGACTCAGCATCTGAAGGTATGCTCCATTTCCCACCACTTTGAAGCTAAGTGGACAAAACACCCACTAAGCCACTGAGAGCTGCACTTTTATGAGGAACATGGTGGTGGGATTTGCTTCATTCTCTGTCCGAACTGATTACTGACACTAAAATGAAGGATGCCTCCCACCCCTTCTGTTTAATGCCCAAGTCCCTGAGTCAAAGAAACATCATCTCAGAGTGCTCACTCCTAAATCAGCTCTCAAACAATCGTAATGTTGAGAGAATCAAGGGAGACGTTTCTTATAATTACAGAAAAGTGAACAATATTAAACAGAAGGGAATGAGAGCTTAACTTCCCTGCAAGGAGAAGTGTGTTTGCAAAGGAAACTTGAGATCTGATAGAGCTCTTCATTCAGCCAGAGTGCAAATCGTTCCTGTTCCATGAATAGATAAACCAGCAGCAGAAGAAATGTGTCTTCATCCCTTTTGGAAAAAAAGAAGTACTTTCTACTAAATGTAAAATAATAATAATAATAATAACAACAACAACAATAATAAGCCAGATATCATTTTGTTTTTTCTCTAGTCCTTACTGCCCCAGGGGTTGGTGTTCTGGGTGTTCTCAGTGCTTCTGTGGGGTTGCAAAGCTGGTATTTCACGTTTTCAGTAACCCAATGTATGCAGTACCTCCTCAGGTCAGCCCCCAGACCGTGTCTTCTTTGTGAAGTCTTTGCAATCACCTTAGAGCAGCATTCTCAACCAAGGTGATTTCTTCCCCGCAACCCACCTCTACTCTGGACACACTTGGCAATTGTCAGTTGTCGCAACTTTAGTACTACTGGCATCTGGTGGGCAGAGGCGAGGGATGTTGCTAGACATCCTACAGTGCACAAGGTAGGCCCTTACAACAGAGGATCACCCTGCTCAAAATATCAACAGTGCTGAGGCTGAGGTACCCTGCTGTGGATTAATTCAATTAGTAATTGAATTTAGGGGCTCCTGGGTGGCTCAGCCAGGTAAGCATCCGACTTTGGCTCAGGTCATCATCTCACAGTTTGTGAGTTTGAGCCCCATGTGAGGCTCTGTGCTGAGAGCTCAGAGTCTGAAGCCTGCTTCAGATTCTGTGTCTCCTTCTCTCTCTGCCCTTCCCCTGCTTGCTCTCTCTCTCTCTCTTTCTCTCTCAAAAAAAACCCAAAATAAACATTTAAAAAATTTTTTTAAAAATTCAATTTAATTAATAATTTACTCACTGGCCTTGAACTTGCTACTTTTGGGAAGTCATCTCCTATGGACTCTGGGCTGTCATAACCTCAGGCACAGGTCTTGCTCCCTTGTGTGATCTGTGCCAGCTGCCAGCTTAGGAGGGGAGCCCTTATCTAAACACCTGTCATTCAGGCCTGGGCTTGCAGGAGCATGGATCAGCTGAGGGAGAGCAGATTGGGCGTCTCCTTTAACCAGAGTTAACCGAATCCAACTGCAAATAAACAAAGCTTAGCTCCACTAAAGGAAAGTTGTGTTTTAAGTACTTTGATCGTGGCTAAAATTAAGTGGACCACCAGCGTTTCACTGTCAACTATTCCCATCAGTTACATAGAGAAACCACTCCAGCAGCAAGGCTTGTTAATGGCTGGGCCCATGTCACACCATGGTCTCAGGAGGGCAGGAGGGCCAGGTGTGGACTTTTGGCTCCACACCGGCATGGCACCAAACCACAACCTGGGATTCACTAGCAATGGTGCCTGCTCTGTTATCTCATACTGTGTAACAAGCCATTTGAAGCATAACGGCTTACACACAGCAATGAGTTAGTATTCCTCACATCGCTGTGGGTTGTCTGGACCAACTGGGCAGTTTTTCTGCTCCACGTGGTGCTGGTTGGGGTCATTCATGGGGTTGCATTCAGCTGGGAGTTCAACTGGGATCTGGAATGTGAAAATGACCTCACTCAGCACTGGCGGTTGACTGAAGTACCTTGTTCCCTTCTCTTCTCTGGAGTGCCTTCTCCATATGTAGGCTCTTCTCACTGAGCAATCAAGCTGGAGCTTCCTTACAACATGGAAGGAACATCTGTCTTCCAAGAGGATGAGAGCAGAAGCTGCTGCCTTTTAATGGCTAGGCCTAGAACCAGTACAGCAAATCTGCTATGCTCTGTTGGTCAAAGTATGGCAAAAGGCCAGCTCAGATTCAAGGGGAAGAGAGAGAGCACCTCTTTTTTTAAAAATTTATTTTTGTTTATTTATTTCTGAGAGAGAGAGAGAGAGAGAGAGAGACAAACAGACAGAGTGTGTGTAGGGGAGGGGCAGAGAGAGAGGGAGACACAGAATCTGAAGCAGGCTCCAGGCTCTAAGCTGTCAGCACGGAGCTCAGCGCAGGGCTCAAACTCACAGACTTCGAGGTCCTGACCTGAGCTGAAGTCAGACGATTAACCAACTGAGCCACCCACATGCCCCAGAGCCCACCTCTTAATGGGAGGATTGGCGCGTGTGTGGAGGGATGGGGAGACTTGCAGGCAGTCTTTGGAGACAATCTACCATAGTGGCTCAGTCATCCTGACATTTATTTATACAATGAAACCTCCACTTTCCATGGACCTCCCTTCACAGGAGCTTTCTTTTATCTCACCCGCACAGAATCTTGTCTTTAAATGAAACTGTGAGCTAAAAGGGCCCATTCAATGCTAGGAAGCAGGGCACCTCTTAGGCCTCGATATTTCCTGGGGCCTCAGTTTCCTCATTTTTAAAACAAGGCTAGCCTAGACTGGAGTTCTGGCACATAGTGGGCATTCTCATTTGCTTCTATCACCAAAAAAATGAAATTATTTCCCACAAGATTTTCCAAAGGGCCAGGGTTAGGAATCAACAGTTCAGAAACACACTTCTACTTTTTAGAGTTGTGTTATAGATACATACCTTGTTGATATCAACACAAAGCTTCCTTTGAAGTTTTACTCCCAGATATATATTTTTTTATCTATTGCTATGGTTTGCCACCATGGGCAAAGTCCCCCCACCACAAAAGCCTCCCATGAGTCCATTTTTTTTTTCATAATTCCTAAAAAGAGCATTCAGCCAAATCAGACAGTTTCAGGTCTGGTATCAAGGCAGGCAGGTATCAAGGTAGGAAAAAGCTAGATACCAAGTCTAAGAAGTCCATAAACTCCACAAAAGCAGTTATGAGAATGATAATTATAGTAATTAATAGTAATGACAATAATAATGCCACCATCCATAAACCATCTAAGTCTCATTATCTATATAGAGAATATGGAGGAGCCAGGGTTTGGAGGAAGGCCCAGGCCCTGGGTTCAAATCCTAGTGTTGTCACCTACAGCGCTGTGTCCTTCATAGGGTTCTTTTGTAAATATTAAATAAGATCATAGGACCAGTTCCTGGCAGAAGCCCAGCCCACAGTAAGTCCACAACAAGGGCAGCTGTCTCCATCATTAAATTTATTTTCAGTCGAGGAAGTTGCAACGTGGAAAACGGTAAGCTGTCTGCAGAGTGAAGCTGTTTGCTCTTCACCCAGCTGGAGAATGGATGTCAGGGGAAGGAGCTCACATTTATTATGTGTCTGCTACTTACTAAACACGTGGGCTTACTCCTTGCTCCCCATGTGTGATTTTGAGTAAGCCTCCCCTGTACATTTTTTATAAAGCATTTTATATCTATTTTTAAAGGTTTATTTATTTTTGAAAGAGCACGAGAGGGGGACAGAGGATCTGAAGTGGGCTGCGTGCTGACAGCACAGAGCCCAAGGTGGGGCTTGAACTCATGAACTGAACCATGAGACCATGACCTGAGCCAAAGTCAAACACTCAACTGACTAAGCCACCCAGGTGTCCCCCCAGTATTTTGATGTCACTGTGAAGATGAAAACACTCGACTCAAGGCAGATGGCTGAGATGAGAGAGAGCCAGGGTTCAAACCAGGCAGCCCTGCTGGGACAGAGACCCCATATCAACAAGGGAGTCCATTCACGTGTCCCCATCCAACGAAGTAAACACAGAAAAGGTGAAGTCATCCATGTGGCCTTCGCCATTTACCTACCTAGGGTTCAGTTTCTTCATCTGTAAAATAGGGAGATTGAAACTTGAAATATAAAGTTCCATGAGTTCATGATTTGGGGCTTAAAAGTACAATCGTATTTTAGCGTTCTCATCTGCTTTCTTTTAAGTATTGTTTTAAAGTCAGACTCTTCTAGTTTTGTGTCTCTGAAAAGTCATTGTGGTTGAGAAATCTCAAAACTATTAAAAAATCTACTAAAGGGGCACCTGAGTGGCTCAGTTAAGTGTCCAACTCTTGATCTCAGCTCAGGTCTTGATCTCAGGGTCATGAGTTCAAGCCCCACATTGGGTTTCATGCTGGGCATGAGGCTTACTTTAGATAAAAAAAAAAATGAGAAAATAAAGAATATATATACACACACACACACACACACACACACACACACTAGAGAAGGGCAGCGGGTCCCAAATAACCTGGGATATAATCTAGTATAACTAGAGCCCAAACTTCCAAAATAAAAAGTATTAAGAAATAATAACTGGGGCGCCTGGGTGGCGCAGTCGGTTAAGCGTCCGACTTCAGCCAGGTCACGATCTCGCGGTCCGTGAGTTCGAGCCCCGCATCGGGCTCTGGGCTGATGGCTCAGAGTCTGGAGCCTGTTTCCGATTCTGTGTCTCCCTCTCTCTCTGCCCCTCGCCCGTTCATGCTCTGTCTCTCTCTGTCCCAAAAATAAATAAACGTTGAAAAAAAAATTAAAAAAAAAAGAAATAATAACTAGCCCTTCCAGAAAATACATATGTAAACAAATGTTTAAGTCTCAGAATATCATTTCCTCTAAGGACGTAAGCCATTCTCCTGCCCAAATTAATGTAAGTTTAAGGATTGAGAACTTTAACCTATGGTTTAAACAAATAAAGAAAAAAGAAAAAGAAAGTACTTTATTTTTAATTAGTCTTAGCTCCTTTCTTTTCCTCTCTTTACCTTCTTTTCTTCCTTGGATTATGCTTTGGGCCTGCCAAGGAGATTTTTCCACCATGTAAGTTGGCAAATCAGTGGTTTAATGACCAATCCTGCCAATGGATAATATGCTTTATATGTGGAGGAGAAGGTGGTGAGAGGGAGATTTCAAAAAAGAGTCTTGTCACTTAGCTAATACATTATGTAACAGAAAAGATATAAAGAAATTATTCACTAGCTTGCTGGTTTAAGAATAATTCAGGTCCTTTCACAGAGCTTCAAATGAACGGGTAGAATTATCTCTACCTACAGTTGTATTTTAGTTGTTTTTCTTTTTTTGAAGTCTCTGAAACACAACCTTCCATTCAGGAAGAAAAAATAAAACACTTCATTTTTGGCAGTGTTTTTTGACGGCAATTTATAGGAATCACACAGATAGCCTTTTTTATGCATGCACAATCTCAATATCCCACTATAGGAAAAGGTTCGATTCAAATTTGGTCACACTGAGAAAATGAAAACTTAGTGCGGGTGAATATAACTCTTTATAAAAGCCGAGTTCTCCCTAGGACCCATGTGTGCCCTGCATTAACTCCAGAAATCAGCAGTATTGTAGAGTCATTAATCTTAGAGGAAGAAATATAAACCAGGTGGGCAGACTCCTAACATCAGCTAGACCAGCCCCAGCGAAGGATAGCTAATTAGCTGCCTTGAGTGTCTGCAAACTGTTCAGCATTAACTCTGGCTCCTGCCAAATTCGGTTCCAGAACAAAGAATGGCTCTTTGTGACATGGCAGGTTTTTAGCATAGTTGTGTTACCAACTTATAACATGTTAAAGATGAGAAGTAGATTCTAGAATTTTGAGGGCATATAGCCATTTATTATGTATGACACCCATATGCCTCTCTCCTAGAAGATTCGACACAGAGTATTGTCAAGGGCTACCAATTTCTCGAGTTGGGCCTCACTGCAACCATTTTCTCCTAAGCTCCTCCTAAGAAAAAGAATGACTCAACGAGTGCTCATTATGTGTCAGACACTTCACAAGCATTATTTCTAGGCTTCCTTAAAAAGACCTTATGAGCAGGGTTCCATCATCATGCTTGTTCTATGTGAAGCAAAGAACATCACGTACGTTGCCCAAGTCCTCAGCTGGGAAGTGGTGTGGCTACAATCTAAGCTTAGTCAGATGACCTTACCTTCTACTCTCAATGCAAACCATGTGAACAAGCAATTAATCTAAGAAAATACTGGAATTAACTTACAAACTTATATAAGAGAAAATGACTGTATTTGTTTTCCATTTCATGAAAATCTGAAAACAGCCATTCAGACTGGCCTTGTGAAAAACACAAATGCAGTAAACTGGCTTCATTAAAATTACCAACTTCTGCTCTGCAGAAGAGCATGCCACGAGAACAGGAAGACAAGCCAGAGACTGGGAGAAAATATTTGCAAAAGATAGATCTGATAAAGGACTGTTATCTAAAATACACAAAGAACTCTTAACACTCACCAGTAAAAAGCAAACAACCTGATTAAAAAGACCTTAACTGACACCTCACCAAATAAGATACATACATGGAAATTCACATATGAAAAGATGCTTCACATCATATGTCATCAGGGAAATGTAAATTAAAGCAACAAGATACCGCTACACATCTGGTAGGAGGCCAGAATCTGGAAAAAATGACAACAGTAAAATGCTGGTGAGGATGTATGTGCCACAACAGAAAGACTTATTATACACTGGTGCTGGGAATGCAATATGTATAGCCACTTTGGAGGACAGTTTGGTGGTTTCTTACAAAATGAAACATATTCTTACCATACAATCCAGCAATCATGCTCCTTGGTATTTACCCAAAGGAGTTGAAAATGTGTCCATACAAAATCCTGAAAGTGGATGTTTATAGCATCTTTATTCATAATTGCCAAAACTTGGAAGCAACCAAAATGTCCTTCAAGTCAGAGGATGAATAAGTTAACTGTGCTACATCCAGACAATGGAATGCTATTTGGCACTAAAAATGAAATGAGCTCTCAAGCCATAAAAAGATATGGAAGAGACTTAAATGCATATTAATAAGTGAAAGAAGCCAATCTAAAAAGTCTACCCAGCGCATGATTTCAACTATATGGCATTCTGGATAAGGCAAAACTCTGGAGAGAGTGAAAAGATCAGTAGTTGCCAGGGATTGGGTGGGGAGAGGAACAAATAAGCAGAACACAGTGGATTTGGGGGGCAGTGAAGATAGTCTGTAAGATATCCTAAGAATGGGTACATGTCCTCATACGTTTGTCCAAATTTACAGAATGCACAACACCAAGAGACAACCCTCATGTTAACTCTGGACTTTGGGTGGTGATGATGTGTTGTGATGTTACAACACATTTGTAACAAAGGCATTGCTCTGGTGAGGGATGTTGATAATGGGGAAAGTTATGCAGATGTGGGGCAGGGAGTGCATGGGAAATCTCTGTACCTTCTGCTCAATTTTGATGTGACCTTAAAACTGCTCTAAATAAGAAAGGCCTTTAAAGAAACCAAAAGTACAAATCCTGCACTTGATGATCATTATACTCCCTCCAGACCAACACTACTTGGCCTGGGCAACTGCACAACCAGCTGGACTGTTTTGACTGAATCGATCTGACACTTAAGTTTATTTTTGTAATGCATTAAATTTAATAAATAAACTAATTAGGAAGAAGGGAGAAGTTCAACTTTCTGTTTGCATCAATCGATTAGTTCTTGAACTAAATTGAAGGGTTGCTTGAGTTGTTTGACAAGCTCCTTTGTGTGGTGAGGGTGAGAGTCTGTGTGTTTTCATAGAACTCGCCTGTCAGTGCAGTCAAAACTGTGTGTGGTATAGACACAGCTCACCAAGTGTTCTGACAACTGATTAAAGCCAAAAGTTCTTTTCAATCCACTGAGTTCCAAAGGTGCCATGTAAATATGAATTTTACTTATTTATTTACTTCATATTTTTCCCTTTGCTGGAGGACTTGAAGTGATTTTGCAATTTACAATACCATGAAAAATTAAGCACTTAGGACTAAAATTAAAGGGTTCATCTATGGCAGTGGTTCTCAAAGTGTTGTTCCCAACCAGCGGTAGGATATCTCCTGGGAGCTTGGTAGAAATACAAATTCTCAGCCCACCCCAAATCTGCTAAATCAGGATCTCTGTGGGGAGTTGGAGGGAGGCAGTAATCTGTGTTTTAACAAATAATTCAGGGGATTCTGATGCTCACTCAAGAATGAGAACCATTGGCCTAAAGGAATAAAAAGATGGGACACTACCAGATACCTTAAATAAGCCCTTGATTTCCAATAAGCACTGAAGAAGAGATCCTAAGAACTTTCTATGGTGCTTTTATTAATACTATGTGTCTTAAGCAGAGTTCTTCTGTGTGTTTTTAATTCTTTCCTTTAATCTTTGGCAATTCAAGCACTGAGTTTAGGTCAGACAGAACTGGTCAAACAGAGAGCAGCAACCTGATAAAGATGGATTACCATAGAGCAATTTAATTAAAACTAGCAAAATACCTAGAATCCAAAATGGTTAGTCTAGTTACACTAGTTGACTTTACAAATAAATTGATCAACAATGCAGGGAGCTAGTTGTTTACTTGGGAATTAGCTGTAACAACTCAAAGCACTTAAATCTACTGAATGTGAATTATACCAATAAAATAATACCAGATTAGCTTTACAAGATTAACAGAGTTATCTTAGCAAAATAGAATATGCCTTAAGAAGAAAGGAATTGCATATCCCTGTCATGGCTGACTGGTGTCAGGGCAGGCTGTCTGAGAAGTACTAGAAGGGAGACCATCACAGAGCTTCCCAAGAAAGTGTACGCAAGTGACAAGCATTTCTCCTTATGCCCTAGCATGGAAGGTTCCATCGTGAATCTGCCCCAGATCGTGGCTCTAAAGAAGAAATACAAGGCTTACCTCTACATAGACGAAGCTCACAGTATTGGGTCCGTGGGCCCAACTGGCCGGGGTGTTGTAGAATTCTTTGGACTGGACCCTCGAGATGTTGATGTGTTTATGGGCACATTCACCAAAAGCTTTGGAGCCTCAGGAGGTTACATAGCTGGAAGGAAGGTAAGAGAGGGACTCCCTGTGTCTATTTAAAGCCTGAACACTCTGGGGACACAGTCTGCAGGGCTTCTCTGGATTCCGTGAGGACTTCAGTTCACTTCACCACACCTCAATAGATCATGGCAACCCAGATACAGTGGCTTCACAGCCAAGTAGACCCAGAATGTCAAAGAATTCACTCTCTAATAGTGAATAGTAATCACATTGTAATAAAATGACAACACCAGAAGTGTACACAAAGACTTAGTACAAGGAGAGGGATGGTTCACTCTGCAAGGTAGTATCTAAGGAGTCTTAGAATAAATACCAGTCTTGTAGACAAATGATAGGGGAAGGTATCTTTCAAAAAGAGGGAATAATGTATAGCAAACCACAGAAATTGATAAGGAAACGTTACAGAATGAGAAGTAGTTTGGTTTTTGTAGCATGAAAAACATAAAACAGGTAATAGCAACAGTGGGCAAAGGTCAGATTATTAATGAGGTTGACCCTGTGCTACAAGTTCTGGGTTTTAAGAGTTTTAATCAAAGCCATAGTAAGATCAGAAATTCCTTTTCAAGAGATTTTCTCTGCAAAATAATTCTATCCCACATTTTGGATAAGCCATACATCAAATTGTGTCACCCTCTAATATCTTCTTTGTTAAGATTTTATTTATTTATTTATTTTAAGTAATCTCTATCCCCAATGTTGGGCTCGAAATCATGACCCTAAGATCAAGAGTCACATGCTATGCCTACTGAGCCAGCCAGATGCCCCTCTAATATCTTATCTACATGATTTTAAATTCTCACCTGATGGAATCGGACTATTGAGTGTTATCCCTGTTGTTTTAGGGCCAATATCATCAAGGGGATTGCCAATATAAAACAATAAATGTTTAAAAGAAATTAAAGAGAGGCGTGCCAGGGTGGCTCAGTAGGTTAAGCATCCGATTCTTGGTTTGGGCTCAGGTCATGATCTCATTGTTTGTAGGATGGAGCCCCATGTCAGTCTCTGTGCTGCGCATGGAGCCTGCTGAAGATTCCCTCTCTCTCCCTGTCCCCCACCATCTGCCCCTCTCCCCAACTCATGTTCACTTGCTCTCTCTTTCTCAAAATAAATAAACTTTTAAAAAATAATAAAAAATAAAAGAAATTAAAGAGAGGATTTGATTGATAAAGAAGCCTGTTGTCTGCCCTTTATCCAAGTCCTGATAGCTGTCTCATTCAGGCCTACACCTGTCCCAAAGTGACTTATGACAGTGATGTTGGCTTCTCTGAGGAGGCACACTGGGCCCAAAACCAGTGCATGCAGGTGGCATCAACAGTTTCTCCAAAATTCCCAATTCCTTACTCATTACTTACACACAAGAGTTCAGACTCCTGGTAAACCAGTTAGACAAATTAGGGATTGTAGCAGAATACAGTCTATTCACTGAAAGCCCATGATTTAAAACAACAGATTTCACTGTGGTCCCTTACCTTGCCATGAGATGCACAAATGCTTCAAATGTTCAGAGTATTCAGTGGTCTTGACCCTTCAATAAGCATTACTTTCTTCTAAGCTCAAAGCATCGTTTTCCATCCTCCCTCCACTGGCCTTTGGGAATTAGTTTGGTAATGCTAAAAACATAGGGAATGCCTAGGATCTACAAAATTTAGCTAAATCTGGTGAAAGGTTAAACGTTCCCTTCTCAACTGTCGAAGCAAGGGGATCAGAGGGTCTCAAATTTAGGAGGTCCCTTATCCGGGTTACATTGCTTTGTGAGCTTGTGGTTTTGTGATTACTTTAGCAGCAGTTCTGAGCTACAAAATTTTTAACCAAGCGTAACTATGTTTCCTGAACCAAGGGCACCTGAATAAACTGAAGCAAGCATATCCTTGAAATGTTGTCAAATTTGGTAGATGTCACATTTTCCCCCTGGAGTTCCTTCATCTGATATCTGCTTTAAACAAAGACCCCTGACTGGCCTGAAGTCAGGTCCAGCTCACTCGGTTCTCTCTTACTCTGCATCCTAAAGTCAGGAGGACTGTTTTAAAAGTGTATTTGTTCTTATCTATGTAACTCGTATTCATTTGGGACAGACACTGGGCAATTGTGGAAAATTATCATTTATATTAATTGCAATGCAGAAAAATGTTCATTTCCTTGCTCTTTAAAATACTCATTCTCTGCGCGCCTGGATCCAGAGAAGGGCATCATCCTTCCCCCACCCATTTCCTTTCCAGAGGAAAGGTCTTCTCCAGGTCTTCTCCCGCTCCACACTATACACTGCAGTCTCTGAATTTACCACTAGATGGCAGCAAGAATTAGAGCGTGTTTGGCAGAGGTCCATTAGTCCCTACAGAGACTTACTGCCCCAAAAGAGCAAGATGCAAAACCTGAAAAACATAGGGCAGTTTCCAAGACGTGGAGGCCACTTGAGAAAGTGTTTATATGTGCCATTCCCTGATGAGTTCAAAATCGGTCAAATACACACCTGTCTGGAATGGTTTTGGTGAGTCTGTGATAAACTCAGATAAATTGGTTTCCTTCCAACCTGCTATGCCTAAGAGTTAATGGAATTTTGGTATCTGCTTGTCTGTACCTTTAGTTGTTTTTTTTTTTTTAGTTATGTTAATTTTATTTTTTTTAATGTTTATTTATTTATTTTTGAGAGAGAGCATACATGCATGAGCAGGGGAGGGGCAGAGAGAATCTCAAGCAGGGGATTCAGACAGGACGTGGGGCTGGATCCCACCAACTGACCCCAGGAACTGTGAGACCACGACCTATGCTGTAATCAATAATCTGATGCTTGGGGCGCCTGGGTGGCTCAGTCGGTTACGCGGCCGACCTTGGCTCAGGTCATGATCTCGCGGTCCATGAGTTCGAGCCCCGCGTCGGGCTCTGTGCTGACAGCTCAGAGCCTGGAGCCTGTTTCAGATTCTGTGTCTCCCTCTCTCTGACCCTCCCCCATTCATGCTCTGTCTCTCTGTGTCTTAAAAAAAAATTAAAAAAATAATAATCCGATGCTTAATCAACTGAGCCACCCAGGTGCCCCAAGTCATATTAACTTTAAATTACGTGTGGTTTCCATTTAACTCATGGTTTTCAATCCTCTGGATTTTGGATTATTTTTGCAAAAAAAAATTTTCACTTTGACTTTGTTTTGAATTAAGATTTTTAATTGATAGGTCATAGGATTGGACAAATGCTAACAGTTTTAATTTGAAAGAAATCTTCCCACTTACCTATTTAAATAATTAGAAGAGTTTTCAGAGTTTAATCATATTTTCTCCCGGATATTTTGCAGTGTATACTTCAGTTTGGGGGTGTACTGCAAAATATCCAGGATTCTAACCTTTGAGTACAAAAGCAACAAAATTTACCCCTAAGAATGTTAAAATGCACACACTAGAACTTTACATTTTTCTGAATCCCTAATAATTTCAATTTCACTATGTTCATGGGGTTCTTAGTGAATCTTGAGATTAGAAAATAATTACTTGGGTCAAAATATCTAGAAAAAGGTACAACTGTCTGGCTCTCTTTTTAAATGTCAGTGTTAGGGTTAAAAGTAGAGAGACTATGTTCCTAATAGCAGTTTCTAGGAGGCTCTAGAAGTCTTTGTGGAGTTGATCAAAGTCAGGACTACAGTCTTTGTTAGCCACCAGACATGTCACAGAAAGAAAAGTGTTTGGAAACAAGGGGAGAAAAAAATGATTTGGTGCTAAGATAGTATCACTGAGAGTAAAGATTCTGTCTTGGCCTCAGGCTTGCTGTCAGAGAATGTCCGACAAAGTCATCTCTGCTTGTTGTAATTTACTGCCCTGGCCTCGACCTTCTCTCCCCGCTTTAGGGAGACCTCCCAAATGGTCTCTCCAGAGCCAGCAAGATTTTGCTATTTTTTTCACTTTGAGTTTAGAACTGCTGTAGATGATCTGTGAGCAACCCAACTTGGAACATTCTGTCCTTTCAAGACCTTTGAGGTATCAGATAATGACTTCTCTCCACCTGTTAGAGCCTGAGCTGATGGGGCTAGGTTTCTTATTTTTGTTTTTTAATGTGTGTGTCGATCCAGTTGCTAAGGAGGTGTGGTCAACACTGAAGACCCTGATTCTGAGGGGTCCAAATATGTCTCAGGCATGGATCCTGAGTCCCCTTGCATGCCTGCTGCTAACCACTGGCTTTCATAGTCTCCATGGGCTGAGAAGATTGCAAGCAAGTGAAGAAAAGGTAGCCTTAATGATTGATAGATGGCAGGGCTAGAATTCTGGAGGAGGGAAGTCTGACAGGGCAGCCAAGTTTGGGGTGAGCGTTAGCCCCAGAAGCCTGTGTGCCAGACAAAGGCAGGCCTCTTGCAGAAGCTAGCTCTGCCCTGTCTGCTCAGCCCTGGCTATATTTAACAGCCCTTTGAAGTAAATGGGGGTCATGGTATGAACACCGAGATGTTTATTCTAAGAGCCTCCTGTCTGACTTCCTCAGCAAACTACCCTTGCCCTTGAACTCCAGGCCTATGGGTAGAGAAAATAATCAGGGTTTTGAACTTACAAAAAAGACTTGGAAACCTTGGTAGGAGGAGACCTCTCACCCACCCTGAAGGAAGACATAACCCAGACTTTCCTTGAAAAGACCAAAGCAAACTCTTAATTCATGGCTCCTGGTGCCCAGTGGGGGAATGAGAAGAGGGAACCAGAAACCAGGCATCAAGACCTTCCTTGATGCTCAGCAGAAGTTACTTAAAGAGCCCCACTTTCTGAACCACACAAGAAAACTAGTGCTGTCCACAAACTAAGACCTTCAGAGGAAGTGGACCCAGTCTAAAAGAAATAAGATGGTGGGCAAGACAGTCTTAATGTTAAAAGGGAATGATAACTGCTTTGACGAGGCATTTATTCAAACTAAGAATGCACATGACCTTGGCTTTATGAAATTTCCCAATTTGGAAAGGAAAATTAGGGGCTGAGGACATTGAGAAGAGCCCTTTAGGGACGCAAGAAAGCTTTGTTTTGTTTCTTTGTCTGATCTTTGTCAGTGATGCCCCAAAATGAAGAGAATGTTTCTATTCTTATTCCTAAGCATACAGCTTAGTTACCCTCTATATACCCTATATACTTCAGGGACCCTCCCCATCCTTCCTCACTCCCTAAAACCCCTCTTCTTTTCATTAGATCATCAGTATTTACCAGGCCCCTGCTAGGTACCCACCATTCTGGACTTTAGAAGAGTGTTTAATCCATCCCTGCTCTCAAGGGGGTCTCACTCCCCTTGGAGAAACAAGAGCAATAGCCCCAAAGAATTTTGAGACTGATGTGATTCGGTCTGTAGTTTAGTGCTGTTGACACTTGAGTATATTAGGGATTCTTCCCACCTCCCCCCAAAAAGGAGCAATCTGTGGATCAGGGAAAGTACCACAGTGAAGTACAAGTGAAGGTGGTAGTCTCTGTGCTCCCCTGCCCGCCTCACCGCATGCCAGGCCAGCCCCTCTGGTCTGGAGAAGTATTGTAGTGTGGTGCTAAGGGTGGGGATTCCAGAGCCAGGCCGTTTGGGTCCAAATCCTTGTTATCCAACCATGTTTTGGTTGGATAATGAGCCACCCAAGCACATCTTTAAGGATTTTTTAATTTTTTTTCATTTATTTTGGGGGGGTGCAGAAAGAGAGGGAGAGAGAACCCCAACAGGCTCTGTGCTGTCAGCCCAGAGCCCTATGCGGTCTCACAGACCGTGAGATCATGACCTGAGCCGAAATCAAGAGTTAGACACTTAAACTGACTGAGCTACCCAGGTGCCCCCTAGGTACTACATATATATTAACTCATTTAATTTTCATAATGGCCCTGAAGTTATCATTACTATTATCTCATTTTTCAGAGAAGAAAAGTAAAACCCAGAGAGATTTAGTAACTTGCCGATGGTCACACATCAGTAAGTGGCAGAGCCAGGATTTGAACCCAAGCAGTCAGGTTCCAGAGCTTGTCCTGTAACTCCTTGATCATGCTTCCCTTCAAGGGAATAACTTTGTTGTGGGAAATTTTCCCTCTACTCCTGACTGACTCTTTATGCTTTGCTGATAAGATGCCGGCCTCATTCCTAATTTTAGCACACGCCCATGCCTTTCCCTTCCTCTGCATCTGTCCAAATCCATCCATCCTTCAAGGCCAGATCACCTCCTTGAAGCAGCCCCTTCCAGCCTTAGTCCAAATGAGCCCCCATCATCCTGTCACCTGTGCCCTACCCACTCTCTCCTACTCAGCTTCCCCAGCATTGTCAGGAGGCACCAACTCTCAACAGAGAAAGAAAACCTTTGATGTTGCTCATGGAGCAGCACTGAGCATAATGCTGTGAAGAACAGCCTGGCTTCAGCTACCCTGGAAAATGACCACCTCTCTCTCTCTCTCTCTGTCTCTCTCTCTCTCTCTCTCCCTCTGAGCTGCACACTCTCCACCCCCACTCCTGTCCCCCAATCCTCCAGAGTGAACTTTCCAAATACTGTGTGGCCAATGCTTTAAGTCAGGCCATCATGATGCACATACTCTTTGACTATGGTGAAAACCCACCCAACTGCCTGTATGAGATTCACTAAACAAAAGCATAGATGGAAACTTAATTTTAATTTTAATGTAAGTGGATAATGGCTACCAGGGACTAGTCTTTATATCTTCCTTCTCTTCTTAGGCTCCCATATCTAGAACAGAGCCTGGAGCAAGTCCTTGTACAAATTTGCTGAAGGAAAAATGAAAG
The DNA here is from genome assembly GCF_022837055.1 of Prionailurus viverrinus. Classification (NCBI taxonomy): domain Eukaryota; kingdom Metazoa; phylum Chordata; class Mammalia; order Carnivora; family Felidae; genus Prionailurus; species Prionailurus viverrinus. The sequence continues at coordinate 38,772,406 of NC_062563.1, forward strand.
CAGAGAAGAAGGCCCCGGGGGTAGGGAGAAGAAAGAAAAGGGACAGGAAAGGATAAGAAAGGATAGGGAAGGGAAGAAGGAAATACTTAGGAATGGAGAGGAGAAAAAGATTTAAATGGAGAATTTGAAACAAAAAAGGGAATCAGAGTAGAAGGAAGAAACAAAAGAAAGAAATGAGTATGAAATGAAGGACAATAGAAAGAAAGTTGGGGAAGAAGGATGATGGAAGAGGAGATTTAGAATGAAGGACACATTGAAGGAGGCAGGAAGGGACAGAATGGAGCTGCTAGTGTCCCCCATGGGCCAGGTAGGTGCATCACATCATCAACCACCTGTGAGATGGGCCGTTCACTTTACTGAGGAAGATGAGCTCAGAATGCTTAAAACAGTGGGACCCCTGAGTGGCTCAGTTGGTTGGGCGTTCGACATTGGCTCAGGTCATGATCTCACAGCTTGTGGGTTCGAGCCCACATTAGCCTTGCTGCTGTCAGGGCTGAGCCAGCTTCCGATCTTCTGTTCCCCCTCTCTCTCTCTGTCCCTCCCCCACTGGCACTCTTCCTCTCAAAACTAAATAAAACATTAAAAAATTTAGAAAAAAAGAATGTTTAAAATGCTTGTGAACAACCATAGTACCCATTCTCCAAGCGAGATGGAAAAGTGAAGGGTGGGCACAGTCCCAGGCTTAGGGGTGGAAATGGGTGTTTAGGAGGAGATGGGTCTGCCCAAAGCAGGGATTTACCCAGTTCACCTTATGAGGGAATAGATCAGAAAAGACCCCTCAGTGGGATTCTAAACTGTCTCCTCATCTTTGAAGAGAAGGTGGCTGATCCTTTTCTGACTCATTGCTAATTTGAGAACTATCATCAGCCCACTAGCTCTTCTGCAGAGCATCCTGAGGGTCCTAAGCCATGAGCCAGCACAGGTGGACTAGTGGATGGTCCAGTCAGTCAATACTGAGCACCTCCAGATGCAAGCTTATGGCCCTCCCCACTGTGGCGTCGTGTTATAGGAGCTTCTTAAGGCTTTCAGCAAGCTTACCTGGGACCTTCTATTTGGCCTCAGGAGTCAGGCATGCAAGCAAAGAGTCATTCCTATCACTAAAGACCAGCATCTGCAGTGGGTCAGCACTCCAAATAACGTTGCACAAAAATTGCAATAGCTGTCTGCTGACCAAGGCATAACCAGAGTCTATCTGGTCCTCATGTATAATCTGGTTTAATTTCCCACCTCTCCCTTCTGCCACTCCCTTTTCTTCTTTATCTGTCTTGATTCTTTACAACCATTCCTCCTCTTCACTGAAGCCCTCCCTCCCCATCTCCTCCTCTTCACTGAAGCCCTCCTTTCCACTCTGCTCCCACTAGCAATACCCATCCCTGTCTTCCGAAGTCTTATCACCCTATTGCATATACAGGTTTGCACGTCCTGTTACTTTTCCTCCCATTACTTTTCCCTGGGCACAATCTAATGTTGTAGGCTCAAGGGCAAGAAGCGCATCCTGTATTCTTTGGAGATTCCTGCATACAAAGCCAGTGCTCCTACGTGCTAGGTATTCAACAAATGTTTGGGAAATCGTTTTTCCTTTACACATGTGGTTTTGCCTTACAGACTTTAACTCCGAATTCTCAGCATCCCACTTTTGTATGCCATGTAGGTTTTTGAGGGAGAGACTAAGAAGAAGAGATAACACAAAATAAACCGTTTGGTGATTCCCCCTTGAAAATCAGACCACATTCGAGAATCAAATGTCTTGTCCTATGGTAGGTGGGGAGGGGATGAGATATAATTCTCACCGCAAACACTGAGACTTATTTGCCTTCTTTTGGGGCTTACTCTTTTATTAAAGGACCTTGTGGATTATTTACGAGTTCACTCACATAGTGCTGCTTATGCTACATCCATGAGCCCACCGATAGCAGAGCAAATCATCAGATCAATGAAATTTATCATGGGACTGGATGGAACCACACAAGGTAAGAGGGTATGAGGGGAGCACAACTCCCATAAATCCTTCCTTAAACTTCTCTCTGTCTCCCTTCTGCCTTATCAATCTGCCCCCTTCTCAGATATATACCTTTGTCTTCACCCAACTTGTAAAATCAATTTGTACAAACCCAATTTGTACGTGATATATAATACCCCATAGTACAAAAATACACTAGCACACACACAAAAAAGAAAGAAATGCTTTTTTTTAAGCAAAGAAAACTTTCTAATTCACCTCTTAACATGATCTGCAAAGTTGGATAATTTTGTATGATCAGTTCCGTTAAAATGAAGCAAACAGCGGTATGTGTTTGCCTGTGCCTGCTTGGGACCGTCACTTGTGTTTCCCTGGAAACAAGCCAGAGGTTGGGCAGGGGTTGGTTACCACTGCCCACTTGAGGATATGTGGACAGAACACACACGACAACTTCCCAGTCATTTTGCAGACATTTGGGTCACCACAGCCAAAGTGTGTTTCTTTGCTCAAGCCAAAGGAGCTTAATCGTCTCTTTGAAAACTTGTTTCATCAAAGCCTTTTGGAACTCTCCTTCTATCTCTTAGATACAGCTTACAGAGCTTCTACTACATATCACAGTGGGGATACAATGATGAATAAGGCAGTCTTGCTGCCAGGCAATCGAGTGAGTGCATTTATGGAAGTAGCAGATTATCCTGGCCCCAGGACTGGTCCCTGAGCCATAAAATCCATGTGCCCCCCCCCACCTCCCAGCTGGTGGGAAGCCTTCCATTGTTGAGTGCAACCTTCCAAGCCTCCTGCTTCAGTACAAGCATGGGGAGATCCATTTCCCAATTTTATTAAAACAGCAGAGTACTTTATTCACATACAAATTTTACCCAGAAGTCTCCTATATACAACAGATGGGAACAGGGCTGAGCTGGTTGAAGTTGTGTCTCTACCTACCTTCATGCTGGCAGCCCCCGAGGTCCTAGTGCTCCCTAGGACACTGGTTTGAAAACCCCCGAGATAGACCTTTCCTTTTCACTAAAACAGGAAAATGGCTTGCAGAAAGATTTTCTTCTTCCATGTAAAATGCAGTGATTGATTGTTCCCCAAAGTCTCTTCCAACCTTGTCTTTGGGTTTTTATGATTCTGTCTCTTGTTGAATCGTCTGCGTGCAAAGGAAATAAAAATCCAATCTAGGGAGTCCATGTGGTGCAATGGTTAAAGGCATAAACTGAAAGCTGCTACCTGGATGTGACTCCTGGGATGCTATTTACTCTTGCTTTAACAAGTGATTTAACTTATCTGTTCACCTCTGAGCAAGTTTACCTCCCAATGTGTCGTTCCTCCCACTGTAAAATTAGGAAAATAATATTGATTGAGCTCATGTTTCTGTGAAAATTAGGTAAATTAAGATATATAAAATTCTTAAAATTATGTCTGAAAACAATTATTTTGTGACCATCTTATAATTGCTCACTACTGTTATTTGCTATTATTATTGAGGTGTTCAAATCTCAGGTGATAAGTATTTGGACCACATAGAGGGATGCTGTAGGAAAGATTCTTATGATGGAAGAGAGGTAAGACTAGATGTCCTCCAAGGCCCTGGATTAGTCAGGATAAGAAAAGTTATGCCACCATAACAAATAAACCCTGAAAATCTCTATGGCTTCCTGGAACCAAAGTTTAGTTCTTGCTCATGCCAAGTCTAATACAAATAGACAACTCTCTGCACAGCTGTCCTCCATGGGGGCAGTGACTCAGGCTACTTGTAGCCTAAGGCTTGGCAGTCTCCTGGTAGAGAAAAGAGGAACATCCGCCTGGAAGAGACACTTACCACCTTGCTTATAGTCCTTTGGCCAAAACTAGGCATATGACCACACCCAAATTTGTGGGAGAGGGAGTTAGTAAATTAAAGGATATGGCAGAGATAAGCAGATAATCTTTCAACCTTTTAAAACCAAAGCTAGAAATAGAGTTGCTCCCATGTGAGCTGTCCTAGTTGCATGAAAAAACTGGTCTGGCACCTCTGGCTTCTCAGGAAGCTATATTGATGATCTTCCTGAACTTCATGCATTTCTTAATGGAAAACAGTTGTTTGAAATTTAAGCTAAAATACGAGTTAAATGAATTGTCCTACAGTGACAAAAATGGTATTATTTTAAAGTTGAATAACTAGGAGGGGTGCCTGGGGATACCTCAGTTAAGTGTCTGAGTGTTGGTTTTGGCTCAGGTCATGATCTGGTGGTTCATGAGTTCGAGCCCCACATCAGGCTCCACACTGACAGTGCAGAGCCTGCTTGGGATTCTCTCTCTCTCTCCCTCTCTCTCTGCCCCTCCCCTCCTTGTGTTCTCTCTCTCATGTAATGAATAAACTGAAAGAAAGAAAGAAAGAAGAAAGAAAGAAAGAAAGAAAGAAAGAAGGAAGAAGAAGAAGAAGAAGGAAGGAAGGAAGGAAGGAAGGAAGTTATCCAAAAATTAGGAGCACTAATTTCTTAAACCTTTTAGTGTATATGCTCTCAGAGTCAGTTAATTTACATGTACCCAACCTGATAATCATTTCCTTGCCTCCTCTGGATTGGTTTACCTCTTCATCACAGACAGAACTCACTCTGTTTATCTGATCACAGATGAAAATCTGCAGAAAAACCACATTGAAAGATTTGATCATTTGTTCTTTGATAGTCTTCTAGCATCAATTTTTCTTCCTCTGAGGTGGGAGATATTTCCCTTGGTTCTCTCTCTTAGCCTTCTAATTAATTAGTTGGTTATTATTCTTTTTACCTCCCAGTTAAACTTTCTCACTTTACTCCTTCTGCCATCTTAATAGGGAAAAGAAAGAAAAAAGAACAGAGAAGGCAATGTGTGGTGTCTGTTTACTAAGAGCCAAGATGGGAGGACCCAAGGGGAAAGACAGGACAATTTCTTTTCAAAGGGATGAACAAAGGAAAGTAGTAGAAAAGAAAATTGACAGAATCATCAGCCAAGTTTCAGATGGTTCTGCCTGACACATCTTTTGAAGAATTCAAAGGCACCAGTGAATATTCATGCTGGCCTCATTTACAACAATGCCTGCTTTAAATGAAATGAATAGGACAGGTTGGGAATATTGCATTAACTCACCCCTTTCTGCTGAGATATACCGACACTCGGGGTAAAGTTGCCCGGAGCTCAAAGGGATGTACTATGTCATGCCAGAGCTGCCTTACAGGATCTGAGAAAGAGAGCCAGGCTCTGAGCCTTCATCTTTGGCCCACTCCACTGCAACTGTGATTGGAGCCTTTCAAGGCTTTGTTTCAGGTTGAGTTTGGGGAGCAGTTGGCCAGATCTGTCCCTTGATGAATATCTTCACTTTAATCTGCAATGCAAAGCCATAGGCTTCAAAGAGAGGCAAGCTACAGGAATAAGGTCAGTGTTCCTTTGAAGCCAAAGTTCAAAGATGAAATAGCAGTCTCAGTGAAATGACAATGTTTATGCACAGCCACCTTCACTCTGCAGCCAGGCTGCTCCTGGAGTTAATGCACACAGAGGGGCTGCAGGCCATGCATGCATTCCACATGCACCAAGGCCCTTTTAATCTCCTGGCCTGTCACATCGTGCTGCACAATAAGCCCAAAGTGGAGATTTGGTTTCTCCATCCTAATGGTGGTTGGGTGGTCCATAAGCCAAGTCGATGCTGTAAGCCCCTTAAAGGCAAGAAATGTGTCTTGAATTAATCTGGTGTTCCTGTGAGTGTCAGACCCGGTGCTCGGCTTAATAAATACGTCATGATTCACCTTCCATCTCACTGGGCTCCTCGATTTCAGGTCAGTGTTTATGCTAAACAAGATCTAGAGGATGTTTATCTCACAGGACTGGAAGCCTGGAATCCATTCCACGCCCATGCGGCAGCTGGAGGGATCACTCAGTATTTGGGATCCTCTGTACCTGACACCACTTTTGAAGGGGTCCGGAAAGATTGCAGCTTGATCATTCTCTTCACCTAGCCGTGGCATAAGCCACCACGGGAGGCTAAGCCCCAAACCATAGCAACCCCCCTAAGAAAGCACTGGCAACAACTGTCTTATTATTTATTTAAATATTTGATTCATATTTTTTAATTAATCAGTAATATTCTTTTTGTACTTCCAATCTTGGCCTCCTTCCGCACTCTCTCTTTCCCCACCCTGGATAATCTTTGCCTTCTCAGAGAATATAGAGGGTGTATCTCATGGAGGATTAAGGGTGTGCACTCTGGAGAAGCTGGTGGCTCAGTCGGTTAAGCTTCTGACTTCAGCTCAGGTTATGATCTCGAGGTTCACAAGTTCAAGCCCTGTGTCAGGCTCTGTGCTGACAGCTCAGAGCCTGGAGCCTGCTTCGGATTGTGTGCTCCCTCTCTCTCTCTGTCCCTCCCCTGCTTGTGCTCTCTGTCTCTCAAAAATAAAAAAAAGTTTAAAAAAAATGGGTGTGTGCAATCTGCGGCCAGACTGCATATAGCCCAGTCTCCCTGCCACCCTTGTTCTGTGACCGGCAAGCTACTTAGTCTTGCTTAGCCTTGGTCCCTTATCTTTAATTGGGGTCATACATAGGCATAAATAATGTGAGGGACTTAGCACGATGCTTGATACATAGTAAATACTCAATTAAAGCTAACAGTTACTATTATTTTAACTCATCTGCTTTCTGTCCTCCAAATTTTCAATAGTTTTTACTCATTCTAGGATTCTGCCTTTCTCTTAGACCTCCACCTACTCCATCAGCAAATCCCACAGCACATCCTTTGATGTATGTCCAGAATCTGGTCCCTTCTTGCCAGCCCCAACTCTACCTGTCAGCTCCCACCTGGATTACTGGAGTATCCTCCTGAATATTCTTTCCATTCTGCTCTTGCCTTTTGATGACTTGTTTTCCATACAGAAACCAAAGCAATCTTTTAAAGAAATGTAACTCAGAATACCCCTAGTGCAAAACTTTTCATTGCTTCCCATCTTACTGGAGTGTGGAGTTCAGAATGTGGTCTTCAAGGCTTCTCCTGATAAGGTCTTCTGTTTTCCCACCATCTTTCCACCATCAGTCCACTCCAAGCAGCTGGCATCCTCATTCTTCAGGGAAGGGCTCCTGCAGCGGGTCTTTGCCCTTGTTGGTCTCTCCAGACCAGCATTTCTGACCAATATCTGTGTGGCCCACTCCCTCACATTTCTGGCATCTTTGCCAAACATCAGCTGTGAGGGGAGCGACCCTATCCTAAACTACACTCTCTCCTTACCTTGCTTTAGTCTCCATGGCATTTATGAGCACCTGAAAAATTATATATGCGTCTCATTTTTCGTTTTCCCTCATTAGAATGTAAACTCCAGGTAAACAAGCATTTTGTCCATTTTATTCATTACACTGAGAATAGTGCCTGGCAGTTACAGTTTCTCAACAAATACTTGTTCAAATACAGAATCCTCTCTTTCCCTTTTAGCCCAGCAAATAAATGACTAGTCTCCACATCTCTGTGCTTGATTCTCTCCCTCCCCACCTTCTATAGGCACTGCCTCTTTTCTCAGGGGTGTTCATTTCCTTCATCCTAAAAAGTTTTCCCTTATCCCTTCTTCCTCTTCCAACAGCAAGCAAGTTGCCTGTCTTCCATTGCTACAGACCTTCCTGAAACACTGATTGGTTCTGCCTGCTTCCCCTCCTCCTCCCCACTCAGTTTTCAGCAACTTCATCTCATCCTCTTCCCATTTCCATGGACTCTGCTCCCTCCAAGGTCACCCCTGCTCACCTACTCCACTGGCCCTTCCCCAGCCAGACTGGTCTGACCTCTCTACCTCTTCTTCTCTTTGCAGTCTACCCTTAGTTGTGCAGACACTCTTCTTTTCTGGTTCCTTTTTTATTTTTCTGTCTGTTCTTCCCCCCCCCCCCTTTTCTCTCTCTCTCTTTTAGGGCTTTTTTATTTATTTTTAAGAGAGAGGCAGAGAACAAGCAGGACAGGTGCAGAAAGAGAGGGGGAGAGAGAATCCGAAGCAGGCTCTGAGGTGTCAGCCCAGAGCCCAATTCGGGGCTGGATCCCATGAACTGCAAGATCATGACCTGAGCCGAAACCAAGAGTCAGATGCTTAACAGACTGAGCCGCCCAGGCACCCCCCACTTCCCTTCTCTGTTAGACATGTTCCCTGTCTTCATTTGCCAGAATTTCATCCTCTGTTTTCTTTACATTTCCCTCTGCATAAGCACACCCCCCCACACACCCTATCCTTTCCCTTATGCAGAAACATGGGTCTCAGATCTGAGCCTGTATCATAATCACCTGGAGAGATAGTGGAAATGGATTGCCAACAGTTTCTGACTCAGAAATGCTTGTTGCACGTCTCACAAGCTTCCAAGCAATGCTGATACTGTGGCCCCAGGGACCACACTTTGAGAATCACAGCTGTATGATGATCTGTAGTCATTTTCTCCCTCCCATCGGATTCTCCCATCACTCCATGAAACATGAAGTGATGATAGGTGACACGTAGACAACCTTTTCAGACATTGGTGACATTATAATTAGAATATAAAAGTAATGAGCAAAGCTAGATGTAGACATAGGGCAAGAATCCCACGAAAGAGGCTTGACCATGGTGGGCAAGTTCAATGCTGAGATGGCTGATATTAAATATTCAAAGATTTCTGCTTGACTCTTTTGATGAAAAGATGGCCCAGAACAGATATTTTATCATCATCTGTATTATGGCCAATGCACAATTAGGGCTTAGCACATTTCTTTTCAATTCAACTTGGAGAATATGTTTTGGAAGCCTACTATGTATCAGGCACTGTGCTTACCACCAGTGATATGAAGATGATGGTTTCTATTCATAAGAAATCCACAATCCATTAGTGCCTGATAGCCAAGGGCTTTGTGCCCTCATGAGATACTTGTGCTCACAATAGCCTCTCCCTTAAACTTGTGCTTCCATATAACTTTTTGAAGTACATAAAGTCATTAAGAGTTCATGATCACAATACTGATTATGTTGTTTGATTTGATAGTAGACATCTGACAGAGAGACTGCCATTTCTCTAATAAGTCGTGTCTCTTGGGTTGGACAAGGTACAATAATTACTTCAAGTCTTAGTGCATCTTCAATAGGTGGAATCCATTTGGTGAGAAAGGAGATCCCCAATGGGCAACTGCTAAGTTTAAATTAAATTATGACAAATGAAGTTTAATAAGTTAAAATAAATTATGACAAAGTATTTCATATTCATAACTTGGGAAGAATGGCTTTTCCTGTAAATACATGGGGTCTGCTTGACTTTGCACTATAATTGTCAGCCTCCTATTGGCTACTCATTTCCCTGCTGTGATTGTTACAATTTTAATGACATGGTGTGGAAATGATATTGACACTCTTCTAAATAAACATGGTCTACTCAACCTGATATATCTATTGAATATCAGACTAAGATTTTGGAATACCTTCAATTTCAGGTCAGGATGAAATAGCAACTATATTCTTATCAAGCACTTACTTGCCTCCTTGCCAACCCGCAGCCTATAGACCAATTTATCCAAATATCTAAGTTTAATCCAGACATGTAATATTTTTACTTTTTATGGAAATCAATTTTTTTGATATAAAACTTAACCAGAGATAGGAATAGTTTTGGAACAATTCTAGCTATAATTAACAAGTCAGTACTTAAATTTGAATCATTCCATTGGCTAACTCAGTTCTTATTTCACCAAAATGACTTGTGGTAAAATCATAATATCCATGATGTAACCATCCTTCTCCCTTCTGGTTCTTCAGGGCTAGGCTGTTGAGATGGTCACCAACTTTTTGAATCACAAAATGTCTTTTTGCTATCATATGTGTGAAAATATTTGATGTTTATAATTGAGTGGCCAGTAGTATCCCTAGAAATGAAAACAATAGTGTGAAAACAATTTTTACTTACAAGAAAAAATAAAGACAGAATACCAATTCATAATGTATAATACCCAATTTCAGTAGACTACACCTTTATTATTGTTAATAAAATATCCTATGCTTATACAATAAAGTTAAGAAAAATGAAATTCTCTTTTTTTCTTCAAAGTCATACTTGTCCCTTTTTACCCTTAAACAGGGAGTTTCGGGGTAACAGCAGAGATGTGTCTGGATACTGTGTAGGTAGAGGAAAAACTAAAAGTAAAATTAAGATGAAATAATAAGGGGTGCCTGGGTGGCTCAGTCGATTAAGTGTCCCACTTTGACTCAGGTGATGATCTCGTGGTTTGTGAGTTTAGCCCCAAGTCGGGCTCTGTGCTGACAGCTTAGAGCCTGGAGCCTGCTTCAGATTCTGTGTGTCTCCCTCTCTCTGCCCCTCCCCTGCTCGTGCTCAGTCTCTCTCTCTCTCAAAAATAAATATTAAAAAAAAAAGATGAAACAATGATTTACGTTCTTCTTGGAAATAAGGCAATTCATCATACCCGATCCTCAAAAAGATGGGAATTTCACAGGGTGGGGTTTTTTTTGTTTGGTTGTTTTTTTTTATTTTTTATTAATTTTTTTAACATTTTTATTTTTGAGAGACAGAGAGAGACAGAGTATGAGCAGGGGAGGGGTAGAGATAAAGGGAGACACAGAATCCCAAGCAGGCTCCAGGCTCTGAGATGTCAGCACAGAGTCTGACACGGGGCTCAAACCCATGAACCATTATTAGATCATGACTTCAGCTGAAGTCAGATGCTTAACCAACTGAGCCACCAAGGCACCCCTCAACAATAGGGTGTTTTATCTTTTTAATTTAATATGTTTTCTAAATTTTTTAAAGTTTGAGAGAGAGAGAGAGTGAACACACACACACACACACACACACACACTCATGTGTGGGGGAGGGGCAGAGAGAGGAAGAGACAGAATCCCAAGTAGGCTCCACGCTGTCAGGCAGACCCCACTGTGGGGCTCAAACTCATGAACCATGAGTTTGTGACCTGAGCTGAGATCAAGATTTAGACACTCAACCAACTGAGCCACCCAGGCACCCCTAATTTAATATATTTTCTGAATATAGTACACAGACATTATTACTACAAAAGATAACACAGCCACAATATTACTCATATCCTTCCTTGATCATATTAGATACTACCAATCAAACTTAGATATTATCAAAATCATTACCTCAATTCTCCACTTTCAATATGAATAAAAAGCTTAACAAGCCTAACAGAGCATGGAAACCTAGGTTTTGGTGAATTTGAGCAATAAGGCTAAGGAAGGATGGGGACACTGAATCTGCAAATGCAAGCTAAGTACCTCCAGCCATTGTGCCAATACAGGAAATTCTTCCTCAAGCTGGCCTCCTTTGCCTGTCGGCAAATCAAAACAGTGATGGGCCCAGGATCTGAGAAGGAAGTATTAAATAGACACGCTCCCCAACAGAGGGCCTCCTGACACTAAATCTTTCTGAGATTTTTATTTCCTGCATGACTTGGGAAGTATTCAAATAACGCTCCATCTGTGAAGAAGTCCTTACCTGGGCCTCAGAACTCTGCACATCCCATGCTGCCTTTGGCAGGGTTGGGGAATGAAGGCTCTCAGCTAATGGGGTCGCTCTCCTCTTTCCCTCTGAGTATCAGCCTCTGGGATGGAGAGGCTCTCCGTGCCTGAAATGAGGAGGGGATGTCTTTTAAATCTACATTTGGTTATATTTTTTTAATGTTTATTTATTTTTGAAAGAGAGAGAGCAGGGTGGGGGGAACAGAGAGAGAGGGGGACAGAGGATCCTAAGTGGTCTCTGTGCTGACAGCAGAGAGCCCAGCCCAATGCAGGGTTCAAACTCATGAACCGTGAGATCATGACCTGAGCTGAATTTGGATGCTTAAATGATTGAGCCACCCAGACACCACTACATTTGATTATGCCATGGTGTCACTATTTTATGGTAACATTGTTTATTCTAAAATTAAAATTGGGTAGTCTGTCCCTTCATTGCAAAATCCCCAGTTCTATTCACTGAGAATATCTGAGGGGCTAAAGATGACTCGTTTCTATGCAAAAAGCAACAGCTAATGGAAAAGGAGCATACATTCTGTTAGTTGAACGAGTTTAGATTATGTTCGAAATCACAGATAAATCAAAAATTGTCACTGATAAAATTTTTCTTAGCCTGACAAATCTATCTTCAAAATGAAAGAAAACAACTGGGACTTTCTCTGATTCCCTGGAGGCTTGCCACATTTCCTCATGTTGATTCCTCGACCACCATATAAGACCTTCCTTGCTCCGGACCCCAGACACAAATGCCCTTATGCTTTCTGCCATTCCAGCTCATCTCTCAGAACAGTCTCAGAACTAAACTCAGGGTCTTGAAATGGGGGTTCATGCTGGAGTGACCTTTCTAACTCCTGCCACCAACCCAGAGGGATCTCCCCTAACCACCCTTTTTAAAATATCACCCTCTTCTTTGTGGGTTACTCTCTTTACTCACCTGTTCTGCACCATGTTTCTTCATAGCACTTGCACCACCTGGAATTGTATACTTGCTTCCCTGGTTATCATCTGTCTCCCTCAGGAGAACACAAATGCTGTGAGGGCAAGGACACTGTCCCCGGCCTCAAGCAGTACATGTTGACTGAATGAATGACTGCATTCAGTGTAAGCTTTGGCCATATCCCATCAACTATTCACCAGGAATTGGTAGCTTCTTTATGTGTGTTCATGATGTTTCCTCTCTCTGGAAGGTGTTCATCTCTCCCCACAACCCACTTATACCCATTCTTTATCTCCTAACCCCTATTCAGCCTTCTAAGCCCTATCTCAATGACTGCAGTCAGAAAATATTCCTTCCCTCCTCCATCTCCTGCAATTTTCCCCTCCTCCAATGTTAGTCACACACTCCCAACCCAGCCCTCCAAGTAGTTAGTGATTGGTTAATTAATTGTGCTTTAAGTATCAAATATGTAAGTGAATGAATAGATTTGGGGCCATGCAGATTTCCTGGACAAGGCTTAGAATCTAATCACCACCTATCAACAATTATGATATCGTTTCTTTATAGGTTACCTATAGAATTACTTTGGTTCAAATACTGGAGTTAGAATCACTTCCTTGACAAGTACATGTGTGGACCAAATCTAGAGTTCCTTTTCTATTCTTTTGATAAATGAATGTTTTTATATTATTACATATACTAAGACTTTGTCTAGACACCGTTGAATACAGAGGTGAGTAAGCTGGGTAATTCAAGCCAATGATACCCAAAAAGCAGAAGTAAAAAATGGAGTTTTTCATTTAATTATACAAGCAGTTAGCTGAATCCCTTACTTAACATTTCCTATGGAGACATCCAAAGCTCAAAAGTGCATGTGACTTTTTTATACACAGTAATCAGCAAGACCTGGCCACCAGCTAATCCTCTCCATCCAAGGCAAAGTACATATCTAAAATAGAGAAGAGTAGGTTTATTCTTAGGCATCCAAAATGGCATTTTCCACTGAATATGCTGGAGGAACCCCCATCTCTTCCCTCCTCCATCTTAATGATGATTTGCACTTAGGATCTTTTTCAATCAAGAAACTTCATGTTTTCATGACATTACTTGGTGACTAGTAATGAGAGGTTGAGAAACTAAAATTCCTGCAGAAAAATTACAGTTTCCCTTTACACCATAGAGTCAATGAAAAGTAGAAGAGTGTTAGGATTTTAAATCCTTGAAAGTTTTCATGGTATATACAGTCTTATAAGGCTAGTGTTAGTTAAAGTAATTCATTCTTGTAACAGATAAGTCCCAATATATTAGTGACTTAACACAATAGAAATTTATTTTTTGGCCATATAAAGTCCAAAATGGGTGTTCCTGTTGGACAGGTAGTTCTCTTCCAGGAATCCAGCCTCCTTCCATCTTGTCGCTTCTCCAGCTTCAACATATGGCTTCCAAGCTTGCCACTGAAGAGGAAGAATAGAGCATGGTGTATATAATGTTTTTATGGGCCATGACTGGAAAGGCACATTTCATTTCTGCCCACATTCTATTGGCCATAACTCTATTGGCCACATGACCTTGCCTGACCACAAAGGAGCCACGGAAATGAAGTAACTGTCTGCCTAGAAGGAAATGGGTTCAGTGAATAGCTAGCCAGTCTTTGCCACAGTACTTAACCTCAGTCCAGGACATTCTTTCCCCAGACTTTTGATGGATGTATACTGTAGGAAGACACTGTATACTTTAGACAGTTTCCCAGTCTTTCTCTATTGACTTAGTAAATAAACTCTTGACCAGGAATGGAATAAAAGTAGCTAAGAAAAGAAGAAAAACAAAGTCCAAAGAACCGAAGATGAGCCTCTTTCCCTTTTATAGGGACTCTCAGAGCTCTGAGTCTGGATTTTAGTACAACCATTTCTGCTTCTTTTGCACAGAACCTAGTCCCAGGCCATGGCAGTTATCAAGATCATTATCATTATTATGTTGCTAAATTCCTCAATACTGTGCACTTTTTGGAGACAGAAAATGGACCCTGGGCATAATGCTTCTCCAGGAGAAATTAAAATGGCATGAAATTGGGACAGCTCTGGACGTCAGGCCAGAACAGAGAAGAATGTATATTTTGGAAATAGTAACATATTCCCAGACAAGTAGGACTTTTTTTTTTTTTTTTTTTGGAATGGGAAATGTGATGAGACAGAATATTTTAAGTTGCAATTTAAAACATGCAGTTTATACACATGAACCGATTTAGGCTAGTTATCTAAAATGGATGTGTTCATTTTGAGTCACCCCAACCCTGTCACACAGCCACCCTTGGGTTCTTTGGGGACCGTGAACTCAAAGGGGGCTAAGTAGTTCTGAACAAGCACTGAACCTCTGATGCTCATCATACCAGCACCCAGCAGTTGGCTGGTCAATGTGACTCATCACAAGAGGTGACTGAATTCTGTGCACTCAGAGAAATAAAACTAGAGCATTCATATCAACATTGAGTTCATATGAATATACGGTCCTGCCCAACTTCTCTTGAGGCATTTCATCTACTTTGAGAAGCACTAGTTCACGTATATTATCTCTACATGGGTAAGTTCACACCAGATCATTCATACTGGCCCATATCTGAAATTTGAAAAAAAAAATCTGAAGGCTTAAACTCTATTTTTTATTCAACTATTAGGAAAAAGAGGAATAAAATGGCAAGGTCTTTCAAGGAAATTCATTAATTTCCTTTTTTTTTTTTAACCCTCTGAAGAGATAAAGGGATCTAAAGATAAAGGGAAAAAAAGTGAGGCTTATCATATCATGCATTCGAACTGGAAAATACAAGCATGCCTCATCTTTAAATCATTTTGTATGGATTAATTCCTTCATCCTGGTCATTTGTGAACTTCTATCATGAGATTGGCAGGTGAGGTGTTGACCTTGCTTCTAACCCCACGTGGACTTGGAGAAAGTGGCACCCGTGCCTTCCAGCTGTGACCTTGGACCTTTGCTCTGGGTCCTGGAACAGGGCACACATATTTTTACACTTGAGTTTGATAGGTTTAAAAATGGGAATGACTAAACTGGGAAGATTTAGCATTGGGGAGGGGGAGTGGGAGGACTACACTGGGTGACAGCAGTTTGTTCTCCAGTCAAACTTTCTCACTTTCTTACTGCTTGTATTTGACATGAGATCCATTCACAAACTCCCCTTATAGGCTGTTGCTTTTCTTCAGTGCTGTGTGGGAGCTGAAAACTACCCTAATCCGTCCACATCATCAAGCTCATCTGGGGCTGTTCTTACTAATATACTCTTCAGCAGGAATTCTGTTTCTTCCTCAAAGGAGGAAGAGGTAGGGAAAACCAAAAAAGAACTCTGGTTGGGGCAAAGAAATTCTAATAATTAGATATGGGGATTTAAAAGGTCTCTCACTTCTTAGCACCTACCGGGGGCAGAGAGCAGGCAGAAAAGTCAGCTTTCCTACAATTTCTTTTCCCCCCTCAAACCTGGCAACATGCTGTTAGCTCTGTCTCTTGGAAGTCACTCAGTGAATGCCAGAGGAGTGCACAGAGAACCCACCTGGAACGGGGCCATCAGAGGGCCCCGGCATTGTTGAGGGAGGAATTAGCTGCTGCTTCCTGAAGATATGTGCTTGGTTACCCGCTGGGGACCAGACAGGGGTAGAGAAAGAGACTCGGGGCTTTCTGTGTTTTCTAAAGGTTTCAGGCCACTGGCATTTCAGCAACAGCTAATACAAAACAGATGGCCAGGCGCTACGCTCCGCTGGCTTTCAACTGAGGGGCTGCCTCCATTGTGATTAATCACCTGTGCTGGGGGGTAAAAAGTCCTACCTGGCCTTTTTGTATGCATGGACCTCAGGTTGGGGTGAGCGAGCGAAGTGACAGGCATCGCCTCTCTGCCCTGGTGCTGCTTATGTGTACGTAGGACAACGTGCATTTATCCAATAAACACAGAATGAGCCAGCAAACTGAACTCCAGCGAGCAGAGGAAGCTGGTCTGGTTGTGCAGGAGTGGCTCGCAAAACCCGCCCCTTTGTTATTTCACCTTAGGAGTTAGGCAAGGGTAGAGGTTTAGGGCAGCTCAGTAAATTCTGCACTTGCTTGGAGGCCTTAAAACATTTCCCTAGCAAGAGTGTAAAGAGAATCTGTGTGTCTTTTAGATGGCACTGGGGCAAAAGGTTAGTGTGGCCACTTCCTTCCACCCTCCCCACAAACAAGATATCCTTTTACACCGTGAGCCCTACAGAAGCTTCCTCTTCGCTTTTGTCTCCTCTGTATGGCTGGACTCTGAGATGGGGGAGTTTGTGATGGAGCACACATGAAATTCCATGTTAGCTCAACACAACAGAAGGAAAGAACATGATTCCAGCTGTAGCATCTTAGAGGGTGAAGGGGAGCTGCTGTTCCACATTGATCCTTGTTTTTCCACTGGGTCATTTTCAGCCAAGCAGCAAAAACTCCCAAATGCAGCCGATGCCATGCCCCAGCCCCTCTCTTGTCAGGACAAGTTGCAGAGAAAACCAGCTATGCTACCAGCCACAGCTGGGGAGGATTAAGCAGGTGGATTTGTGCCTGGAGAAGCCCAGCGTGTGCTTGGGGCTAGAAAGAATGAATGTATTACTTTTCTATTTCTGCATAACAAATGACCACAAATTTAGCGGCTTAAAACAACATCATTTATTATCTCAGTCTCCTTGGGTCAGGAGTCGGGGCACAGTTTGTTCTCTGCTCAAGGTTCTCACAAGGCCAAATCAAGGTGTCTGCAGCTGGCCTCTTTTCTGGAGCTCAGGTTCCTCTCCCAAGCTCACATGTTTGTGGCAGACTCTAGTTTGGGGGGTTGCGAGAGGGAGGTCCCCATTTCCTTGCCAGCTGTGAGCCAGACCCTCTCCACTCCTAGAGACTGCTTGAACTCCTTACCATGCAGCCCTCTCCACCTCAAAACCAGCAGTGGAGAATCTCCTTCACATCAGATGCCCTTCTCCTCGAATCTCTTTCTTCAGGGAGAGCCCAGTCCCTCCTATGGGCTCGCTTAATTAGGTCTTTTTTTTTTAATGTTTTATTTTTTTCTTGAGAGAGATAGAGAGCATGCAATAGTTGGGGGATGGGAGGGGCAGGGTGCAGAGAGAGAGGGAGACAGAAGATCTGAAGCAGGCTCTGCACTGACAGCAGCCAGCCTAATGCAGTGCTCAAACTCACAAACGGTGTGATCGGTAATGATCTGAGCTGAAGCCGGTCGCTTAACCCACAACAGAGCCACCCAGGTGCCCCTAACCTAATTAAGTCTTAAACACTGGTTAATGTCCCTGATCCCCACACCGCTCTCTGAGGCTTCCCCAGCAGATACTTGGAAAGCCAGAGGCTTGGATTATGTAGGCAGCTGCCTTAATGGGGCTCCCCGATGGCCACTTTGACTTGCAATGTTTCTCAGAGCCCTTCCAGGAAATCCCATGAACCCAGTTGCTCAGGACCTGTCCTTTGCCACCTCCTTTGCCTTCCCGCCACAGATCAGAACAGTTGCTGACACACACCTCCTCACTCACCTCAGATATTTGCTGCCACTCTGGCTTCCTACTTGTCCTGCCACTTCCAGTTTTCCCCCTCATCCTAATCCACATGCCACACACCATGAGCTTCCTCTTGCTCAACCCCCTCAGACCATGGCATGCCCTGCTCATGATGCTGCCATGGCTCCCCATTACCCACCAAAACCTTCCAAATCCTAGGGTGGCATTCACCACTATCAGTGGTCTGACTCCACGGGTCTTTCTCATGACTGTGGTGTAAACATTATGGCAAGTGAGTTACCCATTTCCCAGGTGCCCCCCACCTCCAAACAGACACACAAGATCAACAGAATCAATACCCACACTGTAAGTTATGACTTCAACAATGGTTCTTAACTGATGCACAACACAGTTACCCTGGGAATGTTTCTGGAACAGAATACCTACAGGGGGGGCTTTACTGTACATATTCTAGAGAAAGAAATATTCCCAGAAGACTCTGGTGTGTTCCTGTGCTTAAGAATCACTGATTTACAAAGTTTCCAGAAGGCCCCAGTCTCCCAAACTACCCTCTTTAATGTGTAGAATTCCGTAATTTGTGACTTGCTAAGATACTGCTCTCTATTTAAATGCAAATTAGCATGAAATCTTATCATTTATTCTGAAGCATTGTTGTGTGAAAACCCTGCTAACTCTGCCTAGATCTGTCTTAAGGCTCTTCCTCTCAATTATCTATTACTTGATATTTGCCCTACCATTAGACCACTTCTTTCCCAACAGCCTCAGAATATTCTTATCTTCTGCTTCACCTTAGCAGCTGGCCTGACTCCTTTACCTAGTGAGTGCTTTTCATTTCTGAAATGTGTGAATCCATGAACCATAGAATTCACACCTCACCGGACATGAATTTACCAGCTTTTCCCCATACAGCAGACTTTGATAGACCAGGAAGTACGGCTAGTTTCTGGGTCAGCTGGGTAATGCGTTAATGATCTCCAGCCTCAGTTTCTGTATCTGCAAAGAGGGCCCCAAAACACAATTTCTGGCTCATAATAGGTGTGCAGGACATGTCCATTCTCACGTCACCTTATGAGTTAAATGCCTGATGGTATATTTGAGCAGCGGGTAGGGAGTGGAGACAATGGTGTCCTCTTGGGGCCCTTGAAATCAGGCCATGCAGACCGCTGTCCACCCTTAATGTCCATCCTCCCTGCTCCTGCATGCATTCCCGGGGGTATGACTGAGGGGCCCGAAGAGTCATTGGACTATAAAACACGCCGTAACCTTGGAATCTGGACATCAAAAGGGAGAGCTTCAGTGCCTGATAAAAATGTGTGTTCCTCTTAGCAAACCACTCCAAACAGTTTTCCCCATCCCACTGGGAAGCTTGTCACTGCTAATGTGATTCTTATGATTCTTGCTGCTCTGTAGCCTCTTGATCTTTCCTGAGATCACTCTGCCCCTAAGTGTGTTGGAAACAAAATGTCCTGTCTGGTGTCCAGAGCTTAAAATAACAGACTGCTGGGTTCCTGCTGTCACACTGACACTTGACTCCAAGGTCTCTCCCCAGTACCAACCCCCCATGCCAGGGGGGAGAAGCCATGGGTGAATGGACAGACAAAGAAGGGGCAAGAGACAAGGAGATTAGTCATTCTCAGGCCATTCAAGCATTCTTTAACATCAGTTTGATTTTTCAGAAAGGTCAACTTCTTAAATTGTGAGAAATATTCTATGGAAACACTCCTCCCATCTCTAAAAACAGGGACAACATTTTCCAAGCAATGCTGCCTAAGGGCATGTTTGAGGTTGTCCATAGACAGTCCGTTGACTGTATTGTGACTGTCACGGTGGTGTGCTAAATAATTTAAGGAGGCAGAGCAGCATTCATTTCTTTATGTGCATTTTTAAAGCCTGAGAAATAACAAAATAAGTCACTATGTGGCATCTGGGCATATTCATGTCTTGTCTGGTAGCCAGGGAGCTTGCAAAATCTGCAGAAAATCGAGAGTGGCACTGGAGCTGGCTCACAAGCTTGTAAAATCCACCTCTTCCTCCTAGTGTTTCAGAGGGAAATGCCTCTCTCTCTCTCTCTCTCTCTCTCTTGCATGCCAGTGGTTCAGCAGACAACAAATTTTCCTTCTTTAGCTTTTGATGGGTCATTCGGGGAGTCTCTACCGTCTGTGATGCCTTCTGGCCCTCTGGAGATTGACTTGTCCCAAACATATTTTTGGAAACGCCACAGACGATTGTTTTTATTAGGGGACTGCAAAGCTTTGTAGTGGGATGCTTTGTGTTTTATTTGTTTTCCTTCCCCTGCCCCAGCTGTTTTTGTTTTAACAGCACTGGAGAGAAGGTTAAAGTATTTGTGGCCTCTGTTAACCTAGCCCATCTCTCAAGTTGGCAGAGCTAGAAGTCTGAATGGGTAGAACGGCAGTGTACAGGTCAGCTGCCTGGATGGGTTCATCCATATTTTATCCAGCCTCATGAGAGGGGTGAGGGGGACACTTGGGTTGATCTCAAGTTGAATGAGCACTTTGGAGCAGACAGCTGTCAGGGGAGCAGGTCACCCGCCGCAAAATGTACTACCCAAGCACCCAAGCACTGATTAACTGCTGAGATGTAATCGTGCCAAACAAGAGGCCACGACATGTGCCCATTTTTTATTTTCTACATCTAACTGAGAAATAAGACATAGGGCACGGCTCTTAACACAGAAATGCATGGCTTTGGGCTTGGACTGGCAATGGTGGCTATTTCTGAGATATCTGAGTCTCCGTGGCTATACCTTGTCAAAAAACAAAATTCATGCCTGGGTCCCATTTCCATAGATACTTATTTAATTGGTCTGGAGTGCAGTCCGGGCATGGGATTTTTGCCAACCTGTCCAGATGATTCTGAGGTGCCAATGAGGTTACTTGGAACTACTTCCCTATGGAAAAAGGTAATTAACCTTTCAAACACCTGCTGCATGCCAGGCACAGTACTAAGCATGTTTCTACATTAACCCCTTTATTTCCACCTATCTTTCTGTGTGGTAAGCTTATTTATCTGTATTTTACAGGTAAAACCAAGGTTCTAAGGCCTTAAATTGTCCAGGTGGAGTTTAGTTTTTTAGTCCATTTCACTCCAAAGCCTATTCCTTTTTCAGAGAACCCAGAATATAGCAAAATAAACACTCGTATAAACTCTCCAGAACCCTACATAAGAGATCAGCTCATTTACTTATTTATCTGAGCAGAGACCTTCCCTGTCTTCTGTGTGATATGTGAAAGAAGAACCAGAAATTCTGGAATTAGAGACTTTGAGTGTTAGGAAAGGAATGTGGCTGCAATGCCCAATCTCCGTGCCACCCTGGCATGGCCATCTCTGTACAAAAAGACAAGTGCTAAAATTTCCTCCTTCTCTTACAAACACTCTTAAAGCAAGGATCTCAAAGCACAGAATAATTAATAAAATCACCCACATCCTGTCTAGATGAGTAGCATTTTATATATACAAATTCCTTTCTGCCCCCAGGCCCTACAAGAGTAGAATGTTTCCAATTTTAAAGAGTGAGCAACAGAGTAATTGAAAGGAGCTGTATCTTGGCCGATGCAAAGGACCTCAAAGGCATTAATAGTGATCTATATGAGAAAACATGGTGACCACGAAGTGTATCATAATGGCTTGTCAGCCATGCTGTGCTAAATGATTCAAAGATAGAAAAGACAGGGCAAGAAGAAAACATTGAATTCTTAAGAGTCAGCTACCCCTGGGATCAATATTCTGATCTATTCAGTCAACTCTCCAAACAATCTAGAAGCAGTAAAGTGATGACATTAGCTGATGATCCAGTTACTTGGGTTAATCAAGGCAAAGGGGACAGACGGGGCCAATTAAGTAGCTGGGCAGCCCAATGATAGATGAGTCATTATGGGCAAGAGCAAAGATAATGCCATTGGGAAAAGCAATTTAAGTCATTCATGCACTTCCAGGCCAGGAAATCCTTCTGGTCTTTGAGGGGGATCATTTAGGAATCATCAGACCCAGCCTGATGAAGTCATCTATTCATTGTGCAGCTAACAATCAACAAAAGAGCTAAACGGACAAGGCGACAGGCCATATGGAATACATTTTGGTGGCTGATGTATATCTCTGCCTTCATTTGAATCACCTTCATTAAAACAAGTCTTACTCCAGCCCCTCTTTTTCTTTTCATTCTTCTTCTACAATATCTCCCTACTTGTTATGCTATCACCTCCCTAAACACGCAGTCTTGATGTATAGATGAATTTTTTAAATAAAGACAAATTTAAATAAGTTTAAATAAATAAATAAACTGTGCACATACAAGTTTCCAAGAAACCCTTCAGCATGTTACAAAGCAATTCATCTTTAAGTACCAAGGAGGCTTTTTCTATGCAGCAAAAATTTAACATATGAGTTAAAGTAAACCATACTTGAAGCTACCTGTTCCTTTAAAGCCAAAGGCCAAACCAGGGACCCCAAAATGAAGGTTACCAATGATTGCCATGTTAACAAATTCGTTGAACACTAATTTATCTCCTGAGTTATCTTCTTCCTCTATGATTGCTGTTTTTGTCATCCTTTTAAGTTCATCCTCTTCCCAACCATGAAATGTTGGATTCTTCAATTCCTGTCCTTTTTTTCTCAATCTACCCATCGCTCCAGCCTTATCTTGCCCCACATTTAACCACATCTTACCTGGTTCTCAACTACTCTTTTCTTCTACAAACCACTAGACCATTGCACCTGTTTCCTGTACCTGAAATGCTGTCCCCTGATATTTTGCCTGTTAACATTTGTCCACCTTTCTGATCTCAGCTCACTCATCATTTATTGACTTTCTCAAATTTGATCCAATGTTTCTAATATGGGTTCTCATAACACCATATAGCATTCTCTACAGCACTTATTAGATTTGCAATTTTACATCCATTTTTAGATGTAATATCAGTCTTCCCACTAGACTATAAGCTCTCCCCTGTTCCTCCATATGATGACAAACATGTAGCTTGAGGATGACCTCATTCTTATACTTCTTCTTCAGCAGATCTGAAAGACTGATGAGCCCAGGTTGTATTCCATAGCCAATATTCAAGGGGATGGAATGTTCCAATTGGCCACGTCTTGATCATGTGCTACCCTTGTAGCAAAGAGAAAAGTCAGGGCCAACTCTAACTGAACATCATGGACCTTTGGAGGAAGGATGCTGAACAGGAAATGCCCACTGTGAATCCTTTTGCCAAGACACAGTCTGGGGCCAACTCTCCAAGAAGGAACTGGAGAAACCTGATTAACATATTTATTGACATTTTTACCCATTTTCCGCCAGGAGAGTTAAAGATACCAAGGATCAATGTCCAGAATATTGCAAAATTAGTAGAACAAAAGCTCTGATCAGTTTTAATGGACACCTGACCAATCATAATGGAGGTCAGCTATAGCAGCTGTTCCTGCTCAATAGCCACCTTGCATCAGATGCAAACACTGGAGTGATTTCCAGGGGACTTAAACATCCGGTTCTGTTCAATCTTCTGTATTGAGCACACACACTCTGGTTTTGGCTGTTTTGCTCATTTACTTCATAGAGTAGACATGTTTCTTCAGAACTCTTTCCACTCTTTAATTCCCTTTGTCCTCTCATATGTGTGATGTCCTCACTGGGACACACATGGAGGCCAGAGGCTTTTGAGCTGAAGCACCAATAACCTGGAAATGGACACAGGTACCTTCCTTGACCTTCTGTTTGGAGCCCACACCATCATTTTTTGTGGTTGGGGAAAACAGAGGTCCCCTTCTTCCCTTCCCTCTATTCCCTTCCCTCTATTACTCTACTACTATCAAATGCCTCAGAAAACAGTTGTGGTCTCAGCTGGACCTATTTTTGTTCAGGGATGTGCTACCCCTTTAAGTTCAGGTTAGGTGAAATGCTCTTTGATTGGAGACTTAGATGAGAAACAACTTAATGGGTCAGCTCAAGTTGGCTAAAACAACTGGTGTGTGTGTGTGTGTGTGTGTGTGTGTGTGTGTGTGTGATTTCCTGTCACATTCCCTTTCCCTGAGTTAATGTCTTTAAAGCACTTAGAACAGAATCCATACATGGTAGGTACCTAGTAAATGATAGTTCATTTCCTTCCTTCTTACTAGACACCCTTTTTGTCCCCTCATCACCCCACAGACTAGCCTACTTTTAGTTGCTAGCAGTACCTAATAACACAATTCCCCCACACACACACCCATTGGATCCTGTCTTCCAGACTCAGGACAGTTCTCAGATATCAGTGCCCACACTTGCTCACCAAGAGATATTACCCACCCTATTTTGACCCCCTCCCAGCTAACGACGCAGGTCTGCAGAAAGACTTAGGAATGCTTGCCAAGTCAATCTGACCTTTGCTTCTCTCTTCCTGGTGGTATTGATGGATTTCATGCCTGTCTCCTTTCAGGGCTTCAGAGAGTACGGCAACTTGCAAAAAATACAAGATACTTCAGACAGAGACTGAACGAAATGGGATTCATTATCTATGGCAATGAGGAATCTCCCGTCGTTCCCCTGCTCCTTTACATGCCTGCTAAAGTAGCGTGAGTATTCAGTAGACTCTCAGAATAACAGTGGAGCCTCAGGGTGATCTGACAAAGACAGTGCTTCTGACTCTATGAGCCTCCTTCAGCATTGGCATTGCTTATGCACTTTGAATGGGGTGCCGAGTTCAGAATTCATTTGTATAATTTCTCGGAAGCCCCCGGCCAACCCATCAGCAGGGCCTTTTCACAGGTCTTCTAAGAAGGGAATCAAGGGGCACATGGGTGTCTCAGCTGGTTGAGCATCCAACTCTTCTCTTGATTTCAGCTCAGCTCATGATCCCAGGGTCATGTAATTGAGCCCCACATCGGGCTCCACACTGAGCATAGAGCCTGCTCAGGATTCTGTTTCTCTCCCTCTCACTCTCTCTTTCTCTCAAGTAAAAAAACAAATTAAAAAAAAAAAAAAGGAACCATGTGCTAAGGCTCACCACTTTTGAGCTCTGTGAATTTGGGTGTCACCCGCTGGGTCTCAACTGTAAATTAAGGATGAACCTGTGCCTCCTTCTGCCCCATGATCTTTTTCAAGGAGAACTTCTGAAGACCATCTCTCCCAACATGTGAAAACAACATTACCAGGCTCTGTGCTTTCTCCACTGATTTTTCATTGCCATCCTCAGAAGAAGGCAGCCTTATTTCAAGTGTGGGAGAAACTGAGGCTGATAACAATTAAATAGTTTGCCCAAACTCCTACAAGTTAAGCAGTAATAAAATCAAGAGACTACCAAGAGACAAACCCAAACTTGGGCTCATGCTCTGAACACCAAACTTTAAGCCTCCCCTATAAACCTGTGCAGAGTTGTTTCCCATTGATTACAGCTCTGAAATTGAGCATGAGAATAGCTGCATAAAGAGAAAAAAATGACTATTTCTCAATACGGCATAGACAATTTTATACATGAGCCATTCTCCAACCTGCCACACACTACCTCTGTTATTAAAAGGAACTTAATTAAAATCCTTTCTAAATGTAAAATATTTATTTGGGTGTCTGGCCATGTGCACGATGGAAAGTAATAGTCAACGTATATTTATGAGATTCTACTGGTCCTGACTCTCCTGCAACATAACCCTATTGTTGGAATTTTTTTTTTTGACTCTCTAACAGTCTCAATAGATTGGCAGAGTATTTTAAGTATAGATAAGGGGCTCTGGGGCTATCAGTTGAGAACTCATGATGGGTAGGAATGAGTTATTAGTTTCTGAAAGATTGATTCTTCAGCATATGCTTTTGTATCATTTCACCACAGCAAAATAACAAAACACACATATGAGTTCTTTAGTGTGCCACACCATTACCATCAGTGGGTCCTTTGTTCACAGATCTGGGTCAGGCTATGCATGTAATGGGCAAGAAGACAGTGTGCTACAGAAACATCACACAGGATACTGCTCTGTACTTATGGCAGGGAGGAGGTATAACTGTGATTCAAAATAGCAGATAATCCCAAACCCTTTACCATCTGATTTCAGAAGGCACAAAAGAAAGCCTATGTTTAATCAGAGTGGTTGGCAAAATGGGGTGTTCTGGAAGTAAGATTCCACACTTAGCCCATGTCTATCTAATATTTTATCACTAGCTCAAATGAAGACACCAAAAATAAATTTGTTTTATTTTTGAGAGCCTCAAGTGCACAACACCGGAGGGAGGCAGTAGGGAGTGTAACGGATAGTTCTGACTTTGATGGTGGAGGTTGGAAATAGAATCTCAACATGCTGGAAAAATGAATCCATGTAATGAGAAGAGTTCACAAATAGTAAAAACAAATGCATTTAAATTCAATAATTCAACTTTGCGATAGCAAAGAGAGAGGGAGTACCTCCGCTCTTTTATATGTCAGGAATCCTAACTGGACAACAGCTAATATGAAAAATAAAAACAGGGTGTTACTTGTAAAAGTATGCTCCTTGGTGTATTGAGGAGTCTGGAATGAGAAAGGATTTGACCCTACCTCTTCCTACCTGGGGGATCTTGGACAAGTTGTGCAAACTTCTGAAGCCCCAGTTTTCTCATTTTTAAAATGGGATGTAATTGTGCCTATTTCATAAGGCCATTGTGAAGATTAAGCAAGATGAGGCCTATCAGAATAAAACATGTTGTTTCTTTTTTTTTTTTAATTTTTTTTTTAACGTTTATTTATTTTTGAGACAGAGAGAGACAGAGCATGAACGGGGGAGGGTCAGAGAGAGGGAGACACAGAATCCGAAACAGGCTCCAGGCTCTGAGCTGTCAGCACAGAGCCCGATGCGGGGCTCGAACTCACGGACCGCGAGATCGTGACCTGAGCCAAAGTCGGCCGCTCAACCGACTGAGCCACCCAGGCGCCCCTGTTGTTTCTTATACAGGAGCTGGCCATGTGCACGATGGTCTAGGTGGGAACTGTTATTAGTAGTAGTATTAACTATCAATGTACATAAAGCATTTAATATAGTACTTGGTATACTATAATAACTTAATCAATGGTAGTTATTATTATTACTGCTACTTCTACTACTATGATTATTATTATTATTGTTATTAGTTTCAACTGAGTGCAAAAATGAATCACCATGGTTGCATGGCTCTCCAAAATAATTATTGCAATCTTTGGCTGCATTAATAAAAATAGACTTTCCAGGAAAATAGTAGGTAGATATCCTGCTATTGTCTGTATCAAATATGCTATGTTAGACACCAGATGATGTGTCTATCTAATGCCTTCCAGTTTCACATGGTATTTATGGAGGAGATGATGTGGCTGAACACTGATTATATGCTGAGTAAGACTCTTACATCAGCAATCACTCACCAAGGCTGGGATGCTTAGTCCTAGTTTACAAATGAGGACAGAGACCCACAAAAGTTAAACTGCTAAGAGTCACTCGGATTGTAGATAGTAGAGCCCAGAATTTTTTTTTTAATTTTTTTGTTAACGTATATTTATTTTTGAGACAGAGAGAGACAGAGCATGAACAGGGGAGGGTCAGAGAGAGGGAGACACAGAATCTGAAACAGGCTCCAGGCTCTGAGCTGTCAGCACAGAGCCCAACGAGGGGCTCGAACTCACGGACCGTGAGATCATGACCTGAGCCAAAGTCGGCCGCTTAACCGACTGAGCCACCCAGGCGCCCCGAGCCCAGAATTTAAAGCCTCCTACACCAGAGCTCTTTTCAGTTTATAGCACAGCCTCTGAAGCTTCAGTCCACGGAGGAAAACATTCACATCTCATTAAAGCAACACAGACTATAAGTTTAACTCTCTTTAATGTCATCTTTGGTGAATCAAAAGGCATCAATCACTGCAATGGAAAGAAAAATCTAATTGCTTGGGTTGTCTATGGAAACTTAGAACAGGTTAGTTACAAAAGGTAATATCGTGTATTGTTGGCAGGAGTTGCTGGCAAGGGCCTCCCTGCTGCCTGGCCTTGTTTCCTTCTCAAATACTTCTTCAATGGAAAGTTTATACATAGAAAACCTTTTGAGACAAGGAGTTAATTGTAGAAGCCAGTGTATGAGCACTTGATCTTTCATTTGCTCATTTTAAACCCTTTGATTTTACTAAAGAATTGTGATTTCTCCACATTTCCACCGACTGCAGAATGAAAATAAAGTCTCTAGCCACATATCCTTTTGGGCAAAGTTTTGTTGCAGCTCTTACCACTGGAATCTTCTATGACGTTCAGTACAATGTGATTTCACCCATGAAACATTCACTCAGATAATCAAGAATGTATTTATTATTTGGTACAGAGTTTACCAAATAAACTTGGGCCTTGTGATACACTTGGAGGATGAGAGGATACAAGAGGTGGGGATGCTGTACATAACGCAGTGCTAATGTTTTTATTATTATTATTATTATCCACATAGTTTGGTTTCTTGCAGCCCACACTGGCTTTAATTTGCTTTGGGGAGTACAAATCCAGAGGCTCATTATATAAAATGTTCAGGGCAATCAGACACATTAACTGGAGAAGGCCAGGTTTAGTAGTGTAAATTTTAAGCCCAAAAGTGCTCCAGGGAGGCCTCAGATTAGCCTAATGAATCAACAGTCATATATTTTGCTCTGCATTCTTTGGCAAAACTCGCTTCCTCTGGTACAAAGAGAAACATGCAGACAGTGAAAATGGTCTTTTGGGAGTCCCGAAAAGTAGCCTGAGATCATGGGTCAGGTAGTTTGTATTCTAGCAATAAAAGCCCTTGCCTTGTTTCTCAGATAATTATGAGCTCTCATCCTGTGTAGTTCCATGGGCAGCCTTCCATAGGGTGAACAAGAAAGAGAAAGAACAGCCTCTGTTTTCAAGCTTTCTCAGAAAGCTTCGTCTCCTTGTTAATCTTCCCAGTCCAAATAGAAGGCGTATCTTGCCTTGCATAGGCCACAGGGCCAGAGAGGCAGTGTTCTCTGTAGGTCTTGCAATCTCCATCACTTTGTCTGATAA
Source organism: Prionailurus viverrinus (assembly GCF_022837055.1). Lineage (NCBI taxonomy): Eukaryota > Metazoa > Chordata > Mammalia > Carnivora > Felidae > Prionailurus > Prionailurus viverrinus. The sequence continues at coordinate 38,801,292 of NC_062563.1, forward strand.
CATGCATTCTGCATCAGGTAACCAAAAAGGCAGACAGCTCCATGGCAAGAGGAATGAATAAATGAACAGGCCCATTCTCCACGTCTGGTTCAAGAATCCTTCCTGAGTTATGACTGGAAGGTTTGTGTGGTGCTGTCAGCTTCCAGCCTAAAATAGGACACCAGAAACCTCTTAATGCTAAGAACAGATCTGAGGCATTTACCTTGATTGTGGGCAGAGACATTTCGTAATTAAGGTTTCCCACAGAGAGCAACAGAGCACAAAATGGGCAAAGATTCACTTGGGGGCACATGTCTTTTTGTCTGATGTTGGCTCTTAGCACAAAAAAATTGCAGACTTTGAGAGCTTGATATTCTAGAATTGTCACTGAGATTAGCTCTGTGAAAGAAGGAGGCTAGAAGAAGATAAGAGAAAGGAATCATAGTTTAGAAAGGTTTTACCCTGTGTCAAAAAGCATTGCAGTTATAGGACTTATATCCTACAGGCTGTATCTACGGACCAGCCACTCTGTGTGTGCACATTTCTTTCACTGTCTCCCTCCCCATTTCCCCTTGAACCCAGTCAATGGGTTTATTATCCCTGACCATACCTGGATGTATTTATTCATACAATAAAAAATGAGGAGACCCTTGCTGTTTTCCATGTCTGGTTTAATGAGGGCAAAAAATATATATCTTTGGCTCTGGAGTGAGAATACATACAGCTCAGGATTGGCTCCTGCAGACCCTCAGATCCTGGTTCTCAAATTCTTGTCACTAAGTACAGGCTTCTTGAAATTTCCATATTCTGTTATTGGTATTAAATTTTTAAAACATACAACTTTGCACTTCATGTATGTTCTTTCTTTATGCAATTGCATTGTGTTAGCTTTGGGGTTTTTATTCCTAGAAACCCTTCAGACAAAGGATGCCAACTTGTTAAACCAGGGTTATATACATCAGCTTTTTTTGCTCTATGTCAGAGACTCAGTACTCACAATGCTCTAATGAATGTGCTGAACCTGATAATATACACACTCAGCCATGGGTGCCATGGAAGAACTGCCCCATTTCTTTGTCAATTATATGTGACAGAAGCTTAGTAACTTTAATCATTTTTACTTATTGATATAAAATAAGAAATGTCAACTAGCCATATTCTTTCTCCTGCCATGTAACTTTGTCATCTCTCAGTTAACCTCCTCTTTTACCTTTCCCATAGGGCTTTTGCAAGGCATCTATTAAATAGAAAAATCGGGGTAGTGGTCGTTGGATTTCCAGCTACTCCCCTCGCAGAAGCTCGGGCTCGGTTTTGTGTTTCAGCAGCACATACCCGGGAGATGCTAGACACGGTAAGTACACGACAGGCCAACAGAATCTCCAGCACTGGTGCCTTGCATTCTGAGCACATTCATTTATTGAGCTAGCTTCGGTGTCCCTGGGTTTCTCTTGGTGGTGTAGAAAAACAACATTCATAAACTCACTGCTAAAAAAGCAAGGGTATGCCAACAACGTCAACAATGTGATCAACTCAGGGGATAGAAAAGAAAATGAGTTTAGTGAAGACTTAAGTCAGTATTTGGCTTCATAAAACAGACTGAGTAGCCACATGTTATGCTATTTACTTGTTCTTAAATGCAAAAGCTAACCTGACGTGTTATTTCAGCATTAACTTCCCACAACCTGACATTTTTCATAGCCACCAAGCCCATCATAATAAAATATGATCCAATGAAGCAATGTGTTGGAAAAACAGTAACAAAGACAGATCTATCATATCATCCAGACCTACATGAGGTGTAAACGATTTAAAAACCACATTTCATTGTCCTTTGGTTTTGATCTTTATGTGAATGAGTGATATCAGAAAACTAAGCCATCTCAATCAGTGTGGGATTGATGGAACTGTCTCATAATGTCAATGCAGTTTAGCAAACACACTGACTGTCTAGTATGTGCAAAACCCTAGGGCAAAAACTCTAAGAGGTGGTACTAATAAATAAGCAACTAGTGATAATATTGGACAAAATAAATTCATCTTGGAAAAGAAATATGGACAACTGTGGAAGCATGATGGTAGAAATGATATATGAGATTATATGAATTCGTTCATTACATATGAATAAGTATGTGCAAAGATGTGAATTAATTATGTGTATATGTGTAATATACATACACATATAATGACTCATATATATATCCATATATATGGATATGGATATTATATATATATTTCACAGGAGAGGTGACTTTTGAGCTAGACCTTTTTTTTTTTTTAATGTTTATTTATTTTTGAGGGAGAGAGAGCGCGAGCAGGGGAGAGGCAAAGTGAGAGGGAGACAGAATCCAAAGCAGGCTCCAGGCTCTACGCCGTCAACACAGAACCTGATGTGGGGCTCGAACTCATAAACTGTGAGATCATGACCTGAGTGAAAGTCAGATGCTTAACTGACTGAGCCACCCAGGCACCCCTGAGCTAAGGCTTTTTTAATAAAAGTTATGGAACATCATCCAAGGTTTCTGACCAAAGGAGTGACATAATCATGTTACTACAAAATAAATGTAACAAATTGATTGGAGAGGCAAAAGGCAAGAAGAAGGGACCTAAAATGGAGCTGTTTGAAAAAAAAAAAAAAGAGATGACAAGATCAATGGCAGTAGAAACAAAAGAAATGTATATATGAACAGACATCGTAAATGCACCGAGCTGCCAAGACTTGGCAAATGATCACATGCAGAGCACATTTGGGAAAAGGGAATCAAAGATAATTCAAGGTCTCCAGACCTGGTGAATGGAAGGATGGTAAAGCTAAACCATTTATATGAGATAAGGTATGCAATAATGAACAGCAAATCATCGGGGTGCCTGGGTGGCTCGGTGGGTTAAGCGTCCGACTTCGGCTCAGGTCATGATCTCGCGGTCTGTGAGTTCTAGCCCCGCATCGGGCTCTGTGCTGACCACTCAGAGACTGGAGCCTGTTTCAGATTCTGTGTCTCCCTCTCTCTCTGCCCCTCCCCTGTTCATGCTCTCTCTCTGTCTTAAAAATAAATAAATGTTAAAAAAAAATTAAAAAAAAAAAGAACAACAAATCATCAATGAGACTGGAGGAACAAAACAAGTTCAGTTTTAGACAGGTTGGGATTATATGTCTATGGGCCACCTGTGGAAAAGAAAATCAGATTCTAAGCTTGGGAGCATATGCAATGCTGGAGCTTCTGTAGTTTGGGCAGCTGAGGGATCATGAAAGCAAAGGTAGAGGATATAATTGTCCAAACACAAGTGAACAGGCCAAGGACAGGCTCCGGCAGAGTGCCCGTCTCCCAGCGTAGACACGGGAACCACAGGTGAGGAACGAGACTTCAGTGGGGCTAGAGGAGTCTGAAAAGACACAAACTAGTGTAGTGTTAAACACAGTAAGAAGGAAAAAGTTTCAGGGAGGGGGAGGATCAAAGTGTCTCCAAGAGATGGGAAGAAGCTATTGGATTAGCAATTAGCAGGAGCTCGATGTTCCTCCAAGCAGACAGGTTTAGGAGAATATAGGGAACAGAAATAAGAATACAACAAATAAAAAAGTGAATACTTTGAGTTCCAATAATAAATTACACACACATACACACAGACTCTCCATGTCTTTCTGCTTCACCATTACATTCTTAGGACTTAAACCAATGTATACTCCAGAGTACATACATAATAACAACTTTCTGCATGGCACACTAATAACTGAGCAAATTCTAGGTCTTTGAGATGATGGGTGAACTTTGTTGTTGTTCTTTGTATCTTTCCATATTGCCCAGGTTCTCTAAAATGAGTTATTTCTAGTGATTAACTTTAACAAATTATTTATTTTTTTCAAAAAGTAGTCAAATATTTCAAGGAGTTTGACAGTAAAAGCAAAAAAAATAGGTTTAGAAAAAGCGCTTGAAAATTGGGAAATACTTGAGCATGTTTACACATTAAGGGAGGAAAAGAGTAAAGAGAGCAGCATTAGGCATGGTAGAGCAAAGGAGATGGCCAGGGAGAAGCACCCAGAGATGACAGAAGGAGATGGGCAGCGGGGGTGGATTCGTATTTTTTTGTGATCTCAACAGCATTGAAACATTCATGAATGCCCAACTCTGTAGACATCAGACCTTGTGATTCTCTTTGCAAGTTCTTAATTCCTTTGGACTACCTGGTTTGGAAGGAGCACTGAGACATCATCTAGACAGATGCCTCTAAACTTTCGAAATCAGGCACCTACATCAATAAAAAATTGTGAGCATATTCCTCAATATACACATCAGGGAAAGTGAAAAATGACCCATGAACAGCCAGGGCATTAAGGTAACAACCGAACACTAACACTCACAGAAAATACATATTAGACAAGTCTCCTCCATGACCATGTTTGGAACAAAACAGAGATGAAGCCACTTTACAAACACAAAATGCCTCAGAATTTCCTTCTTCTAACATGATTGCTGCTCCTTTACCAATCACCCCACCTTAGGCATCCTGCCTTCCACCTAAGAATTTGGCACATAGCCAATCACTGAATTTCTCCTGCTCCAGACAACATCCAACCCAGAACTGGTCCCTGCTTCCTTAGAGTCATCTGGAGCACAAGTCCAAATGTGATAAGGAGACGTTCCCAACTCCCTCTTCCTAAGATGGTTCTTCTGAAATACGCACTCCCAGCTGCAGCAAGTAGAATAAACCTACCTTCATTTGAGTACAGGTGTGCTCTGGGTAGTCTGATCAATGGGCTTCAACACAAATCCATTTATAAGTTATATATGCATTGTCAATATATTACGTACATTTTGTAGCAGACACAAAAATGGAAGCTAAAAAGGTTGAAATTAACCTGAATAGAAAAGCCTATGTTCTCCTCCCATACCTTCCAGGAATTGTCTTTCCTACCCCCCAGGTATGCAGATGCACACCCTGTATTACTCCATCCCCGCCTTCAGCAAAGAGCAACAGACACTATCCTAGTTGATGTCCTTTTAAATCCAACTTTTGTTACTTTGTCTTAGTGCTTAGATTTGCTGGAAAAATTTAGAAAGTACATTGAAGTAAAAAGAACATTTTAACCACCCGTAATGCTACCACCCAGAAATAGATGAGTCTTCACATGTTGGTGGGTACCTAACTTGATGCCAGTTTGAAAGACTTCCCAAAGAGGAAAATCCTTATGCTCCACTAATCATTCGTTCCAGTGTTAACAAACATCTTCCCTTTTTCAAAGCATTAGATCCTAATATCGTCTGTCTCAACAGACAGGGTAAGAAAGATAGGCCTAAAAATGTTAAAAGGGCATATCCCCAGTACCATAAGATTAGTGATATGTTAGATTATGTCTGTCCTGGATCTTGGTTGTTTCTCGGGAAAACTGGGGATACATTTTCCTGCCTGAATGGAGAGAACTGAAATGGATGAGTTCTCAGTCCCTTAAGGTTTTAAGTTTGATGATTCCATGGAACACAGAGATGAGTGTTTAATAGCTGGGGGTAGGGAAATTTGGGAGAGAGAAGAAGACACTAATCAGCTCCCACAGTGTTCCATTTTGCTCTTGGCCATTTATGTCATGAAGACATAACCCAGTTGTAACCTGCAACCTTACCTTTTTCTTCCACAAGGTTATATATAATTCATTAAATTTTAAAATAAGGCCTGAAAGGGTAAGCATGCATCAGACACTTTTATTCCTCTCTTCACACCCCCAAAATAAGTTAAATATTCATAATATGGGGTAGGCTGTTAAAGAATATGAAATAAGATGAATTAGCATCTAAGATTCCTCTACAGCTGGTTTGTAAACCACACCTTAATGATTTGGATCTTTCTCCTTTTCTTTAAAATCAAAGAAGATGGCAAAAGAAGATTGTATCTCTGAGGCTCTGGATTGCAGAGCCATTTAGGAGTTTAAAGAATAACTGATGGAAGGCAATCTCTTTGCAGGTTTTGGAAAACCTGGATGAAATGGGTGATCTCCTGCAACTGAAGTATTCCCGGCACAAGAAGTCAGCGCGCCCTGAACTCTATGATGAGACAAGCTTTGAACTGGACGATTAAGTCTCCTGGTCCTGAATTGCACCTAAAGACTTTGCCAGAAAGACCTCCCTCCCTGCCTCAAAAGGAACATAAATGGATTTCTCCCCCTTTCTAAGGACAATTTTGGTTTCTGAACCAGCTGAATTGAACTGAAGGAAATGTCATGTTTTTAATGTCTCCAATCCGGAACTGCAAAGACAAAAATATGGTTCCAGATTTTAACTTTTCTCCTCATCCAAGTATCCTGCTACAAACACATGCACACACATGCATGCGCACACGTGCACACACACACACTCACACGTACACACACACACACACACACACACACACTTCCTAGAACATTTTTAATGGCAATGAGCCTGTGTTTTAGCTGCTACTGTGCAGCCTCTTTGGTCCAGACTCTTTCAGGCATTCCAACCAAATGAGAGGGTTTTGATTTTTAATTCAGTAGATTCTCACTCAGTGTTTACTTATTTCATCTGCAGACATGAGCAGAGGTGGTGGGCAGTAGCTGACCTCCTTGTTTCACCCATGAATGCCCCAGCTAGAACTCATCTGTATCATGGGGAGCTCCAGGCAGGAGGGTAAAGAAATATTGCTTCTACCATTTGCCACATTTGGACTTTTTCCAAGGACAAGTGTCAAAAGCCATAGTTAACGTTTGGAGGGAGAGAGCAGAATCGGCCAGCAGTGACTAAAGACGCCTTTGAAGGAAACTTTCCTTTTCCTCTCGCTGGTCTCCTACAGTTTTACAGCTGAGCTTTTGAGGTTTGGAAAATCCAAGACTTTTGTTTTGTAAGGAAGGGGGCAGAAAGCAAACACAAGCCAATTTTAGGCCTAGACTAAAACTGTAATGTTATAGCAACTGGAAGGTTGTCTGTGCCATGTGGAGTGAATGTTTAGCTTGCGAACATAGCCCTTATTACTTTAAGGAATGAGTTGTCATTTTCCTATTAAATTTTGAGTAAATGGTGAGATTCAATTTCCTTTAGAGTTGACTCTCAAGACTATACTTGAATGTATTGATTCAAAAACAACATTTAAAAGCAACTTCTATTCACCTTTTTTAACACTGACACCCCCATTCAGACCTATTGAGTTCTTACTGTCTGCTGGCACACGAACTCCAATTCTGGTGTAAAATAGGCTTATACACTATTGAGCGACTAATTGTAATTTACCTCCGTTCTCTCTCTGTCTCTTTCTCTCTGTCTCTGTTATGTCTGTCTGTCTTTCTCTCTTTCTAAATGTGAACACAAACTTATCTGGAATAGTACCCTTTTGCTAATTGGATCTAGTTGGTATGGAAAAAGCCAGTGGAAAACCTTATCTTTAACAAGCTCCCAGATGGCTCCCAGATTTGGAAACTCCAAAGAGCAATAGTGACCTTTTAGCAAAGCTTCTGTAATAGTTTGAATGAGTTACAGAACATTCCACTCCATCAAATGACAGTATAAACAAATCACTTCAAGAGAGGTTTGACTTGTGACACAGATGGACCCAAGCTTTCATGCTGTGCACCGAGAAAGAATCCCAGCCTGAAGCACCAGTGTTGGATACAGCAATATGCCCTGATGCTCACAACTTATTAAAGGATAAAGGTGATCCGTGTAGAGAGCTTTTTATGGGGAAAGTATAACCCCTACTAGGTACATCAGTTTAAAAGTGGATCACAATGGTAAAGTTTCTCATAAACATTTGTTAGGATCACTCTTAGCAAAAGAGGAGAGAGAGTGGTTCTGAAAATGCAGTTGCCCCATCCCAGGACTAATATTGATAACTAAATTCCAACTTTTCCCAATGAATTGGCATAGGATTACTTATGCAAAGAAAATATATGTAGTATAAATGTCCCCAAAAAAGGAAGACATGTAGGTCTTTTCACTCGAGAATGTGCACTTAAGTGTGCCTGGGTGGCTCACTCAGTGAAGCGCCGACTTCGACTCAGGTAATGACCTTGTGGTTCATGAGTTTGAGCCCCGAGTCAGGCTCTGCACTGCCAGTGTGGAGCCTGCTTGGTATTCTCACTCTCTCCTCTCTCTCTGCTCCTCCCCTACTCATGCCTTCTCTCTCTCTCAAAATAAATAAGTAAAACAAGAAAGAAAGAAAGAAAGAAAGAAAGAAAGAAAGAAAGAAAGAAAGAAAGAAAATGTTCATTGAAACAAAATTGGTTCTAGTTAATTATCCAAAATGCATAAGTGTGTTCAGTCCTATAGAGGGAACAATAGACAAAGAGGCCAGTGAAACATCTGGGCTTCACCTGAGGTACAGTAAGCAGTAAACATCCCCTTCCATTCTGGATGTCCATGACCTTCATACACATCTTCACACCCACGCTTTGAGTTTTAAGCTTATAAAGGGATGTCTTTGTGACCAGTGTGCCTTTTATGGAAGATCCGGAGTCTAAGTCGTGATAGGAAAATAATTACTTACCCACCTTGCCTGGGGAGCAAGGCGGACATTACTCCTACTCCTGTTTCATCAAGATCCTAGGGCAATTTATTACATTCTCAAGTGCAAGATTTAAAAAAAAACACTCTGTCAGAGGGTCTACACTGAATACACTTATGAGGACAACTAAATGCAATGCACATTAGGAGGGTCCCAGATCCCATAGGGCTGGTAATATAAGAGCACATGTCATATAGAGTGAAGTTGGTTAAGAGGGTGATTGTGAGAATTTTTAATTTTTATAAGAAAATATCTGCTAGGTTAATAAAAGCATAATTTAAAATCAATAGGGATTATTGAATCTCAGTAACTATACCACAGCCAAAATGTCCCTTTGGCCAGTTCTGTTGAGAAAGAGAATTTTCTAACAAAACTCTGTTATGCACCCCAACCTTCCCAAATGCATACACACACACACACACACACACACACACACACACACACACTTTCCCCTTCCTTTACAGAGCAAGCAAGAGTAAAAGGTACAGAGATGAGAATCTGGCTTGCTGATAGATAGATAGATAGATAGATAGATAGAAGATGTTCTAAAAATGGCCTTTAGTGAAACAGTAGATAAAGGATGCAGACTGATTTTGTAAGGGAAATACATTTGTGTAACGGAAATGGCATAGACACATTCCTAATCTTATTATGGAACTGTATTGTGGACGTTTGGCTACATTGCCTTTCAGCATGCTTTGGTTTGACAGACAACATGGGCTTCAGAATTTACTAGGAAGCTTGTTAAAATGCAGATCCCTGGGCCCCACGCCAGACTTAACTGAATTAGAATAGCTGTTGGTGCTCAGGAATTTACATTTTAGCAAGACTCCTCAGGGGATTCTAATCCATGTCATAATTTGAGAACCATTGTTGGAGTTCTTGTTTTGACTGATCAGTTGTCTCTAATTAAACATAACAGAAACTTTGTCCTGAGTGTCTGTTGATAATTAAGGGTGCTTATACTACTAAAGTAAAGTGAATTATTCCAACCTTTTCTCCTCAATGGGACATTTTGTTCCCATTTTCCAGGTACTTTCTTTTTCTACAAAATTGGATATTTGCCTCTGATTATTTATTTATTCCAACAACAGCTCTTGAATAGGGTAAAAGTCTTAACAGTTCTTCAAACATGCAATGCTCCTCTGTATTTTCTACAGAGATAGCAAATTTTATAAATGGCTTACTCTTACTTAAAATATTTGATAAGGAAACTTTAACTCTTAAATATGTACTTTGATTTACGGCAGTAATAACAATTATATTTTGAACTTATCTGGTGATCTCTTGGCCATTTTTCCTAGTCTCAGTATAAACAACTTATTTGAAGTCTGTTTTCTCAGAACACCCTATGTAGCTGTGTAATTTTAAGAAATTAAAAGGTGTCTGTATTTTAAATGTTTTGAAGCAATTATTATGGGACACTGTCTTACAGTATTGTGGGCTGTGTGTGTGTGTGTGTGTGTGTTTCACTGAAACACTTGAGGTGACCAATGTCATTTCATTCTGCCTATGAAATGTTAGTTTCTTTAATAGACAAATCACCAAAATAGACAATATAAAAAATAATTGATGGTTTTGTGTTAGTTTGGGTTACCCTAAATAAAGACTCAGAGATTTGCATTTAAGAATTCCATTAAGGAAAATTGGCAAGAGTGGTAGTGCTGACTTGAACTGTGTCAAAAGAACCAATTGTGCCCATCTGTTTCCACTTCCTCCTTCTGTGACGTCACCTTGGTAGCTTGAATTTGGCCATGTTGAAAGTATTTACACCATGGAAATTGGCAAACACTACAAATCAGGTACCTGGAGAGCCATCTATTAAACCTTTACCAGCACACCACTGAAACCACATACAATGGGACAATATCTAGGATGGAGCAAGGAAACAGGATTGGAAAAAGGAGAAGCCTGTGATTTCATCGTAATAAAGGCCTCAGTCAATCCCATGGAGGGCTATGCAACAGAGATGGCCTGTTACAGTTATCTCAAAATGAAGCAAAGGAGACAAGCCTCTATGTTCTTTCTGCCATCAACTAATCATGAGATACAAGTTACCAAGGTACAGGTGTGGGAGAGGGCATTACTTTGGGCAAGACAATTCTATTCAGCCAAAGGGAATTCTTAGGGAGGGACTCAGATTGGAACTGACAGAAGTCCATCCACTTTTTAAAAATTATTTCTAATCCATCTACTTTAAAAGGTTTTAAAATGGAAAAATTTCAACATACAATAAGAGAGAATAGTATAGAGAACCCACATGCACCTATCACCTAGCTTCAAACATTATCAGTTCATGGCCTTTCATCTATTTCCCCCCATTCACAGATTACTTTGAAGAAAGCCCCAAAAATCATATTATTTCATCAGAGAATATTTCACTGAGTTTCTCTAAAAGGTAGCGATGTCTTTGTCCCTTAATTTGTTTCAATTTCGTTGAAAGTAGTCTTTAGTATAACAAAGGCATTAACATGAATCAAATATTAATCTTTTCTTTCTCTATATCATACCCTGTGTGTGAATTTCCTGGATCAAGACTGGGAATTATTTCTTTTTAAAGAGTTTTTTTGTTAATGTTTACTTATTTTTGAAAAAGAGAAACAGAGTGCTAGTGGGGGAGGAACAGAGAGAGAGGGAGACACAGAGTCTGAAACAGGCTGCAGGCTCTGAACTGAGCTCAGCACAGAGCCCAATGTGGGTCTCAAACTCACGAACTGTGAGATCATGACCAGAGCCAAAGTCAGATGCTCAACCAGCTAAACCACCCAGGCACCTCAAGACTAGGAATTATTTCTGAAGCAGTCATGTGATATCTTGAAAGCAAATCAATCATTTTTTGGACACTTATGTGCCAGATACTGTACCAAGACCTCAACATACATTATCCTCTAGACTACTACTCTCTACTATGATCCTCTACTCTTGGAGAGATTAATAGTGGACTCATCTTGGAAGGCCATTTTGTTGAAGTTTTCAGGGTGTTACCAATGTGTAAAGAGGACTTCCAAAGCTCCAACGGGGCATTGCGTTATTTTCCTTTGAATGTCGTATCCCTTGTCCAGTCAAATTTCTTACAGTTACTTCAGCTAAACTTTATATATTAGAAGGGTAACTCAAGGAGGAATAAGAAAACAAGTCAGTCCAGCTTACCCATTTGGAAAAGGCTGATGCCTGTGACAGGGTTTAGGACAGAACTTGACAATTATAAGTCAATTGCTCTGAAAATGATCACAGATACAAATTGATAAAATACCCAACATCAGGAAGTCAGAGTAGAAGCAAAAGAGTTTTTTTTTTTTTTGCTTTGGCAAGAAACAGGGCTCCCTTTTACTCAGCCCAGATGCTAATTTTTATATCAAAAATACTGATTGAAGAGGCTAGTGATTTTGGCTCTCACCCAAGTTTATTCAAGATCTTTCTTAATTAGGTTGGGGTCGGCAGCAATGCCCATGGCCAGAGTTAGGTCTGGCTCCAATCACCACATCATGCTCTCTACTTCATCACTGGCCAAGGAATAAGGCAAGGAAATTGCTGCTTCTTTGTTTCTCCAGCCCATGAGTATGTTTTTTTCCAGATTTTAAGCATGCATGGAGCAAATGTGTAAGGAAGACCAAAAAAAGTGTAATGGCTTCACTGTGATGAGATCAATCTAGCCTACAACTTGACTGTGAGCCCCAGTATGAACAAGGCCCTATGTGTGAAAAATGAATGGGTAGCAATGTAAGATCATGGAAAAATATGTTGGCATCTTCTGAATGAAAATTTTCACCAGGCTGATTCAGCCAATCATTCCATGAGGGTTTTTTTTTAAAGAAAAATAATCTCTTTTGCCAACAATACATGATTTCCCCATAATGTGTTTATTTTGTACATAATTGTAGCTAAGTCATGTGACTATTTTAATAGTGTCCATACCAATTTCACACACTTTACATATACATCTATGCCCACATAAGGCATCAATACATCATGGTCACAAAGTATAGACATCTATGACACAATGGATTTTCCTTTACATATAAAATAATGTGTTGATATTAAAAAAATATAATCTGATTCTCCTAAAACATTTCAACTAAATATGAAGAGATTTTTTTTTTTTTTTTTTTTTTAAATTTTTTTTTTTCAACGTTTATTTATTTTTGGGACAGAGAGAGAGACAGAGCATGAACGGGGGAGGGGCAGAGAGAGGGAGACACAGAATCGGAAACAGGCTCCAGGCTCCGAGCCATCAGCCCAGAGCCCGACGCGGGGCTCGAACTCACGGACCGTGAGATCGTGACCTGGCTGAAGTCGGACGCCCAACCGACTGCGCCACCCAGGCGCCCCGAAGAGATTTTTAACTCAAAAAATTCTTAGACAAAATTTCAAAGTGTATATTTGTAAGATATTTTATTAATCAGATAGCTTTAGGTGGGATCAAACAAATGTTATAGATTTCCTATATGGATAAATCTAGCAGTCCTATCGATAGTCAATATTACCAGCATATTATATAGAAAAATAAAATATTTTATTAAAGTGAGCCCATTTCTAACAAGATAACACTCTTTAAAATTACATTTTGTATTGTGCATTTATTATTTATAATAGCCAAGTAAAGAAGAAACATGCCAGCTACTCAAATTAATCAGCACAGACCTCAATTGTGAGGAAGGATGAAAGATCAGGGATTACCAGATATTTGAGGAAAATCAACAACACCAAAATGAGTAGCCAACCTGAAAAAAGAGAAAAACATTCAGTGACAGGAACAGATAACATGAAAAAGAGAACTTTTTACATATTCTAATTATTACCCTTGTTGGTCAAACTAATTATATGAAGATATCACATCGACAAAACAAGAATAGGTTGATATGAAAAGGAACTAGAGTTCATGAAAATTTAAAATATTTAAATATTTGATGAAACTAAACCAATAGAAAGCAAAGAAAAGAAGTTTTTAAAATCTCTAAAAAATATAAAGCAAAGGTTAGAGGCACCTATCTGGCTCAGTTGGCAGAGCATGCAACTATTGATCTCAGGGTCATGAGTTTGAGCCCCAGGCTGGGCCTAGAGGTTACTTTAAAAAAAGAATTTTTTTTAAGAGAAAAAAAAAAGTAATATAAAGCAAAAGACCAAAAAAAGGATAAAAAACATGAGAGAAACTTTAAAAGGTATAACAGATCCATACAGAAGGACCAATATCCATCTAATGACAGCTTGAGAAAGAAAAAAAATATCAGGACAATGAAAAGCAGGAAAAAAAAATAAATCATAGAACTATTTTCTTGAGGCTAGAACAAAACAGAAGGTAGAAATGGCCCAGTAAGTGCTGAGCTGATGAATAAAAATAGCTTTTCACTCAAATGTAGCTCAATGAAACTTTGCTACACCAAAGATAAAAGAGAACTAGAATGTTTCCTGTTAGGAAAAAAAAAAAATCTCACCTACAAAGTAAAAGTAATAGATCTTATTTTTGGATATTATAAATGTGTCCTCCAGAAATTTTGTTCCAATTTCACACTCATTAGCAGTGTAGACAAATATTCATTTTCCAATATGCACCAATGCTGAGTATTACCATTTTTATAATCTTTGTCAATCTGATAGAGAAAAAAATGGATTCTCATTAATGTTTGATTCTCATTTACACATGATTCTTGTTCGTGTATGTACTGGCTGTTTGCACGGTTGCTGTTATCTCCTGACACTTTTTCTATCATAAATGTCTCATTAGCATAGATGCATAAAGGCAGTGAAACAATGCCTTTGAATTCAGAGGGAAAAAATAGTTTTAAATATAAAATCCTTTGTCTATAAAAATCTACCTAATCAAGAAAGAGCAAAATAGGGACTTTTTGTTTTGGCATAAAATGTCCAGAAATTTATTTCCTCAGTACCCTTTCTCTAAAATATTATTTGATTAATCCTCAAAAATAAATACATCCAAACTAAAAGAAGACATGCCATCCAGAAAAAAAAAAAGCAGAATTTATATAGGAATCCAATGAAAAGAAATCTCAGAATGATAATTTATTAAAGTACATTAAACTTTCCTAATATAAGGTGATGGGCTTTTTTTTTTGCTTGTATAGAATTCAAAATTAATATCTGGGGTTGTAAAGCACACTCCGCCACAGTGTTTCAAGGACCCAAGCTATTTTCCCACCTGTGGCTTCACAAAGCTCCAGGACATCATCATTTCATGTGTGGTTGAGGCTCTTGATTTCAACCAGTCAGAAAGGAAAAGTGGGCATGGAGGAGGTCCACCTCTGATCCCTGTCTGATGACTGACTTAATTCTGACTCTTTGGATCCATTCTGAGGAGTATGGCAGAGCCTGATTCTACGATCCAAGGGAGTATCTAGAGATCAATAAGAAGCAGAATTGTGGCAGATAATATCCTTATATCTTAGTTCCTGGAGATCCAGCCCTCCTCTGCCAGCACTGCTCCAACACCACCCCATTTACTCCAGTCAGACAGAAGAGAACTTATAAGCTCTAACCATACCCCTGTGAGGGAGCACAGAGTCATGACCCTACAGCCTGCCAGCCAGGAGATCAGACCAGTCACTTATACCATTTCTCATTCTCATCACCTCCTTCCATGTGAGTGCATTCACCTAGTTCCTCAGAAATAACATGTGCAAATGGCTGTCACAGCTGAATGCCCTCAGCTAAGGCACCTTTGAAAGGGCTGAGCTGGGCCAGCTAGAGGAGAGGGTGTGACAGAGGTGGGCATCCATCTCCTTGTAGCTCTCAGGCAGGGGACCTCTGTCCAGGCCACAAGAACTTCAGACATGCTAAGTCTGGCCCGTATGTTCCTTGGGATGGGAAAAGAGAGGTGATAGGCTTCTCACCTCTGTGATCTTCACTCTGCCTCTCAAATTGTCACACTTCACTTCGGGACCCTCCTGGGTTTCATTAGCGATGGATAAAGCTGGCCACCCTGGGATTAGTACAGGTTTGTTTGGGGTTGGCTGTTTTAAAATTCCACTTTCACAGGGTAATAGCATGAGGCCAACTCTTCAGTGAATGCTGGAAAAGAGAAAATATGGTGCACTTTATGGCTTGTTTATCCATATGCATCTTTGCTGGTGCATGTTCCTGGAGTCTCTCCCTTCCTGGATTATGACCTTTCAGGGTTTTGCAACTTGTTCAAAGCTACTCTTCAGTGACAGTTTAAGGACTAGGAGAGGTAGCCACTAAAAAATCACAACATGTGCACTAATTCATTCCTGCCTCACCCCTAGGTAGTGTCTTCCTCTGTTTTCAACACCCAGCCTTAGACATGTATATATGCGAGTGATGTGAACATTGAATGTACATATAGTAGGTCCTCACCTTGTAGAGGGAAGAACTTGGGAACACATTTTTAGAAAACTCTTGTTCATCAGAATTCCATGAGCATTCCTGTTTAGGCCCATTTGATCTAAACTTCCAAAGTTCATGATGAGGCAGATGTTCTGTTAAAGAAGAAACGTACCAGAAATAAAAATCAAAGAGTGAGCTTCACTCTCTGAAATTTGCTTTTTTCACTTTCTGAAAAAATAGAGTTTTAACAAAAAGATGCTTAAAGTGAGAGAGAAATAAGAAGACAGGTTTCATTAACCAAAGAGTTAAGAATTTATTTCAAAGCTGTCCTGGGTTATCATTGTGCTCTTGAGTTATAAGATATTCTGAGGACAAACTGCTTTCCACATTGTGTATTAGCTATGAAATGTTAATGTATGAGATACATTAAAAATATACATGTCTCTTAAACGTGAAATTCCTCCTTTGAGAATTTACACTGCAGATATACTTAAGACCTTTTAAGTTTTGGCAACATTTTAGTCTAAATAACCGAAAACTCTCTCACTACAAAGTGGAAACACTAGAGAAAATGTTAAGACTCTTTTAGATGCAGAGCTGAGCCCTGCAAGAAAGTTAGGGAAATCTCTTGGGATAAAAAATGAATAGGAACCTGGAATCTTAAGTTATAACAACTGAGCTGAAACTCTGGATGTTCTATGGATGTTTTTCTGGTCTCACAACTTAGGCTTGGGTTTTAATGCCCATGTAGGGGAACACAGATAAGGACTCTGGCCACTGACAGATGAGAAGTTGAACTAGAACAATCCACCCAAAGGCAGAGAGAGATGACAATGACATTTTTCTGTCTAGGATCTAGAGGGAGACAAAATTGGTCTAGTCTGAGAATTCATAATCATGGGTCTGACCACATGGATTTGGCATTCAGATTTTCACTAGAGTTCTCCTATCAGTTAATATAAAACATGTTCTGAGCTGATAATACCCATTGTGTGCCTGGCAGAAGCTATCAGAAAATGTCTCTGAAGGGGCATATTTTTACACCAGGATTCCCAATGAGGTCCACAGAAGATGAGCTCATGAACGAAAATTACAAAACTCATGGGGAAAGAATCCACTGTGAACAAGAGCACTAGCAGTTGTTATCAGAAACCATGATAGTAGACACCACAAAAAAATCATGTTTAAATGATTAAAGACATTTTTTAAAAAATGAATAGAATATATCAGAAAGAGAGGACAGACTTGAAAAATGGAATTTTTAGAAATATTAAATTATGATAATTAAAAATAAAATCTCAATAGAAGGGTTGAACAGACAAGGGTTGCCTGGGTGGCTCAGTCGGTTAATCATCCAACTTCCATTCAGATCATGATCTCATGGTTCGGGTGCGTGAGTTCTGGCCCCATGTAGGGCTCTGTGCTGACAGCTCAGAGCCTGTAGCTTGCTTCAGATTCCATGCCTCTCTATCTCTCTCTCTCTCTCTCTCTCTCTCTGCCCCTCTCTTCCTTGCATTCTGCCTTTCTTGCTCTCAAAAATAAATGAACATTAAAAAACAAAAGAAGGTTTAAGTAGACAAAGAAAGAAACTTTTTGGAATGCAGCCCAAGGAGATCAAGAGATTAAAAATATATACATATGAAAGAAAGCTAGGAACAAATAAAGGTATCACAAAGATTTAGCAACAAGGATCAAAGTATTGTTTATAAAATCTAAATGTTGGAAATAACATAACTGTCCATAAATAGATTTATTTAATTTTGATGCCTCATTTTTAAACGACTTTTTATTTATTTTAAGATTTACTTAAGTTTAATGAATTCAAAGTTTAACAATACTGAAAAAATGTATCTATTGATATTGGAAGTATAAATATTTTTACAAGACTAATTACATATTTAAAACATGTATTTATATAGTGCATAAGAAAAGATCTGGAAGACTACACCCCATTTTCTCTGGGTAAGGATTATGAGGTGGGGGGGGGGGGTGTGATCTTCCACAATTAGAAAATAAAACAAACTTAATTTGGAAGAAAAATACCAACATAAATAGCTCGGAACATTACTCTCTTGGGTTAACAATTCTTTTTTGTTTCCTGTCGTGATTTGAAGTCCCTGCTGGCTGGATGCCAGGCCCTAAAGATAACTAGTCAAGGCTGTTTATAGGTTTATGGCTCTGCATTCAGAGACAAAAGAGTGGAGAGTGGAGATGCCTCTCGAGAGGCCTTAAGCTCCATTCAGAGTGAAACCCGGATCACAGACATGGAATGTTCATCACTGAGGGTTAACATCTAGTACCTTTTCCCCATGGTCATCTACTTTAAGGAGCCTGCTACAAGTTTTTCAAGACACCCTGCAAACCTGCCTAGCAGCCAACATGGTGAGAATACTGACAGAGCTGGACTCCATCCTGTTTTCTAGGATGAATTTGTTGATTTCCCCAATACCACCGTCCATTAAGTCTCCCTATGCTACAAAGTTCATACCCTATGGGGACAGGATTGGCCATTCTTAATGTTGAGGGTAGGGACACTGACCTCATCACTCATCCAGGCTTTGGGTTGGGTTCCTCACCCTATTCTGAATTTTGATTCCTGGATTGATAGTCACCCACAAGGACTCAGATACTCACAAGAAAGAAAAAGCAAAGGAGAAAGGAATGATTTCAAGGGTACCTTCTGTCTTGGACTATAAACTTCTGTTTCAGGATTCACATCACTATACTGCAATAACAATTATGTATCACAAGATATAAACACTCAACATTTCCAAACATTTCCAATTATGTATCACAAGATATAAACACAACAACATTTCCAAACCAGGACAATCTCTTGCAGAATAGCCTGATACTAACATCTACATTTGGTTAAAAGCCTGTAACCTGCTAAACTCTAGTCTAAGAATCTAACAAATATTGTAGCAACATCAAGTGGGTGTTTGGAGGGATTTCTTCCCCGAATGATGATATTCTCAGTCTTCTGCAAAATACCTATCCCTGTTTCCTCTTCTGTCTAGATTGCTGTCTCCTCTAAGTTGTCCCAATATAGAAATTCCAGAACATCTGTTAATTCATTTTCTTCTTACAATAATATTTGAGTTCAACATCACTATTTCAGTGTTGAAGATGAGGAAATGGAATAAGAGAAGCAAGTAACTTGACCATTGTAATACAAAGGCATAAGTCACCAAACCACAAAAGTCTATGCAGTCTGTTCAGCCCCAAAAGTCAAACTCTCTCTACTCTCCTAAACTACCTCCCTACATCATCATTTATTGAATAATGGTATGTCAGGCTCTGAACTAGATGTCGGGAAAGGAAGGCAAACATTCTGTCCCTACCTGCAAGGTGTTCACGTTCTGCTAAATGAACCCAAAGGTCTAATTAAATATAATAAGTGTTTACTGAAGACCAGCTGAGTTCAGAGAGTATTTAATAAAAAGAGTCATGACATTCTTGGGTTTATTTTAGTCTCTGCATTGTAGTACCTTCTTGTGGCAGGTGCTCTGCCTATGTCCTCTCTGCCCACCCTGGAGGTTACCTGCAGCTTGGTGGACATTTTCCTGCTGACAGCTTCCTACCAGAGCACTGGCATCTCTCTTCCTAAGGGTTTTTTTCTATTCTTAGTAGCCACCTGTAGCCAAGAAGAAGTTGATATCCCAGGAGCAACCCTCCCCAGTAAATGATGGGAGTTGGCAGGTAAGCACTTCAACCTCTTTGCCATCTTGGGGGATAATTTAAAGGTATGTCTTGTACAGTTTCCCCCAATGTCCTCAACAGGTTAAAGCTCCAGCTGCCCACAGAGGTAACCTGCTCATCAATGAACACTTTATTGGCTGTTTTTTTTTCTTATCTCCCTTTCCCACTCTATCACTATGTTTCTCGAATCATCTCCCAAACTAATTATTGGCACCCAGATCCTTATCTCTGGGTCTTCTGTTGGGTGAACCCAAACAAAAAGACACCTTTTTCTCTTTAACTTACAAATGTCTGACCTTGAGTTCTGTGGTCATTAGAGTCACAAAAACTTGCCCAGTCAACTATGGCATTGTTATAACCTAGTCCAAGAAACCAAACAAGGATGTATTTAAAGGACCATATTGCAAAAACAAAAACAAACACCAGCTCTGTAAACAGTGCCCAGTCTAGATCAGGTGAGTATCAACTAACTCAAAGACACATGAGTGAGAAATGAATGCTTATCATTATAAGCCACCAAATTATTACACCAACAGATAGGAAGAGCCATACATTTTAAGATGGTAGGAACTAAAATGAAAGAAAAACAAAAGATTGGAGAAGATCACTTCCCCCCAAATATGAAAGATTTAAAAAATAATACATAATAAGTTTTTTCAACAGTAATAACAACCAATAAGAACCAATAAATTAGGGGCGCCTGGGTGGCGCAGTCGGTTTAGCGTCCGACTTCAGCCAGGTCACGATCTTGCGGTCGGTGAGTTCGAGCCCCGCGTCGGGCTCTGGGCTGATGGTTCAGAGCCTGGAGCCTGTTTCCGATTCTGTGTCTCCCTCTCTCTCTGCCCCTCCCCCGTTCATGCTCTGTCTCTCTCTGTCCCAAAAATAAATAAACGTTGAAAAAAAAAATTAAAAAAAAAAAAAAAAGAACCAATAAATTAAAAATAAATTTAAAAATAAATAAGACATGAGATAATAATTTCACATAAATACATAAAATATTGACTTCAGATAGCAATAAAAAAATACAAAATAAATCAACAGTAAGGCACCATTGCCAATTTTCTACTTATTGAATATGTGAATGAGGAACACCTGGGTGGCTCAGTTGGTTAAGCCTCTGACTCTTGATTTTGCCTCAGGTCTTGGTCTCACAGTTCTAGAGTTTGAGCCCCATGTCGCCCTTTGTGTTGGCAATGAAGACCCTGCTTGGAATTTTCTCCACCCCCCTCTATACCCCTCCCCAGCTTGCACATGATTTCTCTCTGTCTCTCTGAAAATAAATAAACATTAAAAAAATAAAACCTCTAAAAAAATTAAAACAATGAAATATGTGAATGATACAAACTGAGTTTTGGAGAAACTAGTCCACTAATCTTAAAAAAGAGTCCAAGCACTCTGCAATGATCACTAGACCTCCCCTCCAGCTTTATCGGCACCTCTCTTCCCCTTCAGTTCCACTCCCATATTTCTTAAATGTTCTTAGCTTCTTCCCACCCCAAGCATCTCCCATCCATTGTTTCTCTTGCCTGGAAGTTTTCATTCCTTCTCCTCCTCACCCTCACTCCCCAGCTTTTTACTGCTCCTTTCTGTTAGTTGACATAAGTTTACTATGGATTGACAGAACTCTTTATATTGTTTAAATTATTTTCTCTCTATTAATTTTTGTTTTTAGCACATCCACTTGATTTCATGCAAGGTAAATGTATCGAATTTAAATCTACTTAGCTTTTTTATAGCAGAATTCCATCTAAAATTTAAATATAGAATGACATTTCATTGACCACCTGCTACAGGTATTGCATTACTTTTTTCACAGATTATTGCCTCATAAAATAATGGCAATAGCATCAGAAGGTAGCTATAAATGTACTCATTTTAATAGGTAAAGAAAGAGACATCCAAAGGAGAGGGAAGGGGACTTTGGGTTCAGCCCTGACATGGAAGGAGCTTGAAAGTGTCACCCCCATTCTTACAGCAAGATGGCTAAACAAACTGAAAATCCATGACTTTTTGTGGACCCATCAGAGAGCTGAGGTGTGTAAACAGCCGCTCTGAAATCTGGAGAGGCAGAGTCATCCAGAAGTGACCATTATGATCTGCTGACCTGGAACAGAAGTTGTTGGAGCCATAAAGTAGTAGAGACACTCAAAGGTAATTCTGATGAATTTCTGGAGGCTGTGTGGACTAGCATGAGAGTAAGAAAATCCATAGGGCCTTGGTCTTGGAAGAGGGGGGATCAAACTTTTATGTGGTTTATCTCCAGGAAATCCACCAGGTTCTCACAGTGAAGAGGCCACTGGCCAGGATGGAAGTAATCCTTATAAAAATATGTCCAGAACATTTCCATAACAAACTCATACTCTCCAAGGAGGTTGGGGGGGGGTGGGGGGCAAACGTTGTCAGAGCCTTCTCTCACCTGGGAAAGGGTCATGTCTCCCACTCCAGTCCCCTCTAGCTTTCTTGTTTCATCTAATGAGGAAGGGATTGGGGAGCATAGTCAACATGCGACAGGGTTCCAAGGAAATAGATTGGGAATACTGCAGCCAGGTAAGGAAGTAGGGTGCAGAGGGGAAAATAGCTATATCAATTGCAAAATACTTGTGAAGGTCACAGCCCAAAGACTGACTAAAATGTTGAGATTTAATTTAAAGTCTATAAAGTATGCCCTTTCCCCAACATCTTATCATAATATTAATAGAACTCCAGTATATTAATAATGAACCATCACTAAAAATGCTGACAGACTTTCTCTGGTAAGGAATGCTTAGGGAAGTTCAAAGTCAAGACAAAAACAGCGACACTAGAGTATTTCTAAATTTCTCGCATGCATAGCTACAGCAAGCCTTAAACAAAGTCACACTCCTAATTGGACAAACATAAATCCTCAGACTAAAGGTCTATTTACCTTAGTTCTTATTACCTAATACAACATACAAAATACAAAAGAAAAAAATCATAGTTTGAAAAAAAAACAAAACAATCCTCAGAACAGATTCTGATATGACACTAATATTTGAATTATAAGACAAGGAATTTAAGATAACTATACTAATACACTAATGACACTAATGGAAAGAGTAGACAACATGCAATAACAGATGGTTAACATAAGCAGAGAAATAAAAACTCTAAGAAAGTATGCAAAGGGGATGTTAAAAATTAAAAAAAAATATTGTAATTCAAATGAAGCGTGCCTTTAGTGGGCTCATCAATAGATTTGACATGACTGAGTTAAGAATTAGTGACCTTAAAGATAGGTTTAAACTATCCTCAAGCTACAGAAATTTCCCAGAGCAGAAGATTCAAGAACTGCAGGGCCATTTTGAAAGGTGTAACATACAAGTAATGGGAATATCAGAAGAAGAAAGAAATGATAGAGTAGAAGAAATATTAGAAGTAATAATGGTTGAGACCTTTCCAAAACTAATGATGGGTACTAAGACATCACAGATCCTGAAGCTCAGGGAACCCTAGAAAGATAAACACAAAAACAAACAAACAAAAACCAAAAACCCTATCATAGTCAAACTGCAGAAAAAGACAAAAAGAAAATCTTGAAAGAAGCCACAGGGAAATAATACCTTCCTTAGAGAAGAATAAGGATAAGGATGACAGTGCACTTGCCATCAGAAACCACAAGCAAAAGGAGAACAAAGTGAAATATTTGAAGTGTTGAAGAAACAACCATCAACTTGGAATTCTATATCCAGTGAAATAATCCTTCAAAATTGGAAGAAAGGGGTGCCTGGCTGGCTCAGTAGGTGGACCATGTGACTCTTGATCTCACGGTTGTGAGTTTGAGCCCCACTTTGGGTGCAGAGATTACTTAAAAGTAAAATCTTAAAAAAAGAAAAAACTGAAAGATAAATGAAGACTTTCTCTGACAAACAAAACCAAGGCTATTCATCACAAGTAGACCCGCTCTGCAAGAAAGATATTAAAAGAAGCTCTTCGGGCAAAAGAAAAATAATTTAGGTCAGACAGTCGCATCTACATAAAGAACAAAAAAGTATCAGAGAAGGAATAAGTAGAGATAAGATATTCTTATTATTCTTAGTTTAAATAATAACTTAAAAAGTAATAGAGTAACATATTGCAGTGAATATAAGATATGGATAAGAAAAAAGACAGTGATGTCACAGAGAATAAGACAGATAAATTAGGAATATTTTGCTAAAAGGAACCTGGATTTCATGTAAAATGTTATAATGTTATTTGAAGATGGACTTACATTAGCTTTTTAAAAAAGGTATATTTTACACTGCAAGGAAACCACTAAAATTTTTCTTAATTATACCTGATATGTCAAGAGAAAAGGTAAAATGGAATTAACCGTATATAACACTTGATTAAAACCAGAAAAAGAAGAAAGTCTGGGGAAGAGAGGCAAAGAACAATGCAATGGAAAAAAAAATTAATTACAAAAATGGGAGATATTATTCTAATTATATTAATAATCACTTTAAATATGAATGGTCTAAATATACCAATTAGGAGAGAAATTGCCCAGTGAATGAAAAATCAAAGAGGTGATTAGTGGGAAGAACCCAGATATTCTCCTAAAACTGTCTGAATCCACAATAGAGGCTCTTTCTGCTTTACCAGAGCAGGTGGGCATTTCTTTTACTAAGTAAATAAATACATGTTTAAAAAAAGAGTCACTCACTGACATGTTTGACATACGAATATCTCCTGAGTCAAGTTACAACCATTGAAACATAAAAAAACACATAAAGCAAAAGTCTAAAATAACCTTAGATATTCAAAAACTTGTTGAGGTGGTTGCATATACCAGTTAGGAAAAGTCAGAGACAACTGTTTTTGGCATGAGTTCCACTGGTAGGGCCACCAGGTAGCCAGATTGTTTCTATCTTTTCACTCCACCTCCCTCGGCTTTATGTCTGTCTCCTCGTTATCTCCAAATGGCCACAATAGTTCTGGACTTTGCATCATTTAGGACAGGGAAAAGTGGAAAGGGGCATGGTATTACATGCCCCACTTTATCAGAAAAACAAAAGCTTTCCCTGAAATTCCCTCAGAAAACAACCTGCTTACATCTTATTGGCTGGAACTATATCACATAACCATCTGTAGCTGCAACAAGATAGGCTAAGACCATGAGTATTTCACTTTTCTAACCTATATAAGTGAGATGGGTGAAGGAGAAAAAGGTAGACAAACCCCTTATAGTGGCTACAGTTACATATCCCCCAAAAAGAGAAAATCTGATTTTCTAGGTATCATTAGTTTTACTTTTTCTTCCTTTATTGTCTGAACTTATGATTTCTCAAAAAAAAATGAATTTATAGTATATTCTCTATGTTAGCCACAAATTCACTTAAAACTGAAACAATTTCTTCTTCATCATCTATTTAACACTTCTGCTCTTCCATTGCTAACATAGAGCTGGTCTTCAGGCTATAACGGGGACTGTATTTATGCTTCCACAGATTATGACACAGACTTCAAATGAAAAGAGAGAATTTATGTGAACATGTCATGCAAATGGTATGTAAAATTCCTCTAGATTTTCAATATAGGAGCTTCAAGTTATTTCATTTGAGGAGGACATGGGGCATTTGGTGTAGAGCACCAAGTCTGGAATCAGGTAAAACGTTCTCAACTGCAAGTGTTTGAAAATCCTACCCCAGATGGTTTTCATAAACCATATAAGGAGTTTCTCAGCTTCAGTAGGGTTTTATCCAGTGGGTCAATAATGTCTCCAAGGGTCCTGTTTTTGTTTTTTGCTTTGTGTGCATGCATGTCAATCTCTCTTTTCTGCCATCGGTGACATTGGCTTCGCAAGGCTGGATTGCCTCACGCTCACATGATGGCTGCCAACAACTATAGGGCTACACATGTCTCATCCACGTGTAAAATCAAAAAAGAGGTAAAAATATATCTTTCTCTTATCCCCGTCATTTAGTTTGCTATGGTCCTTCGCTCTGCTCTGAATGAACTGAACCAATCACATTATGTTAATAAGAATACAATGATCCGATTGACCAATCAAGGCCCATCCCTATAGGTGGGGGTGGGGTCAATCCCATGCAAAGTGCGAGGTGCATAGTTGTGCAGTGGGGAGAGACAATGATCGAGGGGACAGGAGAGGCAACCATAATTTCCACAAAAACAAAATCCCTGCATTCCTCCCTTACCATCTGGGAGCATAGGTCCCCATGAATCTGTCCTCTATCACATATGACTAGTAAACCCTGCTCAAACCAACCTTCAGGGTCCCTGGGAGGAGTGAGTAAAATAACATAAATGAAGGCCCTTAGAAAACTGTAAAGTGCTTGATGATGCAAGATACACTTGTTAAGTGCTAAAGGTAAACTGGATGAATTTCCATTCTACACATGGAGCAGCTACTCTCAGGGACCACCTGATTCACTTGGCCTTTCCCACCTTCCAATTGCCGACACCCACATCTCTTTGCTGAAGTTCTTCTCTGGGCACTGGAGTCCGCTCTGCCCTGTGGCAGTCAGGTCACAAGTGTTCAGGGATTCAACATTTTTCCCCCAGCCCTGGAGCAGTGTAGCCTGTGACAGATGGAGTTGGGGAATAAATTTATTACCCTTGAAGTGAGATCATTCTGGAGCATGTTCTACACGAATCCCAGAGTGGCATAGCTTGAATAGGCTCCAGTTGTCCTCCAGGATGACTGGCTTCTTAATGCACCTTGTACTGGCTTCCTTCCCTCCCTGTCTCATTCCTCCTGCCTACCCCTGTGTCTTGGAATTGCCTCTCAAATAAGCTTCTTATACTCACATTCTCCTCTTAAGGTCAGTTTTGGAAGAATCCAAATGCAGACATACATCAAACTCATATACAAATATAAGAATGTTTACTTGATATGAAGAGCATGTTCCAGACGTTTTATTTTAAAATGTATTCAATGATTCTTTTTTAGGGGATTTCTCTGTGAGCTCTCATTTCTATGTATAGCATACCTTTGTTTCCAATTAATTCATTATGTGGCTAGGCTAACGGAGGGGTCAAACACAGCCTGCCTCCAGAGAAAGATAAAACACAAGCAATGGTCCACAGATGTATTTTTCACAAAGTCCTGTCCTGAAGACAGATAATACTATTAGAACCTAGAATCTACAATTAGTATATTTATCAGTAAAATACACACTACACTGTGATTAATTTACATGTTTGAAGACAAAAGAAAAAAAATATGTTCAAGATGCATTCACTTAGCCATTATTTAAAAAGTTTTGTTTTACACAGAATTCATTTCTATTATAATCAAGCTATTCAATTGAGCCGAACAGGTCATTTCATTTAAGCTCCTAGGAAATGATGGCCTGTTGTGTTACATGAGCATTTTGAGAAGATAATTTGGTTTTGCCATTTAGCAGAGCTGCATACAAGTATTATAAATTGAATGTCAAGTTATATTTGTTTTCTAATTTTATAATTGAAATCAAACTTGGTTAAAAACTTAGCCCTGCCTTGGGGCACCTGGGTGGCTCAGTCGGTTGAGCATATGACCTCGGCTCAGGTCATGATCTCACGGTCCATGAGTTCGAGCCCCACATCAAGCTCTGTGCTGACAGCTCGGAATCTAGAGCCTGCTTCAGATTCTGTGTCTCCCTCTCTCTCTCTGCTCCTCCCCCGCTCATGCTCTCTCTCTCTCTCAAAAATAAATAAACATTAAAAAAAAATTAACCCTGCCTCAGTGCCTTTGTACTTCATGATCCCTCTGCCTAGAATACATATCTCTACATGGCTGCTCTTTCTCACCATTTGGGTGATGGAAAGTCCTTCTTCATCCACTGTTTAAAACTGTGCTACGCTGTCCAATATAGTAGCCACTGGCTATATGTGGATGTTGAACACTTCAGAGGTACTATATATGTAAAATATACACTAGATTTTAAAGACTTAGTAAGAAAAAAGAATGTAAAACATCTCATTAATAATTTTTATATTGATGAGGTGCCTGCGGGGCTCAGTTGGTTAAGCATCTGACTCTTGATTTCAGCTCAGGTGATGATCTCATAGCTTGGTGGGATCCAGCCCGAGTGGGGCTCTGAGCTTGGGATTGTCTCTCCTTTTTTCCAGCCCCTTCCCCACCTGCTTGTACACACTCTCTCTCTCAAAATAAATAAATAAACATTTAAAAATAATACTTTTGTACTCATTACATGTTGAAGTTTTATTTCGGATATATCAAGTTAAAATATATATTACTAAAATTAATTATGCCTTTTTTAAAACTTTTCTTAATGTGACTACAGGAAAATTTATAATGACGTATGTGGCTCCTATTTTGACTTGCGTGGTATTTCTCCTGTTCAGTGATGATCTGAGTCAATGCCCATACCACCCTCAGCACCTGCTTTCTTGTCATCATAGCACTTTATCTCTCTTACATAAGTAAATTCTAAACTAGTTACTAGAGTACTGGAATTACACAAGTAAATTCTAAATTGCTCACTTGTATACTGTAAGTTCACTTGTCAACCAAACTTACTTGAAACCAGTTTCTGACACATAGCAGAGCTGAAAACACACTTTATGAAATGAATAAATGGAAGACTAAAGGAAAAACTGGTCCACGAGCTTTGTTTCCCTGAGGGCTCTGCCTGTCAATTGCAACTCAACCTCACTGAGTATTTACCAGGTTAGTGAGTTGGACTGGATCCCCCCAGAGGGAGAAAAGGGGCAGTCACACAAAAGAAACAGAACTTGCTCACTGGCCATTTCTTAATCCTATTTTGTGGTTTTCTTTATGAAATCACAGTCAGAAATGAAAGACTATTTGGTTCATCTGGGAAGAATGACCATCACACCTAAGACAGATCTAACTGACCAGAGGATTTGCCAATTATTAGGCAGCCAATGACTCAGTCACTAAGGCGATTGACTGGGATCAAAAAGACTGTAACTGACCTTCTGCTTAGCGAACAATCATTACAACAATCAAGAAACTGGAGGTACTTCGTTGGGCTAGAAGTCACCACTAATTGCTGGCCTCTGAGTCTCATAACTGCTGTCAAATGGCTAACAGTGATATAATTAAACTTCATAGTTGACAACCCCATTAAGATGAATGGGAAAGATCACACTTCACTCACTACTATTATTCTTAGATTTGCCTGTCTGAACACTCAAAGAACTTTGTCCAGACCAAGTCAAAACCTACTTACACTTTGCTCACTGAATTGGCTCAGTCCTGTACAGAACATCAAGAGACTGGGCTTCAGCGATCAGAGTGCCCTCTAAGTTATGTGAAAAGTTGTACTCCCCCCACTTATTATTTTATAATAGAGAATTCTATGTTCAAAGAACATTTCAACTCACTTCCAGAGAGCCTAGGGTTCAAGTTGTGTATCCTGGTCAATGACTTAGAAAAGTTTTAAACAAATTTTTAACCCCTTTCTGTTCTTGTTTCCTGATTTTAGATATGCCCACTGCAAAAATAATTTAGTTTCCATGAAAAAAAGACTTTGATTTTTATGCATATACTATTATAATTATGCCTTCCCTCAGACACAACTTATTTCAAAAAATTTCAAAACGTATCATCCAGTAGGGGCGCCTGGGTGACCCAGTTGATTAAGCATCTGTCCCATCTGATTGCGGCTCAGGTCATGATTTCACAGTTCTGGTTCGAGCCCCACATGGGACTCTGACAGCTTGGAGCCTGGAGCCTGCTTTGGATTCTGTGTCTCCTCTCTCTTTGCCCCTACCCTGCTCGTGCTCTGTCTGTCTCTCAAAAATAAAGAAACATTAAAACAAATTTTTTTTAAAAACTTATCATGCAGCATGAATATATAAATAGCAAAGCCTTTCTGGGATCTCTACTGGTCTTTGTCAAAAGCCTAGAAAATTTCAGTTTCATTCATATTTCGACATTCTTTTCTGGATATCACAAATGTTCAGTTATTTGGAAATGCCTGGGTTATTAAGTAAATTTTTCAGTTTTAATAAATTTTCATTATTCTGAGGACAAGACCTGATAAAAGGCAACACTGCCTTTCTACCTCATACCTAAATGCCTGTAAGTTGATCTCATTCTCTCTGTTCATCTTTTTTTTTTTTACCTTTAATTCCCAGCTCATCCCACAAACATACTTGCTCATTTTCATCCTTGTTCTTGTTATTC
This sequence comes from Prionailurus viverrinus, assembly GCF_022837055.1. Classification (NCBI taxonomy): domain Eukaryota; kingdom Metazoa; phylum Chordata; class Mammalia; order Carnivora; family Felidae; genus Prionailurus; species Prionailurus viverrinus. The sequence goes on from NC_062563.1 coordinate 38,830,888, forward strand.
CCCTCCACTGGAATGTCTTCCTTTTCCCACTTGTTTCTCCAAACCCTTATTGCCATTGGATCCTGGTTCACTGCCTCCCTCCTTCCTGAAGACTGAGCATAGTAATTGACTTCTATTTGAATAACAACAACATGCATAGTTTATTTCACTCTTTTCCTTCCTTTCATCCTTCTTTCCTTCCTTCCTTCTTTTGCCTCCCTGCATTTAAATATTTTCAATGTTTATTTATTTATTTAGAGAGAGAGAGACAGAGCATGAGCAGGGGAGGGGCAGAGAGAGAGGGAGACACAGAATCTGAAGCAGGCTCCAGGCTCTGAGCTTTCAGCACAGAGCCCTATGTGGGACTCAAAACTCACAAACTATGAGATTCAAACTCGCATATCTACCAGATGCACACTCAGGAACTGTGAGATCATGACCTGAGCCAAAGTCAGATGCTTAACCAACTGAGCCACCCAGGCACCCCTCCCCCTCCCTGTATTTGAAGAACACATACTGGGCTTCTGCTAAGCACCAAGACCCAAAGGGTAAGTAAAACAGGCCTGGCTCCTGCCCTCATAAAACTCTTCTAGGGGAAGAGACAGACATTCATCTGTTTATCTTGTCTCTGTAGGTATCTCACAAGCCCCTTGAGGGCAGGAACAACTTTTCATGTTGCAGGGCAAAGTTGGTTCTCAGGAATGCCTCTTAATTTACCCTTGCCCTCTCATTGAACTTGATATATATGTTCATAACTAACTTGCTGTATTTGCCTGTAGGACTCTGACTCAGGTTTTCAGTGAACAGTTGTTCACTATCCCCCATTCAGGGTCTTTTTTTTTTAAGTTTATTTATTTATTTTGAGAGAGAGATCATGAGCAGGGGAGAGGCAGAGAGACAGGGAGAAAGAGAATCCCAAGCAGGCTCCGCACTGTCAGCACTGAGCCCGATGAGAAGCTTAAACTCACCAACCATGAGAACATGACCTGCGCTGAAACTTAGAGTCACGCTCTTAACTGACTGAGCCACCCAGGCACTTATCTGCCCCCTCACCCCAATCAGGGCCTTCAACCTTTCTAGGGAATACAGAGGAAGTGAAGGTGTGAGCCTGTCCTGAAGAAGCTGCCAAGATAGTGGCCAAAAGACATTGTTCACACTTCAAGTTCAGCGATTCTTCCTCCTCCAAGCATGGTCCGTGCTGTAGATGAACTCCTTCAACCAAAGGTGTTGACTTCACTCTTCCTGCACAGAGCAGTCCTGAGGCCTGATTCAGGAATTCTTCCTTGGGAAGATTTATCTAGGCGTGATAAAATCCAGTTAACAAATGTGTGAATTCGTCCCCAAAAGATCTTTTCCATCTAAAGTTTCTGTCTTCGAAATGATTCCAAACAGATAAAGTAGCAAGTTTCTCTTAGTACGTATAAATGTGAGTTAATGTCCCAGAACTCAAATAATTGATTGTTTTCATATGGGACACCTTCCTTGACTTTTTGCATTTACTTCCCTCAGGATCCCTGAAATCAAGCTAACAGAGACAACCTGAGACTGAAACCATAGAAATGAATAGAGAGTAATTTAAGATTGTCAATGCTGAGTGTCATTTGTGCAGCAGATGAGTCTCCCTTGAAAGGCTGTCAATTGTGCATTTGCCACTTGGAGAGGCGTCTGTTCCTTTAGAATGTAATGTTCTTAGAGCAGAGACCTATTGAGAATATCTTCGTACTGCAGTTAGCACTAACTTTTATGTTCCTGGAAGTTGGTCAACCCCAAGACTAAATAATAAACTTCAGCATCATGAGAACCATCGCTATAAACTCTAAGTCACTTTCTAGTAAAAGCTTCTCTCTCTCTCTGAGGCTTTTCAGATCTCCCTTCCCAGACAAGGGAACAATAGGGGTGCAGTGTAGGAGATTGAGGAAGAGCACTGCATTTAGAACATGGTTTGCTTATTTTACCATACACCCACTTGACTTAATTTATCTACATGCCATGCAGTTTGTAGTTGAGAGAGAGAGAGAGAGAGAAAGAAAGAAAAAGATCCTGAAAATATCAATAGAGTAACCAAAGAAGGAAAATGACCTTTGAGTTAAATTTCTACCTTCTCTGGATTTTGTTACTAAAGGCACCTCCTCACCCCCCAGTAAGGGGGAGGGGTTAGCGGCCAGCTTCATTAGCCATAATAATAATTACACACACTTTCCAAGAGGCTTTTATCCCCAAGGCTTGAAGTGCTCTATAAACATTAATTAATTTAAGCTCTGGGTAGTCCAGTGCCATTATGTCTTTTGTAAAGAAGCGTAAACAGAAGTGCACGGAAGTTAAGTGGTTTCCACCAGGTTCATTTCAGCCAGTCACTGTATGGCTGTGAACAAAATTGGGCCCAAGTGACAGCCTCCAATGCCAGGCACAGGCACCGGAGGCTGTGAGGGAGAAAAGGAAACGGAGATTCTGCAAAGTGTGGGAAGGTGAGGAAATGGCTAACTTTAAACCAAAGTAACAGGTAAACAAGGCAGCACAGCTGGTAAAAGGGACCTCAGAGTGGAGAAGATACCTGTGCCCCACCCAGTTTTTCTAAGGCAGAGCTCCTCAAGCTTTAACGTGCAGACGCATTACACAAGGCACCTTGCTAAACCATGGGTCCTGAGTCAGCAGTTCCCTGGTAAGGCCAGAGGGTCTTCACTTATAAATAAGATCCCAGGTGATGCCGAAGGATGCTGCTGGCCATGGACCACATTGCCTGATAATTGCCTATGTCATTTTTTAATTATGAATCTTTTCCTTTATCTAATTCAGTACTGCTTGTTTTTTTTCCCCCAATACCCATGTGTTATCTTTTATATTTTCCTTTTAAAAAATTGTGGTCCAATATCTATAGGGGAAACACACAGGTCTTAAGTGCTTGGTTCTATGAATTCTAAGAAATGCACGCGCCTGGGTAATCCACAACCCTATCAAAATAGAGATCATCGCCATCATCCCAGAAAGTTCATAGCCCCCATTTTGTGTAGCTGGGTTATAAGATATACTTGTACAAAGTCAAAATAAAAACAAGATTTTCATTAACTTTGAAAATGAGTGGCACATTACTTTTCTAAGCCTTTTAAGTTAAGAAAATGGAGTCATCATCAACCCCACTCATTTTACTGTGACCTTCTTTGGAATTTGGAGGCAAAGTTGCAAACACATTATGCTGCAAACATCAGTCTGGAATCTAGGTCACCTGCCCTTTGATCCCAGCCTAGAGAGACAGCCAGTCCTTTGAGCAGGTCTGCCTTGGCTCTTCCTACAAAATCCACAAAAGGAATTTCACCTCACGATATTTATTCTTCAGTATTAGTACTTTTAGTGTTTCTCAGCCTTTCTTTAAAGAGGAAAACACTAAGTTGTTTAATTTTTTTTTTTTTAAGAGGAAGCACAAGGCGAAGGCAAATTTGCACTGTTTGAGCAAGGGAGAGAACACGGTTAAGCTGATAAGAAACAAACCATGGGATTGTGTTTAAACAATTCTAAACCACAAAGATGAAAAGGAAGACATTTAATCAGTCATTCAAAGTTTTCTTTTTTCCTACATGAAGATAAACATCTGGACATTTGGAAACATTTGGGTAATTAGCTCATTTTTTTTCAGTTTTTCATCATAAACTAATTGAGCAACTTTTACTGAGGGCAGGGTTATCTATAAAGCATGTTGTTAGGTTCCTCGGGGATATAGAGTTGTATGGGCTCTGGAAAAGTTTATAGTCTACTTTACAATCACATTCAGCAAGGTAAGAGCCTTTGGGAAAGCACAATAGAGGAAGAGGGAGGTTGAATAAAGGGCATATCGATCTGGGAAGACCAGAGGAAAGTTCCTGGGGGAGTAACCTTGGAGATGAAACCTCATGGACAGCAGGTGGTAGAGGGGCAGCAGGTAGGCCAGGCAAAAAGAAACAGACCAGTAAAGACATAAAAGTGGGAAGAAATACATGAAAAGGGAACAAATTTTTGTTATTCTGTCAAAAGAGAAAGAAGCAAAATTCATGTTATTTTCATTTGAAAATGGTAGTTATAACAAAATGTAACCCTGGGCTTAAAGAAATCTTCATGCAAGCGGCAAGATGGCGGCTTAGGAGGACGCTGGGCTCACCGCACGTCCTGCTGATCACTTAGATTCCATCTACACCTGCCTAAATAACCCAGAAAACCGCCAGAGGATTAGCAGAACAGAGTCGAGCCAAACGCAGACGAGAGGCCCACGGAAGAGGGTAGGAAGGGCGGCGAGGCGGTGCGCGCTCCACGGACTGGCGGGAGGGAGCCGGGGCGGAGGGGCGGCTCGCCGGCCAAGCAGAGCCCCCGAGTCGGGCTTGCAAAAGCAGAGGGGCCGGGCGGACTGTGTTCCGACAGCAAGCGCGACTTAGCGTCTGGGAGGTCAGAAATTAACAGCTCTGCTCGGAAAGCGGGAAGGCTGGAGGACAAAGGGAGGGAGAGCTGCTGAGCCCCCTGACAACAGAGCTCAGTTTGGTGGGGAACAAAGGCGCTCGCCAGCGCCATCTCCCCCGCCCATCCCCCAGCCGAAATCCCAAAGGGAACCGGTTCCTGCCAGGGAACTTGCTCGCTCTGCGCAAACACCCAACTCTGCGCTTCTGCGGAGCCAAACCTCCGGCAGCAGATCTGACTCCCTCCCGCTGCCACAGGGCCCCTCCTGAAGTGGATCACCTAAGGAGAAGCGATCTAAGCCTGCCCCTCCTGCCCCCGAGCACCTTGCCTACCCACCCCAGCTAATACGCCAGATCCCCAGCATCACAAGCCTGGCAGGGTGCAAGTAGCCCAGACGAGCCACACCACCCCACAGTGAATCCCGCCCCTAGGAGAGGGGAAGAGAAGGCACACACCAGTCTGACTGTGGCCCCAGCGGTGGGCTGGGGGCAGACATCAGGTCTGACTGCGGCCCCGCCCACCAACTCCAGGTATACACCACAGCACAGGGGAAGTGCCCTGCAGGTCCTCACCACGCCAGGGACTATCCAAAATGACCAAGCGGAAGAACTCCCCTCAGAAGAATCTCCAGGAAATAACAACAGCTAATGAGCTGATCAAAAAGGATTTAAATAATATAACAGAAAGTGAATTTAGAATAATAGTCATAAAATTAATCGCTGGGCTTGAAAACAGTATACAGGACAGCAGAGAATCTCTTGCTACAGAGATCAAGGGACTAAGGAACAGTCACGAGGAGCTGAAAAACGCTTTAAACGAAATGCATAACAAAATGGAAACCACCACAGCTCGGCTTGAAGAGGCAGAGGAGAGAATAGGTGAACTAGAAGATAAAGTTATGGAAAAAGAGGAAGCTGAGAAAAAGAGAGATAAAAAAATCCAGGAGTATGAGGGGAAAATTAGAGAATTAAGTGATACACTAAAAAGAAATAATATACGCATAATTGGTATCCCAGAGGAGGAAGAGAGAGGGAAAGGTGCTGAAGGGGTACTTGAAGAAATCATAGCTGAGAACTTCCCTGAACTGGGGAAGGAAAAAGGCATTGAAATCCAAGAGGCACAGAGAACTCCCTTCAGACGTAACTTGAATCGATCTTCTGCACGACATATCATAGTGAAACTGGCAAAATACAAGGATAAAGAGAAAATTCTGAAAGCAGCAAGGGGTAAACGTGCCCTCACATATAAAGGGAGACCTATAAGACTCGTGACTGATCTCTCTTTTGAAACTTGGCAGGCCAGAAAGAATTGGCAAGAGATTTTCAGGGTGCTAGACAGAAAAAATATGCAGCCAAGAATCCTTTATCCAGCAAGTCTGTCATTTAGAATAGAAGGAGAGATAAAGGTCTTCCCAAACAAACAAAAACTGAAGGAATTTGTCACCACTAAACCAGCCCTACAAGAGATCCTAAGGGGGACCCTGTGAGACAAAGTCCCAGAGACATCACTATAAGCATAAAACATACAGACATCACAATGACTCTAAACCCGTATCTTTCTATAATAACACTGAATGTAAATGGATTAAATGCGCCAACCAAAAGACATAGGGTATCAGAATGGATAAAAAAACAAGACCCATCTATTTGCTGTCTACAAGAGACTCATTTTAGACCTGAGGACACCTTTAGATTGAGAGTGAGGGGATGGAGAACTATTTATCATGCGACTGGAAGCCAAAAGAAAGCTGGAGTAGCCATACTTATATCAGACAAACTAGACTTTAAATTAAAGGCTGTAACAAGAGATGAAGAAGGACATTATATAATAGTTACAGGGTCTATCCATCAGGAAGAGCTAACAATTATCAATGTCTATGCACCGAATACCGGAGCCCCCAAATATATAAAACAATTACTCATAAACATAAGCAACCTTATTGATAAGAATGTGGTAATTGCAGGGGACTTTAATACACCACTTACAGAAATGGATAGATCAACTAGACACACGGTCAATAAAGAAACAAGGGCCCTGAATGAGACATTGGATCAGATGGACTTGACAGATATATTTAGAACTCTGCATCCCAAAGCAACAGAATATACTTTCTTCTCGAGTGCACATGGAACATTCTCCAAGATAGATCATATACTGGGTCACAAAACAGCCCTTCATAAGTTTACAAGAATTGAAATTATACCATGCTTACTTTCAGACCACAATGCCATGAAGCTTGAAATCAACCACAGGAAAAAGTCTGGAAAACCTCCAAAAGCATGGAGGTTAAAGAACACCCTACTAACGAATGAGTGGGTCAACCAGGCAATTAGAGAAGAAATTAAAAAATATATGGAAACAAACGAAAATGAAAATACAACAATCCAAACGCTTTGGGACGCAGCAAAGGCAGTCCTGAGAGGAAAATACATTGCAATCCAGGCCTATCTCAAGAAACAAGAAAAATCCCAAATACAAAATCTAACAGCACACCTAAAGGAAATAGAAGCAGAACAGCAAAGGCAGCCTAAGCCCAGCAGAAGAAGAGAAATAATAAAGATCAGAGCAGAAATAAACAATATAGAAACTAAAAAAACTGTAGAGCAGATCAACGAAACCAAGAGTTGGTTTTTTGAAAAAATAAACAAAATTGACAAACCTCTAGCCAGGCTTCTCAAAAAGAAAAGGGAGATGACCCAAATAGATAAAATCATGAATGAAAATGGAACTATTACAACCAATCCCTCAGAGATACAAACAATTATCAGGGAATACTATGAAAACTTATATGCCAACAAATTGGACAACCTGGAAGAAATGGACGAATTCCTGAACACCCACACGCTTCCAAAACTCAATCAGGAGGAAATAGAAAGCTTGAACAGACCCATAACCAGCGAAGAAATTGAATCGGTTATCAAAAATCTCCCAACAAATAAGAGTCCAGGACCAGATGGCTTCCCAGGGGAGTTCTACCAGACGTTTAAAGCAGAGATAATACCTATCCTTCTCAAGCTATTCCAAGAAATAGAAAGGGAAGGAAAACTTCCAGACTCATTCTATGAAGCCAGTATTACTTTGATTCCTAAACCAGACAGAGACCCAGTAAAAAAAGAGAACTACAGGCCAATATCCCTGATGAATATGGATGCAAAAATTCTCAATAAGATACTAGCAAATCGAATTCAACGGCATATAAAAAGAATTATTCACCATGATCAAGTGGGATTCATTCCTGGGATGCAGGGCTGGTTCAACATTCGCAAATCAATCAACGTGATACATCACATTAACAAAAAAAGAGAGAAGAACCATATGATCCTGTCAATCGATGCAGAAAAGGCCTTCGACAAAATCCAGCACCCTTTCTTAATAAAAACCCTTGAGAAAGTCGGGATAGAAGGAACATACTTAAAGATCATAAAAGCCATATATGAAAAGCCCACAGCTAACATCATCCTCAACGGGGAAAAACTGAAAGCTTTTTCCCTGAGATCAGGAACACGACAAGGATGCCCACTCTCACCGCTGCTGTTTAACATAGTGCTGGAAGTTCTAGCATCAGCAATCAGACAACAAAAGGAAATCAAAGGCATCAAAATTGGCAAAGATGAAGTCAAGCTTTCGCTTTTTGCAGATGACATGATATTATACATGGAAAATCCGATAGACTCCACCAAAAGTCTGCTAGAACTGATACAGGAATTCAGCAAAGTTGCAGGATACAAAATCAATGTACAGAAATCAGTTGCATTCTTATACACTAACAATGAAGCAACAGAAAGACAAATAAAGAAACTGATCCCATTCACAATTGCACCAAGAAGCATAAAATACCTAGGAATAAATCTAACCAAAGATGTAAAGGATCTGTATGCTGAAAACTATAGAAAGCTTCTGAAGGAAATTGAAGAAGATTTAAAGAAATGGAAAGACATTCCCTGCTCATGGATTGGAAAAATAAATATTGTCAAAATGTCAATACTACCCAAAGCTATCTACACATTCAATGCAATCCCAATCAAAATTGCACCAGCATTCTTCTCGAAACTAGAACAAGCAATCCTAAAATTCATATGGAACCACAAAAGGCCCCGAATAGCCAAAGGAATTTTGAAGAAGAAGACCAAAGCAGGAGGCATCACAATCCCAGACTTTAGCCTCTACTACAAAGCTGTCATCATCAAGACAGCATGGTATTGGCACCAAAACAGACACATAGACCAATGGAATAGAATAGAAACCCCAGAACTAGACCCACAAACGTATGGCCAACTCATCTTCGACAAAGCAGGAAAGAACATCCAATGGAAAAAAGACAGCCTCTTTAACAAATGGTGCTGGGAGAACTGGACAGCAACATGCAGAAAGTTGAAACTAGACCACTTTCTCACACCATTCACAAAAATAAACTCAAAATGGATAAAGGACCTAAATGTGAGACAGGAAACCATCAAAACCTTAGAGGAGAAAGCAGGAAAAGACCTCTCTGACCTCAGCCGTAGCAATCTCTTACTCGACACATCCCCAAAGGCAAGGGAATTAAAAGCAAAAGTGAATTACTGGGACCTTATGAAGATCAAAAGCTTCTGCACAGCAAAGGAAACAACCAACAAAACTAAAAGGCAACCAACGGAATGGGAAAAGATATTTGCAAATGACATATCGGACAAAGGGCTAGTATCCAAAATCTATAAAGAGCTCACCAAACTCCACACCCGAAAAACAAATAACCCAGTGAAGAAATGGGCAGAAAACATGAATAGACACTTCTCTAAAGAAGACATCCGGATGGCCAACAGACACATGAAAAGATGTTCAGCGTCGCTCCTTATCAGGGAAATACAAATCAAAACCACACTCAGGTATCACCTCACGCCAGTCAGAGTGGCCAAAATGAACAAATCAGGAGACTATAGATGCTGGAGAGGATGTGGAGAAACGGGAACCCTCTTGCACTGTTGGTGGGAATGCAAATTGGTGCAGCCGCTCTGGAAAGCAGTGTGGAGGTTCCTCAGAAAATTAAAAATAGACCTACCCTATGACCCAGCAATAGCACTGCTAGGAATTTATCCAAGGGATACAGGAGCACTGATGCATAGGGCCACTTGTACCCCAATGTTCATAGCAGCACTCTCAACAATAGCCAAATTATGGAAAGAGCCTAAATGTCCATCAACTGATGAATGGATAAAGAAATTGTGGTTTATATACACAATGGAATATTACATGGCAATGAGAAAAAATGAAATATGGCCTTTTGTAGCAACGTGGATGGAACTGGAGAGTGTGATGCTAAGTGAAATAAGCCATACAGAGAAAGACAGATACCATATGGTCTCACTCTTATGTGGATCCTGAGAAACTTAACAGGAACCCATGGGGGAGGGGAAGGAAAAAAAAAAAAAAAAAGAGGTTAGAAAGGGAGAGAGCCAAAGCATAAGAGACTGTTAAAAACTGAGAACAAACTGAGGGTTGATGGGGGGTGGGAGGGAGGAGAGGGTGGGTGATGGGTATTGAGGAGGGCACCTTTTGGGATGAGCACTGGGTGTTGTATGGAAACCAATTTGTCAATAAATTTCAGAAAAAAAAAAAAAAAAAAAAATCAAAAACTAGAAACAACCCGAAAGTGCTTCAACATTAGAGTGGAAGAGTAAATTAGGATAAAGTCACCCAATGGAATAGTATAAAGCCTTGAAAATTAACTAAATATTGTTCTATGCAATAACATAGAGGATTCTCACAAAAATATGAAACAAAAGAGGTAAGACACAAAATAATACATATTGAATGGTTCCATTTATGTGAAGTTCAAAAACAAAGGGAAACACCGTGCCTGCATTAGGATGGCTACTGTAACAAACAACAACAAACAGAAAATAGTAAGTGTCGCTGAGGATGTGGAAAAATTAGGACTCTAGTGCACTGTTGATGGGAATGAAACATCACACGGCATCTATGGAAAACGCTATGGCATTTCCTCAAAAAAGTAAAAACAGAATTCTTGTATGATGCAGCAATGCCACTTCTGGGAATACGCCCAAAAGAATTTTAAGCAGGGCATCAGAAAGACAGTTGCACATCCATGTTCATAGCAGGATTATTCACAACAGCCAAAAGGTAGAAGCGACTGCCCAACAACCAATGAGTGATTAAATAAAGCGTGGCATATCCATACAATGGCATATTATTCAGCAGTGTAAAGGAAATAAATTCTGACACATGCTACAATGTGGATGAACCTTAAGAACATTATGCTAAGGTGAGATAAGCCAGTCACAAACGTACAAATACTGTATGATTCCATCTATATGAGGTACTTAGGGTAGCCAAATGTATACAGACAGGAAGTAGGAGGCTGGAGGGAGGGGAAGTGCAAAGTTATTGCTTAACGGATACAAAGTTTTCATTTTGCAAGATGAAAAGAGGTTGATTGCACAATAATGTGAATGTACTTAACATCGCTGAACTGTAAACATGGCTAATGTGGTAAATTTTATGTTTTATGTATTTTACCATAATTAAACAAAATTAATGATAAAGGTAAAAAAAAAAAAAAAAAAAAAAAAAGAAATCTTCATGCATGTTTCATTCAAGAAATGTTACTGAGTGCCCGCTATGTATCTGTCACTGTTCCAGACTTTGGGCATACTCTGATGAAACATGATAGACCCAGTCCCTGAACTCATGAAGCCTACTGTCTAGCTGGAGAACCAGACAAAAGAGCAAATAAATAATACGTATTTTAAAATGATGCAAAATGCAATAAATGAAAGAGATACAGACCTATATTAAGACGAATATAAGAGGAGAGACCCATTTTATATAGGATGACCAAAGAAGACTTCTCCGAGGAGGTGACATATCAGCTCGAATCTGAAGGACAAAAAGCAGCGAGGCTTTGAGGAATGGGAAGCGTGGAGATGGTCCAGACAACAGAGCTGTTGTGCAAAAGACTCTGACACAGAAAAAAATGGACATGTTCCAGGGTCTATAAGAGGAACAATGAGAAGATGAAGTAGGGCAAATAGGCAAAGACCAGATCTTGTGGATTCTTAGGGGTTGTGACACACAATTTACATCTTACTCTAAGTGCAATGCATACCCCCCTGGAAAGGTTTTAAGACGGAAGTGACATGACCTGATTTGCATGTTTCAAAGATTTGTTCCTATGACTAAGTCCTAGAGATCTACTATATAGCATAGTGCCTATAGTTATTAATATTGTATTATAGATGTTAAACATTTGCTAAAAGGGTAGATCACGAGAGTGTTCTTACCACAAAAATGATTAGTAATAATAATGATAATAAAGAAAGAAAACTGGAAGAAACTTTTGGAGGTGATGGGTGTTTCTCGTACAGATAGCGCTAATGTATAGTTATCTCCAAACTCATCAAGTTGTATACATTAAACATGTACAGCTTTTTGTGTGTCAATCATACCTCAGTAATGCAATTTAAAAAAAAAATAAAATGGTCCAGGCCCCTGGGCGGCTCAGTCAGTTCAGCTTCTGACTCCAGCTCAGGTCATGATCTCACCATTTGTGATTTCGAGCCCTGCGTCAGGCTCTGTGCTGACTGCTGGGAGCCTAGAGCCTGCTTCAGATTCTGTGTCTCCCTCTCTCTCTGCTCCTCCCCTGCTTGCGCTCTATCTCTCTCTCAAAAATAAATAAACATTTAAAAAAATAATTAAAAATTTAAAAAAAATTTTTAAGTGGGAAAAAAGTAAAGTTGATGTATTCTGAAAAAACACCATTCCTACCGCTATATGGAGAAAACGATTTGCAAAGAACAAGAATGAAAATGAGAAGGTCAAGGCTGTTGCAGGGCCTTGATGAGGCCTGAAGGAGGCCTTGCTGAGCCAGCTGGCTCTGGGGGTAAGAAGTTGGTGAATTTCAGAAAAATTTTGGGGGCAGAGAGCCAGGAACAGCATAAAATGCTACTCCTATGCTACCGAAAGTTAACCATCTAAATGCTTGTGTGCAAAGAAAGAAAATGAGAAGAGGAAATACACATAGATTTTCACACTGAGTGATCAGAAATATCACAAATAGGGGTTCAGTGTTCCCTGTGTAATGATCCGAGAAAACTTAAACATGAAGAAAACTTTGGGATGAAGCAGTAAAAATTGTAGGTTTTGTTAAATGATAAACTTTTTTTAATGTTTATTCATTTTTGAGAGAGTACAAGTGGGGTAGGGGCAGAGAGAGGGGAACAGAGGATCCTAAGCAGTCTCTGTACTGAGAGCAGACAGCCAGATGTAGGGCTCGAACTCTCAAGAAACCCTGAGATTATGAGATCATGCTGGGAGCAGAAGTTGGACGCTCAACCTACTGAGCCAGGTGCCCTTAATGCACTTTTTGACTATATTCATCAATCCTAATCTCTGCCACCCCCACCCTCACCCCCACCTCCAGGCTGAGCATAGTCACAGGTATGCTGACAAATATTTAGGAGCTTGTGAGCCCTGATTTGCAGCCTTTGCTGGGTTCTATGGTATAAATATTCACTCCACGGCTGATTTCAACCTACCAACATTAAATAACATCACTGAACACAGAGTTGCGAGGAGATGTGTAAAAGCGCACCATTAAACAGTTTTGCCACTGCATAGCTACAACAGATATAAATAAATTCAAGAGCAGAGGTCATCGTAAAATGTATAATAATGAGGAAATGTTAAATTTTGAATATCAACTTGCTTTTAATAGAATGTATTTAATTGCACATTTATGTGATTTAGTTGTTAATAATGGCCACGCTTTAAAAGCGGTGCACAAAATTCCGGGAAATTTAACATTCGGTCTTACAAATGGGTCTTTCTGCAGCACGCCGCCACCAATGGTTTGCTGTACCACAGGATAAGCACCAATGAATGTGAGCGTCATTGAGCTAATGGCCTCCCTGAGCTAATGAAAATACATGTCTTATCACTCACATTCTAGAAAAGGTCTACCTGACCAGAATATTCATTAGTAAGCAGTTGTTAAGTATTAGCTACACACTCGATAACTGGGGGTTGGAGGTTGGGGGATACAAGTAACATGTATTTAAAGTTACCATGTGCCAGTCAATGTCCTAGATTCTTTATTAACTGAATTAATACCTTTGATAGTCCTACAAGTAGCCACTATTATTATCCCTAGTTTTTTTTTCTCTTTTCAAATTTTTATTTAAATTCCAGTCAGCTAACATACTATTATCCCTGTTTTATGAAAAACATCGGAGCACAGAGACTGGGCAGATTGATAATGTAATGATTTGAATCCCTTCTCTAAAGTTAAAGATAAATAAGAAAAAAATGAAGTAAAATCTCTCCTTTAGTACATTCATGAAGTTTCACATATTTGAATATGTATTTTTTTCAACTGAAAATACTCATCTGAATATCCATAGTATGTTGTTCAAATACTGGAAGTCTTTTGCATTTTTAACCGCCCCGGTGCTTGAAATCATGGCCTCTTTTAATAAAATGAGTCTTCATGGATATAAAAAAGGGAATAAAGTTAAATGATAATGTAAAAAAAAAACAATTAATTGACTCTGTTAACATGGTCAATACTTGCATTTTTAATTAGCAGTGATTTAGCATACATTTTTTATAATCATTGGCTATTTCTCTTCATGCCACAGCTTGTAGAGATTTAAGTTATAAAAATAGTTGATATGTCTATAAAAAAACACGAGCACAGTTAAATGGAAAACAAAGAAAATAATTTGTACTATCAAATCATCTTTTTAAACTTCAGAGTGGGGCTGGGGGCCAGGGTGTGAGGGCTTCAGACTAAGAAATGCAAAACCTGCATGTAAGCTCACCTTTTAAAACAATTTCTGACCCAACTCTTTAAATCTATTTTGAAACCACAATAAATGTGCCTCCCAGAGGGAAAAAAAAAACCTGTTTATCCAAGTGCCTGTCACATTGGCTCACACCAAAAACAGCTTTGCAAAATCATTTCGCATAAAACTTAATAACGCCATAAGACTTCTCAGAATCCTCATGAATATAATAACTCAAATAATATTATTCAAGCATCTATACGTTTAAAGACAGACTTAATCAGTCTTTTGAGTACTGATTGGTTTTGGATTTCCATAGATTTATTTTAATTTTGAGATGTCTTAGTTCCAAGTCTTGAACAACCTAATTGCTTTCACAACAGAATTCCCCACCTCTGAAGGAAACGGGGTGACAGAGACTCCCCTCAGAAGGCTGAGTTGTTCTGCCTGTCTGGGCCACTTTTAGTCAATTATTTTCCATAGACAGCTCCCAATTTTCCCCGCCATTTCCAGGATCCCTTGTTAGAGTTTTCAAGGGCCAATGTTGCCCACCTTTGTAATAGAATTCCTCCCCTGGGCATGGAAATATTCCTGGAGCCTCCTTTAATAATTTTAACGGGGTGTGGTACAAAAAGATGTTTATTCCGTGCAGGGCGAAGTGTGGGGGAAATGCCTGTTTAATCATGGCTCATATTTTCTCCCCAGTTGAATTAACTCCACTCTGGATTTAGCATGAGGTAGCTGGCAGTTTAAGGGTTTTAAGATAGACTAATGTGTCCGTTTAGAAAGCAGTGGGGGTAACTTCACTCCTCCAGGGCCACCTCCATCAGCTCTTTTCGACTGGAGAGAGGAACAGACAGATCATGGTGAAAATGGAAGGCAGAGGGCAGGCATTGGCCGCCATGCACAGGACACTGGACCCAGGCCTGGCCTCCCCTCCAAGAGGGAGCTCACAGGTGAACCTTGTTGGGGCACCTATGCTGCTTCTTGCCAAAAACCACCAATGCCTTGGTCTTCGCATTTTCTGGGAAGGTCTGTTATTGAATTCTGAAAATAAGTCTGGTTAAATGGCTCCTCTGCTTAAGACCTTTTGCTGACCATCCATCTTTCTTGGGACACATTCAAACCTCTCCATAGGAATCTAGCCCATGCCCACCTCCAGGGATGTTTTAAGTGGTGAATCTTTTGCCTGAAACTCTGTTCTAGCATGTCCTTCCCGAAATTCAGGTCTCTCTTCAGAGGCCACTCCCCTCAAGCTATCTGCCATGTCATGTAGGGTGGGGAAAGTGAGAGGAAAAGGGAAGGAGCCAAGAGAGGGGAGTGTAGGTGGGTAAGGGGGGATTCGGTCCCTCTGAAGCTCTGCTGAGAGACTGTGTAGAACAGGCTTTGAAGGAAGGGAACAGGAGTACTGGCCCACCAATTCTTGTGTGTGTATACTGGTGGAGGGCAGCCCTGGGACATCACCGCATGCAGGCAGGATGCACTCCTGTGGCCAGAGAAGACCCTCAAGCAGAGTCACAGGTGATCAAAGAGGAAAGTCCTTGGCATCTGCCGTGGTGCCGAGGCAATATGGGATGTTGGCAGTGTGGATTACAAGCTATTTCATAATTCTGAGGGGACTAAATATATGGACGACATTCCTGGAATATGGCCAGTCTGGGACTGGGGCATCTTGGATTCAAGCCCCAGCTCCTGCTCTAACTCACCATGCACACTTGGGTGGCACCTTCCCTCTGGGGGACTATTTCTTTGACTGTAAAATGGGGATTTGAATCACAGCAGTGTTTTCAAACTATGGCATATGGATTGTAGGTGGTGCAGAGGTTAAGCTTCAGTAATAAATGGATGGATATGTTCTAATTTTAAGGGTTGTGCATTTTTTATTAGACAGGTAACTCTAATTACTAAAAAAATATATACTCCGAATTCTCAGTAGCCTAACACAGTAAGCATTAATTTCTCACTCATGGACAGTCCAGTGAAGGTTGGTGGGATGGCAAGAGAGGGTCAAGGGGTGAGTGGAGTAGGTCTCTGATCTATAACATAGTTTAAAAATTAAGCTTCCTTCCCTTAGCTGACTCTGCTATTTTCAAGGAACCTAGAGTCTTAAATTATATTATTTTCATCTAGCCAGTAGACAAGGAAAGAAAGAGAGGGGGATAGATAGTGTAGGAGACTTTAGGAACCAGGTCTAGAAATGAGTAAATCACTACCACTGATTCTGACCATTCTTAATCTAACCATTCTTGGCCAGAATGCAGTCACATGGTCCCACCTAGCTTGGAAATGTTATCTTCTATGTGCCCAGGAAAGTAGCAAATGGGGTTTGATGATGCATACATAGAATTATCACTACTACTGTATATATGTACATACAGATATATAGATAGAGATACAGTTACAGATATGAAAAATATAACAACGCACCAAACTTTTGATTTCATGGGTATTATTGCCTGTATATGGATAGTTGGAAATGTTGATCTAAATGATTGGTTTGAGGGGCGCCTGGGTGGCTCAGTCGGTTAAGCTCCAACATCAGCTCAGGTCATGATCTCACGGTTCATGGATTCAAGCCTGGCATCAGGCTCTCTGCTGTCAGCACAAAGCCTGCTTCAGATCCTCTGTCCCCTCTCTCTCTGTTCCTCCTCCATTCTCTCTCTCTCTCAAAAATAAACAAACATTAAAAAACAAAAGCAAAAAAATAGATGATTGGTTTGAAATTAAGTCCACAAAATTAGGTTAATAATAGTGGAAGAGTTATACAGATGTGGCAAATTACAAATGTAGGATATGAATGTCTCCCAACTATACAATTTTACAGGGAATTTGTTCAAGTTTTGTGTGGTTAAATGTGAACCTGAGTCATAGATAATTCAGCTCATTTCCCTGGGAATTTTAGGAATCAGTTAACTAATTCCAAAATAATGCTGCACAACAATTACCCTAAAACAAGTAGCTTAAAACAATGATCGTTTATTCGCCTGTCTGCAGAGAAGGTGGGGTTGCATGACCTAAGTTTGGCCCAGTTGGCCTTGACCACAGACTGGCTGGATGCGAGTCTGCTCCACATGTCTCTCATCCTCCTTAGAACCATAGCTGCCCCTGGACAGAAGCACAGAGCATGAGAAGAAACAAGGTCTCGTAAGACCTAGTTTTGAAACTAACACACCATTGCTTCTATCCACAGGACATAAGCCAACGCAAGTCACAGGGCTAAGCCTGATATCAATGGAGTATGAAAATACATTCCACTGGAGAAACGGGGAAAATAGTCTAATCCACCACAGGTCCCGATACAGACATTCAAAGGAAGAATGAAAGATCTTTGGGAGAAAAGTATGAGGGAATGAGAATAAAATTAACACCCTATCTACACAATTTTATTCATTGCCTAAATTTATTCTGACATTGGTTTCTGTGATCATGTAGTTTCTTTACAGTTAATTGAATGATGAACACTTAAAACATGGAGAGTCAAATTAGAATAGTATAATGTGTTCCTTTCTCTCCTCTCATAAGGTACAAGTAGACAACTTCCTCAGGGTCTCAGTATGAGCCTGACTAAAACCTTAAGTGGGAACAAAATCCTTCACCTGGCAATGTCTTAATGGTTTTGGACAGTATACATAAGATCTCAAGATAAGCAACCCAGTACAGGTTTTTATTCCTTATGTGGCATTTCTATTAGTAAGAAAGGCACACTCTGCAATGTGCCTTTGCAGGTCTTCCCATCAGGCATTAGAGTCTATTTGCTCATACTCTGAATTTGGACCAGTCTTGTGACTTGCCTTAGATAGCAGAATGCAGCAGAAGTGATGATGCTGTACAAGTTCCAAAGCCTAGCTCAAGAGCCTTGCGATCTTCCATTCTTTCTTGGACCCTGCTGTCATTATGAGGACAAGTCCAAGCTAGTCTGCTGGCGAATGAGATAGCACATGGAAGAGAGCTGTGTTGCCCCTGCTAAGGTGACCTTGGGTGGACAAGTCCCCAGCCCACCTGGCATCTGACCACAGATGCATGAGACCAGCCCAGATTAGCAAAACCACCCCAACTAACTCACAGGCTTGTGAGATATAGTAAATTTTTCTTTCAAGACACTGAGTTTGGGTGCTGTTTGTAATGCAGTAGTATTTACTGGTACAGACATAGTGTACTAACCCTAGGCTTTCACCTCCCTAATGCTTGATATTGAGCTTGGCTATGGTTCTTTGACTAATGGAATGTTAAGTGGATGTGACATAAAGCTGAGGCTTTAAATGTGCTCATGTGGCTGGGCCAGGACTCTCTGTTGTTCCTTTGGCTTGAGTTCTGAAATGCAGACATGGGGAGCAGACTTGAAACTAACTTAAAACCCATACTCCATCCTGGACCAGCCAAGATCAGTGAAGCCATAGCTGACCTGCAGATTTGCAAGTGTAAACTAAAATATTTGTTACCGCATCCACTGAAATGTTGGTGTTTTTGTTAAGCAGCATTATCACAGCAGAAACTAGACTAATACTAATACTAATACTCATAGCAGAGTATTGATATATAAAGCTAGTATACTCTAGGACGCATATTATTTTACTCTATAAACTAGCAGTATCTTGAAAATATAAAACAATTGTTATTAATTATAGCATAATTGAATTATACTAGGAAATTTTACAAGACAAAGAATCCTATTATGAATCCTTTTTGTAAAGTGTAGTTCGTGGAATAACATCTTTAATTATATTGACTTTTGAATTTAGATTTTTGATTTTTTTTAATTAATGTATTTATTTATTGAGAGAGAGAGAGAGAGAGAGCATGAGCAGAGGAGGGGCAAAAAGAGAGGGGGAAAGAGAATCTCAAGCAGGCTCCACACTTGCAGCATGGAGCCTGATGCGAGGCTCAAACCCATGAAGTGTGAGATCATGACTTGAGCTGAAATCAGGAGTTGGATGCTTAAACCGACTGAGCCACCCAGGTGCCCAGATTTCTTTTCTTTTTTTTTTTAGTTAGTTAGTTTGTTTGTTTATTTGTTTGTTTATTTATTTATTTCTAATCTCTAAACCCAACATGGGGCTTGAACTCACCACCTTGAGATCAAGAGTCATATGCTCTTCCAACTGAGCCAGCCAGACGCCCTTGAATTCAGATATCTTACATTCAATACTGGATTAAATGGAAATTTCTATGAATTCTAAAGAAGGGTTCTAGTCCTGATTCTGACAACTGATTTATTATTCTTTGACAAAACTAAGCACTACTAGCATTATCTGAAAAATGCTGTCCTTTATCTAGTTTATAAGGGTAACAGAAAAGGAGATCCTAGATTTTTACAAAATAGTATGCTATTTAGTTCAAAACAGCACTTTTTAGAACATATGAGATTATACTATTATAAGAAATGTAGTCAAAACTTGTCTTCAGAGATGCATCACAGGATATTTTTATTCTTATTTTTGTTTATTGAGGTACAATTTACAAACTGCGCAAATCTGAAGTGTACAGCTCAATTAATTTTAATCTATTAATGTAGCATGTAATTACCAGACCAAAATATACAGCACCTCTAGCACTCTGGACTTTTCCTCATGCCCTATTCCTGTCTGCATCCCTCCCAAGGGACTATTCTGATCTCTCAGCATCTTAGATTCGTTGCCCCTATTCTTGAATTTCATATAAATGGAATCATGGGGAAGGTGTTCTTTGGTATCTATTTTTTTCCATTAAATATTATGGCTGTGAGAATCATCATTATTGTTACATGCAGTAGCCAGTCATCAGTTCATTTCCACTGATGATTGGTGTTCCATTGTATAGATATAGCAAAAATTACTTGTCCATTCTAAAATTGATGCACATTCAGATTTTTTCCAGCTGTGGACTATTAGAAATAAAGCTGCTATGAATATTCTCACATGTTTTTCTATTGATGTAACTATTTTGTTGCATCTATCTCTCTTAGTGGTATTTTATTTAAAGATATTTTTGTTACAGAAGTATCCAAAAACAGAGGTTAGCTAAGTAAATTATGATATATTCATATAAGATACTATGCTGCCATCATTAAAAGTTTTCTTTTAGAAGATTTTTAATGGTCATATGAGCTATTGTTTCAGTTATGTCCCCAAACTATGTAAAATGTCTAAATAGGTATATAAACTATGTATATTTGCATGTGCATATGTATGTATGTGTTTGGTGTGTGTATGTATGTGTATCAACAGGAAAGAACTATACCAGAAGGCAAATAGTGATAATCTGTAGGTGATAGAAATATGTATAATCGATTTTCCTTTTTTATAATTTTCCATATTTCCAACAGTGAAAACATATTGCTTTTATAATTACAAAAATGGTTAATAAAAAATTAAAAGAGGGGTGCCTGGATGGCTCAGTCGGTTAAGGATCTGACTCTTGGTTTTGGCTGAAGTCAAGATCTCTCCGTTTGTGAGTTTAAGCCCCGCATGGGGCTCTGAATTGACAGAATGGAGCCTGCTTGAGATTTTCTCTCTCTCCCTCTCTGACCCCTCCCCCACTTACTCTCTCTCTCTCTACCTCTCTCTCTCTCTCAAAATAAATAAATAAACTTAAAAAAATAAAAATAACAAATCTTCTATTCATTAGTAAAATCTTATGTTACAAACCACATTTTTGCAATGCTTTTTATATATTTTTTTTATTTGAGAGAGAGAGCATGGGCAGGGGAGAGGGGCAGAGGGAGGGAGAGAGAACCCCAAGCAGGCCCCACACTCAGGATGGAGCTTGACACAGAGCTCAATCCCACGACCCTGGGATCATGACCTAAGCCAAAATCAAGAGTCGGACACCTAACTTCCCAGGTACCTCGCTTTTTAAAAGTTTGTTAAAATACTTAACCTAAATGATATATAAAATCTTACCCCTTATCACACCAGCTAATGAGTCAGGATTGATATGGTGAGGCCAAGCAGGCATCCTCCTTCGTGTCTCTGCCTGGACTATTCCATAAATCCGGTTTTTCATTAATACTATTATCCAGTCGTACAATAACCAAGAAAAGGAAAAATAAGGAGAAATGCAACATTTCATTGCTATATTGAGATAATGAAAGTACCAGATTAATCTCAATAAATACATCTTTACAAAGTACCTAGAAAATACTAGCATGTGGTAATTGTGCATTATGTTGCAGAAATGAACCCTTCTATAATGACATATATGTTTACTATGTTTTGAAATATAACCTAATATTTCCCACTTATTATTGAATTTATAGTAGATATTTTTATTTTATATGCTATCTCCTAAGAATGTAAATATTTTATTGAGCAAAATCTTCATGACCTCAATTAGTCTACATTCTCATGTAATTTGGTATAAGAAGTCATCTGAAAAATCTCAACCAAAGTCAAAGTCAGCTTAGAAAGGAATCTGAGAAACATAAAATCCTTCAGCACCTTGTATTTCCTTTTAGAATTTCTTCTCTAGTCCTGGGGTCAGCAAATTATGGCCCATAGGCCACAGCCAGTCCACTGTCTCTTTTTGTGTGGTCCCAGAGCTTTAACAGGTACACTTTAAATGATTATAAAAGTACATATGTAATGTCTTTAATTTTTCTTCTTGTCCCACGAGGCTGAAAATATTTACTATCTAGCCCTTTATAGAAAAATTTGTTGACCCCTGCTCTACCTAGCTCGTCCACAACACTACAAGCTTTTGTTTACATACTGGTGAAAACAAGTGGTATTTTGGCAGAGATAGTGCCATGTGGAAACAACACTAAACATTCAACACATCCATTTTATTTTCTTTTTAAACACAGAGGAAATCTATATTTCTTAGCTGTTTTGCAGTTGTGCAGGGCCATGTGACTGAGTTCTGGCCAATGGCTTCTTGAGCAATCCTCCATCTATCTTTTCCTCTCTTCCCTTGTCTGCTGGATAAAGGTTCTAGAAAATGCATAGCCACTAAATGAAAAGAGCCTGGCCCCATTACTCAAAGGAAGTCTGCTCTCTAATACCAAAGTGTTCAAAGTATTATGGTATACACAAGCAGTAAACTTTTATTTTGTTAAGTCATTGAGCTTTGTAGGAGGGGGGGGGGGGGTTGTTTGTTATAGCAGCTGATGCTACTTGCCCTGACTAATACATGTATAAAAAGCCTTTCAATATTGTTGTGCCTGATATCACCATCGCATATTGTTTACTCATATACACATACACAAAGAGTGTGAGAACAGTTTAGCCTTCAGTCTGTGTGAGTAACCAGAATATCCCTTAAAAGTATTATTTGGCTTTCATATCCCCAACAAAGAAAATCTTTATTCCAAAACACTACTTCCTACTCATCACATCGGGATAAAACAACTACAATTTCAGAACTAAGTTAGACACCAGGTAAATAAAGGAAAATCTCGACCTTTGTGAAATAACCATACCAAATTTGAGTTCCAAAAATGTGTAAACAGCTCTTTCATGCTTGTTCCTCCAAAGGGCTATTTCTCATTTAACTTTCATCATCATGTTTAGAGTTTACCAAATGAGAATCTTCAGATTTCAGTTTAGACACATCTGGCTCACAAATGAGGCCCAACACCCCCAGTCATTGTGAAATCCTTGCCACAAGCATTGGTGATGAGATCTTGTGTTTATTAGTAAAGATGTGAGAAGCAGTCAGTTGCAAACTGTTGTGAGTGGATGTATCTCTGATGTGGCATCTTAGAGGTGTCCATTTGCTCTTTCTCTGCTGAGGAACTGCTGTCATTAAATCCATTTCTAAATGCAAAGTTACTGCTTTTAGCTTTCTTTCAGACATAACCTCACCAGGAGCTTTTGAAAAGATTATTTCCACTACTCCTTAGTTGTTAAAAAAGAGCGACCATTTCTTGTCTGTTCGTTTTCTCATCTGACTGAGCTCTTTGTAATTTCTCTAGGTATATTTAGCTTCCTTGTATTTTTTTAATGCAACATAGAGTTAGTGTATTTATTATTTTTAAATCCCTGAAGCCAATTGTGATTAATAACAAATGTATTTCTCTTTTGTCTTACACCAAGTCTGGCTTGCTATTTCCTCCTCCTCCTCCTCCTCCTCCTCCTCCGAAGAAGAAGTTTGAGGCTAGATGATTAATAATTAATTGATAAGGGAGCCTGGGTGGCTCAGTTGGCTATATGCCCAAATCTTGAATTTGACTCAGGTCATGATCTCATGGTATGTGAGTTTGAGCCCCACATCAGGCTCTATGCAGACATTGCAGAGCCTGCTTAAGATTCTCTCTCTCCCTCTCTCTGTCCCTCCCCTACTTGTGTGTGCTCTCACTCTCTCTCAAAATAGATAAACTTTAAAAATAATAATTATTAAAAAAAGAATGAATTGATAATGACTTCTGATTAGACCAAATGAAAAAATAACTGACTCACATAGAAAAATCACCTTCTAATATGGTCATAGACCATTGCCCTCTGGGGACTGGATAAGGTTGACAACTTAGAACAAAGTGGCGTAGTTTGCTGGGAAATTAGATGAACTTGTGTTTTTCTCTTTCCACATAAAAAAAGTACCAACGTATCCTCAGTCAAGAATTCTCACCTAACCTTAAAAAATGATTCAAGATCTTTGCATCTTGAAAGAGATTCCCAAACAACTGGACAATTGGGCTTCATGGCGCCTGTGATGCAATGCACTAAGAAGAACACAACATCATGCAGGTAGCATTCCTGCCCAAAGTGCATAATCTAAAACTAATATTGGAGAATCAATCATACAAGAATAAACTGAAGGTCATACTGCAAAATCAGTTGGCCTGGGCTCTTTAAACATGTTAATGACATGAAAGACCAAAAGAAAAGGGTGGTGGGGAGGAGATAGGGACTGTTCAAGACAGACATAAAGAGACACGACAATGGGAATTAAATGCAATGAGTAATTCTCATCTGCATCCTGGATAGAAAAAAAATAACTGTAAATGATATTGTAGGGACAGTAAGAAAATGTTGAATAGGGATTTAAATTAGATAAGATTATTGTATCCATGGTAAGTGTCCTGAGCAAGATTAGACTGTGATGATATAGCAGAACCTCTTCAGGAGGTATATGCTGACATATTTGGGGTGAAGGGTTATACTGAGAAGCTTTTTCAGTATGACAAACCCCCACACAACACCTGGGTGCTTCTTGTCATCTCCGTTGGGTCCCCTTATGTGTGTGTGCAATCAGTAGGTGGCTCTACTTCTGGGGACAGGGTGGGTATTGGTTAGAGTGACTGGAACCCTGTCTCTTCTCTTCCAGTAGGCTAGTCCTGGCTTATTCACATGGCAGTGACAAAGCTCCAAGTCAGACACAAAGAGAGAGGAAGCATGTGAGGCTTCTTGAGGCCTAACCACAGAACTGGCACAAACCCACTTGTGCTGCATTTTGTTAGTCAAAGTTAATCACAAGGCCAGTACAGTCAAAGGGGAGATGCTTCCACATGGTTATGGGAGAAGCCACAAAGTCATGTTGTGAAGGGCTTGGGTACAATGAAGGAAAAACTGATCATTTGTGCAATCTACCACAAGGATGAACGGGTGTTCATTCAATTATACATGTAACTTTTCTCGAGCTTTGAAATTTTTCAGAATAAAAAGTTGAGTAAAGGGATAGATGATAGCACAAGAAGCCAGATACCAAAGAAAATCTACTGTAAAATTCAATTTATATTAATTTTTTAAAGGCAACTCAAATGTATGGTGATAGAAGTCAGAACATTGGTAACATTTGGGTAATTGGCCTCTGGGGTGCTGGTAATATATTGTTTCTTGATCTGGGTAGTAAAAATTCCACTAATCTGTACACTTAGGATATGTATTCTTTTCCATGTGTAGATCATATTTTCATTTTTTAAAAGTTTACTTTGAATAACAGAATATTGGTCTTGGAGCTGGAAAACCTAATACTGCCATCAAGTGCCTTTGCAATATTGCAAATGTCTCTTTAATTCTCTGGACCTCAGTTTCCTCATCTATAGAAGGTAGCTGGATAGTGAATTCTGTGGGCCCCTTCCAACATCTAGACTCTGAGATTCAATTCTGAGTGAATAGTTCACTCACTTCCTGCCTAGAAATTGTCAGAAGTTAAAAAAAAATTATACCATGTATAATATATAACCTTATAACTATGAACTGCTTTTCTCTTACAGCTATAACATGCCCCTGAGATTTTATTTTGCTTCCCAGGATTTGCACAGAAGTAATTATAGCAAAGCAAAAGCAATAAAGGGGTCTTTTTAAAAATACGGATTAGAAGGGCACCTGGGTGGCTCAGTTGGTTAAACGTCTGACTTCAGCTCAGCTCATGATCTCACAGTTCATGAGTTTGAGCCCCATGTTGGGGTCTGTACTGACAGCTCAGAGCCTGGAGCCTTCTTTGGATTCTGCATCTCCCTCTCTCTCTGTCCCTGCCCTATTTGCACACGTGCTCTCTCTCTGTCTCTCAAAAATAAATAAAATGTCAAAAAAATAAGTAAATAAAATACAGAGGAGAGCTATGAGGGCCAGGTATTTGCCGAAGATGTCAGTGGACAGGCAGGATCTCATATTTAATATCACACTAGAAATGCAGTAAAGGACGCTGCCGCATAAGGAAGAACCTTCATAAACCTTTTCAAAAAGCCAATCCAATCTCCCCACTGCTCCAGCTCATGTCTGGGAAGGACAGCCCTCACTCTGGAATGCCATTTCTGGGCCTCCTCAAAAGGTCATGCACTCAGTGGATTCAGGTTCTTTGTACATTTAGAGGCCCTTAGGGTGGAGTGGAGAGAGCTACAGGCATCCCTGCAATCTTCACACGTTTTGTTTTGCCTGCGTGTGTTGGAGCCCCAGGAAGCAGAATGCCAGAGGTCCAGGTGTCCCATAAGCCTGGCTGTGGCTCCAGGGGTTGGAGCCCCTGGGAGTGCCTCTGAGCCTCTGAGCCTCTGAGGGTGGTGATTTTCTCACTTTTGAGTGCTGTGACCCCTTCATAGTTCAAAGGACTCTAATGAAACAACACTTTGGGCTTTTTGTTTGTTTGTGTTTCCTTGAGGGCTTAGAGTTTATCTCAGATTCTTTCAGCAACAATTTCCAGCAGTTTTCTAAAAGTTGCATCCATTGAACAAATATTTATGGAGCATCTACTATGCAAATTTGGAAGTGAGTGACACAAAGAAGCTCTCTGCCCTCATGGACACAACATGGTGTCCTTCATCTAGTAGAGCCAAAGACCTGGGACTACTCACCTTGTCTTGATGTGGAAGTGATAGTTGAACTTCACAACAGCCCTAGAACAGCCATTCTTAGATCCAATTTACAGAGGAGGAAACAGATTCAGAGAGGTACAATAACTGGCCCAAGAGGTACATGGCTAGCAAGTGGAATCCATCTAACTTCACTTCATATTGGCACCTGGGAGGAGGTGGGGAGGTGTGCCAGTCTCTCCAAACAGGGATTCGCAAACTAAGTCATGTGGTCCAGCTACCTGTTGTGTATGCACAGGTTTATGAAAACACAGCCACACCCATTTGTTCATGTATTATCTTTGACTGCTCTCCCACTGCACCACTGTAACAGGAGGGTTGAGAGAAACCTTGTAGCCCACAGACCAAAAAAAAAAAAAAAAAAAAAATTTTGCTATCCGTCCCTCAAAAAGAAAGATTTGCCACCCGTCCTTCTCAGAATAGTACTCCCTTTATTAGGGAAGGTGGTGAAACTCCTATAACAAACCCTCAAATTTTAGTGGTTTAACACATTTTTTTAAGTTTATTTTTCTTTTAAGTTTATAGATGAAACAAAAGCCCAGCCAGGGTGTTCTGGGCACAGTTAGGGGTGGGGTAAGGGCTCTGCTCCAGGGATCCAGGCTGATCATTGTTCTAAGGTCTGGGCAGACACATTTAGCCAGCAAGGAAGGAAAAAGAGAAGGATCATGCACAGGAGACTTTTATGGGTTAGATATGGAAGTGACACACATTACCTCCACCCACATTCTATTGGCCAGAATTTCAGAGGATAATGGGAAATGTAGTCTAGGAGAAAAAGAAACAATTTTTGGTAACACATAGCAGTCTCCACTGGAATCCCTGAATGCTAATTGTTCGTGCACCCTGTAAGTCTCTGGTTTTGGCTTTTCAAATCTGTTTTATACCTCACATACAGTGTGCATGTTTAAAATTTTTTTAATTGACCCCTTGCCTTCTTGAGCTACAAACTGAAATATGTATAAATGAAATGATATGATGTCATGGATTTTGCTTCAAAACAATCCGAGAGGGAGAAAGTACATGAGAATACAGATGAAACATGAGTTTTGTTGAAGCTAGGTGATGGGTGTCTAAGGACTTCTTATATTAGTCTCTTGAATTTTGTACATATTTAAATTTTTCCATGATTAAAAAAAAGTGTATTTTAAAGATACTAAAACTACTCTTTACTGTCTTGCAACAATTTTAAATTTTTTAAAAAAGGGAACAACAGTAAAATCATGACATAATAGACTTGCAAGTTCCTCTTTAGTAATTTTTCCAAGAAAGTTTTCTGATTTATTAATTTTGCTTGCTTTCTCCTAATATTCCAGTAACACAAGTTTGTCTGCAAAAGAAACAGACCAATAACACAAGACAAAAATCTATGAGAGAATAGTACATTCTAGACATAGAAGAGTTCATATTTATAGGTCAGCCGCCTATAGTAGGAACACTTTAAGGACACTTAATTTATTAAGTAAGGTCTATATAAAGACCACATTCATTGGGCAACCACTGATTGAGCAACTACTCCATCCAAGGCACTGTGCTCAGGTCTAGAAATACAATGATGATGAGACAGGTGTTCCTCTCTTAAAGAATGTACTTGTCAGGACAGGTAATAATAAGCTGCTATAGCAAACATCCCTAAATCACAGTGGCTTTGAACAATCAAGCTTTATTTCTCACTGCGCAAGGTTAAATGCAGATATTCGTGGTCCAATAGCTCTATTTTGAGCAGTAACTCAGAGATTTGGGCTCCTTTCCCCTCAGAGTCCTTTTTTATGTAGAAAGGAAAGATAACGTGTGTATAGGTGATCACTCATGAGTTTTATGTATTTATTTTTGTTTATTTATTTTTGAGAGACATAGAATATGAGCCGGGGTGGGGGACAGAGAGAGAGAGGGAGACACAGAATCTGAAGCAGGCTCCAGGCTCTGAGCTGTCAGCACAGAGCCCAATGAGCCAAAATTGGACACTAAACCGACTGAGCCATCTGGGTGCCCCACTCACTCGTGATATTTCATAACCAGACCTGAATGTAACAGAGCTCTTCACACCTCACCTAGATCTAGTGTTGCTGGAAAATATTCTCTATGAACCCAGGAAGAAGAAAACTATATGCTGGAGGAGGGGAGGGGACACGTATTCTGGAATGTTCTACATAAATGGTGATCCGGATCTGGTGAGAAGGCACATTCTATTAGGGCAAAATAAGAGCAATAATAAAGATATGAATAAGTTGTATAAGACTCTAAAAGAGGAGGTAGGAATCTTTTTTTTAACTGATCAGCAATTCACAATTCCATAAATGTGCTTGCAACTTAATTTGTTTGGGCTATTAAATTTGTAATTCTCTTTCCACAAAAAATTATAGTCCGGTTTTCCCTACCCCCTAAAAAGCAGCCTGGTTTGGCAAATTCAGTCACAGATTACGGGTGTTTATCGATACTGGCTATGTATACTCACTAGAACATAAACTCACCTGGAATTTGGATCTCGCAGCGTGAAAGGATTTTAATAGGATTCATTCATACATTTGTTCAACATTTTATAAAGACTTCTGTCCCCAAAATTCAATTTACAATTTTTACAACATTTTACAAAGACTTTGATCTCTAACTCCCCCTTTACAAATTTACAAGAATTTACACTCACTGCAAGGATTTCTTTCCAGAGTTTTTTTTAAGTTATTTTTCCTTAGGATCCAAAAATGTTAATTTTAGATGAGAGGAGAGGCAATTGAGGCTCACATGTGGGGACTGTGTGTGATGGAAATACGGGACACAGCAGCGCCTGGATTCTAATTTAGACCAGCCTGCCTCAGGCAATAGGAAAAGTCATTTGTCCCTGTGCGCCCACATCATAATCTGGCACAACTGTGGTATAGAGCCGGTCTTAAACTCTCTCTGCCTTCAGATTCTAGTTTGCCATCTTAATTTATGTATTTCATCATCGCGCCCACTGTCCCACCCTGCTCCCCTTTGGAAGTGACTCTAATTAGAAAGCACACTGGAGGATCCTTGTGGGATCTGAACTGCTAGGATCTCCTTTGATCTCCAATCTGAACTGCGGACGGTCTATTGTTTCAAATTCTCCCCCAGCCCTCGGGTTGACAATTATTTGGCATTTCAGAGCCTGGAGATTGCAATGGATGCCGGACAGGACCGACCGCCTGAAAATCCAGAGCAAGCACTCCCTCCAAATATCTCCCTTCCCCAGACCCTGCACTCCTCCCCCTCACCCCCCCCCAAAAAAAATTACTGAAAAGGGAAAGATATCGAGTGCTTTATAAACACCTGCCAATCCATTAATAAAATGATAAGGCTGGTTAGAATTTTAAAGATGCTCAAGGCGTCTCTAAAGCGGCAACTAGCCTAGCCTTTCCTTCCCCCTGACACAAATTAAAACGCAACTATCACACCCTACCCTACTATTGCTATTTAAATTCTGCAAAATGTCACGGTGACCCGAGAAACTTTCGGAATGGTGAAGTGTTTCTTGTCTTAATTTGGGTTAGACTCAGCTGAGATGCCTTGTGTAAAGATGTGAACTCCGAAGGTAGTTGACTTAAGAATCTTCAGTTTGTAGGACCGGGAGGAGGAGGGCAGAAACGGGGTGGGGGGGGGGTGGGCAGGGGGACGGGCAGGCGAAAAAGTTTTGCTTATTTATTTAATTTCAACCACCAAGGGAACGACGGAAGGTTCATCCCCGGAGCACTGGAATCCTAAAGGCTAGGTAGACTTGGAAATTTGAGAAATGAATTGTGCGAACGCCTAGGCTGAGGGCTCCGCACGCGGGGAGGGACTGGCTGGGCGGGCACAAGGAAGGAGGGAGGGAGGAAACCCGGTAGGAGGCGGAGGACGTGCAGTATAAAAGGCCCCAGTCTTAGAGCGCGCTCACCACTCTGAGCTACTTTGGGAAGGCGGGATCCTGAGCAAGATCAAAAGAGAGGGGAACGCGCGGTGCCACTGCGGTGATCCAAGCCTACCATCGGACCCAGTTTGCTCTTGCGCTCGAGGCCAAGCTCCGCGCTCTCTGCTCGACCCCGGAGCCTTTCCACTCGCCGGCTGCCCCCAGCACGGCATGAGCCGCGCGCGGGAGCCGGAGGCTGCAGCGCGGTCATGAGGCGGTGGCCCAGGAGCGGCGGCTGTGCGACGCCAGTCCCTAGGTCCCCTCCGGGAGCAGCGCCTCCGGGATGAGCCCCTCGACCCGTGACTGCCTGAGCTGAGATTGACCCCCAGTGCCCCACCTACGTACTGCGCGCCCGAGCCAAGCCCTGAAGTTTCCCACCGCGCCACCTGCGCTCTCCACCGGACCGACACCTAGCGAATCCGACTCGCCTCCCTTTCCAGGCTCTACCAGGCGCCACGGGCGCGTGAGCAGCGCTGCTCAGGGAGCGGAGGCCCACCGTCCAGGAGCAAGTGTCAAGACCCTTCTGGAACTACACTTTATCATTCCCCTGGTACACACGCACGCCAGCTTCAGCAAGGGGCGCACAGTCGCAGACACCTGGCTTGCCCTGAGCGCCCTCCGTTTTCCACCACCACAACTCCCAACTCCACTTTGTCAATAAAGGTTTCTAAACTCGCCCAGGCACCCCACCCACCCACAGCCCCGAGCCTCAGTACGCACAAGGCTCTGCCCTCGGCGGCCACAGCGACCTCGGCAGCAGTGCGCGCACTTGGCGCAGCCCGGCAGGCGGACGCCGACCCCGGAGGGGCGCCCGGGTCACCTCCAAACTGTGACAGCCCCCGTGTACCCGGGGTCCCCATCTGGAGCCGGCTCACCCTAGGACTCGGCGGCGGGGCGGCGCGGCCTGCGGCCCGAAGGAGCGCGGGGAGGAGGGGAGGTGGCTCGTCGGGTGAGTGGCTCCGGGCGGCAAGGGCGGGGGAGCCAAGCGTGGAGGTAACTCCGGGCCGCCACTGAAGCCCTCCTCCTCATTCTCCTCCTCCTCCTTCTCCTCCTCCTCCTGCTCCCCGCGCTCCTCTGGCGGCCGCTCCCGCTCCAGCTGCGGCGCCGCGGCCACATCTGGGGCGCCCATGTGCGCTCGGGGGCTCGGCTGCGCCTGCCCCGCCGCCGCCCCCGCTACCCCCTGCCCGCAGGGTGGTCCCCGGCCCGGTCCGGGTCCCGGGCAGCCCCCCGTCCCCGCCGCCGCCGCCGGGGAGCGCCGGGGTTTGCTCCACAGCCGGCTTGGACGCCCCCGGCCCCGCCGTGGCTCCGCCGTGGTGCGGCGGCGGCGGCGGCGGCGGCGGCGGCGGCTCCTGCTCCCCCGGCCCGGCGCGCCCCGCTGAGCCCAGCGCCAGCCCCGCGGGCCCGGGGAGCGGGGGCCCAGCGGGGGCCGAGGCGGGAGCCGCGCTGCCGGGCTCCCGGGCTCCAACTCCGCCTCCCCCGGCGCCGCCGCCGCCGCCGCCGCCCGCCGCGCCGGGTCCTAAAGCCGCGCGCCTCAAGAGGATGGTGCGTCTGGCGGCCGAGCTGTTGCTGCTGCTGGGGCTGCTGCTGCTCACGCTGCACATCACAGTGCTGCGCGGTTCGGGAGCCGCTGACGGGCCGGACGCGGCCGCGGGCAACTCCAGCCGGACGCAGCTGCAGGTGAGTGCGCCGCCAGAGAGGGGCGCGCGTGGCAGCGGGGACCGGGTGGCAGGGTGCTGAGCAAGCGCAGGCTGGATGCGAGGGGGCGGGTCCCCCGCCCCACCAAAGAGCAACGGTCTTGCGGGGACAACCTGTCTTAGGCAGAGACGGAGTGGGGTTGCGTGCCTGGAGACTGAACCCCGTATTGAGGTCTGGCAGATGCTGTCCTCCAGGTTTTTCACAGGTCAGGTACCTGGGGGTGCGAGGCTTGGGATGGGCGGCTTGGTATGTGTTTCTTTTGGGGTGCTGACAGTCTTTGATTGCCCTTTAGTGGCTGAGTAATGTTACTCTGGGGGGTGAGGGGAACGGCAGGAGACTCTTAACTATAGGGTAATACCCCCAAACTGGGTTTGGGAGAAAGAACCCCAGGGAGTCTGCCCCTTCAGAAAGGATCGCCAAGGGTCAGGAAATAATGTCCCGGAGGAAAATGGACAGACACCCTGTTTTCCCGCGCGGTCCACGTGCCTCCCACGTCCCTCCCCAGCCTTGCGGAGGGCGCGGAGTCAAGCTACCTGTCGTACTTGGGGCCCGAGTCACCTGGGGCTTTTAAAAATATAGTAAAGACTTTCAGCGTTCTG
Organism: Prionailurus viverrinus; assembly: GCF_022837055.1. Lineage (NCBI taxonomy): Eukaryota > Metazoa > Chordata > Mammalia > Carnivora > Felidae > Prionailurus > Prionailurus viverrinus. The sequence continues at coordinate 38,863,480 of NC_062563.1, forward strand.
CCCCTCTTGTGGGTCGCTTTAGGAATGAGATTCTGAGCATCCGTTGCGCTCCAAGGCTGGAGAGGGGGTCGCCTTTGGGGAGAAGTGAGGGGGCTCCAGACGCAAGGTTAATTATATTTTCCGAATAAAGGATTGCTCAGGTATAGATTTCTTGTCACTGCCCTGGAAAGCGTTTTTCCTTGAGTGTTACAACTGTCAACTTGGAGCATGGGTAGAAGTCAGCAAGGATTTTCCCAGGAAGCCTCGGTAATTTTCTGCCTCCTAAAATCTCTTCCTCAAACCAGCTCTTTTAAACTCTTTGCTCTGCAGTGTGGAGATAAGTAGTATTTATTGTTCCCAAAGGACTTTACAACCATTGCCCCTGCTAATGTACTTTTTAATGTAATTTTTGTGAAAAAAAAATTGTTAGAGAATTCACTTAAATATTTCTGTAGTGCTTGCTATGTGCCTGTGTGCCACTGTATTAAGTGCTTTACAGAATTTCATTGATTTAATGAGGTACTATACTGTTAATATGCCCCCTTTACAAATGCAAAAACTAAGGCACAGAGAGATTAGGAAACTAGCCAATTTTCATGTATTCCAAACTCTTGATTACTTATACCAAGTTTTCTCTCTGCCAGGATGTTATAGACTAAAGCAAGGTGATCCTTGCACACAAATACAAAACCAGGAATGGAAAAGAATACACCCAGAGCCTACAGTTCTTTTAAATTTGGGACATTTCTGGGGTGCCTGGGTAGCTCATTCTGGGTTGGTCGACCAACTTCAGCTGAGATCATGATCTCTCAGTTTGTGAGTTCAAGCCCAGCATAGGGCTCTGTGCTGACAGCTTGGAGCCTGGAGCCTACTTCAGATTCTGTGTATCCCTCTCTCTCTGCCCCTCCCTTACATTCTCTCTCTCTCTCTCTTTCTCTGTCTCTCTCTCGAAATAAATACCCATTAAAAAGAAATTTTAATTTGGGGCATCTCTGAAGATGTTCTAAATTTGTGGGGCCTGCCCGTCTTCTGTGGGCAAACAGGTACAATGACAGACTTACTGGATTCCTTTGGGGAAACGGAAGACACTCCCATTCTGTAGATGGTGCGACACCCACCAGTCTACGACTGCCGGCATAATTCTTAATATCTTCAAGATTTCTGGAAGTCGTATTTTATACATGATGCCTTCTTTCCTCATGGACTCATGAAAAGCTATAAAAATGATGTTCTATGGAAAAGTAAATTTGGCAGATTTCTTTATGAGGTGTTTGCTATCATTAGAATAACCTGGGGTTGGCCTTTTCTGCCTGAACAGTAAGGTAATGAGAGAAGCAGCTGGTGGAAGTGGCAGCTGCAAAGGGGAAGTGGATTAAATTCTCAAAGGGGCCTTTGGCTGAAGAAGTTCCCCAAGAGGGCAAAAGAAATGGGGGATTTAGAAGGAGTAATGCTCCTAGGAGTATCTTAGGTCCCAAGCAGCTGCTAATCCACCAGCTTCAGCTTATCTTGCAATAGTGTTTGATTATTCTGTCCACTCAATGCACTTATCCAGGCAGAATGATGAGTTTAACAGTTTGGTTCATAATTTTACTCTCTTTTGTAATTTGTTATTATAAAAGTTTTATATTCTTCCTGACTAAAGTTATTTCTCTGGCTCTCCAAAGATCTTACCATTCAAGTGGAGAGAGAGAGAATATGTCCCACCAAGTGAGGAGGTCTGCAAAAAACATTTAGGTTATTGTTTTCAGCCCAGGACACTGAATTCACTAGTAGCAGGTGTATTTAAAAACAAAACTGCAGACACTATATTCTTTCTGTTTACTGGACATGTGTAACCCATCTCAAAATCCATTTAAATGTGTTGGTTCTGTGATATTTTAAGCTGCTAAATTCATTCTTTGTAACCAGGAAGTTAATCAGTCCCTAGACTACATGATTGTTCTTGTTATTTCTGCTTAAAATATTCTAAAATATGAGGTTGGAGTGAGAAATAAATGTGGTTCGTTTATTTACCCAAACTGTAATATCTTTGTGGTCATTTAAGAAGAGATACTCCCTTATTTAAGATCTGGTTGTTTTGACATTATTAAGGACACCCAATAAAATAGCAGTAAGAATAACAACAATCATGACTAAGATTTCTCAAGTGTCTTTTATGTGTCAGGCACTGTCCTTAGCAGTTTACATATATCAACAAAAGTCTTGTGAATCAGGCACTATCATTATTCTTGATTCAACTAAAAGAACTGAGGTTAGGTAACTTGTCCAAGGTTGCCCACCTAGAAGCACTATATTTCAAGTGGCTCATGAAACCAATGATGTTAGTCGTCACACCATTTTGAATATTTAAAAATATCTGATAAGAAATTGTCTGGTTGTCTGCAACAGCTGCATAAAAATGTACAGAAACATTAACTTTTTTCACTTTTGAATGAAATCTAAACTCTTCATTGAAATAAGTGTCTCATGTTCAGAGATGCAGACTAGTTCTTTGAGGTCTTTAATAATAGTCAGAAAACAATGATATATAATAAAAGCAGTCTGGAAGATAGAACATCCCAAAATATAGAATCCCCAGGCAATAATAACAACTATTATTATATTTCTTTTATTTGAAATTCACATGACTACCTCTCTACTGAATCTCAGTCAGATTTAAAACCATAAATTTCTACAGATTTTAATAGGAAAGTTAGAATTTATTAAGACAGTGAGATATAAGCAAGTATTATAAACCATCAAATTGATTATTTTTACAATGCCATTAAAGCAACCCAAACTCTGAAATGTAACTTAGTGTCTTTGTTCTCTATCTCCTAACTACTGTCTTTATGAGCTCTTTCTCCCTTTATCACTCTACTTGCCTTCAGTAAAACAACTTAGCTTCTGGTACTGAAGAGGTCATCAGAGCCATTTATAGCAGTAGAAGCAAAAGCAACATTTATTTGTATTTAATACAAGTACATTTCCTAAAATGATTCTGTGGGATTGACAGAGAATTTGAGTCTTTGTATACTCATTTTATAGATGAGGAAACTGAGGCCTGGAGAGATTTGAGTAACTTGCCCAAGGCCACACAGCTGTGATGGGGACAGGGCCGAGCTTCAGAACCAGGCGGGCTGATACTGGAGCCCAAGTTCTTGTTCCTATTCAGCAGAAAGACTCCCAGCTCTGATTCAAGTCAACAGCCATTGTATTTCTTGTTTCATGGCTTGTCTTCCCATTATCCAGACAGGCTGGTGGCTCTTCTCCCTGGAATTCTTTATAAATTATGGATGACTGTCCCACTTAGCTATTACTACATAACAAACTACCCCAATATTTAGTGGCTAGAAACAACCATTATTTCGTTAGCTCATCAAGAAAACTTGCTCCAGGCTCAGCTGGGTGGTTCTTCTGCTGATCTCACCTGGAATTATTCATGTGGCTCTAGCCTAGTGTTGGCTTGACATGAGCTTGATAGTCCAGGATGACCTCACTCATATGTCTGATGGTTGATGTTGGCTGTCACCTAGGCTCTGTCTCCACAGAGTCTTTCATCTTCAAGGAACCTAGCCCACAGAGCCTGACGTGGTGGACTTAGAGCAGCAAGAGAGTAAAAGCAGAAGTTGCAAAGCCTCTTGAAGAACTTGTACAACTTCAGCTACATTCTATGAGCCAAATAAATCACTGGGCCAGCTCAGAGTCTAGGGCACAGGGAATAGACTCCTCTTGATTGGAGGACCAGAAAAGTAATATTGCAAAGGAGCGTGTGTATAGCAATGGGAGAAATTACTGTGGCTATGTTTGCAAATATCTACCATATTCATTTTTTTGTCTCATATGCTTTGTAAATGTTTAGACCAATCTTGCACTCACCTTTTAATATTGTTTATGCTGCCTTTGGTCATGAAAAACTTTCTACTTTATTTATTTTTTGTAATGTCTTATTTATTTTTGAGAGAGAGAGAAACAGAGCATGAATCAGGGAGGGGGAGAGGGAGAGAGAGAGGGAGACACAGAATCTGAAGCAGGCTCTGAGCTGTCAGCACAGAGCCCAGTGCAGGGCCCAAACTCACAAACCATGAGATCATGACCTGAGCAAAAGTCTGATGCTTAACTCACTGAGCCACCCAGGTGCCCCAAAAAACTTTCTGTTTTGAATGTAATCAACTCTGAATCCTTTTATGATTTTCGGTTGTCTTGCTTTACTTACAAAAAGGTTCCTTAAATAAAGGTTGTCAGAATCTTTAAATATATTTTGTTCTAACAGTTTTATAGTTCCTTATTGTTGTTGGCTGCTGTTGTTTAGAACAACAGTCTGCTTTGAAGTTATTTGTGGGTTTAAGGTTTAAGATGAAGATACAACTTTGGTTTTTGTCCAAGTGAATAGCCACTTGTCCTATCATACCTAGGTTTGTTTCCTATTGTGGATAGGGTTTTATTTTTTGTTGTTATATTCTCCAATTTGTTAGTTCTTGAATATAGGAAAGTTATAGAAATATATGCTTACAGTTTTCTTGGTGTGGGCATGAAAGCTAGCAGTATCCATTTCAATAGTGTATCATTAGAGTTCCATGGGATGAGGTTAAAATATTCATTTTTTTTTCACTTTAGCACTTTAAATAATAATCATCTCTTTCTTATGGGGTTGTTAGAATTCATTCATAAGTGCTTTTAGGCTTGGTAACCTTTGCTTGAGATTACTGATTATCATTCCATGTTAATCCATGGTTAGTAGTCTATTCAGATAATATAAATTTTCTTGAGTCAATTTTGATAAATTATGTTTTCCCAGAAAATTATATATTTTTATAAACTGATAAATTATACTTTATCACTATAAAGTTTATACATAGTACAAGCATATTTTGCAAATATTTCATAACTGTATATTCTTTATGTTTTATGATGCACACTCTTGGATCTCTTTATAAAACCTATCAGATCAAGATTGTTGATTATATTTTGAAAACCCTCCAACTTGATTTATTTACTGTCCACTATTTTACTGATTTCTCAAGAAAATTAATTTCACTTTTATCCTACTGTTGTTGATTTTTCTGTCTCTCATTATCCCATTAATTTTTGCTTTACTTGTCTCGAATCCATGGTGTTAGGACATAAAATAACCTTTTTTGGTGGTTATATTTTATCAAGATGAAATTCCTTATTTATCATTTTATTGACTTTTGTCTTGAATACTTTTTTGTCTGATATTAATGTTGCAACTCTTGTTTTATTTCTTTTTCTTTTGAGATTTGTCGAATGTCCTTTTCCAACCTTTACTTTAAAACATTGTCTAACTTTTTTTTAATTTAAATAGCTCTCTTATTAATAACTGATAGCTCAATTTTCTGTTTCCATGCAACACATTAATGAATTTAACTCATTTATATTTGTTGTGATTACTGATAGATTTGAAGATATTTTTCCCATTTTGTGTAGTATTTTCAAATTTCCACAATTTTTTCCATTTTGCCTCTTACTCTCCAATTTATCTGTGTAACCTTTGGCAAGAGACTTAGCCTTTATATTAATTTCCTCATCTGTAAATTATATATATAATAGCTATTTCCTGGTGCTGTTGTAAAAATTAAAACACTGAATGCATACTAAGTAATTTATCAGAGCTTAGCACTTAAACATTCAATAAGTACTTAAATACTATTTACTTTGTTCATTTTTCCTCAAGTATTGAAAGTGTTCTATTGCTGTTATTCTCAACATTTTAACAGATTTGAACTTACACTTTTTATCAGTGCTGAGAATCAATCCATATTTATAACCTAAAGCCTCCAAAAACAAGATTCTGATATTCTGTTTCTCTCTGTGTCCTGTGTATCTCTCAGCTTTTAATCATATTATCTGAATATTTAGGCTAAATTATTCTTCTTTCTATTTCTTTTTTCTTCTTTCTTTCTTTCTTTCTTTCTTTCTTTCTTTCTTCCTTTCTTTATTTTTCATTATAACTCTTAGGAAAATTTCTTAGCAGTTTCATTTATGTTTCTAATAATTATCTAGACATAACTATAAAATTTACTGATTTCTTTACTGGCTGTTGCTGCTACTTGAATCTCATATTTTCATCTTTTATTTTGTTGGAAAGCATTCTCAAAAAGTTATTTTAGGAAGGTTTTATCAAAGGCTAAACTCTCTGAGATCCTAAATTTTTTAACATATCTTTATTTGGTTCTCACACTTACATGCTAATTTGGCAGTTGGCCATGTTCCATATTGTTTCCCCTCAGAATTTTGAAGATAAAATCCAATTTTATTACATCAGCTCATGTTTCATTCAAAATTGGATGCTATGTCTTTGTACCTGGCTATTTTTTTAAACTAGAAGCTTTTAGGATTTTTCACTTTATTCATAATGTTCAGAAATGTCATCATGTTGTGTTTAGATTTAAGACTTTAGTAGTTTGTTCTGGTTGGCACTCAGTGGACCCTTTAAATCTGAAGCCCCAAGTTTGTCTTCGTCGTGAGAACATTTCTTGAGTAATCTCCTTGCTTATCCACTCTTTAATCAGTTTCCTGTCCTCACCTTTTTCTAACTTCTATATCCTTGCCTCTTCTCTTCTCTTCCCTCCTTCTTCTCCCCTCCTCTCCTTTTCCTCTTCCTTTTTACTCTTTTTTCTCTCTCTTAGAATTTTTTAAGTTTTTAAAAGTAATGAATAATTTACATACAATAAAATAATCTTAAAAGTTCAGTTCCATTTTTGACGATTGTATATGCCCATGTAGCCACCATCAAAATTAGGATATAGAATGTCTACATCATCCCAGAAAGCCTTCTTGTGAATCTTTATTGGCAGTTCATTCCTCCCAGAGACAACCAGTGTCTGACTCCTCTCATCACAATTAGTTTGCCTGTTTCAGATCTTCATGTAGATGGCATCACAGGTGTGCAATTTTGTGTGTGTGTCTCTGGCTTCTTTTGCTCAACATGTTTTTGGGATTTTTTTGTATTGGTGTGTGTATCAGTAGATTTCTCTTTTTTATTGGTGAGTTGTATTCCATTGTATAACTATATCATAATTTATTTCTCTATCCCCCCCATTGGTAAACATTTTGATCATTTCCCATGCGTTGGATATATTTTTTTAAAAGACCATGGTAACATTCTTGTACAAGCCTTTCTGTGAACATATATTTTCATGTCATGTGAGTAAATACCTAGTAGTACAACTGACACAGCTTCTATTCTTGATATTGTTATAAGAATTCCTCTAAAGAAACTCACTTTTTCTCAACTCCTTTAGTGTTTCGCTTTCAGTTGGATACAATTTATTTCATGTCAACTAGAAGTCATTCCTTCTTCTGTAGGCGAAACTTCTCTGCTTTACACGTCTGTTCTGGATTTATTTACTTATTTGTATTTCAGCTGCCTTTTCAGTAGAATTTGGAGAGGGAAAAGAAGTAAATGAAAATGCCTGATCTGCCACCTTGAACTGAAACACTATAATTTTATTTCTTAATTTAATTTTCCTGTATACAAACCAAAAGGAAGTTTTATTGTTTGTGTAGCCCCTTTGTTCTTTCTTTGCCAGCCATATTCTAAAAGGCATTGATCTTTGAGTCTTGATCATTGATCTTTGAAGTCATGAGAACTATCCATTCAGTAAAGAAGAATCTATTTTGGTTTTAAAGCTCCCAAAGGAAAGAATCCCACCATATTCTGTGTCTTTTAAAAACCCTCAGTGTCACAATATTTTCCCTCTGATGTGTCCTTTGAATCTTTTATGCGACATCTTTATTTCATGTTTGCCTTTTTTCCCCACTATTCATTAACTTTTCAAAAACCATCTCATGTAGGATTTGAAGTCTATTATTTAATAGTTTCTCTGTCTTCTCCAGATTTGATTATCTCAATCTTTTTTTCAACTTGTTTGCATTGGTCTTATTTTATAGCATTTTAATGGTTTCTGTGGTCCTCTCATTTCTCTTTCATCTTCTGAGAACATCTTCTGCAAACCTTGGCTCAGGATTTTTTAATCTATAAAAAAAAAAGATGGTGATGAAGCTTCTGTCTTCAGTGACAGCTAGAGTATCCCTCTGTATTCATTTCCTAAAGGACAGAAGATTCTTCAGAGGATGAGTTAGGGGTGTCATTTTAATGCCCGGATTATATGCAGTGAGTTTATGAAGTAATGGAGGAGTATGCTATTAAGAAACAGATCTCATTTTGCATTTTATTTAAATCTTTTCTGTGCTCCACTTCAGTAAGAACTTCATAAGAAGCCATGAACATAAAAGATAAAATTTAATTTCCTTCTTTCTGTGGCTGATGAGTCCATATTTTAGATGAAATACAATGCTAATAAAGTCAATATGCTAGTGGCCAGTGTTCCTCTTGGGACTAAACACTCACTGCCCACTGTGGTCATTGTCTTGATAACATAACTTTATGGCTTCTCCCTTCTCTGCCTTCTTTCCTTTTCCCCTACCAAAGCTTTCTGGGATCATCTCCCAAATATACTACTTGCTCTTTGTCTCAGAGTTTCCTTGTGGGAGAACCCAAACTAAATGAAGCACTACTCACACATTAGGCATGGGGATAGTGACCACTTTTCTAGATAGTGATGGTATAGGAAAGCTATGGGGCAGAGTTTCCATGAGGCACCTGCTGCTTCTTGCCATCATTAACAAGGTTGAGGCCTGTTAGTCTCAGAAAGGTACATGCTATGGGCAGCAACAGAATCAGGCCATGCTATGCCCTCCCAGAGCAGCTGGTAACAGAGGGAATTCCAAAATTGTAGGAATGGGAAAGATCAGGCCTGGGCAAACCCTCAAATTGCTGGTGTATAAAGAGATAACTGGTCTTTTCTCTCCTGAGAGCCTGATTCTGTGCTTGTGTGCTATTTTAGGTAGGAGAGTGAGCAACAATAGAAAGTCCTCAAAGATATATGGGATTGTCATCTAATGCCTTAAAAAGGCAGAGGCCCAGATACCTTGATAAATGTAGCTTCATCAACTCCCCAAGCACTGACCGGCATGTGTCACTGAAAAGTTGTTTCTGTAAACTGAGTAGATATAAAAACAGTGGATTAATTACTCCTTCTTCCTCTTGGTCCGACCCATGCACACTTTAGTAAACCAAGTCATCTTGCATAGAGCACTGTCTGGGACTGATATACCTCTGTAACAGAGCAGTACCCCTTTACCCCCTGGCAGAGACAGTGCTGCAGGGCCTGTCTTCAAGTTTGGGACCCTGGGCTGCCAGACTCACAGTTTGGGGCGCTCCAATCCCCAGATGTTCACATAAGTGACCTGGAAAAAGGAAGGTAGTCTGTGAATGCAATAGGCCACTTCCTGCCAGACACCACATCTCTATTTTCAAAAATAACGAGATGTGGTTAGAATCTATATGAAGGATACAGGGAAGCTGGAAATGATGCCATAAGACCCCCAGGTGTTAACTTACTCCCAAAGGCATCTAGATAGAATATCCATGCCCATGCCAATGAAACAAATGAAAAACATGCCTTGGCTCCCAACTGCCTCTTGGAGATAGCAGTGGGAAGAAGATAGAGGGAAAAGTGGCAGTTGTGTTATTACTTTTAAAAACAGCTTTATTGAGGTGTAATTGACATAAAGGGAACCATGCATATTTAAAGTGAACAATCCAGTGGGCTTTGACACCTGTCAAACCAGCACTGCTATCAAGATAATGAATAAATCTATCATCTCCAAAAGTTTCTTTGTGCTCCTTTGTGATTCTTCCTTCATTCTCCAGCAATCTCCGGGCCACTGAGCTGCCTTCTGTCACTATAGCTTTTGCATTTCCTAGATTTTTATGTAACTAACATCATACAGAATTTACAGTACAACAAGCTTCTTTGCTCACCATAATGACTTTGAGAATCATCCATGTTTTATGTATAAAGTGTTTGATCCTTTTTATTGCCAATTAGTATTGCACTGTATGCATACAACATGCTTATCCACTCATCCATTGAAGCACATTTAGGCTGTTTCCAATTTGGGCCTATTAAAATAAAGATGCTATGAATATTCAGGTATAAGTCTTTGCATGGACGTATGCTTTCATTTCTCCTGTGTGAATACTTAGCAGAATGGTTGGGTCATACGATAGGTGTATGTTTAGCTTAATTAGGAAATTGTGGCAATCTTTTTAAGGCACTCACATAACATGTTTGGGATCTGTAACGATCCACGGATGCCACTGGAAAACTTCAGAGAATTTGGACGTTGAGTCTCAGGAAGAGATCCTCTTACAGTTAAACCATTTGTAGACTGTGTTCTGCAATATACAACTGATTCTCGAACAATGCAGTCAAAAATCCACGTATAACTTTGACTCCCCATAAACTTAACATCCAATAGGCTACTGTTGACCAGAAGCCTTACTGATAACATAAACAGTTGCTTAACACATATTTTGTATGTTATACATATTATATACTGTATTCTTATAATCAAGCTAGAGAAAAGAAAATGTTATTAAGCAAATCATAAGGAAGAGAAAATACAGTTACAGAACTATACTGTATTTACCAACAAAACCAATAAGAATCCACATAAGTGGACTCATGCAATTCAGACCCCTGTTGTTCAAGACTCAATTGTATTATGAAAAATGGAAGGAAGAAGAGAAGAGATTGTCTTCTTGCAGAGAATTCTCCTATTTTTCCAGGATGCCCAAAGTATGGAAATTTCATGGGGCTCAATTCTCCAGGTGACGGTGGTAGAGGGAAAGTTAGGTGCTGGACAGAAAAACAGGTTGGAAAGATGTCCCAGCAGAAGACTCAGTTTCCTCCATAAGCTTCTGTCCATCACTCCCCTCATCTTCTTGTCCCAGGCCTTCCCTGACTAGAGTTTAAGAAAACCAGAAATAGACTTGGTATCTCTTGCCTGGGGACTCAGTTACATTGTGACTTAGAAATCTGGTATTGGTTATGACCCCCAAATGAATTGGACCCCAGTTTTTTTTTAATTTATTTATTTTTGAGACAGAGAGAGACCATGGACAGGGGAGGGTCAGAGAAAGACGGAGACACAGAATCTGAAACAGGCTCCAGGCTCTGAGCCATCAGCACAGAGCCCGACGTGGGGCTCGAACCCACGGACCGCGAGATCATGACCTGAGCCGAAGTCGGATGCTTAACCGACTGAGCCACCCAGGTGCCCCGAATTGGACGCCAGTTTTATTGCCATGAACCTTCAAATTCCAGGAAGTAGAAAGGGCAAAAAGTAAAAAAGGGGAGATCTCATTAGGTGATTCTAATCCTTAGCCCATGAAATGGGTTGAGGAAATGTTAATATGAGCTGATCTCCTGGCTACGCCAGACATTATGAGTGCACAGTATTACAAACCCACCCAGAATTCTCATTGGAGGGCAGGGACTGTCCTTCCCTTACCCATCTGCTGCCTCGATGTTCACCAGGTGCAGCTGTGGCTCGGAGACACAGATGAGAAGCTTGGGGTGACTTCTCTGCCTTTGCACCCAGAGTGCATTTTGTGGAACAGCAACGGCATCTCCTGGGATCTTAGAATCTCAAGCCTCATCCAGAACAACTGAGTCAGGATCTACATTTTATAAGGGCCCCAGACTCATCATATATATGCATGTCACAGTTTAAGAAGCACCATTCAAGATGCGTATCTTACAAGTCGCAAGTCCCAGAAAACACTCAATACAGGTCAGGTATTATTCATCTATTGCCCAATTATGCTGCACGACCAAGTACCCTCAAACTCAGTGGCTGTAACAATAAGCATGTATTCTCATGCTGATGGGTCTGCAGATCATCTGGGGTTCAGTAGATCTAGGCAGGCTAAGTTGCAACCTGTGGGCTGGGTCTGGGTTTCTTCCATGTGTCTCCCATACTTCTGCAACCAGTGAGCTACCTGCCACATGTTCCTCTCATGATGATCAAATGCACAGAAAGGCAGAGGCAACGGGCACTCTTAAGGCTTTGCTTGGGCCACACTATCCCTTCAGCACAAACTAGTCACCAGGCCCGACAGAGTGGCAAAAGGCATGGGCTTTGGATTTGTTTCAAGTTCACTTGTGCTTCTCACTAACATGTGTGCCCTTAGGCAAAAGTCTCACGTTTCTCTCTGCTTCTGTGCCCTGTTCAGTAAAATGGGATAACAGTAATATATAAATCACTGGGAACTTATAATGTTGCAAGGACCAACCACCCTTGATGTATAGGAATGGTTTAACTCATGGGTATGATAGAGCTGTGTGATCTTGGGCAAGTCACTTCAACTCTCTGCATTTCATTTTCTTCACCTAAGAATAGACATCCTAATGGGATAATTCTAATTTGTGAACTTCATCTTCAAAACTGATAACGATGATGCGAAAGCTAACACTGAGCATTTACTCTATGCCGGACACTGCTGTAAAGACGTTAGATGTATTTACACTTTTAACTCAAAATAGCCCAATGGGGATTATCTCCATTTTGCAGCTGAAGAAACTGAGGCAAAGCAATATGAGGAAACCAAGGTTTAACATCTGATTGTTCAGAGCACCTCATGTGGAGGGAAAGATACCACAGAACTGCTGTAGTCCAGGCTTGGCTCCATGTGGCTGACACATTCTGCCTCACGCCAATCAGTGATGCTTCTAAAAAGGCTATTCTTGGCTTCTGCTCCCATGTGGGAAAAGAAAAAGAAAGAGCAGGGGCAGCTTGAGAGAAGAGACTGGGAAAGCAGCTGTCCTCCTGGTTAAACAGCAGCCCCCTCCCCATGCTACCCACCATGGGGAAGCAGATGCTGGATGGATGTGATGAGCACTTCTGGTGGGACCCAGCCATCACTTGGGGCTGTGGTGTGGAGCAGCCCAGCCTGACTCTGAGCCAGCATCAGGCTGAGGGGAAGCGTGAGGCCGGAAGGACCCCTGCCTCTGAGAAACTAGAGGTAGAAAAGGCTGTGGATTTCTCTGCCAGCACAGGATTCCACCCACCAAAGGTTGTTTGTTAGTCAAGAAATGCACGTCGATCTCTGTGTGTCTTCATTCTGAATGCCCTCCCTTGTGCGGTCTCACTGCTTAAAATTCATGTGCTCCATGGCAGGGATGGAACTGTGCCCGCAAATATGTTATTCATCACTCACAAACCTTAACAATTTAAGCCTGCAACCACTTCCCTGATGAAGGGGGACACCCTTTCCTACCTTCCTTTCTCAGACATAACAGAAGAGAAACAGGACAAGCCTTGGGGGCAGAAGCCTGAGGAACTCTCTGAGCTGTATATTCTGCTTTCTTAATGACTGTTGCTGGCCAGAAGGATAACTTCCTTGTGGCTAATCCAATTTTCCCTTTCTTCAATGTGTCACAAAGTCCATTTTCTCAAGGTCTTCTGAGGAACAAGTAGTCAGCTTTTTAAAATGTTTCCCATAGGTGAGAGTAGTATCATATTTCCGTTTTTATTTATGGCACTACATTGCTAATATCTAGTCAGCCACTCTGGTTCCAGATCTTTTTCAGTTATTCTTGCCAAGTTCCTGACTCCCCTAAATCCCCAGTGTATTTTATCTTCTGTTTTGTTTTTGTTTTGGTAGGCTGTGTCTTATACTTCAGGTATGTCCTGCAGTGCCCTATTTCTTCTCCCTTTGCACCCCAGATGTTGAGTTGGGACCAGTCTCATTTCAGCTATCTTAATAGCTTATTAATTTTCCAATTGTCACAGAATTGAGCACTGACTAGGTAGATAGCTAGATAGAAAGGAAAAAATAATTTTAAAAAATATATGACCACTGAAAATATGAAATCACTATAATATGCTGCCCGAAAGAAAAAATGAGAAAAAAAAAAACCCAAATCTGAAGAGATCCAAGTGTTGGCAAGAAGGTGGAGCACCTGTAGGGAATGTGAACTGGTATGAACACTTTGGAAAATTGGTTTCCAAGCTATTAAAATAATATAAATGTACCCTCTGACCCAGCAATCCCATCCTGGAAATATACCCAACATAAATGTGCACTCCAAGCCCTGAAAAAGAATGCTCAGAGCAACACTATTTAAATAGCCCCAAACTGGAAACAGCGAAATGCCCGTCAACAGTAGAACAGATAATCAGTAAGTACACACACAGCGAACAACTAGTCACAACATGTACAATTTCACAAATGTAATGTTGACTGAAAGAAGCCAGGCACAAAGGAGTACATGGATGATTCTGTTTATATAAAATAACCAGGAAGAACTAGAAGAGAGAACACTGGTCGCCCTTGTCAAGGAAGTGACTAGAAGAAAGCATAAAGGGGCTGTCTGGGGCACTGGTAGTAATGTTCTGTTTCTTGACGTGAGTGTGGACTACACAGATGCATTCAGTTTATGAAATCTCACTGGGCTGTATAGTTATATATGTGCATTTTCCATATGTGTATCAGACTTCAATTAAAAATACTGTAAAAAATGCAGTGGGCAGGGTGGACGGTACAGAAGAGATGGCCATTTTTCACTGGGAAAGGCAACCCACAAGCCCTGGAGCCCACTCTCTTTGCTCCCTGATGTGTACTACCCTGCAGACTGGTCTTCAAATTGTAATGAATGTGGACTAGTTTCGGTGTTATGAGGATCCTCCTCTGCCTCCATGGCCCAGTGCTATTGTTATGACATCAAAGACCAACTGCTGACTAAGATACAGTCCATATGAAAAGAATGACCAGCAAATTTACTGCTTGACTTCATTCCCTTTAAATGGAACTGGCCCCGTGGTCCTCTTTCAAAGCTCAATTGTAGACATATATCTTCTTTATAGGACACTGTGTACAATAAAGAGAAGCAATAATTTAAAACTTAAAAAAAAAAAAAAAGAATACCTTTGAGAGCGCTGTGAGGTGAGCATTCCATCACTGTGGTTACATGTGCCCAAACACTCCTAAAAGTCTAGCCGTTGGTCTGACAGCCTTCTATTCAACATGGTGACTTTTTTTAGACCAATTGAGTTATATTTTTATGCTCCCACCCTTTCCCTAGGCTTTGCAAGTTCTTGGGAAAGTCCTTGATGAGGGGTGATCTACTTCAAGCCACCTCACTGAAGTCAGGCAGAATGGCAAAGTCTGTATCCCAGTACTCATTAACTTATTTGGAGTTGCCCTTTGTGGAGTACACATTTTTTAAGGACTGAGCCCAAACTAAGCCTGGATCAGTTCTATGCAGTCCCTTAATACCAACATGGACAGCATTCCTTCACACAGCTTTAAGTGTGGAAGTCTCAGGGAGTTATTAGCACTTATGGATACTGAGTGACAAAAGAATGGAGTTGTTTTATGACTGTGAGAAAAGTAAGAACCTCGTTCCCTTTCTAAGAGGGAATAAGGTTCTGCAGCATGCAAGTAAAATTCCTTACAACGTATAGGCTGTCCCTGGCGTAACTTGGGATCTGGCCCAGCTTGTGGAGGAAGAGGCTTCTGCAGTCAAAATTTACCAGCCTGCTCAAAACCAAACAATCCAGAACAATCCTTTCAATATGAAATCATGTATTACAGTGGTGCATTGGCCCACAGGGGATAAAATATTTCAAGAGTTGCCAAGTCATCCTGGCCCAAGGCTTCCCCTCCTGTTTAATCCATTACTCTTGAACAGGTTCAGCATACCATACTTTGCTGGAAAAAGGCTAACTGCTGAGAAGATCCTTTCCTTTGTGTTCCCCTCACTGGCACCTTCAGGAAGGCACACCTATCGTGTGAAGCAGCTACAGTTTTCCTGTTGAGGGTTTGATGGAAGCAAAGCAATTCATAAGACTCCTATGAAATGAGATAAATCTCACTTAAAATGGGAATAAGTATCCAATGAAAGAAACTGGAAATATTTGAAGAGGCCATGGAATCCCAAGGAGAGTAACTCTAACTGCTGAGCAGCAGGTGGAAATAATGAGTCTGGCTCTTCTGAAGGCACCTGCGGCAGACAGCTTTTCTGTTCCAAGTTCTCACTGCTGGCCTCCTTGCCCTGAGGTGCAGTCCAGTGTGGTCCCCATGCCTGACGGTGGTTCCTTCACTGCTTCTTCTCCAAGGCCTGGCCCGATGCTAAGCTATGAGATAACCCAAAAATGAATGTCAGTGTCCTTGGCCCTAAATTTGTTCATAAATGGGGAAAGGGGAGGAAGAGGAGAAGGCAAGTGGGCCTGACCAGAACCAGACAACTCAGTTACAGAATGGCAGGGTCCAAAATAAGGGAAGAATTCTGTGCCATGGACCCAAGAAGAGCACCATTTCTACCTTCCTAATGTGAGTGAAGGACAGGGATGTGAGCACAGGGGAAAACTAAGAGACACAATCACAGCCTTAAAGAGCAACCCTCTAAGGAGGCTGCATCTTTTCTCTGGGCCCCTGAATGCTTGTTGCTCCAAGATTGCTCAAATCATTAACTCAATTTACTTTACTTAGAAGGCCCCTGTATGTTTCTACTATTCTTTGGGTCAGAGTTCTTCACACCATTTAGGATGCGGTGTAAATGGAAGTGCTGTGGAAACTTGCCAGTGAGATGGAGCTTGCCAAAGTGGCAGGGGCTGTCTGTAGACCACACAGACTCTTTTTAAAAGAAAAACTCAGCACCCGCAAAATCCCAGATGTTCAGCCTGAAGCAACATCAGGGAGCCATCTGTGGGCTCCCCCTTGAGACTCAAGGACAGGTGGATGCTGTCAGGAGAATTGCTATGGCTGTGCCCTGGAAGGTTCTTGGTCCTAACAATCTAAGTGAAGCGCTTCTTGTGCCATCAAGATACGGGGGCATATGACAGGTGTATGCCAGGGTCACAGCATGTGGTTGCAGGCATGGTCACTGCCCTGCTCACTTGGTTGAACCAGGGCTTTATCTAAGCTCTGTGCTACCCCCCACAACCATGATGAGGTGCTCTACTTAAAAGGCAGGTTGCAGGCACTCACCAAACACTAGAATTTTGTTGTCAGCAAGACCCCTGGAAAACTAAGTCCCAACCTCTCATTTCTTGCATGAGGAATCCAAAACCCAGAGAAATGAAAGAACTTCCTCAAGACTATACTACTCATTCCAGGTTGACCAACTCGTAGGCCAGTCCTCTTTCAGGAAGCCACACAACCTCCCATTTCTGGACATCTTTAAGAGAACTGGAGCATATGTACATCTAAAGTGCCCAGGCTCTGATATTATAGTTATTGTTAGGTTGTTATGAGAGCTGAAAGGAAATTCAATGAACATGAATTGTAGCTTTATTTCAGATACCAGGTTGCAGTCAGGTAAAGGACATAATGTACATAGAAGTATAGAGCATAGCCTGACTATATAGTAAGCATCCCATTATTCCATTCATTCATTTAACACTTACATATTGAGTGTCTCCTATATGCAGGCATTGTGCTAGACACTGGAGATTCAACAGAGTACAAGCTTATGCTCTGGAAGGGGAGATTGAGAAGAATTAATTCATAAGTAAAGTAATAGATGTAAAGTAGATGGTAATAGGTGCTTAGCAATAATAGTAATAGATGGTAAAGTAATAGATGGTAAAGTAGATGGTAATAAGTGCCAGCAGGACATGAACAGGGAGCAAAGATAGGGAATACCTGCGGGTACCTACTAAAAGAGTGTGGCCAAGGAAGGACTTGGTGGAAGAGTGACACTGAAGCCTGGAGCTGAAGAATAAGACAGGGCTATCTTTGCAAAGAACTAGGAGGAGAGCAGTTCAGGCAATGTAATCCCACACACCAAAACCTTGAGGTGGGAAACTTTGACTTGACTAAGGGACAGAAAAAAGACTGGAGAAAGGGAGTAAGTATAAAGGAAAAAGTGATTTTAGAATTTGTAGAAGAGGGTGGAGCCTTGTAGGTCATGATAAAAGATATAGCTGTGCTTTTGAGATCAGCAAGGAAGGAGTCATTAAAGAGATTTTGGATGATGGCTCTGTCTGATTTGTGGAGAATGGGTTGGAGGGGTGCGGACATGTTAGGAGGTTTTGTAACAAAATAATCCAGGCAAGACATGAAGGGACGTGGACTAACATGTGAAGAAGTAGATGGATGCAAGACACCGTTCTGACACAGAGCCAACGGGATGTGCTAATGGGTTATATTTCAGAGTTGAAAAACTGAGGAGTCAAAGATAACTTCCAGTTTTATGGGGGGGGGGCATACATATCAGTGGATCTATATTGAATGTATAGAATTTGAGATGCCTGTGGGACATCCAAGGGAAGATGATGAGCAGAGAAGTGGTCAAATAGACTGGGAACCGAGACTGAGATGTCCTACCAAGTGATAGGAGGAGAACCAAGAGTTGTGTCACGGACAACAAGGGAGGAGAATGCCTTAAGGAAGGAGTTATTTTGAATGCTGCTGTGAGAGCAAAGATGAAGACAGAGAAGTGCCCATTCAACTGGGCATCATGGCCATTGTTGAAAGCCTTGATGAGAGCAGTTTAAGAAGAATGGGAATTGATACCAGCCTCTACTGGGTAAAGTAGCAAAGGTGGGTGAAGAAGAAGAAACAGAATCTAGGGGCACCTGGGTGGCTCAGTCAGTTGAGTGTCCAACTCTTGATTTCAACTCAGCTTATGATCCCCCAGGATCATGGGATCAAGCCCTGAGGGTGGACCCTGCTTAAGATTCATTCATTCATTCTCTCTCTCCCTCTCCCGTCACTCTTCCCCACTCATGTACTCTCTCTCTCTCTCTCTCTCTCTCTCTCTCTAAAGTAACATAAAAAATAAAAATAAAAAAACAACATCTATAATTAAGTCTTAGGGAAGCTTTGCCATGAAGGGGAACCATGTAGACTTGGGGTTAAGGGAGGGTATTTTGTTCATTTGGGGTTTTTTTTTAACATTTTATTTTATTTTTAATTTATTTTGAGAGAGGGAGAGAGAGAGAAGAGAGAAGGAGAGTGAGCGAGCACAAGCAAGGGAGGGGAAGAGAGAGAGGGAGACACAGAATCAGAAGCAGGCTCCAGGCTCTGAGCTGTCAGCACAGAGCCCGACACGGAGCTTGAACTCACGAACTGTGAGATCATGATCTGAGCCAAAGTTGGACGCTCTGGTTCATTTGTTTTAAGATCAGAGATACCAGGGCATCACTGATGCTGAGACTGAGCCAGTAAAAAGGGGAAAATGAATGGTGACAGATTGAGAGGGAAGGGCTGAGGGGTAAATTGATCAAGAAAGCAAGAATCTGTGTATGGGAATTGACCTTTGATAGAAGCAGGGATGATTGTTCCATGCAATAGTTGAAAAGAAGAAGAAGATGAACTATGCAGTTAGGAGTGTAGATATAGTGTGAGTATATGAGAGTTAACCATACAACTCTCATGGATGAAGAAAGCTCCTGTTCCTTCAATGGAATATGCAGTGAGGTCAGTGAGGAAGAGTAGGGGATTTGGAGAGAGTAGATATGAAATAGTCATCTTGGATAACAGAGAAGGCAAAATTGTGAGGGAAGGGCCGTCAATTTTGGAACAGTGCTGAATACTTGTTTGAGGTTTGAGAACATGGGAAACAGACCAGGTTTTAAAGTTGAGCTATTGTGGGGTGCCTGGATGGCTCAGTCAGTTAAGTGTCTAACTTCAGCTCAGGTCATGATCTCACAGCTCGTGGGTTCAAGCCCTACATTGGCTCTGTGCTGATAGCTCAGAGCCTGGAGCCTGCTTCAGATTCTGTGTCTCCCTCTCTCTCTGCCCCTCCCTGCTTGTGCTCTGTCTCTGTCTCTGTCTCTCTCTCAAAACTAAATAAACATTAATAAAATTTTAAAAAATAAAGTTGAGCTATTGTATTTTTCCCATCATCCATGTGCTTGGCTACTAACATAGATAGGGAAGTTGGATAATTGGATTCAACCAGAACTGAGGTTTTGCCCATGAAATAGATCAGAGGGAGAGGAGGCCAGGAGAGTCGTGGGGAGTTACAAAGAAATGGTTTATATATATATATATATATATATATATATATATATATATATATACAACCATGTGCTAAATAAGAAAGAAAGTAAAATAGAAAGCTGAAGGGCGGTGAGAAAATGGTAGAAGACTAGGGATCTCAGTGAGTTTAAAACTAGGGAAATGAGCTAACAGGACGGGAAGTACCTTTGTGTAGAAGATTTGCTGATGGAAGGTCTTGGGCAGAGGGTGGCTGAGATACAGTGGAGGAAAAGGTTGTTGGTGGTGAGAGATCAAGGGGCTAGGAGGGCCATCTGTATGGATGTTGAAGTTACTAAATAGGACAACAGATGAGATTGGTGAAGAAGACTGAGCCAGAAGTTTACATTTTCAATAAATGAGGAAAAATGATCACAATAGCAACTAGAACAGCCATCATCCTGAAAGGAGCAGAGTTTGTTTATGTGTTTTTGGTTTTGTTTTTCAGGAAGAAGGGGAAAGAAATGGTCAGAAAGCAGGTATGGGGACCAGGAAGACATAGGAGGAGGTTGAAGGAAAAGTCAAGAAGTTGACAATGAGAGGAGATAGTTTATCATGGAATGAAAGTCTTACAAGGGTTTCAGAGGGTGGAGGGGGACAGGTTGAGTTCAATTACGAAATGTTTAAAGCTGTATGGGATGGAGAGCATATGGTCATGGGAGATCGCTCAGTGGAAGCTAAAGAAACCATAATGGGAATGGTCTTGAGCTTCTCTTGACACCCTTTTCTTAATGGCATGGTGGCCTCTGGGTTCTTGTTTCTGTGATTATTTGGTTTGGTGTAAAGGCATTAGATGAGGGATGGGGTTACTTAGGTCTCACAAGGTGGGGTTGGCAGCGATAGCTTGAGATCCTTTAGTGTTCAGTGTGGTATTGGTTAAGCTGGTAGTTATACAGAACTCACCTGATTCTATCTACCTGGTTTTATCAAACACCTATATAGCACTTACTATGAGTCAAGCACTTTTCTAAGCATGTGATGAATGTTAATTTATTCAATCCTCAAAACAACACCATGAACAGGCACTATTATTAACTCTGTTTTACACTATACAGTTAAATAACTTGTCCAAGTCACACAATTAGTAGAGGTAGAGGCAGGATTTGAACCCTGGCTGCCTGGATCCCCGAGTCCATACTTTCAGTCTCTATGACCACTATGCCCCACAGTAGGTTCAGGCAAAATTTCCTTTTTAATTGTCAGAAAGAGCTCTTGCCTTGAAAATCAGACCATGGGTTTGAATCCCTACTCTGCCACCAACCAGCTGTGGTCCTGGACACAACATTCAACTTCTATCCTCTTCAGCTTTCTTAGTGGCCGGTTCCATGCAGTCATTCAGGGACTCAGACTGATGGAGGCACTATGTCTCCTTAATAGTCCCAGCTTAGAAATTATACACGTCACTTCTGTTCATATCAGTCATACCTTGATACAAGGTGGCTGGGAAATTCATTCCCTGGCGGCCTCCACTTTGGAGCAAGTGTACATATTTTTGGTGGACAGCTAGCCATCTCTGCCTTATTACTCAATGTGCCTTATGCTTTGAGACTCTGTGTGTGCACGTCTGTGTACACTTGAGCCTGTGCTCTCAGCTTCATGTCTTCTTCCTGCCTCACCTTTGGGTTTGTCTCATTGCCTGACCAATAATTGACCATTAATTACCATGCAGTCCATGACTTCTCAGAATATAAGACATGTAGTCAAGAAAAAACTTAGTCCTTGCCCAGCACCAAAACCTAAGGAAGAAATTAAGCGTGCCCCAAATTTCAAGCCACAGCCATCACCTCTAAGCATTTAATTGTGTTGTGAATATTTATCCAGATACTAATCAGCAAAAGATAGTTTAGGTAGAAGTTGCTATAACCCACTTAATTGGGAATACAGTTGGATTGAATTCACAGTATTTCTGCAGTTAGAGTAGCAGGTGCAGTTTCCCCCAAATAGTTAGATGTTTGAAAGGAAGATGGACTTATTTTCTCAATTATCCAGATTATGTGTTTGCTTTAGTGGAATGGAGATAAGTCTCAATGCTCATGGAATTTTCAGAAGGGAATACTCATCTATTTACCACAGCTTCCATGGAGGAGGGGTTGATCCACCTGCAGGTGAGAGACAGAGCCCATTAGCAGTTCAGAAAGGTCACACTCATGGACAAACCCAAATTGTACTTTGCTGTCTTCCCCTTCACTCTCAGACAAGCGTGGTAAACTCATGCAGAAAGAAAATATGCCTCAACCTTGTACTAAATGCAAGCTCATTTTCTTAGAATGAAGTCTATATGAGGAGGAGAGCTGATCCAGAACAGCTCATCTCTGACTGGTTTGCAGGTGGCAGTCTCTCACCACAGTGATGACTACAGGTCTCACCTAGGTGTCAAGCTCAAGTTCAGAGGCTCTGTTTCCCACTACTGTGGAAGATGGAGGATGTCATTATGAGGGGAAAAAAGCCTTAGCTAATAAAAACAGAATGTGGTTACCTCCTTAGACATTGTATGTCCTTATGTCCTGCAAGCTATGTGGTAAGGCAGTTTTCTTGACTACAAGAAGACCAGCAAAAAGAATTTAATTACAAGTAATCGCATTCCATGTAAAAACATATTTAAAAGGTTTAACATGAAAGTTCATTCCATAGTTCACAGGCATGATATTAGCTTTGCTACATACTGCTGTAATTCAAACACAAATGAAGAGAGAATATAATTTCTTAAAAATCCCTTGGCCAAGTTTTTTTGTTAACTATCATTCAAGTATTTTGGTGCCACAAATGCATTGGTGGGGTGATGCATTTTATATTGAGAGAATACATTCCCCTTACCAGGCTCCTAAAACCAAACTGCCAATGCAAAAGCAAAAGAGGGCAAAAGGAAAGGTGTGTTTCACCTAAATGTCAGATTTAGAAGCATCTGCCTTGCCTAGTATGTATGGCATTAATTTCCTGCTGGTTTTTCTACTGGAATGCCCCCCTGAGTTGCTTGAAATCAAAAATCAAGTCATGTTTCCTTCATCAGCTCTAGGAACCAGTGAAAAAAAGAGGGTGGTGGAGAGGTTTCTTTTTATGAAAAGTTTCTAAAATCCACAAAGCCTAGAAAAGAGACTGTGTACCACTTTGGGCCATGAGGCTGGGATTTTAATCTCAAAGAGCATTTGTCCCCCACTATCTCCACGCCAGTTAAGTATCTTCCTCCCTGTATTAGTTATCTCTTATTACAAAATTTAGCAGCTTAAAAAAGACATTTATTATCTCAGATTTTCAGTGGGTCGGAAACTCAGGCACAGCTTAGCTGGGCACCTCTGATGCAGGGTCACAATCAAGTTTATCAGACAGGACAACAGTCATCTCAAGACATGGCTGGAGGAGGACTGGCTTCCAGGTTTACTGACTTGCTTATTGGCAAGATTCAGTTTCTCATGGGCTGTGAGCAGAGGGCGCCCAAAGTTCCATTCCAGGGGCCTCCCCATAGAGGATCTCAAATACGGCAGCTTGCTTAATCTGAGCAAACAGTGAGTAAAGCCAGAAAGACATTGTGAGCAAGACAAAACCCATGGTCTTTTGTAACCTAATCTCAGTGACGTCCCATCACTTTTGTCATATCCTATTTGTTAGAAGCTAAGTTACATGTTCCATCCTACCCTCAAAGGAATGGAAGATTGCACAGAAGTGTGAATTCCAGTAGATGGGACCACTGAGGGCCCTTCAGAAGCTGCCTTCCACACTCCTCTCCACATGTATCTGGGTCCCTGCCAATTCCTATTTGTCCCAGTGGATAATTCCCCTTCACTGTCTCGTGTGGATCCTTCTCACGATCTCCTTACTTTTCATTCTGATTTCTCTTGCCTATTCAAAATGTAATACTCACATTAATTTTCTTAAAAATTGTTGTGCTCCATAGCTTAAGAACCTCCAATGGTTTCTCCTGTTCCTCACCTCAGACCAGGTATTGAGGAACTGCATATCTGGAATTAATCAACTTTTCTCACTCTTTGCTTTATAGGCTATATTTGCAGCCAAATTGGACGCTTATTTGTCCTTGTGCCCTCCCCATGCTCTTTTGCCTCTCTGCTCAGACCATTCCCTCGGCGAATACTACCTTCCTCCCTCTTTCCAGCTGTGAAAATTCTGGACAAGCCACAACAGTTTTTCTATGAACTGTCAGGCCATTTCTGAACCCTTATAACATTGTAACCTTATAACATTGTACATTCATTAAGTGACGATTGCATTCTTCCTTATATATAATTATCTGAGGGTGTGAAACATCTCTACTCCCCCGCCTCTGCCTGCCAAAACAGGGTAAGGGTCTTAAGAGCAGACACAGTAGCTTGCTTCTCTTTTATACCCCCAGGGCACATGGTGTAGCCCCTGCATATAGCACATGTTCAATGAAATTTGCTCTGTCCATTAGTATGTGCTTTCCGAAATGCCTTCACTGTATTTGGGAAGACAAAGTGGGTGTTTTTATTTTCATTTCATAGATGAGGAAACTGACACCCAGAAAATTGACCTACTTGATGACAATGACAGAGCCCCAATTAAGTTCCCAAGTTCCAATGCCCTGACCTATAAGAAGGAAATGACTAATTCGGGCTTCTCCATTCAGATCTGATTTTTTCTTTTAAATGTAAAACTACTTAGCTTGACCTGATTTTTTTAGTGAGATGATTCACAGTCACTCACCAACCCCTGTATTGTAATAAATGTTTTATTCTTTCGAGTTTTTTTAACCATCCCAGGGCAAAGGAGGAAGTAGAACAGAGATTTTTTAAATAAATAAATAAAAGACCATCAGGAGTAGGAGGGGGCCCTGAATCTGCAATTTCTTGTTCCTCCATGAATTAACCTTTCCAACTTACCCCAAAAAGCAGCATCAGGAAACACTGTGCTTTTAAATGTCACCGTGTGTGTGTGTGTGTGTGTGTGTGTGTGTGTGTGTGTGTATGTGTGTGTGTGTTGCTGTCCCCTGATTCACTTCTGACTATGTGATAAAGTAAGTTATCATGCAGCTTGTAGTTTGCACAGGTCAAGAGGGTTCCAGTGACCCGAGAGACTTTGCCAGATGCCTTGGCTGGAACCACAGGCATTTCTGTCAGGAAAAGTATATGTGATGTGTGTGTGTGTGTGTGTGTGTGTGTGTGTGTGTGTGTAGGAGGAGGAGCAACTTAAAAGAGAGACTCAGGCATGAAGGGTAATTATTTCTCAAAACCCACTATCCAGACCTCTGTAGGCAATATTCTGAATTCAAAATGACTTTCAGCCAAGTCATGTTTGCACCTGGGAACTGTGAAAAATATTGAAAGCTTCATAAAGGAGATGTAACTTGACCATGACAGGAAGTGACTTACAGCCCCAGAGGCTCAGATGTATTGACATAAGGTAGTGAAGTAGGAAAGAATTATGTTTTTTCAAAAAGTCAGATCTTGGTTTCTCTTTTATCTCAGTATAATGTGTGTGTCCTAGAATAAAACTGCCTAACCACAGTGCAAAAATGACTTTCATGCAACAGGCATTGTCTGAATCCTTTGCTTTGGTGGGTCTGATACTGATGAAAGTCAGAATTTCCTCTATGACTTCTTCATCCTGCATCAGTATTGTGGTTTCCAAATACTGTATGAACCTGAATTTCCAAGTTTCAGGTGGGCCATGTAGTTGATGGCAGCAGCAAAAAGTGTTGAAGGAATTCGCTACTTGAGACTAAGGCTATGGTGCCCTATTCATATTAGTAATTTCTTTGTTCGTGAATTGTCAGAAACCTTTATCCTCTAGCATTTAATCCCTTGGTTCCACTTTAAGAACATTTCTTGTTTCTCCACTTGAATTAGCAGTCTAACGTCCAGCAGCAAGTGATTATCCAAAAAGCTGAGGGGAACTGCCCATAGCTGGTGGGGGAACTGACTCAGAGAAGCCATGATCAGCTGGAAAATTTGATATAATTTTGACAAGTTGGTGGGCCATTCATCTTAGCAGTGAGGTGTCTACACTCTGTAGAAAGCAACTTTATTTTATGTAACATTGTGCCTGACATACTGCTTTGAGGTCAATCTCAGAAGGGTCTTAGGTTTAGCCAAAGCATGCTTCATCATTTCCCAGCAGGTGACTTCATAATACGTGAGACCATTGAACTTCACCCCTTGAGCCAGGTGCCATAACACTAATTTCTACCAGTGTTCCTCTCGTGTTCCCTACAGTGAACTGCACTAATTTTGTTTCTCCTTTCAGCCCACCTCTCTCCCCTTTCTGTGCGCTGATCCCAGTGTTAGAGTAACAACTTCAGATATCCTGAAGGGATGACTTTGATGCCATTCCTCTGATCCCACAAGATGTTTCCCTGTTCTGTGTTACCAGCTGTTTGGGAGGGGGGGGAAGTGCAATAAATATATATTTATCCACAAAGCATAGCTCTGGCTTTGAATTTACCATGAAGATACAAGTGGAAGATAGGGTGAAAGTATATGATATAAGGAAGAGAGTTGATAAACATGAAATTGGTAGAAAGGGCTGCTATTTCTGAAGCTACTTATATAGGAGAGAGAGCTGTTTATACTTGGGTGAGATTGACTACACACCACGGTCCAAATTCTGGCCCTAAGTACATGTGGTCAGCCCATGAGCCCTGGAAAGAATCTGACTTTGCCTTTATCCAAATATTAGTCATTGCTGGGTGGATTTTTTTAGGATAATTTTTGAAAAGATAAACAAAATAAGGACACAAAGACCTAGAAGAAAAGCCAGGTCTTACAGGG
The DNA here is from genome assembly GCF_022837055.1 of Prionailurus viverrinus. Taxonomy (NCBI): domain Eukaryota; kingdom Metazoa; phylum Chordata; class Mammalia; order Carnivora; family Felidae; genus Prionailurus; species Prionailurus viverrinus. Next base: position 38,890,039 of record NC_062563.1, read on the forward strand.
GACAGGGCTTCTAATGATCTTCCACTCTCCCCACGATCAAGAAGTACCATAACAGGTATGAGTGAGGGTGAGTGTTGAGCCTGCCCATTTCATAGGTGGACCAGGGCTTGGGAGCTGGTGCAGCCAGTCCAGGCCCAGCGCCTCCTGCCTCCTCATGTCTGGTTCTGCCCAGCAGACTGGCTGCTGCCTCCAGATGGGAAGAAGAGCAGGCCAACTTGAACCCCTCCATGCTGAGTGGATGGATGCGGCAGGACCACACGGAGGCCATTCTTCTCCAGCAAAGCAGTGATGTGTTCCAGGCAAGAACCCAATCTGGGATGTTTTGGCCCAAAGGAAACATTTACAACCAAATTATACACCTCGGAAAATAAATGAGCTTTCATTTTGGAAGGAAACCCTGCCAGGCTCTTTATTATTTGCACCACAATCATAAAGTTGGTTTTAATCTCTATAGTGGAATGTTGCTGGGCTGGCCAACTGGCAGGCGCTGGCCGTTTGAGTGGGGACCACTTCAGCCTTAAGAACGCACTATGGGAAGCAGGGGAAGTCCTTCTTCTGCAACATTTTTCTCAGGATCCATCGTTTTGGTTTTGGGTTTTTGTTTTGTTTTGTTTTGTTTCCTCTGGCACGTTCATTGCAACTTCAAAGCAAACTCCTTTTTCTCTCTCTTTTCTTTTATTCTCATTTTTTGAAAATTCCTGGGGCCTTCCAGAAAAAGACTTAATGTAATGTTTCCTTTCTAAATTGATGAAAATCCAGGAGTAGGTCCAAGAAAATCTATAATGGCTTTCCATTGATTGCTTGAAGGGGAACACGGGATATAAAAGCTCAGAGAGAACAGAGGGAGAGGGCTTATCAAGCAAGTTCTCTTTTTCTATCTTAACAAAGACTTCGGGTGATTTAAACCCCCTGGGAGTCTGCTCCCAGGATTTATGCCATGAAATAACCTTGTAGCTATGGCAGCAGGAGGCTTAGAGTTTCTGGGATGGCTTGGGTCTCAAATATTTTATACCATTATCAGATTAGGTGCTGGCTAATGCGTTCCGATTTAGGGTTTGGAATAAGGAGGTACTCCTACCAGCGTTTAAGAATGTGGCTAGTACTTGTAGTTAGGGAACTCGTTTGGGAGCTACACAGAATTTTGCACTTGTCCTGAAGACATTAGGATGAAGTTCTTGTGGACACATGGAGCTTCAGAAGGCAGAGCAAGAGCTGCTAGGGTAAATGATTGGCAAGCTTTGGTGCTCATCGATGGGACAAATCACTGCAACGCAGTCAAGAACCTAAGTGTGGGGGAGTTGGGGGAGGTTAAATGGGTGATGGGCATTAAGAAGGGCACTTTTGGGGATGAGCACTGGGTGTCATATGTAAGAGATGAATCACTGGGTTCTATTCCCAAAGCCAAGACTACACTGTATGTTAACTAACTTGAGGAAAAAAAAAAAAAAAGAATCCTAAGTGATTCCCAAACTTAGCAGCACAATGGAATCCCCTAGAGATCTTTGAAAAGTATCCGGGTCCTATTCCAAACACCCTGATTTAAATGGTTTGGGGTGTGACCTGGGCATCAGGAGGCACAGCAAAACATGGGAACCCCTACTAGAAACTAGAAACTCCATGAAGGCAAGAATGGTATGTCTTCTCACCATCACATTCCCAGTCCTTGGAATAGAGTAATTGCCTCTCAGTAATTACATGTTGAGTGAGTAAATGAATAAAGGTCCTGAGGTGCATCTGCCCACACACCATTCAAAATGAATCCCAGATAAGTTCAGCTCTTAAATATTTGAGGTGATTTAGGGTGGAGTGTGGGTTAAGTTCTGGGTCTACTATGCATCCATCTATTTTACCCCACTGTCTCTTCCTGAGAATGAGATGATTTTATAACCTCTTCCTAGGTCACTTTTAATATTCATGACATACAACCTCCCAGCTTAGGACTACTGATCGCTTTGTATTTTCCATAAGTCAGGAATGCATACCTGGGGTATGCTGCATCTCAGGTTTCCCTGTCTCTCCCTGCGATGCCTTAATTATCCAGAGATGGGCCAATCCAGTTCTTTGCCAGCAATGCCACAGGGGCGTCTTTCACCTGTACTTAATGCCCAGGACTTGTTCTCTCATTCTGACACTGAAGGCTTCTACTACTCACTCCTTGCCTTCATCCCACCTCACCCCCTCCTACAGACACCAAATCCTGGCAGTGGATAAGTCAGCTTCCATTGTAAAAATGTTTATGGAGACTGTCAGTTCTTAACCTTAAAACTGAACCATGCTGTTTGTATTTTTCTAAGTGATGGCGAGTGTGAAGGACTAATGAAAATGGAGCGTGAAGAGATCAAACATGCATCGTGGATCTTTGTTCAAGACCTGGGATGGGAGAAATTCCCTTGGGGAGGGCAGAATTCCGGGGAACGTGATCTTCTATTAGTTGGGATCCAGGCCTGAGATCCTGGCCAGGGAGGGAGGGGAGGGAACCAGAAGTGGCGTGTGGGAGGGAGGGATCATGAGATGCTTTTTTTTTTTTTGTCTTTGGAAAGGCAAGAAACTTACTTCCTTTGGTCAGGGAATGAGCAGATCCACTTGTAACAAACTCTACATTCTGACCTTATAGAGCCTGCTTTCAAAAGTCAGTATGTTGAAAGACATTTGTAAGTTTCTGTCATGTACCTTGTTGGAGAAGTTTCTGCATACTCTGTGCCTTTCTCTAGACCACTGGGGAAGGTGAGCATTTGGACCTCTCAGTGGCTGACTACCCAGCATTTGGTTAAAAATGGATTTTTCTCTAACTCCAAGCCAGTCTTTCCATCTGCAGACTTGGGGAGTGAATGGGGGAGTTTGAGCTGAAGCAAATAAATGTCATTTTCACAGAATGAGGTATAAATTTGCTGGAGGAGAATGGAGCTCTGGTTGCTACATGAGCCCTATCCAGTCAGGGCCTGTGTGGGTTGTCTGAAAAGAGCGTTTTCTCAGGTTGGGCTCATCCATCAGGCTTCTGTTCCCAGAAGGCCTCCCTGGAAGGTTAAGGAGCAAGTGTGAAAGGGAGCTGTTAAAGGACTCCTCCTCAGGGGTGTTTCCCTGTGGAATGGGGCACATTTGGTTCTGATGGTAAGGGCTGTAGATATGCTGGGAACAGATTGATTTTGCTTCTCCAACTTCATACCTGTGTCATTCTTACATCTCCTGGAAAGCTGCAGCTTTGATGGTGGACACTTTGGGGTTTATCCTTGTGATGGGTTTGTAGGGAGCTCTCAGGCTTGAAGAGGAGCCATCTCCAAACCATGGTAATAGGCACTTGGCATTTGGGGTGCCTGAAGGAAACTCTTGGTCCAATTGTCTCCTCTGTCTCCTGCCTTCTTTCTTCCCTCGTCTCTCATATACTGATGGATAATTTCTCTCTGGCCTTCCTGAGGGCCCCCTCATGGGCCTTGTTTAATCTGCCAGCCCTCTGAGCTAGGAAAGTTTATCCCATAGCCAGTCAGGGCCCACGCCTGTCCCTCCCCATGGCCCAGAGTGGCTTATTCAGAGACAGATACACTGTGAAGGGGATGTCAGTTAGAAACCCGTTGCTGTCCCATTCGGGACACTAGCTACCTAAATGAGCGGGACGAGGCTAGAAGACATTGATGCTGGGGATAAGTGGGAAGCGAGCCAAGTCTTATAATATAGCCTCCATCTTTGAGGTTCTACCTTTTCACCTAGTTCCTAATGTCACCTGACTCAGCGGCACCTTCCTTCACCCAGGGACCCAAGAATTGAGGAGCTCTGCCCTTGGTGTCCTCATTGCAGGGAGGGGGGGAGTCCCTGAGGAGTGGTGACTGCTCAGAGGGTCTCCCGTGCTGGACTGGATGCCTTGGGGCTCATTTGCTATTTACCTGGTTACATTTCCCTCAGTTTACCAACCATTTGAGAGCCCTTCATTTCTGAAAATCTTTCCCTTTGCTAAAGTGACCCTCAGAATAATAGCTCCTTAGCTACTACTCAGCCACCTGTTCCTCATATTCTCCTGGGTAAAGCCAAGGATCTCAGATGTTAGCCTGCCTCCGACTTCCTGGAAGGGCTGGTTAAAACACAAGCTGCCAGGCCCCACCCCAGAGACTGATTCTGCAGGACAGGGCCTGAGAGTCAGGATTTTTCAAGTTAACGGGTGATGCTGATGCTGCTGGACTGGCGGCCACACTTTGAGAACAAGTAGGTTCAGGTGATAATTCAGCTTATTAACACTTTCCATGAGCTTGGTGAACACATGTATACACTTATGTATCCACACTTATAAATGTGTATATGTAAAGAAATACGTATGTAGACATACATATAGAATATATTTGGATTCTTATTTGACACTGAAGAGAAACAAGTAGATTCAGAAAATGTTTAGAATCTAAACTGAATGTAAGAGAACAAAATACCTGGGCTCCTACCCCTCATCTCCTTCAGAGTCTCCCTTCTGTCCTTGCTTCCCAAGTGCCTGTTGCCCCATGTTGCCCCACCAAGGCTTCTGCTTGGTGCACTTACTCGGTGTTGAATGGTGAATCAGTCACACACAGGTGGCTGTCTGCATTGGAGCCTCCAATGCTGCCTCTACATTCTCTCTCTGGGTGGAGTAAAGCCAGGCACTACTCATGACATCACTGGGAGGCGGGTGCCATGTCATGTTGGACAGAAATTGGGGTCACCTCACCAGTGGAGACCAGGCCAGAAACTGAGGCAGGGAGGACTTTCCCCACCTCTGCCAGAGCCTCTGTTCATCTCCCCACATCCCAGGATCCTAACATCAGGGAGGCAGGGTGATTCAGCTGTGCCTATGGCTCTGGAGCTTTGAAATCCTATTCATTCATTCACCCGTCTGTCCTTCCATCTATTTATTTAGAGGGTATTTAGCACCCAGTTGTGAAGCACACAATTCAGTAGGAAGAAGATCAGGCTGGGAGTTGGGAATCCTGCATTCTGGGCCCAGCCCAGAAACTCTCTCCATGTGCCACCTCCTCCCAAAGATCTCTGGGATCATGTTCCGTCAACATGAGGAGCCAGATCCCCACTTTGTGCCCTGCTCTTGCCAGACAGGTCTGTTGTGACTATTCTCAGGACTAGCTATGTCTTAATAGGGGATCGTGGAGATGAAAATGGCTTTAAAATTCAAAAGACTAAAGCACTGACCACTCCCTCTGTCCTGAAGGGTAGGCATCTTTGGAAGGGCTGCCCATTAGTCATCTAGGTTGGTTCTCTCTCTCTGTCCTGATCCTTCCCTTTATGCTGGGGTGGTTAACATTCTTCCCGGTGGCTTTGGCCAACACAGGCTGCCATCTCTTGTCTCCACTGTCCAGCATTAACACCTACAGCCCCTGCCCATCAGCCGGATTCACAGTCACAGTCAGCCCCAGCTAGACTCTTTATGAGCTGAGTGACTTTGATAACATTCTCAATTCAGCATTGTCATCTGTATGGTGGAGATGATGTAATTGTACCCACCCGGTGGGGAACTTGGGGAGGCACTGAGTTGATGCACGATGAGTGTTGGGACAAGGCTAGCACAGAGAAGACATTTCTGAAAAGGTGGTGGAGACGGAGGTGTGGTTACAACTAGGGAAGATAGGAGCTGAGCCTGAGGGGGCAGGGAAATGTTCAAGAGCAAAGGTTAACAATATACCCGTGAGTACTAGAAAGACTAATGAGAAAAGGGAATAATAAAAAAGACGTGTGTTTACCACAGAGATGCTCCCCATTCTACAGGTGGAGCCCCTCTTTTTTCAAAAGGTGTGTTTCCCTCTTCCCTTTATTGTTCAGAAAATAGCAGTAGTAGAGAAGCTTGGCATCTTTAAGTAATATCTGTGATCTTGCCAATTGCCATTTCTCTAGGATTCCTTTTCTGTTTTCTCTTGTGTTTTTGGTAGTTGGGTAAGTTCTTCATCTAAGTAACATGCATACCAAAGGGAGCACAGATCATAAGCACACAGCTCAATCAATTTTCACAAAGTGAATGCACTGTGTGACCAGCTCCCAGACCAGGAAAAGAGCATGGTCAGTGCCCCAGAGCCCAGTCAAGAACTCCCTGCAGGTCACTAGCATGCCCCGGGCACCACTGTCCTAACTTCTAACAGCACTGTTAGTTTTGCTGGCTTTTAAACTGTGTATAAATAGAATCATATGCTTTATGTTCTTTGGTATCTGCTTGCTTTGTTCACTATCATGTTTGTGAGATTCTTCGATGTTCTTGGGTGTGGTTGTAGTTTGCTCATTTCTCTATAGGGTTTCATTCTGTGACTATTCTATGCAGGCATCTTACTTAAACATTTTACTGTGGGTGTCTGGCCATTTGGGCCACTGCCACTTCCAAAGTTCACCCCGAATTTAGCAGGCATGAGGATGAATGTGATGGCACCAAATGCTAATATCAAAAGCAACACATGTTTGAGGACTGGCTCTTTGTGACCTGTTCTGTCTGTTCTTTGCCTCATCTGGTCCCCTGAATAGCGGTCACAATGCTTGAATGAAGTACTATGTGCCATTCATTCTTATTTCATCTCCTCTCTCAATAGATAGGTAGAATTTATATGTATAAATATATACATTTAAGTATATACTTTTTTAGCAGGGGGGAGTCCTAGATTCATTTTCCTAGGAAAACTCATACTAGCCCAATCTTTCTCAACTTGTACAGTGTGACTGTATTTATATGTGTTTTATATATATATTTATATATATATTATTATATATTATATTATTATATATATAATATTATAATATTATATATTATATATATTATTATATATAAGTGTTTATATGTTTATAAATATATATCTCATGTAAATATACACTATATAAATAATATGTAAAATATATTTATAAACACAAATTATATATAATATGTAGGTAAATATATATTATATAAAATATAATAAATAATAAATATTTTAATTTTAACAATTTTATAATTTATAATAAATAATAATAATTTAATAACAATAATTTTATAATATATTATAATTATAATATAATAAATAATAAAATATTATTATAAATATAAATAAATATAAATATATTTATAAATATATATATTATATGTATACTAATGTATACGGTCAGACTGCACAAGTCAAGAAGCATTGGACTAGAATGAGTCTTCCTAAGAAAATGGGACCATGACTTCCCCACCAAACAAAATGGGGGAAAAGAGTGGAAGAATAAATCAACAGTGTGCTTCAGGGCAGTGTTTGCAAGCCAGTCCTCTTGGAACAGCTACCCCTCATTACCCCTGGGCAGGAGCTGCAGTTGGGGGAGGACGGGGCTTCAAGGGGCTGCAGACCCTCTTACTCTAAAGAGTAAGTACCCTCTTAGTCCAGGGGAGAAGTTAGGACCATGGGGCACAGCGGGAGGAACAAGGCTGTGGAGCCTACTTACTAGCTAGGGGCTTCTCTGACTCCACTTTCCCATCCGTGGAATAGGGGTACTCATGGCTACATCAAATGGACGTTGTAAAGATTAGATTTCATATCCAGTGCCTGGCACAAGTGCTCATGTGGTTTTCCCAGACATGAGCTATGTGCCCTATATCTTCTGTTTTTCTGTCTAGACCCAACTTTGCCCTTCTCCATCCTAGCTTATCTCTTGGGTGCTTGATCTGTGTGTATTACTTCGACAGGCTCCCTTGCTCTCAGGCAGCAGGTGAGAGGAAGAGGAGAGGGAAGTTGCAGTATTGAGTAAGCCCCGTATGTCCCCCCACACACAACTCTCTCTCTCACTTTTGGCAATGGAGACCTCCCTCTTTCCTTGTCTCTTCAGGCCTGGGGGAATAAAATTTCCCTGGCTTTAGTGGCCCTGGGCACTGCAGTGTCTTCAGTGGTTTCCAGCCTCTTTGCTCAGACATGTGTTAATTGTTCCTTTATTAAGCTTTCCTTGCTCATCTAGGACTTCAGTGCCATCCATTTTCTGCCCAGAATCAGACCAATACATCCTAATACCATGGTGTTTATGCTGGGGAGAGTAGTAAACCTATAAGCATGTTCTCGGTTGCAAACCCTCACTTCATGACCACTCGCAGAAAGACAGCCTCTGAAAACCTGTTGTTCTCTTTTCTTGAACCTTAACGAACTGAATGATTTCTAGCAGGAGAATTATCTTTGCGGAGAACAACGCTGGGGGTTGCTTTGTTTCTCTACGGTCAGAGTAGGAAACGGTATGGGTACAGGGAGGTAATAAAATGGTTGAAAGTAATGAGGGTGCCCACCCGATCTGGCACATGACCTACTGTTAACATTAACTAATTAATGAGAGAACTAAGATGTTAATGCCAGAACAGAGGATTTGAGGAACACATATTTAAAACATTACTTAAGGGGCACCTGGGTGGCTCTGTTGGTTTAGCGTACGACTTCGGCTCAGGTCATGATCTCGTGGTTTGTAGATTCAAGCCCCACGTCAGGCTCTGTGCTGACAGCTCAGAGCCTGGAGCCTGCTTCAGATTCTGTGTTTCCCTCTTTCTCTGCCCCTCCCCTGCTTGCTCTCTCTCTCTCTCTCTCTGTCTCTGTCTCTCTCTCTCTCTGTCTCTCAAAAATAAATAAACATTAAAAAAAATTAAAACATTACTTAAGAAAATCATGAGGATGTAAACTTGTAAGTTAGAAATAAAACTGGTTAATGTCCTATAGGGCAATAAAACAGTAAACTTTCAGTTATTGTCTCTCTCTCTCTCTCTTTTTTTGCTAGTTTTATTGATATACAGTTGACATATAGCATTGTATAAGTTTAAAGTATATAACATAATCATTTGATGGATGTATATATTATGAAATGATCACCACAGTGTTTGGTTAATAGCCATCACCTCACAGAGTTACGATTTTTTTTTCTTATGATGACAATTTTTAATGAGTTAATATTCTACCAGGCCAAAAAACAAATTGGATTTCTACAAGATCAAAATGTACAAGTTACTGTGTAACTTTTAGTCTGGGCCCTCATCAATAGTCAATAATAAGTGAAACAAAGTTACCTTCTCCTAGAGTTAAATAATCTTGAACCGGCCTGTCACACTGTGCCCTGGAATGAACTGATTGACTTCCAGACATCCTCTTCCTTTATTTCCAAGTTTGGGATAATTTGTCTTTAACAAGCGATGTGCTATTGACCTGTCTCACCCACAGCAGAGCGCCTGGCACAAAGTGCGTGCCCAGGAGGGTGTTTGTTGAGTGAATCCACGAAAAGAACAAACACCCGAACCATTTATAGAGAAGGGTTAGCCAGACTAAGCCAAGGGATCACAATCGCATGTTCTGCCAGCTTTCCAAATAGGGATCAAACAGTTTCCCTGGAGAACAGAACAGCAGTCCAAATAAGAACAATCTGTATGGGCAGGTGGGCAAGGGAGCCACTCCTGGTGGTGCATAGCTTTCTCTTCACCTCAGGCTGTATTTGGTCTATGATAGCTCTATAATTGTTTTATAGTGTCAGTAGGGGTTCCCTAGTAAATGGGCATTGCTAGTTTCTGGCAGCCCACGGAGCTGTACAGGTGCATCATGAAAGTGCAAGGGGAGAATTGTTAAATCTCAAGTTGAATCTTTGAAAAACTGGCAATAGAGCTGTTAACAAAGCAGCACATGTAATTGACGGAAGCAGTAGGCAGAGGGTGGTTTTCCGACAGATTTTACCCAGCTTTGAGTTAGCAGGTGGAGAAGGTGAAGGTGTTGTAATAATTGAAATCGTAGTTACATTTTTATATATTTAGAACCATTGGATTTTTTGTTTAATCTTCCCACCTTTAATTTGAAGCATTTGATACAATATTCTTTTTGCATTGTTGGAAAATATTTTCTCCAGGACAAGTGTCTCTCAAGGACTCCATTGCTAGGATGTCAGAACTGGATAGATGGAGAAGTTCTTTGCAGTTCCCACCCCACTTCACCATGCCCATTTTACAGAAGAAATCACTGAGGCCCTGAATCTGTTAGCTTTTGCTATATAACAAATCACTCTGAATTCATTAGCTTAAACTGACAAACATTGATTATTTTTCACAATTCTATGGGTCGTCTTAGTGGCTTTTCTACTCTGGGTTGACTCAGCTAGGTCTGGATGGTCTTAGGATGGTCTCCATTTGAGTGGCTAGTCATTGGCTGGCTGCTTGTCTGGGGTGAATTATCTGTGTTCCACATGCCTCTCATCATCCAACAGATTAGCCCAGGCCTCTTCCACACAGTGGTCTTGGGATTACAGAGCACAACAAAAATAGACAAGCCCCAATACACAAGTACTTTTCTCTGCTTTGGCCATTCATTGGCCAAAGTAAATCACGTGGCCAAACAGAATGACAGCGTTGGAAGCAGCTACCCAAGGCATGGATGTTTAGAGTACTTGTAGACATTTTTGCAAACCACAGACAAACAGGTACAGAAACCTAAGTTTACAAAACTAGGTAGGGACAATGGTAGGACATAAAACCAGGCCTTATACCTCCTGGCCCAGGCACCTTCCACAATACCATAAGCCCTCTTCCAGGATTTCCAGGCCAAGGTCCAATTCCTTTGAAACCTATTCCTTTAAATAAATTTGATATTAAATTTATTTATATATAAATTTATTTATATTTTTATATTTTATTTATACTTCTTATATTTTATTTATAAATTTATTAAATTAAATAAATTTAAATTCCTTTAAAACCTATTTTAGAGGGGTTGCCTGTGTGGCTCAGTCGGTTAAGCATCTGACTTCAGCTCAGGTCATGATCTCTCAGTCTGTGGGTTTGAGCCCTGCATCGGGTTCTTTGCTGACAGCTCAGAGCCTGGAGCCTGCTTCAGATTCTGTGTCTCCCTCTCTCTCTGCTCCTCCCACACTCATGCTCTATCTCTCTCTGTCTCTCAAAAATAAATAAACATTAAAAAAATTTTTTTAATTAATAAAATCTATTTTAGAGGTACTTGGAGCAGAGATTTGTGGTAGGTTTCAAGGAAGGATCTTGACTTTGAGTGTTGAGAGAAGTCCATCTTCGTGATTAAAATAATAAATTGGGCAAGGGTCTCCAGGGTCACCCCCACGCCCAGGTCAGCTGCTGAACTCTGCCCTCCAATGCTCTTTAGTTCTGTCAACAGCAGAACACCAGCCTTGACCTGGGTCTTGGGAGCCTCCCCCCATTTCATGTGGGGAGACACTGAATCCCTGCAGAGATGTTAGCCTCCTGGGACTCCTTGTCCTGTTTGACACCAGCCCTCTCTTGTCAAGGGCTGGCTTAGATAGTTGGGCCATTTAGGCACATTAACAATTTGGTGCTTCTTCAAATTGGGTCCTGGAAGATGGGTCTTGGATAGTTGCCACTTTTTCTTTACTACAAATGGAGAAAGCACAACTTGAAAAACCCTCAGTAATCCAGACTCATTAAGTATTTTGCTCAAAATTTGACATGGAGGGGAGGCTAAGTTCCAAGTGGCCCAAGGGCCCCCTGGTGGCCACCACTGGCCTGTTCTTTACAGCCTTGAGATTCAGACAGCCCTCTCAGCAGACAAAAACCTCCCCTGAGCTTACTCTTGAGGAGGGTTTGTCTCACACCAAAAGGGACTTACCAAAGTGTGCCTTCTAGGCAGGTCCACCATTCCCCCTGAGAAGGGTTTTGGAAAATACAATTTCTCCATCCCCTACATTTGCAGAGATGTTTTAGATGATGGGTGAAGGTTTTTTTTTGTTTTGTTTTGTTTTGTTTTGTTTTGTTTGTTTTGTTTTGTTTTGTTTTGTTTTGTTTTGTTTTTTTGGCCAAATTGGCTTCCTCCCCTTGCTTCTTACATGTTTTCTTAGACTTGAAAGAAAAATTTGTATTTCATTTCTGTTCATTCTTTAGCTTAACAGGACATAAAGGAAATGGGCCCTGGATAGTTCCCACTCTGTTTTCTTTGCCAGCAGTGGAGAAAGCACAACTTGAAAAATCACCAATAACATGCACATTTTCAAGATCAAAGCTGTTTACAGAAGTATCTGAGACAAGCCAGTGGGGTGTTGACTTCCATTTTGTCAGCCAGCCCCCAGAGCCTTCAATTAAGAAAGAATCACAGGGGTGGGTGGCCCACAGTAGTGGCTCCTTCCCCATGGAGCCAGCTCCCTGCTCAAGTGCAGCCAGTTGACCATTCTTCATGTCTTCTAAAGCCTCACCTGGGATCATAAGCAGGGTCATTCCCAAGCCCTAAAATAAACATTCTTGTGATACATTCTGCCACTGTAACAAAAGATTCCTCAGCTATTAGTCAGGCTTTCAACAGAAGCCTCCATTCCCAACCAAGATGCAACACTCCTGCGTTCTTGAAACATGATGTGCCCATGTCACTAGTTCCCAGGGTTGTCTTCAAGCTTCCACAGCAAAGATGGAAGCATATCTCTAGCCATTTCCCCTCTGCCAGGAATTGGCATTTTCATGGTTGCTGTAAAATAAAGCTGTTGATATTCTCTCTGTTCCTGCTGGCTGAAGGTGCGTGATTGCCATCACACACTGAACAGAGAGAGAACAGAGGGTGGCCAGCCCTGTCCTCCATATATTCACCAGTGCAGGGTTCTCCCCATGGGTCCTGGTTACTTCTTTCCAGTAGTTCACAGGACAAGCCTCCATCACCCCCTGCTGCCATGGCTATAATGGTCTCTGTGCTTATCTTCCTGAGCCCTACGAGCAAGTGCACCCCCTTGAGATAGCCGATTTTACTGCCTGAAACTCATTTGTTTATTCTGGTTTTCTCTTCCTAGAAGCGCCTGCTCTCCGATCATGTGTAAAGATAATCAGGGTGCCCTTTCATTCTTTCATCTCCCAAACAGGGAAATTTTGCTCTTCCCTTTGAAATACCACCAATGGCATTCTTGAACTTATTTTTAGATGCGTGGAAGTGTTCCAGACAAAAATCGATGCCTAGCACAGATAAAGCTCTGAGTGTGTTTATCGTGGGTAGAAGAAAAGCGGAGTGTTTTAATGTGAAAGGAGAATGGCCATATGCCTGGGTGCAGCATGGCTTCCTTTAATCTGGAAAAAGGAAACAAGCATTGTCGATAATAATATGCAGATGTCCAGCCCCAAATGAGGACATATTGCTAATTAGCTATATTGTTAGTATGTTTTAAGGAGAGAGGCTGCAGTGACATTAATTATAATCTCTGTTGTTTGTTGTTCAAAGTCTATGAGACCAAAAGCATTGCTAATAATATCTTCTTTAATATCTTCAATAGAAGATTCCTAGATTGTTTTTTTTTTCTTTAGAATCCCACATAAAAGCCCCATTAAGGGTAATGAGGCCTGTAGCCTGAGCCTAATTAAAATGAAATCTAACTAGGCCCGTAGCCATCATTATCATCAACTAGTACTTATTGGGTGCCCCCTGAGCTCGTGGAATTGGAGGGTGTGGGCTTCGCGATTGCAGATATACTTGTTCATTGCCCTCCAGAAATTTGCCATCCCGTCTGCCTCCAAGAAGTCTGCCTGGTTGTGTTAATCTGGGAATAGTTACCACAGCCTTTTAAAAAATAAATAAATAAATAAATAAATAAATAAATAAATAAATAATTAATTAATAAATAAATAAATAAATAAGGCACTAAAACTCTCTTAGCCAGCCACCAGTTGGTGCCTCTTCTGGAGGTTCTGGAAATGGTCAGATAAGCCCTTTTATTCACATACCAGCCTTTGGTGGGTGTTTGCAGAATAGGGCAGGTGGCTATTTGCAGATTGGGACAATGATGCTTAGCATGCTTTTTCCAAAGGTGGACCCACCACTCATTTCCACACCTTGATTGCCTCCCCTTGAGCTTACCACCCTATCCTCTCCAAAGAACCTCTCCCTCTACCTGTGCCAAATGTCCAGCTGGAAACTCTAAACATTGTGACCACTTTGACCTTGATGTGGCTGTGGCAACCCACCTTGGTCACAAGGATGGCCAGAATGAGCAGCTCTGGCCAGGCAGTGGCTGGAAACAGTGGTTGGGCCAGTGATGTCCTGGGAAGAAAGGACACAAATGAGAAAGTGTCTGGGCTTAGCATCTTAGAAACTGTCCCCAATCTACCGATGAGAGACTTTTTTCTTCTCTGTTCATCTTTCCCAGGGGCACTGAGGATCATCTGCTAAGAGCAGGGAGGAGGGAGGAGATCCCAGAACCACATAGCTTTAGAAGCCTCCAAATGACCCAGAAAATGCCACTAGGGAAGCGGTGGCCTGGTGGAAAAGTCACAACATGACCTGAGCCAAAGTCAGATGCTCAACCGACTGAGCCACCCAGGCGCCCCAGAGAGGACACTATTAACCACTAAAAGCTTCCTCATTTTCTGCCACATCAAAGTATCCCAAACTCACCTATACTTCCTGGCCCAAACTCTGGAATCAGCCATTTGCCCAAGGAGCTCTGGTTTCTTTTATTGAGGACAAACTCCTTAAAATTTAATGATAGGACTTTAGGACAAATTGAAGGAAATATTACATTACACAGTGAGTAATACGTTTGAGAAATTTAATATATAGATGCTGAGACAATGAGCAGATTCTATAAATGTGTGGAGATGGGTACGGATGGCAGATCTGGAATAGGCTATTAGGAAAGTTAGCTGGTATCAGTAGCCTGGCTGCCACTGTGAAGTTCACCATGATGACTCACTAAATGCCCTGTCGGTACCTCTATCAGCTGGGGATGGTGTTCAGTTGCACAGAACAGAGTGCCCAACTTCGAGTCACTTAACTGAAATGGGCTGTTCCCTTCTCATTGGTAGTCACAGCTCTAAAATTAGAGTCACAACAGGGAACGTTGTTACCGGTGCTGCAGCATTGTCAATGTCAACATTAATGCTCGTGGTAGTGGTAAAAGAAGTTCAGAGGCCACCAATCCAGGACTGGTATGATGGCTCTACCATGCCTTCAGGGACCCAGGCTCCCCTATCTTTCCATTCAACCACCTTTATTATTTTTTTAAATATAATTTATTGTCAAATTGGCTAACATACAGTGTATACAGTGTAGTCTTGGTTTTGGGGGGTAGATTCCTGTGGTTCATCGCTCACATATAACACCCAGTGCTCATCCCAACGAGTGCCCTCATCAATGCCCATCACCCATTTTCCCCTCTCCCCCACCTCCTATCAACCCTCAGTTTGTTCTCTGTATCCAAGAATCTCTTGTGGTTTGCCTTCCTCCTTCTCTGTTTATAACTATTTTTTCCCCTTCCCTTCCACCATGGTCTTCTGTTAAGTTTCTCAAGTTCCACATGTGAGTGAAAACATATGATATCTGTCTTCTCCGACTGACTTATTTCACTTAGCATACTACCTTCCAGTTCCATCCACATTGCTGCAAATGGCATGATCTCATTCTTTCTCATTGCCAAGTAGTGTTCCATTGTATATATAAACCACATCTTCTTTATCCATTCATCATTGATGGACATTTAGGCTCTTTTCATAACTTGGCTATTGTTGAAAGCCCATTCAGCCACCTTTAGAGACTAGCCTTCGACTTCATGCCTGCCAGCAGCCTCATTTTACTCAAAGCACTTGTGTCCACATTCTAGGCAAGAGAAAGGAGAAGAGAGAAAAGCAAATGGTAAACTGACTGCCTCCCACTCAGCAGTCTCATCCAGCACCTTCCACTTACACCTCATTGGGTAGAACTGTATCACACAGTTACTTCTAGCGGATGCTGGGAAATGTAGTTTTATCCAGGAACATTGCCGCCTGAAACAAATACTGAAAAAACCCATATATTTATAGATATAGATACAGATATAGACACATATATAGATGCATATATAGATATAGATATAGATGATATAGGTGTAGGTAGATAGAATTAGGCAAATTGCAATATTTGCCATAATACTGCTCTCTGAGGCAAAATACATGGCTCCCATTTTATTATTTTATCAGTGTTAACATTTTATGATTACTTTGTTTTCTATTTTAGGTAAGAATCGTTATAAAATAACAGAGGGACAGGAGCTATGCACAAAGATGAGGAATGTCAAGCAGAAGCTATATAATTTGGCCGCTATAGATCACCTGCCTCAGCTGTTGAACAGTGAATGTGTATGAACCATATGATAGCATTAGTTCTTCTGTTCCTCTTTTTATTGGTAATCCCAGCTCTTAAATTACAGTTTCAGAGAGAACAATGCTATTGGAGTGGCAACACTGATTGAAGATCAGCTCAAAGACACATTGTGGGTAAAGAAATATTTTCTCAAACTAAGCAGACCTCTTCATGTCATGTGAGTTTAGGCAAAATGAATCCCGCAGCACCTTGGAAAGTATGGTGACATTTTCCTTTCTCAGTTCCTGGACTTTCCCAAGCTAATACCTTCACAAAAAGGTGTTTGCTTTTCTGAGTAAAACAAACTATTTAACATCTTTATTTTGAGATCCACCCTTCCTGAGAATCTTCACTTTGCTAGAATAACTTAAGGGGACACTCAGTGGGTGAGCTCATTGTTATAGATGCAGTGATGGCCATCAACCCAGACCTCTGGTGGAGCCTCTGCAAGGAAGATGTGCAGTGTGCTCCTAAGACAAGAGGAAGAAAAGGCTTTCTCCTACACTGCTGGCAGATCCTGTCTGCTGCCTCCCACCCCAGATGTAAAAATCTAGATTTCCAAAATAATGGCTACTCCCAAATCTTGTTATTGATTGAATAGAGTGGAGTTTCATTTTATAGGAGGTGTTGTAAGACAACCTTCCCCAGGGCTTCCAGTTTCTGGAAATTTGGGAGCTTGCCCATTGCAGGGAGCCAAGGTTTCCAGATAAATATGTTTTGATAAAGACACAAGGATAATTCAGATATTCAGAGATTGTGATTGGTGTTTCTTTATTACTTACAATCTTCCAAATGCTTTACAAACACTGAATTTGTTTGGGGGGTGGTCAGGGGGATCGGGAAAAGATGGAGAAATGCCACAATTGTGTGCAGAACTCAAGCCAAAACATACTTTAGCCCCAATCTATTCCCGGCAGAGGAGCTTGTGGCCTGAGCTGGCCAGCCGATTGCCCTAACTCTAAACTTCTCTTTTTTTCTCATGTGTAGACAACAACCCAACTGAGTTGTCTTAACCATCCTGCTAGGACAGCATGGGACTGTTTTACATGGAGGATCATTGAGCCATAGAATGTTTAATGGGTTTCTTGGTTCGTGGCTAAACCAGGATCACTCTGTGGTGGTGTATCTCCTACCAAGAAAATTCCAGACTCAGAGCAAGAAACCATTCAGATTCAGTCCTTGGTTTTTCAGCCATCTCAGCAAAATGCCAAACAGCCTTTCCGATCTCTTCCTCTAAAATGTGAGTTTTAGGAGTAGAAAGTGTACTTCATCACAGGGTAAAGGAAAGAGAGCTCCATTTTTAACCCAGTTAAGCAGTATGTCCCAGTAACTACAACGAAGTTAGGGCTGGATTCTCAAGTGATTCCGGAAGCAATTGGTAAGCAAATCTTGGTTCCCTCTGAGACTTATACTCACAAATCCGCTGCAAGAAATTCTCCATGAGAATCCAACTGTGTTCCCTAACACTGTTGCAGAAGTTTTAGGGTTGGGGATCCCAGAAGAAGAACAAGGGAACAATGATAGAGAACTCATATTGAGGGAAGACTTAGCATGCTTCTCTCTCTCTCTCTCTCTCTCTCTCTCTCTCTCTCTCTCACTCTCTCTCTCCCCCTTCCCTCCCTTTCCCTCCCCTCCCCCACCCCCTCTCTCCATGTGCTGGGCTCAGTCTCAGCATAATACATTTGGCCCTCATTGCACTGAGCAATGCTTGGGTATGCCAGGGCAACTCCCTTTGCAAGGATGTGCCAGGAGACAAAAACCATGGCAGAGAGGTGGCTGGAAAGGTGAACAAAGACACAGCCCTTGGCCACATTTCTTGAGCAAAAAGGGAGGGCAAGCAAAAACATGATGAGGAGCAGCCAGCTTCCCCACTCTGTAACTCTATAACTGCAGGTTGTAAGGAGACAGAAGACAGGCTGTCTCAGAATTGCGCTTCGCCTCTTGGAACATTCACAAAGGTGGTCCCTGCACCAGCAAGTTTATTCCTCAGACCCATTCCTGTTTAAAGAGATACAGGAAAAATCCATTCCCTCAGGTTAGCTCTCTAAGAAGATATTTATCTGCTGCATGTGTTCCATCCCCTGGCCATTCTTGACCTTTGGTACTCAGAGTCAGGAGTGTTTTGATACCAGATGTAACCCTTTGGCTGGGTCAAAGGCACTTCGGTGGGGGCAGGGAGTGCGTGTGGAGACAGTGTGCTGGAATATACACTCCAAAACCCCAGAACATGCCCAAGAATAACAAAAGCATTAACCACTGACCCAAACGCTGGTGAAATTCTATCTCTACATCTCCCTTCACCAGTAAACATGAAAATGCCATCCCTGACGGGATGGAGGAAACCTCCAGTGAGAAGTCCAGGGAGAATGAGAGGAGAAGAAGGGCTGGTTTAGGAAAGAAGTCCAACAACTTTTACACCCTTCAATCACTAGAAAAATTTCCCCCAAAAGACAACTAAATAGAGACATTTTTTTACGAGCTGAGAGAAACAACAGACTTGCACTTTTCTTTGCAGAATAAAGGCATTAAATTTCAAAATGCCTTGTTGTCACTTTTCTTTTTCTATCCCTGTCTCTTCCTCCTCATCGCATGCCATCTTCCCTCCCTCACTCCATACCAGCCTCATTGGCCTTCTTTCTGTCTCTCACACGGGCCAAGTTCATCCCCAGCTCAGGACTGTCTTACTTACTGTTTCCTCTTTGAGAATGTTCCTTCCCCAGATTGTTGCAGGTGTTCAAGTCTCACCTTCCCAAGGAGGTTTTCTCCAGAAACCCATCGAATGTTGTCCCTGGCCACTATCATGTTCTTCTTCCTTCTTACCAGTCACCACCCTCTGATCTGATCTGTCATAGTAGTTGTACACATTAAAAGAATAGGGCCTATGTCTTGTTCATGGCTCTATCTCCTGTGCCTAGCATGTGGTTGACACTTGTTGACTGGATGGATGGATACATGGTTGCATGGATGGATAGGATGGGGAAACGCATAGGTGGATGGGTGGAGAGATGGATCGATGGATGGATCAATGGATGGATATATTCAATGATTTGACTCAAGTAGTTTATCCAGTTTGGTCGGATCTTTTGTTGCATGGCCTGCACAGACGAAATGAGCTCTGGACACTGGGGCTATAACTAATGCCAGGGTGGTTAATTAATTGAAGCTGTGAGAAAGAAACCATAATTTGATTGCAGTTCTGAATGAATACCTCTTCTCCTTCAAAATAGCACTTTTGTGTTGATGTGCTTTAATGGAATATATAGTCCATAACTCATTAGCCCTCAGAAAATTCCCAGGTAGCAGCCTGGGAAATGTTTCTTGATGATTGGGCGTTTTGAAGATGGAGTAAATAAACCAGGGGGAATGAAAATGAGTTGGAAATGCCATCCTGGTTTAATTCCAGCCACTGGAATTGTCTTTGCTCCGGAACTTAATGGACTGTTAAGGCTGGTATTTTTAAATCATGTGCCTCATATTCATTTATTCATTTGCTTGTCTGTTTGTTTTAGAATAACCTCCACGTGGAAACTGACTCTACATCAGAAACCAGCTTTTCTCTCTCCAAAGAAGCACCAGAGGAGCATCTGGACCACCAGGCTGCACACCAACCCTTCCCCAGACAGCGATTCCGGCAAGACACTGGGCACCCTTCCCTACAAAGAGATGGCCCCAGATCCTTTCTCCTTGATCTACCAAACTTTCCAGATCTTTCCAAAGCTGATATAAATGGGCAGAATCCAAATATCCAGGTAATGCTAGAGAGTTGAAAGGTGGAAGAAAATGAAACAATCTGTCTCTTTGTGTCCTGACCTGATTCCAAAGCAACCACTGCCTCACCTCCTTTTCCTCCTTAACTCCTAATGAATCCTATTTACGATCATTTTATCTCTATGAGAACAGTGTTGTATTTCATCTGTGTAACACCCTTGATTGTGAGAGGAACCATTATTTCATGAACCACTAAAAAAAAGAAAACACCAATGACTACAATACATCCTGATTTCAGAGCTGTTGAATTATAAAAACAAAACAAAATAAGATGCCCTGAAATTGATGAAATATGGTAGCTCTAGAAAAGGGCCCATCTCACACGTGGTTGCACTAGACAAATCATAGTAGGGTTTCAAAAGTACTCAGGAAGGCCCTCTCACAAATGCCTCTTAGCTTGCCTTGGACACCAGCAACCCCCTCAGGAGATGACAACACTTCAGTTGCTCTAAAATGTAAATGACTGATTTTTAAAAATGGATAAAAGAAAGGGAGGGGAGAACAGAAGTTCCTGGGAGAGAGATGAATCAGTACCGCTAAGATGGGATGGGAAGAAGCTGAAGAGAATGGCAGGTTAGGGAAAAGGGTACCTGGGATTAAAAATAAGTCATCTACACTGAAATAGAATGCTTTACAAAGCAAATGTTGATATGATTTGACTCTTCCAACACTCTCATGAAGGAGCTGAAGCACACATCATTTTCCATTATCAATAATACAACAGGTACTCAGTAAGTTCCTATTTGGTTTGCCCAAGGTCATATGTCTAGTAAACAGTGGTTGCAGCTCAAATGTAGACTCTTGAGCTCCCAGAAGTACTCACCCTACAAATCCATGTTTCATAGACAAACTCCTAATTTTGAATTTTGCTTGTAATTCCTTCTGTGTCTTCCCAAAGATGGTAGCCATGATAACCAAGGAAGGCTCACCCACCCCTGGCAACCTAGTGCCTGTTGTAGCTCCTGTCCTCATTTGCCTGCTTCCATACTTTTAAGCTTTGTTCTCAATTCTTTTCATTTGGGGGAAGGGCAGCATTTTTGTATTCTTCCTATCTGCTTCAAATTCCAATTAGCTTACATGGCAGAAAGTTCCTGAACTTGACCTCATAGCTATTGATCCTTAATTAACTAACATTCTGTGCATGACACCACTTTAGATCAGATTTCCTTGGTCAGAGTTGTTTTGCTCATCATACCAGTGTCATAGTGGCTAAGAAATGTCACAGAGACTACACCTCCGTTAGAATGTTGACCAGCTCCTACTGTGTATAAAATGCTGAGTTAGGTTATGGGAAATTAAGAAATGTAAGACCTTCTCCCTCCAGGAAATGACATGCATATGAAGGTCGCAGCTACCACTTAAGACCATGCCAAAGGGATCATGGAGACAGAGGCGAGAGAGAAAAAAAATGCTATGTTCCATTGTGAACAGGTCTGCATAGATGGGAAGAAATGGGGCAGGATAATGTTGAGGGTGTAGAAGTGAACAATGCTTTGGAGGTAATTCTTTGACAACTCATACACAGAAATCACATCATGCACCTCTTAACATTTCCAATGAGTCTTCTATTGTTCTAATTGATTAATTAGAAAAACAGGCCTTTTGCTCCACTCCTCTCTCTCCAGGAAGTGGCTGCATGGCTTTCTGCTAAAGAACAGAGGATCTTCTTGAGGGAGGTGCAGATTGGCAAAAAAGGTGCAGACATCTCCTTACTGTTGCTCGACAGTGCTCCCCATCAGGCCTTCCTCTACAGGAAGTGATTTCTTCCTTTTTTATAGAATTTATGGTTTCAGGACCAGACTACCTTCACTCCAGGGGAGCTTAGGCCATGCTCCAAACAATTTTAGGTTTGTTGTGACTCACCTTTTTATTCCCCCAGAGGTGGGAAATGTAGTATAGGGCTTAATGCTGAGGATTGAGCTATTAATGTAATAGATTTAAGAGTTTCTTAGGTAAAGCTACAAGAAAAGACCCAGATGCGGACAAACTGAAGGCTACAGGGAGAGCGTCCTCTCACTGGTAGGTTACTAAGTGCATGGAGCTCTACCTAAGAACCAAATTTGGGGCAACACTTTCAAGTTCCCCCCTCCTTCTCTCCCAGATAAATCCATCAGTCTGGAAATCCCCAGACCTCACTTGGGCCTTTTTAAAACATGAACCTAAATGTCAGGGAAGAATAGTGGTTGAGATCCTTAGACATGGGAAACCCAGATTACTTTTTCAAAAAGAAGGACAGGGCAACCGCGAAGTGCATGATGGATCTGTGCATGAGGTCAATAGAACACCCAAGGTTACAATTCATTTTAAATCATCCTCAACTGTGTTGTTTGTCTGGATGGGAAGGAGAGAATGCTCTGGAACAGTTCCACTTAGCTTCCTGAGGTGAGGGGCTGCTGGAGTTGGTGGATGTGGAGAGAACTAGAATGAACCAAGGAGCAAAGAATAAATGGAGGTGAGTTATGAAAAGGCCAAACACCAGATTCTGGCAAAGCTTCTGGCACTTTCATAAAATGCAGCTTCCCTGTGCACTGTCAGAAAGGAATGACAGCAGAGATGGAAATTATTTGTTCTTGTGTCCTCTCAGACCCCAAGCCACCTGTTTACATAGACTTACAACAGGTGGAAAGAAACAATCAGTGCTTTGTTTTCACTCTGTCTTACCACCACCCCAGCTCAAGAACAAAAAGTTCTCCTTCAGGTGCTGCTTCTGAAAGGGATGCTTTAGAGCACAGAGTGGAAAGAGGCCAGGGCTGCTCTTTCAGGACCTCATACCTTTCTGAGTTGCCCTTTGGACAGCAAAGATCACCGTAACTCCCAAGAACATAGGTCTCCCCAAAGCTGCAAATATCAGGGTTATGGGCAGAATGAATTAAAAATTTAATGGTACTCTAGCCCAGATACTTGTAGTGTCCAAAGCCCATGAAGATTAAGCTACTACCACTTTTCTGTCCACTGCCTGAATGGGCCACTCCACTTCTGCTCTGTGCAATCCCTGTGTCTGTTAGCCTTCCTCAGGCAGTAGAAAGGGGTGAGCAGCCTATGTTTTGTTGATCTGATGACCTGTTGGCCTGACAGAAAAGAAAATTGAGCCGTGTTTCTGGCCTCTTCTTTCTGGAAGACCACAAGGGTCACTCAGAAAGATTTCAAAGAAAGAACGAAGCAGCTGCCATCCCTGAGCGCCCCATCCTAGGTCTGCGTGTGAGTACACTAGCACGCATGCTCACACACACTCTCACACACAGACACACACAGCGCCATCCCCTGCAGCCCCATGCACCACTGCACTTGAGTAAACCAGTGCCCTGGTGGTCCTTTAAAAATGAGGTGCTTTCTAAAAGGGGGTGATGGTTTCTGTGCTGGCAGCCCTTGCCCCTTCCTTAGAACACTGCCCTTTTGTTGAAATGCACTGGTTTGACACGAGGCGGTTCAGCCAAGCAGACAGCCCCACTGATCACCCAGGCCGTCAAAGCATTTTGTCTCTCTGGGGAGGAGAGTGAAGAAGGTGAAGGGCGCATCAGTGGGTCAGCTTCCGCTGCTAGGGCCCCTGGCCTTGTCTTCCCCCCTCCCCTGGCAACCTGCCCTTCACCCCCACACCTAGCTGTCCTGCTCTGAAGCCGGGGAGCTGAACAGGAATGTGATACCCCTCTCTCTGAACAGCCCCCCCCCCCCACAATCCATCCAGTGTCTGGAAGAGTTTCCCACGCTCCAGGACTAGGGTCTGCTGTCCCTCTTGCCAAATAGCCCACACCTTTGCAAAGTGATATTGCTGAGCCTGTGCAAGCCTGTCACATCCCTCTTGGACCTCTTAACTTTTAGGAAGGGAAATCCTTTAAAAAGCCTGGATTTTGGGAGATTTTTTCACCCCACCTCCACCCCACCCCTCCAAACCAGGTGGGACTGGTTTAGGGCTGTGGAAGTGAGTGGGAAAAAGAAAAGACAACAATGTACGAATTAGAAAGAAAGAGCCTCAAACTCCTGAACACAATCTCCATATTAAATTTGAAACAATTCTAGAAGTTGGGTTTTGTTAAAAATAAATAAATAAATCATTCAGAAAGAAAGGAAATTCCCCCAGGACAAGTTAGACTTGAACTTTAGTATTGTTGGCTGGGTTTTTTGGTCTGCAGCTGATGGTCAGATAGCAAAGACAAAAGTCTCTAAAATAAACTCATTACTAGTCTTACTGCATCACTTCATTACCATAGTAGCTATTCACAAACAAATACTTCTCTTTTCTGGATCAAGCCGAAATTAGTATTAATTTCAACCAATATACTTATTTCTTTTTTCCAATTGAGGGAGACTTAAAATAGTCACCCAAAGTTCTTTTTTTTTTTTTACTTGCACAGACTTATTTACATGGTCATAGGCCTCTTGAGTGCCACAAGATACAACCAGATGAGTTGGGCAGGGCTACGACTTGTGATTTCCCCTCCTCCTTTTCCTCTAAAATACTTTTGGAATGGCAGGTCTGACTGAGGAAGAAACAAGAAATTCTGTGCCCAAGACATGGGCCCACACGGCTATGTGGACAAGCCTATATTGTTAAGATTCTCATGGGAGCATGTTGTCCAGAGCACTGAGCTGCATTGGATCAGGCATCACCCTTGAATCTACCAGGCTTGGTCTCTATGGTTTCATGCAGGTGACTTGACCTCTCTATGCCTCAGTGTCCTTATCTATAAAATGAGGGTGATAATATTACCCATGAGTATCTCTGTAGTACAATACTGAACAAAAGAAGGTTTGTTGTGGGAATTAAATGAGATCATCCACATGAAGCACTTAACACAGAGACAGGTATATGGTAAGTGTCCCCAAATGGGTAGATTCAGGTTGGTGATGATAGTGGATTAAGATGACAGAGGAAACATGTATAAAATAACTGAGAATCAGGGGCATCTGGGTGGCTCTGTTGATTAAGTCTGGCTCTTGAGTTCAGCCCAGGTCATGATTTCACAGTTTGTGAGATCGAGTCCCACATAGGGCTCTGCACTGACAGCACAGATTCTGCTTGGGTTTCTCTCTCTCCCTCTCTTTCTTCCCCTCTCCCACTTGCATTTTCTCTCTTTCTCTCTCTCTCTCTCTCTCTCTCTCTCTCTCTCTCTCTGAAAATAAATAGATAAACTTAAAAAAAAATAACTGGGAATCATAAGAACTAGTTTTGAGACCAGCTCTGCATGTTGCTGTTCCCCTCAGGAACTTGAATTCTCCAATCCAGTTTCTGTGCCTGAAATTCAGATCTAACTAGTGAAGAACAAGCAATAATGTTTGGGCAAGCACACTGCAAACCTCAAAGTACTAACCACAGTTACTGGTAACTGCTGGGTTACTATAGTTGTGTTTTGGAGCATCGGTGAGTCTGAGAGGCAGAGATTATATACTTCCTTAGTCCATTTTGTGTTCTTTCTGCTGCATTTGTCATGGAAGGAGGGAGAGCGTAATCTGGGACCTAACTCTTCACTGGAGATTATTTCCTTGTCTGGATGCTCTGTGCTTTTCAGGAAATCACTTCACCATACAGGGTTCATTTTCCTGTCTGGGAAATACCAACCCACACCTGCCTAATCACCAGAGGTCTCCAGGCCTAGAGGACTGAGTTAAAAGATTCTAGAAGATTCTCCTGAGAGGTCAAAGCTTATGTATTCGCAGAGTCATTAGTTTATTAACCTATAGACTGAGAAATGTGTTAGTTTCTCTATGAAAAGTGCTTTTCAGAGCAAGTTACTGTAAAGAGTTTGTTTCTAACAAATAACTATCAAGAGAAGGAAAGAAGCTGGTAGCACTTCATAGGATCTTATCCTCACTTCCTAATTTTGGACAGAATTCCCCAAATCGACACTTATTTTGGACTTTTTTTTTTTCTTTTTTTGGAGCTGACAAGTTCCTGCCAGAAGTTGGGCTTGGGTCTTTTAAAAGAGTTCTCTTTCTTGTACTGTCTTGATTCATGGTGTGGAAAAGTCCAGAAAAAATAAATATACTAAAGCACATCAATTATGCATATTAAGGAACAGAAAAGATAGTAAGGTCTAGCATCTTTTTTGGCTTGGAAATCTGCTATACTCCCACATCTTCAGCCTGTCACATTGATTATTGTTTAAGGCATCTTTATCCACACATTCTTTGATGCTGAAGAACATGTAAATAAGAATGAGAGCAACAGGAAATATAAAACTAATCTCTGCCATCCAAGAAGCCACTGATCATGCTCATTAAGTTTCTTTAATTGGATGCCTATAAAATTTCAGGTTCAAGATTAGATTTCTTCTTCTGATATCAGTATGAGATTTCCACATTATTAACTGCAGGGAAGGGTGGGTTTAAGATTTATGTGTGTTTTTGTTTTTTTGTTTGTTTTGTTTTGTTTTTAATTCAGTTGGGGCTGTGGCCAGAAACTAAAGGGGAAAAAGAAACCTCTAAGCTGTTAAGATTCAGTCATCGATATGGTTTTTGGAGTAAATTCGTATTTTGCTACTTATTGCCTGGCCAGGCAACAAATCTATTTTGTTTGGACCTGAGCAACAGTTTGGGGGGAAAAATCGTATTGACGGTAATAGCTTAAAACATGAAATTGTTTTTATTCCCAGCTTGGAGAAATTGCAGGGCACGTCTGCTTAGGCAATCCCTTCGACTCCAGTCTGAATACAAATGGAATACCAAAACCGTTGGGCACGTTCCCCCTTATCTTCTACCCAGAGACTGATTTCATTACCATAATTGCAGGCTTGCCCAGCTCTTGGCAGTTTCTCCCCTCTGAGACCCTTAATAGCCTTACAGATGATTGTTGCGGCTCAGTCGTTCAGTCTGTAGGCAGAGGGGAACGAGACTGCAGAAGAGAAAGGTTATGTCTCTGAAGGCTCAGCATTGCCCTGTCACTACCTGGGTCAGTTCTGCACCACCCAGCTGTGCATTCCAGGGGCACCTGTCCTCCCAGGGCTGCATGTGGGTCCCAGTCACTCTCCAGCAATCAGCCTTTGCAACAAACAGCAGTGATATAAGATGTATGAGGTATTCCTGTTCTTCTCTTCCCTTTTTTTCCTTTCTGGAAGACTACTAAACATTCCATAATTATTTATTAATATGCAAGAGATGCTTACCAGGCTGGAGATGATGGTGGCATGGAATAAAGCCAATGATGCCCTTCTAGGTATCCCACACCAGAAAAAGATTCACTTGGCTTCCTGTAGCCCGAGGATACTCTGGGACTGATGGTCATACCCTTGACCTTGTGTCTGGACCACACAAGGCCATAGCCCAGGCCTACCATAGGCTGGGCAACCTCCTTGGAATGTCAAAGTGAGTAGAATTCAAACCTCCCCATTCCTAGTACACAAGGAAGGGTCTGTTTGTCTCAGAGATGGGCACACCCTGGTGCAATTTGGCAGAGCATCCCAGCAACTCTCTCAGATGTCGAGTTAGGGCAAAACTGGAAACGCATCTGCCCAGTACATCTTGCGCTGATTACTCGGAGCACATGTTTCTGATTCATTTGCACACAACTCATCCAGGGGGTGTTGCAAGGGCTATGTGATGGCCAAAGGAACCCAATGAGTCTTTTATTATATTTTTTTAAACAAGTTTCTCTACGTTGATTGTCTCTCAGAGCCAAGAAACTGCATTCTTCCAGCCCCGTGACTTCAAAACTAGGCTCTGTACATCCAAGAGCAAGTTCTAACCTTGGCTCTGGGATTATCTGCTCTGACCCTCAGGGTCAGTTGAGGAGTGCACACAGAGTCTGGATGTGGGATGGGTGAAAGGCACAACTGCGGCTCTTGAGGACCTTGTGCTCACACCTCTACACAACCTGTGGCGGCCAGTCCCCACCAGCCTCTGTGGCCTTCTTGCCCCCCCTATTTGCATGAGGGGACAGTACTTCTATTACCTTTTGAGAGTTAGTGTCACAAAGTTGTTGAGAGCATGGGCTTTAGGGCTAGACAGTTTGCATCTGCCACTCTCGCTGTGTGACCTTCAGCAAGTTGTTAACTTCTCTGCAAAAAGCTAACCTGTTGCTGTCTAGCAACCAAAATTTAACAGCTTGAAGCGATGATCCTGGATTGCCCACAGTCCTGTGGGTTAGGAATTTGAACAGGGCTCAGCCAAAAGAGCTTGTCTCTGGTCCACATGGTATTGACTGTGGTAACCCAACTGGGCTGGAGCATCCAAGATGGCCTTACTCACATGACTGGGGCCCTGGAGCTGGCCATTGGCTGAAGTACCTCAGCTCTCTGCTAAGTGGCCTCTCTCTTCACTATGTGTAAGGCTTCCTTACCTAGTGGTAGGAACATTCCAAGAGAATGAAAATGGAAGCTGCAAGACCTCATGAGGCTTGTCACAGCGTCACTCCTACCATATTCTACTGAACAAAGTGAGTCACAAGACTGGGCCAGAATAAAAGGGAGAGGAAATAACCTCCACTTCTTAATACAAAGATGGGATGAATTGCTGAGGCCATCTTTTCAGACAGTCAATCATAGGGGCCAATCAGTAGTACCAACTTTATTCGGTTATTATGAGGATTAAATAAATTAATATATGTAGAACACGTAAAACAGTGCCTGGTTACAGATTTAGTACTCAAGAAGTATTTGGTTTTATTATAATTATTCTTGTGTCACCTTAGAAACACATATAGTACATGTTTACTTCTTGAATTAAAGACTTCCCAGCAATGTAGTCATCAGAAAATCAGGAACCCTAGTGATGAACTGTCTCCTCACAACCTGAAGCCCATGTACATCAGTTCTGTCTGGTCATGTGGTTCATTTGGGCCATTCCTGGGTGTTTTCCATTCTGTATTGCCATTTGGCCTCAGCTTTCCTCCATGAGGGACACAGCCATCATTTCCCTCTACTCTCTTAGACTTTCTTCTGAGGGTACCTAGTTTGGAGACTATCAACTCCTCATTGACTCTGCCCTGTTCTGAATTCTTCAGGTCACCATAGAGGTGGTGGATGGTCCTGACTCTGAAGCAGATAAAGATCAGCATCCAGAGAATAAGCCCAGCTGGTCAGTCCCGTCCCCTGACTGGAGGGCCTGGTGGCAGAGGTCCTTGTCCCTGACGAGGGCCAACAGCGGGGACCAAGACTATAAGTACGACAGTACCTCAGACGACAGCAACTTCCTCAACCCCCCCAGGGGGTGGGACCGTCCAGCCCCAGGCCACCGGACTTTTGAAACCAAAGACCAGCCAGAATATGGTGAGTATACCACCCAGCGATCTAAAATTGATGGGGAGAATAAATGAGGATGATGAGGCCTAATGGACACGGAGCCAAGCAAAACCCAGTTTACAGTATGTGGTTTTTGGTCTTCATAAAGACTTTGTTCCACAGAAGCCCCAAGGAGGCACCAGCAGCCACATTTTTCTGGAAAGCCTATAATTTTTAAATCATACCAATTATCCTAGGAGAGAATTTTTTTTTTTTTTTTTTTTTTAGTTACGGATCTTTGACATTCTGCTTTTTTTCCCAAAAAAGTTTTATTTCTAAAAGTGAAGATAGCACCAAATTAACTTCCTTGCATATTTTACTGAAAAATTCATACTAAAAATCAATTTAGTAAAAAGAGATGTGTTCAGTTGCCTCTGTTGACCAGGCAACCATGTTATGTTTGACATTGGCAGTGGAGCAGCCCTTGGGAATCCACATGAACATGTGCTTCACAGGTTGTCAAAGTAAGGCTCCCCCACGAATAAATGTGAAGACCCCAAGTTGGGATTTCTAGTTTCCCATGTTTTTAGAGTAGGAGAAGTGAGGTAACAAACAACTTACAAATTCAGTGATTTAAATAATAAAAATCATGGTTCACTTGAGTCGGAGTGGGAGACAGTGGGGGAAACTCAGCTCCACTCAGTCATTCAGGGATCCAGGCTTCTTCCATGTTGGAGCTCGGCAAACCATCAGGACCTGAGTTATGCTCCTTGGCTGGCAGTCAAGGGGTCAGGGGAGGCCTAGAAAAGGCACCCATGATCTTAACCCCTCAGCCTGGAGATGATACACATCACATCTGCTTAGCACACCACCACACCACATTCTGTTGGTGACACGTAGTCATATGGCCCACATAGATTCAAGGAAAGCTGGGAAACACATCTCATGTGTGCAAAAAGAGGAAATGAAACAGACCTGGCAAGGCTTTGTGGGGAATCAGGCAGTCTGCCTCATGTTATGAGAATATCTGATATCTTACAAATTCACCCATCATGACAGTGTTCTTGTGGCTTCACCATCCGCAGCCTTAGGAACAAATGCTATACAATGGGGATGATTTGTCTCACACCATTGCCTTCTCACCCTTACCTCCATTTCTCAGTAGGAAGACCAGTTGTATATTGGAGAGTCATTTCTGCTGCTAATAGATGATAGCAGGCAACTTCCAAAGCAGGAAGACCTTTTCTGAAGATCATGCATTGTGTCTGCCACCATGCTAGGCTCTGGGAATCCAAAAGTTAGAAAGACATGGGTCTTCCCTAATGAGGATCTCACCATCTGTATAAGGGAGAAAAGTTAAGTGAGAGAGGAAAACAGTGCCATGGTAGAGATACACATCAAATACTAGGGTAGCAGAAAGAGAACTCCCATATTCTTGCCAGCCAGGAGGCTTCTCAAACCTTCCCCCTTTTCTGGAAGAAGTCCAATTTATCTGTTTCTAAGAGAAAGGACTGGGAATAATCATCAACGTTTTATAGCACTCCCCATGCCCCAGTCCCACTTCATAGCATCTCACATACATTAGCTTATTTAATCAGCGATTTGAGGCCGATACCCCATTTTACAGATGGAAAAACTGAAGGCTAGAGAAGTTAAACAATTTGGCTTGAAGGGTCAAGACCTAGGATTCATCTCAGGCGGTCCGAGTCCAGCATCTGTTCTCTTAACCATTGTGTTATTCTGCCTCTCTAGGGAATAAAACATAGCACATCCTTTAGGACAAAAGAAATGGATGCTTAGATTAGAAGATATAAATGGGGGGGAAAGTCCCATGGTGTTGAGCAAGAGAAACACAGGGGATCCCTGGGTGCCAGTCTGACATGTCACCACTGGTTTTTGGCTTAAGCTGTTTGCTCAGCACATACAGAACATTGTTTCAAAGAATGGAGCTCAGACCCTCCACATCAGAATCCCTTGGTTGCATGTTTAAAAATGCCAATCCTTGGGGCACCTGGGTGGCTCAGTCGGTTTGGTGCCTGACTTTGTCTCAGGTCATGATCTCGCCTTTCAGAGCTCAAGCCCCATGTTGGGCTCTGTGCTGACAGCTAGGAGCCTGGGACCTGTTTCAGATTCTGTGTCTTCCCCTCTCTCTCTGCCCCTTCCCTGCTCACACTCTGTCTCTCTCAAAAATACCCATAAAAAAAAAATGAAAATAAAATGCCAATCCTGGTCCCAGCCCTGTCTCTCTCTATACCAACATTCCTCAAAGTGTAAACCCCAAATCGGCTGCATCAACATCACCTGAGACTGTGATGGGAATGCAGATCTTCAGGCCCCAACCCCAGGCCTATTGAATAAGACACTCTGGGGTGGGATCCCCAAAATCTGTGTTTGAACAGGCCTTCCAGAGGTTCTGGTACACTGAGCACCACTATCCCAGAGCAATGGTTCTCAGCCTTGGTTGCTCATTATACTCACCCAGCAATTTTTTAAAGTCGATGCCGAGACTTGTCTTCAGACCAGTTATATTGGGATCTCTCAGGTTGAGGCCCAAGCATTAGTTTTTCAAAGCTCCATGAGTGACTCCGGTGTGCAGCCTCATTTGAGAGATGCTGCTGTCCTTCTGCTGAAGTAGAGTGTCTAGGAGTGAGACCTGGAGTTGGTCTTTCTTTGCTTTTTTGTTTCTTTCTTTTCTCAGCCAAGGTCAGCAGGTGATTCTCATGCTCATTGAAGTTGAAGACCACCACTAGAAACAACTTTTGCATCTAAAGCTCTTACAGAATACACTCTACCAAATTCATGAACATTAAGAACATTGTCCATTTCAATCTTGAGGATAGAATTTGCTTCTACTAGGACAGTTCCTGTGGTTGCCTCTGTCACCTTCACCCCAGCTCTCTAGGCCTAGAATACCTGTGCAGTATCCCACATCTGGATCTCACAGCATCCCTGGGCCATGGGAAACCCCCATCTTTCATGGGTTTGGACTATCTCTTGGTAACTTCCTCATCCTTAGAGCAGATATCAGGATTGCTACTTTATAAAGAAAATCTTGTCCCTTAAAATATCCCTAAGGGAGTGCTTCTTGGGTTTCAGTGTGCACACAAATAGCCTGGAGGTCTTTTTCTTTAATGTTTGTTTGTTTGTTTGTTTGTTTGTTTGTTTTTGAGAGAAAGAGAGAGAGAACGAACACAAGCAGGGGAGGGACAGAGAGAGAGGGAGATAACAGAATCCAAAGCAGGCTCTAGGCCCTGAGCTGTCAACACAGAGCCCGATATGGGGCTTGAACCCACTAACCATGAGATCATGACCTCAGCTGAAGTCAGACACTTAACTGACTGAGCCATTCAGGCACCCCTAACCTTGGGTCTTTTAAAATGCAGCGTCTGATGCCATAGATGAAGCTGACAGTGCTCAGACCACACTTTGACTAGCAAGACTCTGAGCATGTTGTAAATGCTCAGTAGCATGCAGAATGAATGAATGATTACTTACATCCCTGACGGGCTCACAAGGAATGTGTGATTTCCAGAATTCCACACAGCATCGGATGAGCTGAATGCTCTTTATTTCAATCAATAAGAAACTACTAAACAATGTCTAAGTATTTATCCCTATGATGTGTGTGGTGAAGGACAGAGGGAATGAACACATGGCCCAGGATGGCGAGGTTCCTGCGGTGGCAAAGCAGCAAGACTCACTGTGCCTAAGTATGTGTGAAAATCACCACAGGAACTGGCCTTTGTGGTGGAAGTTGATCTCGGATTTTTGAAGGGAGGATCTTTCGTAATAATTTAAATGTTTGTGGCCAAAGAGTTCTTCAAAAAAATGTTGGTGTAAAAAAAATAGAATGTAATGGCATCTTTAGAATAAATTCTAAAATACACAATGGGAGTTAGTTACACCTAAGTTGCGATTGTGGAAACATATGATGTGACCACGGGTTGGCTCAATTTTGGACTCAATTTGAGATGCTGCATTTTAAATACCTTCTGTGTAGACACTTAAGGTATCATCAAGGACCAAGAAAGAATCTGAGTAAATATTTTTCTGTCAAATAGTAGAATACCATTGCCAAAATTGTTCTGAATCAACCATATAATGAAATCAGATAGGCATCGCTTACTGTAAACCTGGGTTGGGACTCAGTTCTTTGCAATTCTCTGACTGGTCATGGTCCTATTTTAATAGATTTCACAGTGATTTTTGTCGAGGCTTTTTCTTTGTAATGTTGAATTATGGCCACATAAGTGGGTGTCTTAAAAAAGAGAGGCCAACATGGGCCAGAATTAAAGCTGCAGGAGTACCAGGATATAGAACAGCATGCTGCCACAGAGACCTCACATCTAATCCCAGATCTGCCAGGCTTGAGCTGTGTGTCCTTAGGCAAGACCCTTAACCTCTCTGAGCCTCAGTTTCTTTATCCATAAAAGGAGGAAGTTTCTACCTACCTTACAGGATTATTATAGGAGTTTAATCAGTGTATTTAGACGGAGAAGCTGGTTAAAGCAGGCCCTCAATAATTGGTATCCACTCTCATCTAGGATTAGTGGTGGAGGCTTGCCAGTAACCAAGTCAAGACCCAAATCACTCCAGTTGCCCAGACACTATAACTGTCCCACAGAACTCTAGTGACCTGAAACTGCTTAATCACTACTTTAAAATTTCAAATGACATGATTGAGACCCAGCTCTCAGCCCAGTACCCTGTGGATTGTTTTCTTCCTTCATTGAACTCTTTGATGTCACAGGGACTGTGTTTTACTGCCATTGTTGTCATCTTAGTGGTTACTGTTGTTCATATTCATTTTTTGCTCTGAGCGATGCTCCGTGGCAGGTGAGCACATGACAACAGGCTTGTTTTGCTATAGCAGAAAGGAATACTGCCCTCAAAGCTTTCGGTCCTTTGCATGCATTAAACAAATAGAGATTACCCAAGAGGAGGGTCTTTGCTGGGACATTTATCTGGGACAGTATGCTATGGAGCCTGCAGGGTAGTGAGTGGACATACACGCTTTGCCCTAGGAGGTGGCTTCATTTCATTGCTAACCTAATAGAAATGATTAGCCACATGGGTATGGAGCTTTTCTGTTTCTGATTTGGGGGACCATGTTTTGAAAAACTGGAAAAATCAGTGGCTTTGTGAGCATTTAAAATAAAAACATGAAGAGGCGCTTTTGTGGCTCAGTTGGTTGTCTGACTTCAGATCAGGTCATGATCTGAACTCAGCTCCTGAGTTCGAGACCCACGTCAGGCTCTTTGCTGTCAGCACAGAGCCTGTGTCAGATCCTCTGTCCCCCTTTCTCTCTGGCCCTCCCCTGCTCATTTTTTCTCTCTCTTTCTCTTTATGCTTTTAAAAAAACAAAAAAACTAATAATAACATGAAGAGAGCCACTTATTGGGATAATAAACCCTTCATTGTTCCAGACTCTGCTAGCCATCTAGAGAGCATATTTTAGGGAGAATTTTATGGTGTATTTGTAACAGGTAACTTTTGCTGCTTAAGAAACCACCCCCTAAATTTAGTGTCTTAAAAGAACAAATGGGTTCTTTCTTTTTTTTTTTTTTTTTTTTTGGGACAGAGAGAGACAGAGCATGAACGGGGGAGGGGCAGAGAGAGAGGGAGACACAGAATCGGAAACAGGCTCCAGGGTCTGAGCCATCAGCCCAGAGCCCGACGCGGGGCTCGAACTCACGGACTGCGAGATCGTGACCTGGCTGAAGTCGGACGCTCAACCGACTGCGCCACCCAGGCGCCCCCAAATGGGTTCTTTCTTAAGAATCTACAGTTTTGGGGTGTCTGGGTGGCTCAGTCAGTTAAGCATCCAACTCTTGGTTTGGGTTCAGGTCATGAGTTCAAAGCCCCATATCCAGCTCAGCGCTGACAGCATGGGACCTACTTGGGATTCTCTATCTCCCTCTCTCTCTGCCCCTCCTCTGCTCATGCTCTCTCTCTGCCTCTCTGTGTCTCTCAAAAATAAACATTTAAAAAAAAGAAAAAAAGAAAAGAGTCTGAACTTTGCCTGAATTGTCATTCAGCTCTGGGCTGGCTTGGTTGAGGCTGGATAGTCTAGGATGGCTTTACTCAATGATGGGGCCCTAGCTGAATAGCTGGGCATGCTGGGGTGGTTGGGGCCTCTAACTGGTCCCTCACCCCCCAGGTTGCCAGCCCAGGCTCTTCACATAGTGATGGAAGAGTTCTCTGTGTCAAGAGAGCAAACCCTAATCCACGAACACTTTTCCTGCCTCTGTTTGCATCATGTTTGCTATTTTCCCATTGGCCAAAGCAAGTCATATGGCCCAGGCTGGTGGGCAGGAGAAGAGAGTAACCGAAGGGCAGATATGGGGAAAGGAATGATGGAAGTCATTTTTCACATATCCAACACAGTATTAACATTCAATAATTTAGATCCAAGAAACCAAGACCAGAAATTACCTTGTGCAAAGATTCCAATATAAGCCGCATGGCGGGTTTAATGTTAGAATCTTAAAGGTCAAAGATATTTTCCAAAATGTCTCTCCATTTTACTGCAACAGGAAGGAAAGGCTGTAGGAGATCTAGATGGTTGAGGTCCCATTGCTTTGGCTGAGCAAAACAGCTACACCACTTGGCATCACTGGATTATGTACCTAGCATATACATGACATAAACTCTACTTACCTGATTTAGTAAGCTTTCTCTGACTTGCCCACCGTCCCCTTTATGAGTCTAATGACATTACGACCTTTACTTGTGACTTTTGTTGTCGTTGTTCCCTTCAACAAATCTGGTCTTGGTGGTACGTGTTGGATGTGGTTCAGTGTGTTCGTGTGTGCCTATAACCCACTGCACCTGGATGTTCCCACTGACCAGAGTGTGATCTCATGATTGCTCTGGTGTTCTCAGGGGGAGATTACCAAGAGATACCAGGCCACAGAGGTCTTGGAGGGAGCAGCAACCACCCTTACTGAGGTGGTTTCGCCCTCTGGAAGCAACTTGTCTCTCTAATTCTACTGTTGATGCCTAGTAAGAGATAAGAGAGATGGAGAGGCTGACACTGGGGAAATGGGCCCAACTCCTTCACACGAGACAGTAGTTTCAAACACCTGCTCGGCCGTGTTTCTAGAAAACCATTTCTTAGAAGATAATCAAAATACAAAAAGATTCCTTTTTGGGGAGAGAGAAGAAATGGATGGGGGCCCTTGGGGCAGGCAAGGTGTGGGCAAACTCTCTGCTCTGGGTTAGGGAAGAGGACACAACCATGAACGACACCCCCCTCCCCAACTCCGTTTAATGGGCTGAGGAGACTCGGCGGCCCTGTGTTTGCCTGAGGAGTGTTCAGAGTGGATGCCATGCAAACAGCAGCCTGGGAGGCTGGCACAGGGCCCATCCTGCAGGTAGAAACATGTGTGGACTACATTCCTGATGGGCCTACATCATAACAATCACCGCGACCTGTTATGAACAGAGAGGGCCCCTTCCCTGCAAAGCACATGCCTGTAGCTCCAAGTTTGGCATTGGCGGCAGCCCCACGGCCGTAGGAAGATCTGGACAAATCAGGAGAAAGTATTACAGAGTGCAGATGCTTCAGAGGGGATCATGCTGTGCAGACCGAGGGCTTAGCACTAGGGCCCAAGCTTTCCTCTCTGTTACCCTTATGACGTTGGGTAAGTTCCCCAGTCCCTCCAGGACTTGGTTTCTTTACTTTTAAAAGAGGAACTTCATCTTGATAACATACCAACTTTCCTCACACCACTCACATTCTCAGCACCCCCACCCCCCAGTTTGGTCTACTCCTTTTTTCCTTATCATTTATTGACTTCTAATACACTGTATAACTTACTCATTTTTTATTGATTATTGTCTGACTTTTCTTACTAAAATATTAGTTCCACCAGGAAAAAAATCTTTGAAAGTTTTATTTAATGATATTTCCCACATAACTAGAATTATGCCTGGCATATAATAGGGGCTCAATAAATATTCATTGGATAGATATTGAGTGATGAACTCAAAGGATCATTTCTATCTCTACCTTTATGTAGCAGTTATCTACTGCTATATAACAAACCATCCCAAAACAACAATGGTTTTAGGGGTGCCTGGGTGGCTCAGTCAGTTGATCATCCAACTCTTGATTTCGACTCAGGTCATGATCCCAGGGTAATGAGATCAAGCCCCGTATCAGACTCTGAGCTGAGCATGGAGCCTGCTTAAGATTTTCCCTCTCTTTCTCTCTCTCTCTCCCTCTGCCCCTCTCCCCCACTTGCACTCTCACTCTCTCTAAAATAAAAATTTTAAACAAAACACAAACAAAAAAACAGCAGTTTATTATTTATCCCGATTCTGTGGCTCAGGAGTTCATGCAGGGCCCCACTAGGCAGTTGGTGTGCTCCTAAGCATCCACTGTGTTCATCTGTCCACTGGGAAGGGCTGGAAGATTCAACAAGGCTTCACTCATGTGTGTGTGCCTCGCAGCCCCTCATGTGCCTCCTCCATCTCCATGCGGTGTCCCACAACTCACAAGTTTAGCCTCAGTTTCTTTCACAGTGACCAGATTGCCTAGAGCAAAAGTCAGAAGCTGCCAGGCCCTCTTAAGGCCAAAGTCAGCTCAGATTTTAAAGAAGGGGAAATAAACACTCTCAATCTCTCTCTCTCTCTCTCTCTCTCTCTCTCTCTCTCTCATATGTAATAGGAGGGAAAGGACTGATGGTGGCCATCTTTGAAAACTACCTACCATAGTATTCCATGATCCCATACTCTACAAATGCAGGCATTCTCAATAAGCACTGACCGGGCACCTTCTAGGAGTCAGGCCCTGGCTGTGTGCTGACCACCACAGTGCTCAAAACCTCAGACAGAGTCATGCTCTCATGAAGCTAATCCCAGAATGAACCCTGGAGCCATAAGCCTTTTGCCTCCAGCCGGCATCTAGTCCTCTCCAACAGTGAGAACGATGGAAGAAGACAACTGGCAGGCTGCTTGACAAGAGGGATTTGGGGACTCCTTGGGCAAGGCTGGTGACCGTATCCCTGGCTCCCTTCCAGATTCCACAGATGGTGAGGGCGACTGGAGTCTCTGGTCTGTCTGCAGTGTCACCTGTGGGAACGGCAACCAGAAACGGACTAGGTCTTGTGGCTACGCATGTACCGCAACAGAATCTAGGACATGTGATCGTCCAAACTGCCCAGGTTGGTATACACAGGGGAGTGGCTCCAAGTTCGGGGGGAAGTTTTTAACTTATTTTTAAGCCTTAGAGAAAGTCACTTTCTAAAAGACAACCATTTCCCTAGTAAGAATTCTGACCAGGCTGAAACAACAAGAGCTAACACAAGCATAATGAGCTGAATGGATGAAAAGATGGGTTTTCTGAGCCTTATGCACAATCGCTAGAGCCATGACCTAGAATGCAATGCCACAGTGTACTTGTTTAATTTAAAGGGGGGATTCTGTTTAACTTGAGACTTTGATGTGGGATTTGTTGTGCCTTGAAGAGACACAGACAGACATTTGTGGTCTGATAAGGAAGCCAGGATGAGTGGATTGACAGCCACATACAGGAGAACCATGCAGGTAGCCCTGTCGGTGATGTGTGAGAGTTGCTGAAGCCTCCAAGGGAGGAGACAGAGGAAACCTGGCAGTTAATTATCCCTTTAAACTGCATTGTCAGTGTTTTAAAAACTAAACTAATTGCAATTGGAGAGAGGCCATTGGGGGTAAAAGAATAATTGTGACTGTCTGTGGCAGTTGGGTGTCAAAATGTGGCCTGTTTTTATATGGCCTACACGTTTTTAAAGGGTCAAGAAGAAGGAAGGGGAGAAGGAGGAGAAGAAAGAGGAGGAAGAAATGGAGGGAGAGGAGGGTGAGTAGGGGTAGGGGAAGAAATATGCAACCAAGACTACATGTGACTCACAAAGCCAAAACATTTACTCTCTGCCCCTTTACAAAAAAAATTTACCAGCTCCTGATCTGCAGTTTTACATTTACTTTTGTGTTCCCGTTGCCAGGTAGAATGCCAGCTTCAAATAATATCTCAGGTTCTTCCAAGAAACTGTACATTCCAAATGGCTTCATCTGAAAGATGACTATCAGAGGCAGAAAACTAGATCCCTGCACCCCCAGACTTCCTTTTCCTACTCCTAGAAACTTGGTTATCAGACCATGAGGCTGAGATCTGAAACAGAAAAGAAGTGAAAGAGCAAAGGGGTTTCTGAGGGGAGAGAGGAAGGATCAGACTGGACATGTGTCTGTTAGCAAAGGGGCATGTGTAGAAAATGGGGCTGACGTTTAACAAGCGGCAGCTTGGGCTCCATGTCAGCCATGCAGGTGGATTTCAGAAAATGGAGCAACCATCAAGATGCTCTTCCCGATCTTTCCTATGCTCACTGTAATGAAGCTGAGTCGGAAGTCTGGTGTGATGGGATTTAGGTGGGTACAAAATATACCAATAAATAATAATAACATGAGAAGGGGGAAGAGGAGAAATACATGGAGAAAAGGAAGAAGGGAGAGAAGGACAGTATGAAGAAGATGATGATGATGGAGATGAGATAAAACAAGAAAACAAAGGTGAAGATGAAGATAAAGAAAGTGAAGATGGTGAAGAAGGAAAACAAAATGTAATGAAGATCATGAAGAATAGGATTGTTTGAGGACTTAAGTATCAAGCCAATTTCTTAGGTCTTTTGGGGCATTATTTCATTTAATCCTTGCAATAGCCTCATGAAATAAGTATTTACTATTGTACCCGCTTGACAGCTGTGGAAACAGGCGTGGGATTAACTTGTAAGAGTCACACAAGCAGCAAGTGATCAATCTTGAATGTGAATCCAGGCAGTCTGGTTCCAGAGTCCATGTTCTTAACCATTAAATTATTCCACTGCCACCAGGAGGAAGGATATGGGGCTCAGCCAGTCATGGATACAGATGGCATTTACTGTCAGGGCTTGGGGGCTTGCCTGTTATTTCTTTTCCCAGGCTGGCATCCAGATCCAAGTCTACCACCTGGTGACCACCATTGTGAATGTTTCTCTGCCACCATTTTGAATGTTTACTTCTCATTTTCTCTCACCACCAAGAGCAGCATGCCCAGCAGCACTGTTCATACATTTTCTTCTCATCTGATCTTGCCCTCCTTCCATCCTTTCTGCCTCTCTGTTCCTCAGCCTTCCAGGTTTTCAGGGCTTCATGAAGGATTTTTTTTTTTACAGGATCTTTTTCTTTATTTGGTTTGTTGATTCTCAGCCTTACTGGAAGGAGTCGTGGGGCAGGCAATCTCCCCAGCCTGGCAGTGATTACCCTGTAAAAGTTTGTCCCCTAAGTCAACCCTACAAATAAGTTCAAGGGGCCTCACATAAAGTCAGAGAGAGCCCCTTAAAGGAAATCAAGTCACACCTAGCAGGCAGCCAAGGCTCTCCACCACTCCAGCCTCCTTGGATGCCTCAGCTAGCACAGGATTCCTGTCCGTAAGGGAAGCCTGGATGGGAATGGTAGTTTGGGGATGAAAGAGGAACCAAGAAGTATGAGGCAAGCTGAATTCAGTCCCTCAGAGCAAGTATTGACAAGGTCGGCGTATTCTCTTTGAAGCATCGTTGTCAATGCTGAAAGTCCTAGAATTTGAGGTATCTGGTCTTTAGTTGTGGACTGCGACATCCTCAAAATGAGCTACTCTCAACCAACCAGGGAAAACTGGTTTTCTCAACCAGGGAAAACTCAACCAACAGTTACCGCTTAACTACCGTGCTTTCTTTACACATAATTTGTTGAATGCATTCAGCTCTATGAGGTGGGGCACTTCTTTCTCTCCATTTTACAGATGCAAAAGCTGAGGCATACAAAGGTAAAGAGGCTTCCCCAACGTCACCAGACTAGTTATAATTTTAACCCAGTCAGTCCTTAAAACTGGTATTGGCCACTAGACAAAATATTAACCATTGCCTCTAGTTCAGTTTGTCACCCTGACACCAGCAGACAGACAGCCTTGCAGACATGTGTCCCCCACTGCCCCAAACCCCATTCCTGGGCCTAGTGAATGAGTTCCTTAAGACTCATTCAGGGGCACCTGGGTGGCTCAGTCATTAAGCATATGAATTTGGCTTAGGTCGTGGTCTCATGGTTCGTGAGTTCAAGTCCTACATCAGGTGAGCTCGAGCCCCACTTTAGGTAAACACAAATTCTGCTTGGGGTAAGCCCCGCTTCTCTCTCTATCTATCTCTCTCCCCCTCTCCCTCTATCTCCCTCTGCCTCTCCTGGAATTCTCTCTCTGCCCCTGGCTCACTTGCTCCATCTCTCTCTCTCTCTCTCTCTCTCTCTCTCTCTCTCTCAAAAAAAAAAAAAAAGATTCTATCTCTCCCTCTGCCCCTCTCCCCCACTTACACTGCACTCTCTCTAAAAAAATAAAAATATGGTAAAAAAAAAAAGGCTAATTCAGGCACATTTGGATCTGATTTCATGCTGCAAATGGTATCTGGGGTTTTAATATATTTTATGCTCTACTACCTGCTTTTTACTGTTTCCTCCACTGGCAAGTTCCTACCCAGGAGTGGTCATGAATACAAAAAAAGCTTTGTTCAGGTGTATTTGTTTCTGTATTTGCTGGGGGGGGGGGGGGTTGGAGGGTAACTTTTTCCATAAAACTAGGGAAAAATGAGCTCCTGTCTGTGTCTAGGAATCGAAGACACCTTCAGGACAGCTGCCACCGAAGTGAGTCTGCTTGCGGGAAGCGAGGAGTTTAACGCCACCAAGCTGTTTGAAGTTGGTAAGGAGAGTTTTCTCCCCCGCCCCTTTTGGTTTTTTATTCAAATATTGATTTAATGTTTTGGTGATTCCTTTTGCTTTTGCAGTGCCGTCCCATCCCAGGATCCATTTAAGTGTTTTGTTTTCCTCTTATGGGGTCCAATTCTCCCAGCACATTTCTTGCTACCCGAATACAGTCCGAGCAGGAGAGAGCAGTCCTGGGCCTCCCAGACCAGCCTGAGCAGAGCAGCCTGCTGGGTCTGCCTTGCTTGCTACACAGCTTCCGTGGCAAGAAGTGGGACAGGACTGCTCTCCCTGAGCACAGAGTCAGCCTCAGTAGGGCCTCAGGCTGCATGGGGTCTCTTCTCACAGGCCTCACTGAGTGTCCCCAAGAAGTCAGGAAATGCTGATCTCAGTTCTGCAGCAAAAGGAGGGACGGAGAGAAAAAGGGAACTTTCTCGGCATTATACCTGCCTCTCTCTACCCCATCAATTTTTTTGTAACCTTTCGGCATACCCTGCTCCTCATCTGCCAGAAAGTGCTAGACCAAACACAATAAGCATGAACCAGACAAAATTAAAAGTGACTACTCAGGGGGCGCCTGGGTGGCTCAGTCGGTTAAGCAGCTGACTTCGGCTCAGGTCATGATCTTGCGGTCCGTGATTTCGAGCCCCGCGTCAGGCTCTGTGCTGACCGCTCAGAGCCTGGAGCCTGTTTCAGATTCTGTGTCTCCCTCTCTCTCTGACCCTCCCCCATTCATGCTCTGTCTCAAAAATAAACGTTAAAAAATTTTTTTAAAAAAGTGACTACTCAGGTGTGAGGTGAAAGCTTCCTTTTTAAAAATAGCTTCACATGCTTTGGGGTGCAATTCTTTATTGCAGAAAGATGAGACTCCTTCTGTCACACTTCTTTGTGTCACCCAGAAAGTCTTTCTTAGCCTCTTCACTTTTGCCCTGTCTCCTCAGCCAAACTGGAGGCAGTGTGGAAATTCTGTGTCAACCGGGGATTCCACCTCAGTCTTTCACACACACACAAGCTACCTTTCGCAGGAGCCTTCTGCAAACACTGTGCGTTTGACTCCCCCGACACCAAAATTAAAGACTAAATGTGGGACATTTACATAAAATAGTAGAGCAACAAAGATTGTCTTTGTGGGGCAGAGAGCTTCTCGGGTCTCTCCATATTGCACTCCCTACGGACAGGCAGCTGCTTGCTTTGTTGGGAGGATGGGTCCTGTTGTGCAAAGTCACACCTGAGATACGACTGAGGAC
Source organism: Prionailurus viverrinus (assembly GCF_022837055.1). NCBI lineage: Eukaryota > Metazoa > Chordata > Mammalia > Carnivora > Felidae > Prionailurus > Prionailurus viverrinus. The sequence continues at coordinate 38,932,969 of NC_062563.1, forward strand.
TCACAGACACAAGTAGGACTGGGTATCAGTCAGGTTCTGGGCATGTACAAACATGGCACACTGAACAGATAATTGAAGAGCATTTGATGAGGGTCTGTTTGCAAAGGTGTGAGCAGGGTAGAATGGAAACCAAGAAGGGGATGTACGGGGCCGTACAGAGCAGTGGGGAGCCCTTACTGCCCCTTGGCCTGAAGGGAGCAGGGGGAGGAGTGGCTACCACAATCCACAGCCGTGTGGAGAGGGTTACCAACAGCACTCTTGTTGCTAAAGAAGGTTGTAGCCAACCTGCAGTAGCAAGGGAGGAAACACGGGAACAAATACCTTGACCTCGCTCTCCTCTCTTCCCCTGGTCTCTGGCCAGGTCCTCCCCTTGGCTCAACCCAAAAAGAAGTCAGGGCTCAAGGAGTGTGTTGATGCAATCCACTGAGGATTCCAGAGCAAGAAAAACCTTCCAGAGCAAGAAAAAACATGGAATGAGGATATAAAACCCCAAACAGAAGATGCCTAGCAGAGATGGGACAAAGCTTGATTTGCACAAGGTCATTTATTAACCTTGTACTGCCTCAGTTATCTGATATGTAAAATGGTCTGAGGTAATAGTGCCAACTTATAGAGTTATTGCAGAATTAAATGAGTTAGTATTTGCAAAGCATTTAGAGCATGCCCATCACACTGAACATCTACATAAGTTTGATAAAAATAAGTCAATGCATGTTCTATAGGCACATGAATTATGATGACCTTCCACACTAGAAGGATAATAACAAAGCCATTTTCTAGCACCTCACTGAACTTTGTTTCTGAAGACCGTGCTCTCTGAAAGAGACCCTCACTGGTTCTGCAGACACACATTTCCCAGGAGGAGGCCTGCATGCTCTCACTACTGTTCAGTCAGGGGCTCCACAGGGGTGGAGTCTCAGGGCTCAGGTCCAAATGGAGCCTTCGCACATGCCCTCAGGCAGCACCCCGGTCCCGTGCGTGCTGGGTACTTCCTGTGTTCTAGTTTAATCCTCAGCACACTTTATGAGACAGGCATTATTTTCATCGCCAATGTAAGGATGAGAAAGCTGAATCACAGTGAGGGAGAATATTATGCTCGAGGTCATGAGCTACCAAACGGTTGAGCGGGAAGTTGATCCCAGGCGGTCCAACACAAGACCCCACACTCTTTATCTTAGGCCAGGCCTTTCTGAGCTCCTGAGAGATGCCCTATATCTCTCCTCCTCATTCCACTGAAGAGAAGCCTGAACCCTCCTCCAAACTGCCCCTCCCAACCCTACCCCCATCCTAGTCTCTTGATTCCCTCCTAGGACACCACCAGTCTCCCAGGCACCTGGGGTCAGAGCTGAGGAGTCACTCCTAAAGTCTTTTCTCCTTTACCCTCAAGCCCACCAAGGCCCAGCAGCCCTAACTCTCTGACCACTCTTGATCCCTTCCATCCCCTCCCTTCCCACCTGGACTCTTATGACAGATATCAGCTCTGAATGTATCTTCTTATTGTACAGCTTAGCTAATAGCTCACTATCACTCAGAAGCCTTCATCAGTTCCCTAGGGCCATCTAAACAAGCCTAAACTGCACCAAAGACTCTCATGATCTGATGCCAACAGCCTCATTCCCTATAACCTCTGCTCTGGTGACGCTGAATGTTTCCCCACCCCCAGACAACCCCAGCAGATTTTTTCTGCTCAACCTTGGTTTGTGCAACATTCGCCACTATTTGCCTGTTCATGACGCCTGTTCCCTTGGGGCAGTGCAGGACCAGCATAAACATATCTTTAGGTTTTTCAAATAAAACCAGGAATCCACATTAATAACTAGAATCACCTAAGCCTTAAGTTAATTCAATAATTTATTAATTCATTGGCAATTAATTCAATATTTTTTAATATTGTAAGGTCCAAATAGAACACCACCAGGGCTGGGTTCTTCAGGTCAATGGCCTCTGGCCTAAATGTTAAGTGCCCTAAAAGCAGGGGCCAGCCCCTTCCTCTTTGAGGCATCTTGTATGGATTTGCTTGCAGTGGTCGTCGCTGTTCGGTACCCATGGTTAAGAGATCAGGCCATGGCTCTAGTTTAAACCAGTGAGTGAGGGGCACAAATAAAACTTGTTCCTATAAATTCCCCTGGAGGTACTTTCTGCCTTACCTTGTCACCACTTATTTAAAGAGCAGATTCAAAATAGCCCTCTGAATTATTGTTAATTTTGTCATAGGTGATAAGGGGGTTGTGGTTATCCCCATATCCTCCTTTTTCCCCCCATATGCCTACTAAAACTCAAGGATAATATATATTTTCAAAAAAACAAAAAAGATGAAGCAAATGTAGTGGTTAAATCTGGGTGATGGCATATAGGTAGTCACTGCTTAAATGTATTCTCTCTACTTTTCTATGTGTCTGAAAATTTTTCATAGTATAAAGTGGAGAGGGGGTTGCCTTGTGAATAAAGTTCCCAAGTTCAAAGGAGGTGAGCAAGCCAACCAAAGGCTGGTGGTTCCAGGGGGCTGCAGGGGTTGCCCCTGGGAGGGCAGGAGTTGACCTCAGCCTTAACCTGCTTCCCCTTTTGCATGTAGTGAGAGGGTTTCTCCCTGGTCTTTTTCAGACACGGACAGCTGCGAGCGATGGATGAGCTGCAAAAGTGAGTTCTTAAAGAAATACATGCACAAGGTGATCAATGACCTGCCCAGCTGCCCCTGCTCCTACCCCACAGAGGTGGCCTACAGCACGGCGGACATCTTTGACCGCATTAAGCGCAAGGACTTCCGCTGGAAGGACGCCAGTGGGCCCAAAGAGAAGCTAGAGATCTACAAGCCCACGGCCCGGTACTGCATTCGCTCCATGCTGTCCTTGGAGAGCACCACGCTGGCCGCCCAGCACTGTTGCTATGGCGACAACATGCAGCTCATCACCAGGGGCAAAGGGGCTGGGACGCCCAACCTTATCAGCACTGAGTTCTCAGCTGAGCTCCACTACAAGGTGGACGTCTTGCCCTGGATCATCTGCAAGGGTGACTGGAGCAGATACAACGAGGCCCGGCCTCCCAACAATGGACAGAAGTGCACTGAGAGCCCCTCGGATGAAGATTACATTAAGCAGTTCCAAGAGGCCAGGGAGTATTAAGGAGATGCCACCTCGGGTATTTGTGACACAAATGCACTACACTGATCTACCGCTTGGGCAGCGCCCCTCTTATCCGCATACATGTATATTTGTATATACCACATGGGTATTTTTCATAAATTACACTAGGGGTGTGCACCAGCTCCAGGTGACTGCCATCTGAAGCCACCTTGCCATCTGAAATGCCCACAGAGCTCCTTGAAATTCCTCCAAGGGGCGATGTCAGCAGGAGGATGAGGACAAAGAAGCCAGAAGAACCTGGAAGCCATAGTGGGTGAGATTCAACTCACACCCCGATCCAATGTTTTCTAGAGAAGCAAAGAGGAAAAGACTGAGTTGTAAACGTTATAAGCAGTTTTTATATATAACTTATTTAATATGAATGTGACTTAAGCATAAACTTTTTCGCTGGAGTTGTGAAACTGTTTAATCCCTTCTGTGAGAGTTCAGACAGGGGCTTCCGGAGGTGGGAGAGAAAGGGAATTTTGTAATGATTTAAAAAAAGAAAAACTAAATAACTCAACATAAGTGTATCAAAATAAGAAAACGGCCACCTAAAAACAAATATTCTTTAGTCCTGAGGGACCTTGCTGGAGTCTCAGCTTCCAAAATGCCCTTGCCTAAGATTGAATAGGGGGTGGGGGGCACATGGGTATTTTAGGGGCAAATATGATGACTGGTTTTAAATAGGCTTTAAAATAAAAGGCCAATATTAGCATAATGCTATAATTCTACTGAAAGGCTTCAGAGTAGGAGACGTTCTGCTCATATCTTAGTAGGTTCAGAAGGCTGCAGGAAGGTCAGATGTAAAAATAGTAGCACTTTTCCAAAGAAAAACAAGCGAAATAAATGGTAAAAGAACATAAACCTCATTTCATCTATTTTATTTTAATACCATTGTAACATTTTTTTTCTCCACCAATATATTCCCAGTAAATACATATAGAAAGAGTAGGGGGACTCATGTTTAGAAAAAACCTAATTTTTTTATGTTTTAAGAAAGGGGGAAAAACTACGTTATTTTTGTAAAGTATTTATTGAGTCACTGAGTCTTGTGCTTCAAGCAATTACCTTGTTCTGTAATGTGGAACTTAGGACAAATAAAGAATTTGTTCTTATGAAATCTTTACTTGCAAAACTCCAGGAAAAGAGAATATATAATAAAATCATAATAAAATGTGTTACCTGCAATAAATGTGTTACCTGCCAATATTTATGATATAAATACCATAAATAATCCTGGTAAGCCCTGGACTCCAAGGCAGGGGGAGAGGAAGGTCTAAACCAGGTGGGAATAAAAGGCTCATTGATTGATGTGATGGTGGGTGGTATAACTCAGCATCTTTGGCACCAAGAACGTCAACCCAGTCCCCAGGAAGCTGAAGTCATTGACCCACAGGTAAGTTTTTGCCTCCTCAGAGCTAAGAAGGAGCTAAGAAAACCAAGCCAGAGCAAAGGTTTAAGACAGTCCAGGTGAGCAGGGCTGCTTCCAGACAAAATTCAGCAATTACAGTAGCAAGTAGAACTAATCATGCAGATTATTCCTTTTACGGATGAGAAAACCAAAACTCGGGGAGGGGGAATATATCACACTGGACCCATCTTTCCTTTCCTAGCCTATTGACATCTGAAGGAATTTTAGGTAACTGAACTGGTAGGGAGAGAATCAATACACCTATATATCAGGGAAGCAGATTTGGTTTCTATAATAGGGAAACTATTTTTGCAAAGAGAGTTGGTTGCATTAGATTGCATTACTTTTGAGGTGGTGAGTTCCCTGTTGAGACAGGTATTCAAGCAGAGACTGGAAATGAAGCACATGAGAAAACCAAATGAGGAGAGAAAAAAACGTATAATAGCCCTCTGATAAATGTTTTATTAAGGATAAATGCAAAGTACTATGAGAAAACAGAGGCAGGAATCAGGTAAGTACCTATCGAGTCCAATGGAGGTGTGGTATTTCATAAAGCAAAGAGGGAGGGAGAAATGGAGGCATTTGGAGTCAGAAAAAAAAGAACAAAAACAAGGAATTAGGAATGAGCTTGGTGTTTCCCAAAGGCTAGTATGTTTAGAATAAGCAGAGGAACAAGAGTGGTAAGTTATGGAGCCATATCTAAGGTGTCTTTATTAAGGATTTAGCCTGGAAGACAAAAAGGAACAGAGCTCTTTCCTACTACAGTGAGAATGACTGATATGAGCAATGTTTGCAATGGGCTCTTTGCCTTTTCATATCAGACTTTGCTGACCTAGTGAAATGAGAGTTGGAAGGTGAAGTGAAATGGGAGCAGAGAGGTCCCCAGGCTTTTTGCCTACTGAATACATCCCTACTCTCCAGTACAAGTTAGTGTCACACCTCTGGAAATTTGTGGAACTATGGTCTGCCTCTAATCAGGATAAGCTAGTTGTCAGTCCCAAAGCCAATGAGTGATGCTCAGAAAGCCAGACCCCTCTGCTCAGCTATCTAATAAGACAAGGCAACCTTGTCTGATTCAGCACAAGGCTTCAAGCCAGCCCCTTGGTAGCCCCAAGTAATTCTCTCCTTCGAATTGGAGCATGTGCTCAAGGGCCAACTTTGCCTGCAGCAGAGAAGGCTGCACCTTCACCAACAGCACCTGTAAATATGACCCTCAACAAGTGCTCTACAAATGACTCTCATCAAATTTCTTGCTCCTTTGCTGGAAAAAGAGTCCTTTTTCTAATCACTGGGCCTCCTGGGTGCCATGTGAGCAAGCCAATAGTGGCAAACAGAGATGCCCAAGGCCCTCTAGTGGCTGCACATGGGAAAGTTGAGAAAGAGAACAGGGACAACGGAACTTTCTCTTTGGCCCCATTACAGTTGTCCACCATGATTACAGCCTCCGGGGTGTTTCCGCCTGTGTAGCTCAGCGGCCAAGAGGATAGAGTTCTCCAGCCTAACATCAGGGATCAAAGAATAGGTACTATACTAGCCACCCTTTCCTGAGCACACACTTTGTGCCTCTGTGCAGCTCACATTAACATGGGAGGCAAGCATAGTGCATCACATCCATTTTACAGATGAGGAAAAAGAAGCCCAACCAGGTTAGCAAAGTTGCCCAAAGTCATAAATGCTCCATAAATGGCAGAGCCAGCTGAAGCCAGTTCTTTCTAATCACCAACCCAACATTTGTAACCTTAACCCTTGTTCTACTCTCTTCCTAAGTCTTCACAGCACTCACAGGATCAGTTTGGTGTTTGTTTTTCTCTAACTCACTCTGCCTTTACTTGAATTGTTCAAATCTGCCAAATGTCCCTGCATCAGTCCTTATGATATCTCACATTGGAGACAGAGTATCTGGCTTTATTTCTACATATTCTGCTCAGTTCTGTCATTCTGTAAGAGGATGCTTGCTCCTATAGCAGAGCCCTTGCTCCAGTTGGGTCAGTAACAGAACTCAACATTTCTAGCAAACTTACTGCAAGCAAACCCCATGCTGTTGCCTGTTGGGTAGGCCTCAGAGGCAGGTGTTGTGTCTCTTACTTTTCTACAGTCTCAGCTCCTAGCACTGCCCCTGGCAGATGTCAGACAATGTGCAGAGGGCTTAAGAATTTGAAGGTTGAGTCAAACTTCCTGGATTCTAGTCCTGGATTCTACAATTGCCTGTTGGGTACCACTGGATAGATTAATCAGCCTCTATGCATTTCAGTTCCTCATGCAGTTGTTATGAGAATGAAATAAGAGCCATGAAGTTCTTGGAGCCTGTCAGATGCAATGAAGTTTGGACATTGGGATTTAGTCACTTGAAAAATGTATATTGAACGTCTCCCAGTTGCCCAGCATTGTTCCAGATGCCAGAGATAAAACAGTATACAAATACAGATACTCCTGTTGGAGGGCAGACAGCTGAAAAATAAAGACATAATCTGAGATAATGATAAGTGATATAAAGAAGAATAAATTATTTGATTACACATGTATGTTGCATTATTTATAGTAATACTAGTAGCTATTATAGATAATCTTCAAAATCACTGTGGCTTAACACAGTAAAAATCTAGGGGATGTGTCTGGTCAAGTGGCTCTCTTTTAGGTGATGAGTCAAGGGTCCAGGCTCCTTCCATACTGTGGGTTGGCCATCCTCAAAATGTAACTCTCTAGGATGTCCTGGGGGTCATCTCTATCCCAGCCTGCTTGAAGAGTAAAGAGCAGGCAGGCCATGCATAAAGGTTTGCATAGGTCAAGGAGAGAAGTACTGTACATCATTTCCACTTCATCTCCACAGCTCTGTTCCATGCCACACTCTTTCACAAGGCAGACTGGGAAACGGAATTTAGTTGGGGGTGAAAGAAGCAGAGAAAGACTATGTGAGCATTAGCCAGTCTGCCACAGAGGTAGATCACCAACTACCTGATTACACAAAGCAGGAATGTAAGCAAGCAAAAAAGGACTCTGGGTGGGCTGAAAGTAGGTAACCAAAGAAGAGAAGTCCTTCCCAGCCCCTCACCACCTTCCACATTGTTTTATAGTGTTAAACTGGACCTCAGTTTACTATCTATAAATTGGATAAGATAACCTGTCTTACCTACTCATTGGCAGATGCTTTTGATGTCCAGCACTTGCCCCTTGGCACTTACCACACTGACTACACATCTGTGTACACCAGCCCCATTCTCAACTGGAAGCTCCTGCAAGCCTTTGCCTGAACACGTTCTCTAGGCAGTGGGACCCACTTGGCTTGCATAGGAACAGACCAAAGTGCCAGGGACTTAACAGTGCCCCCCCAGGAACACTTAACAGTTGACTGACAGGAACTTGATGGGGGAACACCCCAGCTCCTCACCCAAGTGGGGCAATTCTGAAGCATATTCTGTACCATTCCCAGAATTCTCAGTGGGACTGAGCTCCAGTCACCCACAGTGCTAACTTGCTTGCTAACACACCATTTATCGGCTTCCTTCCCTTCCCTGTATTTCTTCCCGACTCCGCTACTTTTGCTCTCTGGAATCATCTCCCAAATGTGCTTACCTGCTCAGATCATTCTCTCTGTCTTTGCTTCTGGGTGAGTCCCAAACCAAGACTTTATGCTTTAGTACTTACTGAGTGCTATTCAAAAATAAGCTTACTATAATCACCCTCATGTGGAAATGAGGTTTTGCTGTTGTTGATAGCTCTACCAAAAAAAAAAAAAATGGTGCTCTAATAGATCTTTTTTGTTTCTACAAAACAACATGATAAACCCTCAGTTTTTACAATTAGAGCCAACAGACAGAGACTCTGCCAGATACCTCCAAAAATTGCTGAACGCCTTTTCTTAGTTTTTGAATTAATCTCCTTGCTGACTACAAACCAATCATGCTCCATAGACCACACTTTGAGTAGCACTGTTATAATCAACTGGGCGACAGTAATCAATATCCCCAAGAGCAATGATTCTGGCCTGATATACAAAATCATGAAAAGGCTTCACAGGAAGTTATGTGTGGGGAGGAAAGAGGATGGGGTTCTCCCTTTGTCATCTACTTACAATTTCCAATGGAAAAATGTGTGGGTTGTCACCACTATGCCTGCACTATTTCAGACTAATTAAAGACTTGCCTCAGTAATTACTGGGTGGGTATACACAGAAACATACATCCATGTGTACAGATCCTGAATACAGTAGTATAAATTAAGACAGAAAGCTTACAGCCCATTACTTTTCTGAAACTTAGTATTGGTTTACCATACAGGATTAGAAGAAGAGGGGCATTTTCTGGGATCAGAAGATAAGACTTTTTAGAAACAAATTTATGGGACTAGCACTCTTTGCTGAACCAGAAGAACAAAGTTTAGATACAGTTGGGGATTTTTTTTTTTTTTTGGTTTTTGGTTTTTTGTTTTTTGGTTTTTTTTACTATCTCCATCTCCTTGTAGAGGTTTGGAAAGCCAACATACAACAGCCAGTGCCTTGCCTGTAATGGCAAAAATAACATCATCCTCAACCATTTTAGTGGCAGGGGAATTGGCGGGGGGCTGGACGGAGACACAGCTGCAATAGCAAAGCTGGGTAAGAATTTTATAGCTTTGCTAATTTTCTATCTGTTCTGGGAGTAATAAATGTACCCTTATAGATATTCATGATTGCCCTTAAAATGAAAAAAAAAGCCTTTTAAATGGCACAGAAAAGCCTTTCATTCTTGAGGCATGTAATTCATGGATGATTTTCAAAATGTCATATTTGAATTGGGAAAGTAACATTTCTTGAATTAATCAGCCAGTTGCTTCAAGAACATGACTCAAAGGATATAAAAATTTCAAGCCTGACTTTTAAAGAAAAAATAAATTTTTTTCTATGCAGCTAAGTTTATTTTTCACAAATGCCATGGCCACATATTAGGTTTATCTGCCATGGAAGGGAATGGTCTAAATGAAGTACCCCTTTAATTCCTTAGTGAAAGTGAGCAGTAGCAGATCTTAACAAGAACTGCTTCAAAGTTTTATACCAGTAGACAAGTGGTTTTGCTTTGTCTAGCTCTGCCTTCCTTTCCTCTACACCTATATTGGGTTTGGTTTGTTTTACCTTTGGAGAGCTTAGCAAATGGAGAAGGAGAAAGAAGAGGAAAAGGCAAAGAGAAAAGCCAGGGTTTCCCAGGACAAAATCTTCTTTGGAGCTTCTAAAGTAACTCAGTGCCTCTGTTGTCCATATAACTCCAATGAGATCTTCACACAGGTAAGACTGGGGACACCCACACCACTGATGCACCTGTTCCCAGGGTGCCTTCAAATTCCCCTTCAGGGACCAGCCAAGACCAGGAAGAGGTGTCCAGAGACCTCATGCTTCAGAGCCATGTGATCAGGATTCTTCCAGTCAAAAGAAAAGTGAGGTCCTCTGTGCTGATTGCTATGGAGGGCAGACCTTTCTATCAAGAATGTTTTAGGGCCCTCACCTGGGGACTTCTACTGAGTGGAGGCCAAGGCCACCTTCTCCAGGTCTCAGGCAAAAGCCCTTCATGGAGCCACTCTTGAGCACTCCCTCCCACTATTACAAGATATTATAAAGAGAAAAAAAAAAGGAGGAAAGCAGGGATCCCATTCTAGGAAGATAAAGCCTGGCTCACACTACTCACCATCAGCAAATATAAAAAACTGAAGTTTGAGATAAAAGCAAACTCACTTTGTTTCCTCTTCTTCAATATTTCTACTTCGTACCCTCCCAGTTGCCTTCCCCCCTGCTCATCTCTCATTCCCTTTGCCACCCAACTGGAGATCTTGTAGCCAACTTCCATTCTTTGAGCCAATCTTTTTTCAAAAATACTCTTCATTTTATTGATGTATAACATACAATCAGAAAAAACGTACACGTCATAAATGGGTGGCTCAATGGATTTTCACAAAGTGAACACACTCATGGCCAAAGTCAAGAAATAGAATATAAGGTTCATGAGGGAGCTCCCAGGGATGAAATGTTCTATGTCTTGATTATGGTGATGGCTACACAACTGTATGCATTTGCCAAAACTCATTGGACTATGGTGCACTTATAAAAAAAATTGAATTTCATCATATGTAAATGTTACCTCAATGGAAAACAAATAAAGAAGACATTACCATCACTCCTGTGCCACCTTACTGTTAATACCCACTTCCCACTAAAAGTAATCAGTATCATGACACCATACTGGTTTTGCCTGATTTTGAACATCAAGTGAATGGAATCCTCTAGCATATGCTCCCTGAAGTCTGGCATCTTTTGTTCAATATGACATTATGAGAGTCTTCCATATTGCTGTTTGCAGCTCTAGGTCATTCTTTCTCATCACTGCCTAGGACTGTACCTTTCTATTTAACCTTTCTACCATGAACAGGCATTTGGGTCCTTGCCAGTTTGGAGCTTTTACAAATAGTGCTGCAACAGTCTAGGGTGTGTCCTTTAGTGCTTGTACACACACATTTCCATTGGGAGTGGAATTAATAGGTCCTAGGGCAGGTTCAGCTTTAGCAGATACCATCCAAGAATTCTCCCAAGTGGTTACATTAATTGACATTCTATCCAGGAGGGGTTGAAGGTTCTGGTTCTTTGATCAATCTTGGTTCCACTCCTACACGAACCATTCTTTGATATGTTAATTCTTTAGATTTAAGTCAACATGTGTGTACTGAGCACTTACTGTGTGCTTGTCATCATTCACCGTGCTGGGTACTGGAGACAGATAGAGGGACAGATAGGAATCCTGTCATAAGTGAATGGTGCAGGGGGTGACTAATTCAGATGACTGTCATACAATGCGATAGGTACTATGGGACCAGATGAGGATTAATTACAGTGGTTGTAATTAATAAGTCAGAGTTGCCACATATTATTTAGGGGGAAAAAAGGTCTTATGATATCAAGTGTTGGCAAGGGGACAAAGAGACAGAAACTCTTATTGCCACACTTTTGGGGATATAAATTGGGGATAATTTGACTCTACCTTATAACATGGATGCTGTAAAGTGCATGTAGCAGAAGTCACCAATTTCACCCCTGAGGGCTTTCTTTGTATTATCAAAAATTGGAAACAATTTAATTGTCTACCAATAGAAGAATGGACAAATAAACCGTGTTGTATTAGTAAGACAGAATACCACCCAGCTGTGAAAATAAATGATCTAAAGCTATGCATACTGTCACAGTGTCATAAAAATATAACGTGTAAAAAAGCAAATTGCAAATGAATATATTAAGTATTGCACAATTTCAATAATTTAAAAACTCACAAAGCAATACTACATTATGTCTGGACACTGACATAGGGGATAGTACTAAATTATGCATGGGAAGGCTAACCACGAATTTCAAGGTAACAGTTACCTCTGGGGATGGATGACAGTGAGTGGGTGGAGAAGGCAAAAAACATTAGAGGTAATATGATATTTCTTTTTTTAAAAAAAGAAACCTAAAATATACTGCAAGATGTTAATACTGGTTAAATCTGAGCATTGGACAACATACAATTGTTACATTATTCTCTATATATTTGATATATTTTGAACTAAGTACTAAAAATAAAACTGAAAAGAAAAAATAAATGATGTAGTGAGGTCAGGTGGAATCCTACAGGGTCATGAGTCTATGCCCCATGGCACATGTGAGTCCATACACAGAGGAAGTTGTGCAGGCCACCATTGGCTATTGATGGTAATACTAAGGTTGGGATATCTGTATTCGCCCACTCCCAGGCAGTGAACCCACTCCGACTAGCAGCCATCTTGGTTACTCCAAGAGAATCACTTGGCATCTCTCCAAATTCTTCCTTCCTCTCTTGTGTGTACAGCTTGGGATAAACACAGCACTGGTCCCAAATCCAGCATTTCCTGGATGGGAGGCCTCAAGCAGTCCCACAGCTTTGCTGAGTCATGTTTCCTATCATCTCCCAACCCCTGCAGTCCTGCTCCCAGAGCTGCCCCCAGAGCCCAGAAGACAGCCTAAAAACTGCCCCTTTCGGGACCATTGGCTCCCACCTCAGGCTAAAATACCCACTTACTAAGCACCTCCTTTGTGCTAGACACTGGATTGGGAAATCATCTCGGTCACCTTTTTAACATATCACAGGTGAGGACCCCAAGGCTCAGGGAGTAGAAAGACGTGCCCACAATCACTCAAGTGGATCCATGTTTAAACCTGGGTTTGTCTGGCTCCAAATCCACATTTCTTTTCGCCATTTGGACATCAAACATGGAGATAGTTTGTCTTCTTACTTCTGTTCCCTCTGCCCCACCTTCCCTTCATGCAACCAGCATCTGGATTAGGTGTGAGGGGGTGAGATTTGATTCTCATCTAAACACCTTCCAAATTCAAGTAGGGCCCCTGAATCCCAACAGGCTTCCCCCGACCCCCACCAGTCCCTCTTGTGGTCCATCTCATCACCATCACCGATGACTCAGCATTCATCTGCCACAGATTTCTCCCACCGTCCATTCCCTTGAAAAATTGAATTGCAGAAAAGCAAACAGAGTAAGAGCAACTTAGACTATGAGCAACTTCTGGCCTCCGCTGGAAGAACCAGATGTGAGCCTGGCATGCCAGGTGTTTCTGCTTCTAGTAAGAAACTGGAAGTTATAGAAGACAGAGCTCAGGCACACCAGGGGCCGCTGATCCACATCTTGTCTGGGTCTCCCAGGGGCCAAGGGTTGAAGAGTGAGCCTCACTTAATCCTAACAGGGAACAGTCACTTAGGAAAGTGGGAGAAGAGGGCTCAACAAGGCACAGATTGGAGAAGAGAGAGAACTATAGGGAAAAAAGGATGGTGAAATGGAGGGAGGGGAGGGAGGGCAGGGAGGGTGGGTGATGGGCATTGAGGAGGGCACCTGTTGGGATGAGCACTGGGTGTTGTATGGAAACCAATCTGACAATAAATTTCATATTAAAAAAAAAGAAATGGAGGCTTGAAAAAACATAACCCACATTCTAGCTTATTTATCTGTCCCAAAAAAGAAAGGGTTGGTTTTCAGAGTTCTAAGGTTGCTATGATGCTTGAAGGTATGAAGGGGTTAAGTTCGGCTACATGTAAAAGATGACTAACACTGAGCCCCTCCCTACCACACACACACACACACACACACACAGCAGATATGACAGAGGCCCAAAGAGGGCATGGCATCTTGTAATCTCTGGGGCTGTGGACCCAGCAGAACACCTGGCAATGGTGTGTCTGGAGTCTGGTTAAAGGAAGGGGGCTCTCTGACCAGCACAGGTCCCACAGGGGCCCGTAAGCAGGGAGGGAAGAAAGCACTGGAAATTCTGAACAACCCGTCTGTGGATTGGGGGCTGGAGGATCTGGCCAGCCTGCTCTGAGGGGATGACCTTGGACTGCAAAGTCAGGGGCAGGGGGTGAGGGTGGGGAGGACACGCAGCAGGTGGAACTGCAGCACAAAGGGCCCAGGCGTCCGGTCCCATGCAGAGGACCAACAGCTCACACTCCTGGTCCCATCAACCATGTCCTGAAGTGACAGCCCCCACTCCCACCCCCCCAGCAAAGGCTGAGGGGACATGGACCCTGGAGAAGCACAGGACATTTTTCCTGTCTTTCTGAGAACTAAGACAAATCCATGGAAAGGATAGTAGTGCACACGTCAAGCAAAAATACTTGCCAAATTCCAAAGAGAATTCATACTTCATTAGCAGAGGTCCGTATGGTGTACTAGCTTTGTGTTGCAGGAGGTATTTTAACCTTAAAAGCACTGGTATCAGCGTGTGTTTGCAAAACCCAGGGCAACACTTTGAGACAGATGGTGCCAGTCGGGACTCAAGGCTGAAACCAAGAGAACTTAACTCTGGTTAATTTAAAAAGAAAGGAAGCATATGAGGCAGATGTTGGGTAGCTTTAGAAAGATTCAAATAAATAAATAAAACCACGTCACATATCATGTAAGAGGGATACATATCAAACAAGATAACCATGGCTTAACTAAGATAGAGGTTTATTACTTTCCTGTGAAAAATACATCTGGCCTTAGAGAGTTCCATGGAGGTATGGGATCCAGTTTCTTCCACATTTCTCTCCAAGCAATTTCCACTTCATAGTCTAAAATGACTACCCAAACTCCAGCCTTCACATTCACATTCCAGCAAGCAAAATAAGAGAAAGAAGTGAAAAGGGACTTTCCAGAAGCTATAGGCACACTTCTCTTTGCATCCCGTTCACCAGAACTCAGTCCTCTGGACTCAACTAGTTCACGAGAGATGAGGAAGTCTTTCTCTGGGGCAGCCATGTGTTTCAGCTAACAAATAAAGATTCTATGACAAATAAAAAAGATACTGGAGAGAGAATTAGCAGCTTCTTCCACAGGAGCCTAAATCCTATTAAACTTTATGACAACTGCAGTCAAAATTTTTATGTCAGACAGGGAGCCCCACTGCAGCACGCTGCTTTGAGCGGAGTTTTTCCTCGCAGGGGAAGTGACGATTGCTGCTGGGATCCAAGGAGAGAAATGCTGTGTTCCAGGAAGTGCAGGACCCCAGTCCCACAGCATCTAAAACCCTCAGCCGTGTTGCTGTACACATGTGATCCTTGGTCTCTGGGCCCAGACCTCAGCTTGAACACAGGAAGCTGGTGCATTTCAGCCTCTGCCATCCCCAGCACCTAGCCCAGGGCCAGGCACACACAGCCAGCTTTCAAAGAAATGTTTATGAAACTGATGAATGAACCTCTACATTCAACTGCCTCCCACGTACTTGTGTGACTCTTTTTCATGTGGATGAAAATATTTTAAAATATTACTGAATTCATAAATGTGTATCTTTTCCTCCCATGTGTATTTTCAGTGAATTTCTAAGTGTTGGTGGCGGGGGCGGGGGGCCGCGGGGCAGCGGAGTCAGATTCTTGGGCTCAACTGCCTGAGTTTGAATCCTTAATCTGTCACGCGCTAGCTTTGTGACCTTGAGCAAGATACTTCACTTCTCTGTGCTGTAGTTTCCTCATTTGGTAGTGCTGCTCATGGTTGTCATGAAGTTTCATGAGTTAACATTTGTATTGTATAAATTGTGTGTATCACGTAGGACAGTGATTGGCACAGAGGTTCAAATAAAATATCAGAAGTGCATGTGCCCGTTTACAAAGTCTCATGTTTTAACGTCATAGAGTCTCTTGAACAAAGCTGGAAGGCTGTGACCCAGCCTAAATGATTTTTAATTTGGCAGCTCTTGAGTTTCAAGCATTTTTTTTTTTTTTAGTTGCCCCAATCCCAAGACCAAGCCAGTTCATCACCATTAGAGATGGTTCTCAGTGCTTCACCTGAGTGTCCAGGTCTAAGTTACAAAGTTACAGGTCATTCTAAGAGAAAAGACACCCTTGGCTGATGGACCCAGGGCAGGGACCAATTGTATTTCTCTCTCCAAACCCTCCACCTGCCACTTCCTCACTTCATAGCATCCCAGCAGCTGACCATGTTGCAAACAGAGACCAATTCCCTTTGATGCCCAGGACCAGACGAGGTCCATATGAGGCTCTCAAACAAAGCTTTTGCTTTGTTTCTAAACAACTTAAGAAGGCTTAAAGGGGGAAGAAGTGCCCTATTTTCTCAGGCTCCTTTTCCTGCTCAAATAGAAAGAAAAACCCAAGACCCAGGGAGGGACCCAGTGAGACAGAGAGAGAAACAGACAAGAGTGTAAGACAAGGAATGGCTGCAAAGCTTAGATTACTTCCTAAAGGATGGGGGGCTGGGGGAGGCGGGTGGATACGTGATCTTTATCTAATCAGACAGTCTACCCAGGAAGTCCCTGAGATCAAAGCAAAGGGCTTTTTATTTAGCCCTGTGTCAACTTAAAAACAGTCCTGGCAAAGCCACAGATCTGGACAAGCTCACACCTCTCCCCACCCCCACCTCCCTGAGCTGTCTCTCAGCATCTGAACCCTCTTAACATTCCATTTGGAATAAAACCCCGGGATGAAAAGAGTCCCAGGATTACTGTAGGAAGAGACAACATTTGACAAAGTAGGGCAGAAAACACTCTGGTGAAGCCACAATCCTTCCTGGCTTCCCAGAACAACTAGGTGTGCACTCTGAGGGAAGGCACCACCATCTCCATTTCTCTGGTAGATTCCCCACCACCCACCATTCCTCTAGGATCAAAAGAGTCCTAAAAGGCACACAGCCACTTGTCACAAGCATTTTCCCCCACCTGCCAGGCGCTGTGTCAGGACAGCTCTGAGGAAAAGCAGGCACTAAGGGGGAGCAACCAGACTGACGAGGGATAGAGTCCAAGCAAGGAGAGCCACAATCCCTATTGGATGGTCTGACGGATGAGATGGTGAGCAGGATGGGGGTGGGGTGTGTTCAGGCCAAGCAGGAGACACTCGAAGGCTGACCTGTTGAAAAGACAGGTGCTGAGGAACTGGGCACTGGTTCAAAGGGAGGGAAGTCATTTTTCAGGAGTACAGTGGCTCAAGGGGAAGAGGACAGGAAACTTGGAATCACACCACAGAGGTAGAAAGAGTTGGTCCCCTTGGATAAAGGACTCGAGAACCAGGGTCACCCTCCAGTGCATTTCCATAGAGAAAGCTCAGTACCGTGTTTTTTTGTTTGTTTTTACCTAGTGCAGCTGAGACCCTTGTATCCTTTATTCCCCAAAACACATAGTACTGCTCATATGGAGCTAAGATATCTTAGATATTTATTTTGTTAGGCATTTAAAAATATATATCACCTTATTTAACCTTTATAAACACCTTATGATTATAGCTCCCATTTGATGGGAACTGGGTTCATCAGTTTAGTCCTGGTTTTTCTTGTACAAGCTGCAGGCTGCTCCTCGAGTTGATTATTAAAAGAAATTTTCAAAAGAAGAGTATTTAACATTCACCTTGAAAGAGAACCTTGTTCTTCAATGCCAGCAGCTTGAAATGGAGGCTTCCTTATGGGAGAATGAACAAGCCTTTTTCTGTCCTCTTCTCCCAACAGAATTTTTTTTTTTCAGAGCCAAATCGATGGGAAATGCAGTATTTCTCGTGAGTCTTTCTGGATTTCTATGTAGTGAGTCTGTTATTTTTAGGACATGTTTTTCTTTAAGAAATATTATCTATCTTCCTCCTAATAAGGATAATTTGCACTAAAGAGGAATTCTAATGTGAAGCCAAGAAACATGTGAAGTAATTGCTTGATGTTCTGTAGGAAAATGTTGCAACTTTCAGGTACCTACCTGGGATCTGGTGTGAATCAGCTTTAATAACACTCATGCTTGTGTGGCCCCTTACAAAACATGTCCCTATGGGTGTTCTCTTTCACATCCCCACCTCACAGGTAAGGAAGTGGAAGGTGGGAGCAACTGAGTTGCTTAAAAATACATAGGACAGGGGCGCCTGAGTGGGTCAGTCGGTTAAACTTCCGACTCTTGATTTCAGCTCGGGTCATGATCTCATGGTTCATGGGATTGAGCTCCGCATCAGGCTCTGCGCTGACAGCCAGATCCTGTTTGGGATTTCTCTCTCTCTCTCTCTCTCTCTCTCTCTCAAAATAAATAAATAAACATTAAAAAAAATACACAGAACAGTGTAGGGATCAATTGCCTCATTATCTGTAAGATATAACTACATGTGAATGTATTTTTAAAATACAACTTACAGCTTCAGGACTTATGGATTCTTTTTTTATTTTATTTTTTAAGTTTATTTATTTTGAGAGAGAGAGAGAGAACAGGGTGGGGAAGGGGCAGAGAAAGAAGGAGAGAGAATCCCAAGCAGGCTCTTCCCTGTCAGCACAGAACCCGATTATGGGGCTCAAACCAACCAACTGTGAGGTTATGACCTGAGTCAAGATCCAAGAGTCAGACACTTAACCAACTGAGCCACCCAGGTGCCTCTGGGACTTATGAAGTCTTAAAATGATAGGCAAGACCCAAAAGTGTTGAAAGAGGGTCTTATCTACATTTTTATCAGGAGTGTAGGATTTAAATGTACATCCTTAAGTCTCTCTGAAGACTGGTGGGTTTTAACTGCGATTGGATGAGAGCCTCTTGGAAGAAATTGTTTCAACTGGTTTTAATTGTGCCCTCATCATTATCGTCTATTTCATATATTCAAGATGCTTTCCCTTCCACAGGTGGAAAGGGATTGGTGATGGAGGTCAAAAAGCTGCCTACAAGATGTCTTTACATCCTCTTCAATTTCCCAGGCACTGATCTCTTCTCACAGCTGGTGCTAAGTCAGGGAGTACAAATAGCTTCTAACACCTCTGTATAGAAGACACTTACTAAACATACATATATTAGATAATGGATAAGTTTAAAGTCAAAGCACCCTTAGAAATAATCTAGTTTAAGTTTCTTGTTTTCCAGATGAGAAAACTAAAGCACAGGGAGGGGACAAAGCGATTTGCTCTGCAGCTAAGAAACACACAAGTACTCCTAGCTCTGATGACTACATTTTAACACCATTTGGTCAGAAAATACTTTGTTTCTTTTCTGCTTCTTCTTCTCTGCTGGTCAGCTAATGCTTGCTGCGCCAAAGAAATATATCAGAATGTTTCTATTTGTTTTACACAAGTGTTCCAGCCAGGGAGCTTCTGGATGCCAGAACAGAGACACTCCACCTAGAAACAAAAGTGACCACCAGGGGGTGCCCACAGGACAGTGCGACAAATGGGGGGTATCCCTGGAGATCCTCCCTTCTCATGGGAAACACATGTGATACCACAACTGAAACTATTATCTTTTGTTCTTAGCAAGGGGTTAGAGGTCTCTGGTCCCTTCTGAAAGCGAGTTTGAGCATGAAAAGTGAGGAAAAATCTGCAACACGTGCAGACCTCGTGCTTAAGATGTTTGTTTAGAGCTCTTGCTTGCTTGCTCTTCTAATATCTGTCTCCGTAAATAAAATGGGGAGAAATCTGTCGTTCTGATTCCCAAACAAAGCAGAAAAGAGCAGGGATTCGATGTCATGAGGGGGGCTCACAATTTCTGCTACAAACAAAAGGTAAAAAGGGGCAGGGGTTATAATATAGACTCACTGTACCTCAACCTGTTTCCTGGAACAATCATATGGTTGTCTGTCCCCAGAGACTTGACCATGACCAAAATCCCTCTGCTGCCTTCAGAAGGCAAAATTCCCTTCGGGTGAAAGCCAGATCCAAAATGATCAGCTCTTCGGTGAATCCTACCAGCATCAAAATACTGAAATGTAGGTAACATGTGTTCATTCATAATTCCCATGTGGTGAACTGGATTCATCAGTGTGGGCATGATTTTTCTTATTCATGCCATGAACTACTCATAGAACTGATTACTAACAGTTTTTAAAAGAAGAATATTTAACACTCACCTTGAAAAAAAAACCTTGTTCTTCAACCCCAGCAGTTTGAAACGGAAGCTTCTTTATGGCTAAAAACAGTTTCATCAACCCCCAAAACACTCTCTTATACTACCTATTATAGTCACATCCTCCACCCCACCCTACTGACCTCTGGCAACCACCAATCACTACATTTCTGTCTTTTTGAAATGCCATGGTTAATAGAAACATACACAGTGTATTACCTTTGCAAATGGCTTCTTTCACTGGGCACAATGCCTCTGAAATTTATCCAAGTTGTTGTTACTGTTGTTGTGTGTGCATGGCTCATTATTTTTTTATTGCTGAGTAGTAATCCATTGTATGAATATACCATAGTTTGTTTATCCATCACCTATTAGAAGACATTTAAGTTGCTTCTAGTTTGGGGCAATTATGAAAAGAGCTGCTATAAATAATTATGTACAGGTGTTTGTGCATAAGGTTTCATTTCTCTAGAATAAGTATCTAGGAGTGCAGTAGCTGGGTCATATGGTAAGTGTATGTTTGACTTTTTAAGAAAATAACCAAATAGCTGTACTGTTTTGAATTCCCACCAGCAATGTATGAGCATTTCAGTTGTCACACATCCTCAGCAACACTTGGTATTGTCAGTATATACATTTTTTTATTTTAGCCATTTTAAAAGGTATATGGTAGTACCTTGTTATGTTCTTTGTTTGAATTTCCTTGATGGTTAAGGAAATTGAACAGCTTTTCGTGTGTTTATTTCCCTTCCATGTATCCTCTTTAATGCTCATTTTCTTGCTCATTTTTATAATTGCATTGTTGGTTTTGTAACTGTTGAGTTTGAAGATACAGGTTGGATACAGGCTGTTTGTGAAGTATGTGTTTTTCAAACATTTTCTCTCAGACTGTAGTTTTTCTTTTCATTTTCTCGAGTGTCTTTTGCCAAGAAAAAAGATTAATTTTGATGAATTTTAATTTATCAATATTTTTATCTATTTTATTTTTGGTGTCATGTCTAAGGTGTCTTGGTAAAACCCGTCAGGAACATTTCTCTCTCTTTTTTTTTTTTAATTCTTATATAGATTTACATTTTAAATTTAGATCTCTGACTCACTTTGAGTTAATTTTTGTATAAAAAATTAGGTTTAGATCAAGGTTTACTTTTTTTGCATAAGATGTCCAATTACTCCAGCACCATTTGTTGAAAAGCCTATCCTCTCTCCTTGTAATTATCTTAGCACTTTTGTCAATAATAAGTTGATTGTACTTATGTGGGTCTTTTTCTGGATGCTTTACTCTGCTTTGTTGATATATAAGTTTATCCCTTCCCCAATACCTCACTGTCTTAATTACTATAGCTTTATGGCAAGTCTTTAAACCAGGCTGAGTTCACCAACTTTATTCTTTTTCAAAATTGCTTTTGCTATTCTAAGTACTTTAATTTTTATATAAATTTTAGAAACAGGTTGTCTTCATCTAAAAAAATCCTGATGACAGTTTTCATCGAAATTGCCTTAAATCCATAGATCAATGTGGGTAGAGTTGACAGTTTACTATGTTTAATAGTAATCTATAAACCTGGTATGTTTCCCCTGTTTATTTAGGACATTTTTTATTTCTTTCATAACATTTCAAACTCTTCAGCATACAGATTCTGCACATTTCATTAGATTTATAAATGAAGTATTTCATTTTTTTTATTTTTTTTTTAAATTTTTTTTAACGTTTATTTATATTTGAGACAGAGAGAGACAGAGCATGAACGGGGGAGGGTCAGAGAGAGAGGGAGACACAGAATCTGAAACAGGCTCCAGGCTCTGAGCGGTCAGCACAGAGCCCGACACGGGGCTCGAACTCACGGACAGCAAGATCATGACCTGAGCCGAAGTCGGACGCTCAACCGACTGAGCCACCCAGGTGCCCCGAAGTATTTCATTTTTAACAGCAGCTAATTTCAGAAAAATTAGCTACTGTTAATGGTTATTATGGGCTGAGTTGTGTACCCCCACCCCTAATATTCATATGTTGAAGTCTTTAACCCTCAGTACCTCAGAATATGACTTTAAAAAAAAAAAGAGAGAGAGATAGGGTCTTTAAAGAGATAATTAAGTTAAATTGAGGGGATTAGAGTGGGCCCTAATCCAATATGACTGGTGTCCCTGTATATATAGGAAGAGGAGAACAGGACACAGACATGCACAGACAGAAGACCATGTGAGGACATAGGGAGAAGTTGATCATCCACAAACCGAAGAGAGAAGTCTCAGAAGAAATGACCTTAACAAAACTTTTCTCTCAGACTTCTGGCTTCCAGAATTATGAAAAAATAAATTTCTGCTGTTTAAGCCATCCAGTCTGTGGTACTTTGTTATGACAGCACTAGCAAAGCATTACAGTAATCACACTTTTAAGAAAAACTCAGTTTCAGTTGTTCATTGCTAGTATATAGAAAACCAATTGATTTTGTGTTTACCTTATATCCCATGACCTTGTTAACTCACTTATTAGTCCTATGAGATTTTAATTAGAAATTCTTTGAGATTTTATACATAGACAATCATATCACCTGCAAATAAGGACAGCTTTATTTTTTCCTCTCCACTCTGCATGACTCTTATTTCTTGTTCTTGCTATTGCAATGTCTGGGACTTTCAGGATAATGTACAATAGGAAAAATGAGTGGACATTCTTGTCTTCTTCCCAGTCTTAGAGAGAAAACATTCAATCTTCAATCATCAAGTATGATGTTGGTATGATGTTAGCATTTTTGTAAAATGGCCTTCTTAGGTTGGGGATCTTTGTTTTATGCCTTGTTTGTTGAGAATTTTTATCATACATTAATGTTAAATTCTGTCAAATGCTTTTTCTATATCAGTTGTATGATCATATGGTTTTTCTTCTTTCAACTGTTAATATGCTAGATTACAATGATTAATTTTTGAATATCGAATCAGTCTTACATATGCTAGATAAGCCTCTGTTGGCTTTATATACTGTTAAATTTTATTTTTTAACATCTTGTTGTGGATTTTTGTATCCGTATTCATGAGGGGTATCAGTCTGTAGTCTTCATTTCTTGCAATGTCATTGATTTTGGTATCAGGATAAATCAGGCCTCATAAAATGAAACTAGAAACGTCGCCTCTTTTTTTATTTTCTGGAGGAGATTGTATAGAATTAATATTATGTCTCTTTAACACAATTAGTAGACTATGCCAGTGAGAAAATCCAAGCCTAGAGTTTTCTTTAGTGGCAACTTTTAAACTACAGATTCAATTTATTTAGTTCTCTGACTACTTAGGTACTTATTTTATCTTGGGTGAATTTGGTAATCTGTGGATTTTTCCCCCTCTTGACTTGTCATGGTGTTTTGTTAGTTGCTACTTAATGTTGCTCTAAGTAAAAAAAAAATATATATATATATATAAATTAATTACAATGTAAGTTATTAGCATGAGCTTTACCATTCATCCTTATATTGCGTAACACCAGTTTTAAATGAAAATCTAAGAGTGCTTAACATGTGCAAAGAATCACCAAAATTACACAATTTGTATCTCATAGCTCATATACGCATATGTGTTTTGTTCTTATGAGAACAGTGGAAATGCTGCACAAAGCTAACTCAAGTGTTTTTATCTTCACACATGCACATTCTACCAACAGTCTCTATTTTGGGCCTCCTGGTGAGTTAGGAAGGACTGAAAGGAAAGGAACAATACATTGACCTTTCTCTTTCCTTCTGTGTCGTTACTAGCATACAAGGTTAGCTAATATAGGAGATGATAAGGTTTCTTGATCATTCATGCTTCTTACAATGCCCTTTTCTTCTTTCTGCATTCGAAGCAAGTCTGGTGTGAACACAAAATGTTGCCTCCCAGGGCTGTCAGTACTATAGCTTACTTTGTATGTTTACACATACATGCCTTGAAACGTGCTGAGTTCCCATGCAGAGTTCTGTACTCATGGACCATTGCAAATGGGCAGCAAAGAATAGCGGACCCACACATTGTACATATCTCTTCAGCTCATGTACATGCTCTATTGCCTTCTCAGACTTCACTTATACAACATAAGATAAAGTTAAGAATGTCAAGATAGTAACAGCAGTGCATTCAGCCAAGCTTGGGGCCCTACTGAGCACAGGGCTATGCAACTGCCCAAGTTACATACCCATGAAGCTGGCCTGGAAGGTATGTGTAGAAATCACTAAGGTGATTCTGCATTGAAATTTTTTTTTTTTTTTATTGTTCTACCCACACTTGACTTCCTGGGAAATCTGAAGAATCCATTGTGACATTTTGAGATCATTAACCACTTGACAGGGGAGGAGAGAGAAATTTAAAGCAAATGTGTCAGCAGTCACACCTAATCAAAGATCAATCCAAAGCAAAGATAAAAGCATCTTGAAATTACAACATGAGTCAATAGCAAGATAAGGTTTGATCCCGAACATTTTGGGAACAGGTCAGTTATGTCAAGAAACACATAGCTGCTCTCCAAAACATACTGAAATAAAAATATTCACATTTTTCCCTACCTGCCACAATCTCTTTCCACTGCCTCCCTTTAAAAAGACATAGTCAATGTTCCATATGTAAGCTATAATGTTCAAACTCAAACAGCTTGGTGGTAAAATAGGATTGTCCATGTGAAAAATAGTACTTCATTGTTCTGTCATCATGAAATAAATTTTATGATAAATTAAAGGTAATATTTTCTTTATACATCACACAAATTTATTTCTTGTTTCATTTTTATTATTTTTAAGGGAATTATACTGAAGAAAAAGCCAATCTCAAAATATCACATGGCATTCTTTTTTTTCTTTCTTTCTTTTTGTTATTTTTGAAATCTTTTTAAAATATATCACACATATGCCTTCTTCTTAAATGAACTGTACAGATTCCAATTTGACTTGTCCTTGAGGACTAAAGATTATCACATCAAACATCAATTATCATACTTTCGATTGGATTTAACAACCTTTTACTCAGGAACATTTACTGACAAGGCATTACGTTGAGAGTAATGGCTGTCTTAGTCAATTTGGTATGCGACAACAAATATACCATAGTGGCTCATAAATATCAGAAATTCATTTTTCACAGTTCCAGAGGCTGGAAGTCCCAGATCAGGGGGCTAGCATGGTTGGGCTCTTGCTGAGGGTGAGGGACAAAGAAGAGAAAGGAGGGAGAATACATGATGAGGATTCAAATAGGTCTTGTAGAATGACTTGTGATGGCAAGAAATGGTGTGCCATGCTAAGAAATTCACAGCTTGTAAGTGGAAATTCATAGGTGAAATAGAGCAGGGTGTTTCACTGGCACTGCAGGTCATATGCTTGGGAATAGATGGAACAGTGAGAGAGCATTAGGCTTATATCAACAGACACTGGGGGGTCATAGAAGGTTTTGTAATAGGAAGATGGCATCAGCATTACACTTGATTGCAGCAATGCATTTTGAAGTGTCTAGGACTGTTTGTACCTAAATAAACTGTTGTGTTGTTATATGTTCTTGTAACTTATAAGCTTCCTTTTTTTATAAGTCTATTTATTTATTGAGAGAGAGAGAGAGAGAGAGAACAAGCAGGGAAGGGTCAGAGAGGGAGAGAAAGAATCCCATCAGGCTCCACGTTGTCAGCGCAGAGCCCGACATGAGGCTCAAACTCATGAACCATGAGATCATGACCTGCGCCGAAACCAAGAGTTGGACGCAGAACCAACTGAGCCACCCAGGTGCCCCTTACAAGTTTTCTGCCACCTTTTGGTCTTCCAGCTATTCTGGATACTCCTAGGATATATGACTAGTTACATTCAGATCTAACTTTCTACTAAAATTCTGCCCCTAACCTACTAAAAGCTAGAGTACTAAATAATCAAGATTATTAGAATTGTATGTAAATAAATATACACAG
The DNA here is from genome assembly GCF_022837055.1 of Prionailurus viverrinus. NCBI lineage: Eukaryota > Metazoa > Chordata > Mammalia > Carnivora > Felidae > Prionailurus > Prionailurus viverrinus. The sequence goes on from NC_062563.1 coordinate 38,958,714, forward strand.
GCCATGAGATATAGACTAAAAGTTAGTATTTTTCTAAATTGTTTACTGTTTATGTAGTAAACAGTAGGGATTTGCCTAAAAGAGAAGTTCAAGGGTCTGGATGCCAATAAAAATTAAGATTTCCAAGGGAAACTTCTAGTTAAAACTACGGGAATTGACCATAACTACCTTTTCTTCCTATCCAAATCTCATTAAAATGACAGGCGAAGAATTTTTAAAAACAAATTAATCAACAAGGTCAAAGAGAATGAGAGACATTTTGCCATAAATGCTTTCAACAAATTTTTGGAAGGTGAGAAATGAATGGAAGAATGGTAATTACCTTGGCAAATGAAGAAAGGAGAAAGCCAATTGCTTGCAGACAAGTGGGAACAAAGCTGCTTCACCCTGAAGAAACTTGGAGTTGCTCAGTGTTTATAAGCAATGAAAATTCCAAAAGAAAGGTGAGAGCAAAGCCCCTGTGGGAAAGGGTGTTTGTTGGAAGTTTGCCCATGGTGTGGTTGAACCCATCAAGTCTCCTCTCCCATGTGTACATGCAGGCAATAGCCCTTCCCTCCCTTCCTGGAAGAAAGCTGGAGGTTGATTCTTCAGAGCAACTGGACTTGGGAAGAGGGTGAAGAAAAATCTACATGCCATACTGCGGATCCCACACTCCTCCTCCCCCATGCTGTTTTCAGAGCTCCTCTTACCTATACACGCATGTGAGCACCTACACTCACATATACCCTGGTGTATGTTAGGTTCCCCTCTAAACTGTTCAGAGAAAAGACCTTCAAATGGTAACACTTTGGAGTTCTCAAGTGAATTGGTGATTCCTTCCCTGAGCACCCTGTGGTGAAGTGCCCCCATCCAGGGTCTTAATGCACCCAATCATAGTGCCTCACTTTTGAATAGACTGAGAGGTTCTCTTCCCTCCTGGCATCAAAAAACACAGTATCCTTCCTGACACCATTTCCCCAACACTCTGACACCAACTGGGTGTCCAATAATTCAATTCAGTTCTGACACTGTCTACTGGAGTTAGTGTCAAATCCTACATGTTAAAGGGCTCAGTCCCACAAGACTGTCCCACTTTGGATGCTAATCACAAGTCTCAGGCCACTGGTACTTCTGACCCACCAACTATAGATTGGGGGTGCCCTCAACCCCCTTCTTAGGTTTGGTATTTTGCTGTAAAGTATCACAGAACTCAGGAAAGCTTTACTTATTATATTCCCAGTTTGCTGTAGAGGTTACAACTCAGGAACAAATGGTAGAGATGCATGGGGCAAGGTGTGGTGGGAGGGTCACAAAACTTCCAAGCGCTCTCCAGGCACCACCTCCCAAGCACCTACCCAGTGTGTCCATATGTTCACCTACCCAGAAACTTTCTGAACCCTGTGGTCTAGGGGTTTTTATGGAATTTTCATCACATAGACACAGTTGATTACATCACTGGCCATTAGTGATTGAACTCCATCTCCAGCCCCTCACCTCTCCCCAGGGGTCAGGGGGTTGAGTTGAGACTCCTAACCTTCTGATCATGGCTGGATCTTTCTGGAGACCAGCTACCATTCGGATACTATCTAGGATATAGTTTTTATGGAATTTTCATCACATAGACACAGTTGATTACATCACTGGCCATTAGTGATTGAACTCCATCTCCAGCCCCTCACCTCTCCCCAGGGGTCAGGGGGTTGAGTTGAGACTCCTAACCTTCTGATCATGGCTGGATCTTTCTGGAGACCAGCTACCATTCGGATACTATCTAGGAGACCCTCAGCCAAAGGTCGTCTCATTAGCATACCAAAGATACTCTTCTCCATCAGGAGATTCCAAGGGCTTTAGTTCTGTGCCAGAAAACTGGGACAAAGGCCAAGTATTTTTTATGCCACATAAACATATCACCAGACATTATGAAAAGTCTCCAACATGAAAGAATAGGAGAAACGATCAAAGAGGGGGGAACAAAAGGAACAGAATTAACATAGGAATGAATAAAAGGATTGAAAATATTATTAGTATTCTCAAATACATAAGAAAAAGATATTGCATCCAAATAAGAACAGTTTGCTATGCAAAATGAATAAATTAAAAAGGAAAAAACCTCTTGCAAGTGAAAAACATGATTGCAGAAATTTTGTGAATTTCATAGACAGTTGACAAAGTTGAGGAACATTCCCAGAGAAAGGAGGCAAAGATCAAGGAGATAGAAACTAGGAAAGAAAGAAAAACAAATTAGAGAACCGATCCAACACACAGCAACAGGAATTGCAGGAAGACAGAACAGAAAAAGAAATAAAGGAGAAACAATTACCAAGGAAACAATGCAAGACAATTTCCCAGAACAGAAAGACGTTGGTTTCCAGACTAAAACAGTCCTCTGAGGGCTCTAGGCAATAAACGATGAAAAATGTATGTACACCAAGGTGCAGAAGTGAGACATTTCTGAATACTGGGGTTAAAGAGAAGATCCTAAAAGCTTCCAGGAATTAGAAACAGATCACATAGAAAAGAACGGAAATCAAAAGGTCAAATCAAAATCAGGAAAGAAGATTCCAACAATAAGATTTCAGACGGCCCAATGAGTCATGTTATGCCTTTGAAATCGTGAAAGAAAATAAGCTTCAACTAGGACCAGTGAAGTCACAAAGGGTCTGGAACTCAGAAGGGAGCCTTGCACTTGAGTTCAGTGCTGTGGTCACCATTTTTAACACCTGAGTAATTTTATCTTTGAATTTGTAGATTGTGACTGAAGTCCAACAGGACAGTGGCACATACACCGTGCTTTGTCCTGCCATCCCCTCACCTCCCTGGCCTGGGTTCCTGGCTACCTGTTCCCTGATCCCCACCAAGGGGCTACTGGGGCCTCTGCCTCCCGTGGGCCCTGGGGCAGGTGCAGAGAAGATTGGGGCTGGTCATGTGCACCTCACATATCCAGTTGCCAGGCTGGGCTCTGGGCGCTTTTGAAGGTCTACACTCACCCTGCAAGTCTCCCCATTCTTGAGGGAGTGTGACAGTAAAATAGCAAATAAAAAATACCATGAGAGGTTGAAAGAGGTCACCAAAAAAAAAAAAAAAAGCTTTTTTTTCTGCTCTTTGAGAAAAAGGTCCCACATTTTCAGTTTGTGCTGAGCCCTATGAATTATGTAGCCATCCCTGGTTTCAATTTAGAGACTGCCTGAGAAGTGAGAATTTTTTTTGTACCTCAAAAGTGCAACTGTGAATATCACTAAAGATAAAAAGAGCAAGTACTCCTAATATTGGTTGATGTTGTGATGATGACAGGATCATTCCAATGTGGACCCCGGATCCCACAGCTGAAAATTCCTAGTTCCAATGTGTCTTTTCTGAGCCACACCCCAACTACCGGATTAGGGTGTTCACAACCAAGCATTGGATTCACATCCAGATAGCCACAACTTCAGACCCAAAAAGACAGTTTCAGACAGAACTAGATGCTCCCAAAGAAACCCATGAGTGGATTTAGGGGTTTAGTGAGGTTTTTGCCATATGAATAGAGGCACCTGTTTTTTGAGAGTTTCTTGGTGTCTTCTAAGTTCAAGTTAAGGCAAAGGCATCTCAGGGAGGGCGTGACTGTAAATGTCTATCAAGAACGAGAAGGATTTCCTTCTCTGGGAAATCTTAAGAGGAAAAGAGGTTCCTGCTCATCTGGACGGGCACAGGGGAGGCCAGAAGCAAAGGTGGGGAGACTCAGGCTCTCTAGCCCCACCCCCAACCTCCTGAGTCTCTGATTTTCATTTTCTTAGACACCAAGGTCATTGCCAGTTGTGAGAATAGCCAAGTCTAGACCTTGCTTTTTGAAGTAAGTACTGCCACTTGCTTCACACAGGACCACATTCTCCCCCCATCTTCCCCCTCGTTGCCACCCCCAGGACCTCAGACTTCACTGGATTTGGTGACCTGACAACTGCCCTTTACATAGGGATTTGTATCGTAAATTGCCACTAAGAGGCCTCTGATACACGTCTTCCTCACAAATTTATGCTGTCGTGGTTTTCAGACATAAACTGGTGTCTACACATGTGCCAGGCTTGCGGCTCCTCAGACAGGTTCTATTAACTTGGTCGCCAGGTGGTAACCATATTACTTCCTGCTTCTCGGTAACTTTTGTGCAACACAATTACCTTTGACAGTTCTTGAGTGGGACAGCAATTTTCAGCAAATGTTTTCAGTAACCAGAGGCCAGAAGGAAAGGAAACGTGAGTGCTTCAGTTAAGCTTTGAGTGTGGCTCTGACAGCTCTTCAGCACCTCTGTGGTGTTATAAATAGAAATTCTGTGGAAATTCGGGCACATGGAACGTAACGGAAGGGGGCCAAGCAAGGCCAGTGGTTTCCACTGTATTTAAGAAAGAATTTGCCCTTACACAGGATAGAAAGTTCTACCATGATGAATTTCTTCCAAGTGACAGAACACAGTAGAATTTTCTTTCAGTGGTGTTTCATGCTAGGGATGTTTTGCCCTCCTTCATGCTAATTCCGTGGTGCAGAGAATGTGACATTCACTTCTTGGACTTTCCTGAATTTACAGTGCCCCCAGCATTCCTCAGAGTTATCCAAGGAAGATGGAGATCAATTCACCCTCCACATAGTAGTTTCTATTTTCAGGGAAAAAAAGAATACTAAGTCATCACAGGTGAGCTGTTCAATATCTGGTCTTGTAGACTGAGAATATGAAAGTCAGTCACTTCTCCACAATCCTCCCACTAGCACCACCAACACACACACACACACACACACACACACACACAAAAGCATGCACATACACATGTGCAACAGGACTTTCTAAGAAAATACAAAACAAGGTACCTGCAGCCTCTAATCATACATTACAGGAAAAGAAAAGAAACTTTTGGTCTCCAAATCATTAAGTGTTAAAAGGACTGATTACATACAATTGATAAATCGGCAGAGGTCAGGGCTGCTGAAGTTGAACATGAGGTCACGTGGCCATGACCACATCCCAGAGGACGTACTATGACTCACATCCCACTGGCCTGATGCAGAGCAAAGCTTCCCTTTGACACCACCCAAGAGAAGAGCCTACCCTTTGCTCCAGTCTCATTAGCAGTGTCTTACAGGCAAGCTTTCTTCTGATCTCCAGTGACTACACACATGATTATCATCCACTGTAAATCAAGCCACATTCCTCCCTCTCCCCGAAACTGGTCTCACTGGTGAGATGGCAGCATCTCCTGGTGGCATCATTTATCACCTTTTTTATTTGCTTACCAGCCATTTTGTCAATAACAGTTGGTAACTTTTCTCCTAGACTCAGAGACCAGAATTCTGATTATAAACTTTGCCTGCATACCACATCCCTACCAAAGTTTGACGTTCAGCAATTACCCATTTGAACTAGTTTCTATGTATCTCAAGAGTTTGTTCTTTCCTTATATGTGATCTTTTAGTGGAGAACAACAGTCTAGAAAGTAATCTGCAGAGGGTTTGATATAGAATAACTCCCCAAAATAACTTTGTTTCCCCAAAGTCACAAGTGGCAGTTTGTCAACCTTTTACACATGTTGAGCATTAATTAATCTTCTGCTTAGTTTGGGAGACCAGAGGAGACACCACAACCAGGCAACAACATATGTGTAATCAGGTCATTCTTATGTGCAATATGAAAACAGTAGGCTGCAGTCTTTATTTGATCAGTTTTAAAATAATAGCCCTTGGGGCGCCTGGGTTGCTCAGTCGGTTGAGCGTCCAACTTCGGCTCAGGTCATGATCTCGCGGTCTGTGAGTTCGAGCCCCAAGTGGGGCTCTGTGCTGACAGCTCAGAGTCTGGTGCCTGCTTCGGATTCTGTGTCTCTTTCTCTCTCTGCCCATCCCCCACTCATGCTCTGTCTCTCTCTGTCAAAAATAAAATAAACATTAAAAAAAATTAGAATAGTAGTCCTTAATCAATGTCTTTCTTATTATGAAAACACAAAATGTATCTGTTACCAAAATATTGGGAAGTCCAAGCAAGCAAAAATTAGAAAGAAAAGAGAAAATATTCACGTTTCCCCGGTAGCATAACTATTGGTTAGTGAGGACCACACATTCCCAAGTATTCTCATTTGGTTACCTCTGTTATAGAGTCACAAAGCGCCTCCTGTGACTTAAGTGATCATATGACACATTTCTAGCCAATGGAGCCAAATAGAAAAAAAAATTCCTAAGGGAGTTTCTGAGAACACTGTGATTCCTCCACTTTTTCCCCTTGACTGGAGCTGCACAGCTATCTTGAGACCATGATACAGTAAGCATGAGGATAAAAGCCAATACGTTAAGGGCGACAGAGTGGGCACAGGGCATCATTGAGCAACTGAACCAATGCCAGAAAACCTCCACCACCAGACTTCTTATCAAGTGAGAAAATGCCTATTTATTTACTTAAGCCACTGCTAATTGCATTTTCTATCACATGCAATATTACTAACTGATACTCCCAATTACCTAGACAAGAATTCTATCATACCTGTGGACACTGTTCTAAAGGTTCTCACTTTTGAAGGAGGTAAGATACACATTTTTTTTGTTTAACCCAAAACTTTTCAAATTCTCCAATTAATCATCTTCGGTAATAACTTTATTCTTGTAACAATAATAATAATAACTGATACTCTTATGGCACCTTACCTTTTGTTATATCATACTTTCATCTCCAATTTGAAAGTAAGGAGATTGTGATTACAGTTAACAGTGCTATATTGCATATTTGAAAGTTTCTAAGAGAGGCGATCTTAAAAGTTCTCATCACAGGAAGAAAAATTGTAACTATATGAGGTGATGGGTGTTAACTGAACTTCATTGTGGCAATCATTATGTAAATATATTAAATTTATATGCATCAGATCATTACAGTATACCTTCAACTGATGTAATCTTATATGTCAATTATATCTCAATAAAACTAAGGGGAAAAAAAAAGAAAAAAAAAACTAAAGTGCCGAAGAGATTAGAGTTGCTCAGGAAGTAGTTGGGGCTTAAATTCAAGTATTATGGTTGCAAATACTCTCCTCTTTTAGTCGTATTACATGTTCAGGCTTTTCCCAGTGAGTTCTAGCAAATACTCTAACCTACAGCTTAAGGGCTGAGTAAATAGAAACTTGCCTGAGGTCAACTCTAAATGCCAGTTGAGATGCCAAATACATTCAAAGCAAGGTTCACTTCCTAAGCTTCTCACCCAGACAGAGTCTGGTGGCCCCAGGGCTCATAATTGTGCTGGAGAAGGACTTGCTTCCTGCAATAGCCTGAATATTTGTGTTACCCCAAAATTCATATGTTGAAACACTGACCCCAATGTGATGGTATTTAGAAGTAGGGTCTTTGGGAGGTAATTAGGTCACAAGAGATCACATGAATGGAATTAGTGTCCTTATAAGAAGAAGCTAGAGAGCTAGCTAGCTTTCATTTCTACCATGTGAGTATATACAATGAGAAGATATTCCTTGGCAACTGAGGAAGATGGCTCTCACCATAAACCGAACCATGCTGGTACCCTGATATTGGACTTTTAACCTGCAGAACTATGAGGAAAAAATGGTATTTAAAACAACCAGTTTATGTTAATTTGTTATAGCATTCCAAGCTAAGACATTTCCAAAAATGTCACCATAGAACCAGAGAATAAGCATGTTAACTTTTCTAATCCTCTAGAAACAAAACACTTTCATCTTTCCTTTTGCAAAACTCTTAAGCCACATGCTTAAGATCATAGCTCATCGGAAGGGTGGAACCAGCATTTGAACCCTGGTCTTTCTGATTCTAAAGCCAGGCAAGAATTTCAATTATGGCACCTGTTTGGCATTTGCAAATATCATGAACATCCAGTGCGAATTTTTGTGGGGAGAAATAAGACCCTAGAGAACACTAGACAGGTCAGAAGTCCTGAGACTGACTCTCCATTCTGCCATTTTGTATATGAGTCTAACCAACTTTTCTATCCTGTCTGAACTTTGTCTGTAACATTAGGGTTGGTGATAAAGCAAAGGAGATGGTGTGTATGTGGGATGGTCGAGCAAACAGGCATGACAACTTTCCTCCTATGAAGTCTCTCTCTCTCACCTTCTCCCCACCCTTCTCCTAATGATGGACTGAGCTGGTGTATCAGTTCGCTTTTGCTATATAACAAACCATCCCCAAACAAATTAAAATTCTATGGATGCACTGGGTGGTTCTTCTCATCTGGGCTGGTTTGGCAAACTCTCTCATGTGTCCATGATCAAATGGCAGGGTGGGGAGAGGGTCAGCTGATGACTGGCTGCTCTACAATGGCCACAATCAAATGTCTGGTGGTTGAATGGCTGTTGGTCAGGCAATGGGGTGACTAGCCATATGTCTGTCATCCTCCAGCAGCTTGGGCTTGTTCGCACGGTGGTCACAGGAGACTGGGAGAAAGTATGCAACACCTCTTGAGACCCTGACTCAGAACTGGCACATGCTCACTTCCACCACATCCTGTTAGTCAAAGCAAGCCACAGGCCAGCCCAGGTTCAACAGGTGAGGAAATAGACTTCACCTCTTGAGGAGGGGCTTCAAAGTAACAGGCAAATTTAGGAAGAACTTGGGGCTGTTTTAGCAATCAATTACAATACTCAGACAGTATTCTGGAGCCACACGTGTGGGCCAGCCATCCCAAATTTTCGCTGCCCAAAAACCCAGACAGAGCTGGTTTTTCCCGTGGGGCACCGATTGCAGGTCTGGATGGGTTGTTTGTTTTTCTATTTGTTTTGACTTTATGCTATTTCCAGGATGTTTCTTTCAGAAAAGAGAAGGCTCAGTTCTGTCTGCCATGTGTATTAAGATGAGCTGTGACAGAGTATTGCTTTGTGGTCAGAGGACCTGGAAGCTGGGACAGAGGCAGCAGAGTCCGTGACAGGCCTCCAGGCACTGGAGTCCTCCCTTCCAAAATAAGAAGACAGTCTTCCTCCTGCAGTGCTCATGTCTGCCTGATAACCAAGATTGTGCAAGTCAAGAGCATGACCAGTTGTCAGCCAGCCCTGCCAGGGGTGACAGGGCAAGTTCACTTCACCAGCAAATCGGGGACACTCCCAGCCTGATGAATTTCTGGAACTCCTAGCCCTTGGTTGACACTATCCGGCTCATGGTTTCTCCGCTTTCAAGTTTGGATATTGCACAAGTGACATGAAGGGTTGCAGAGGGCCTTGGAATGTCCCGTTTGGTGAAATCACACAGGGGGACAAGATGGGGGCAAGGGAGGGGGGTCAAATACTCCCAGCAGGGTGCCCCCTGATGGTGTACATGTTGGAGGGTGGGTGCCCGCCCAGGTTGGGTCACTTCTGGCCGTCTGGGGTATTGGACAAGGAGAAGCTAGTGAACGTGGCTGGCAGAGATACAGGAAGGAATGTCTCAAGAAGAGTGAAAAATTGCTTTCATGCGCTTTGCTGGCACAGCCTCCGAGGATGGAGCCTTTTTCTGAGGAAATATTGCAACATGCTGAGAGGCTGAAGGGTCAGGGAAGGGTCCTGGCCAGTGAGGATGAATGCCCCTTCCCTGGCCTCCCTCACCTCTGGCAGGGGTCTGTTTGGTGGCATTCCCATGTGAGGGGGGAAAGTGAGAAATTCCACTTCCAATCCTTGCCGCCCACATGGAGGTCTTAAATGAGGTCCGGCAAGAGGCCAGCATCAGATATGCCTGGAGGCCCATGTGGGAAAGCCAGAACCTCCACCAAAACAAGCAGTGGCCACGCTCATCCACCAGTCTCCTGGAAGAGCAGAGGCTCGGCAGTGCCTGAGGGAGGCACAGTTGGGCTCTTGGAAAAACAGCCCTGTTGGCCTTCATTCCTCAGGTACTTGCTTTCTGGCTCTAGAGACAATGCGAAATTCTGTGCGCACCCACATGAAAGTTTCTGAATCCAAAAGCCAAGGAGACTCCCCAGACCATGCTTGGACCAGGAAACAAACAAAAGAAATCTACTTTCTTTTAATGTTTCTCCCTATTGGCCAGAGGACAGTAGAACTGGGCCAAGCAACTGCGCTTCCTGCCCTGCTTCATTAGTCAGGAAGTTCTTCTCATCCAAAGATGGCCAGACCCTGTCCTGAGATACAGGGCTCCCCCAGTCACGCTTCTAGCTCCCCTCAGGCCTCAGTGAATTGTGCTTCTAGCTCCTACTTGACGGCCTTTTCTTTCAGCTGTGACTCTTGTTTGCGGAGCGCCTGCCCAGCTCCCACAGTCAGTGGCTGCAGCCAACCTGTAGGAAGAAAGGCATCAAGGACCCCAACCAACAGAGCCTATTCCTGCAGAATCCAGAACCTGGGAGGATTCCCAAGTCTAATGGAAACAGAGCTGCCACTAGAGCCAGGCCAGCCTTGCCATCAGTCCCTCTTGTCCACCAGCTTCTGCATGCTTTCAAGTGGTTGTGCCAATCAGGAATGTTCTCACTTTTAGCCCTTCTGCTTGTAGATGCTCTCCTCCTCTTTCTCAACTTCCCCAACCCCAGACTGATTCCATCTTTCCTTGTTTAATATTCTCTTTTCTGTAATTCAATGGACTTTTTGGTTGTGGGACACTAGCAGGAATCTCATCCTGAGGGGGAGAAGCATGACCTATGAAGGCCAGGTAGTACTCTTGGTCTTGATCTCCAGGCTCTGGGGGTGTGGTTTATAATAAATATATATTTGGACTTTGTTTCTGACACAGAGCTTCTAAAACCCTTAGAATTTTTTAAGTAATGAGTACAGCAAAGTTGCCTTTTGTTAAGTTAATGAGGTGACTTTTCAACCCTACCTAAGGATGGGGGCTGGTTGCCAGGAGAATCAACCAGGTAATTGGAGGGTTGGAACTTTCAGTCCCATCCCCATGACCCATAGGGGAGGGGAGATAGGCTGGAGGTTCAATCAATCACCAAAGGCTCATGATTTAATCCATCATGACTATGTCATGAAGCCTCCATTAAAAAGTCAGAAAAATGTGATTCAGAGATCTTCTGGGCTGGTGACTACATGGAGACTTGGGGAGAAAGGCACACTCAGAGAGGGCATGAAGGCTCAGTGCCCTTTCCCCATACCCTGCCCTATGCATCTCTCCCATCTAACTGTTCCTGAGTTATACAATAATAAAATGGCAATCTAGTGAGTAAAAGGTTTTCCTGAGTTCTGTGAATTGCTGTAACAAATTAATTGAACCTAAGGAGGGGGTCATGTGAACCTCTGATTTAGAGCCAGTTGGTAGACATACAGGTAACAACCGAGATTTCTGAAGGGTATCTGAAGTTAGGGGAGGTGACAGTCTTGGAGGATTCAGTCCTTTACCTGTGGGATCTGAAGCCATCTCAGGGTAGACAGTGTCAGAATTGAGTTGAATGGTAAGACACTCAACTTGTGTCAGAGAATTGCTTGCTTGATGGTATGGGGGAAGCTGCCACATATTGAAATTGGAATCAGAATCATTGTTGGGGGCCAGTCTTGGGATAGCCTCAAGTTTGCAGTATCTAAAATATTCACACACACACACACACACACACACACATGCCCAGACTGGATTTCCAAACCCAGAGTTCCCTTCAACCAAACATTTGGAATCAGACTTTTCAGATCCTGATAAAAGGGTACAATTAATTTAAGTAAACAGAGGCAAAGGGAAGCGGTAGTTGTCTACACAATGGGATGGGAAGCTGGGTCATAAGAGATGGGGGAGAGATCCTTCATTTAGAATCAGAGATTCTCAGAATTTAAGAGAAGATCTGCCAGTAGGGATCTCTGTGCCCAGGGAAGTTTTTTGGAATGAAGTTTTATTCTCTCAATGATCTCCTGGTTACACTTAGTAACATCCACCCTCCTGGGAGGTAAAGGTAAGATTAGACCATAAGGTTGATACTCAGTGTGAGAGAGGATGTCCCTTAAGGCCAAGTTCTTCAGCATCCTTTGTGTTTCTCCCATCTTCCTAGGGCTTCGCCTTCTCCATGTGCCTAACACCCTTAGCCCACTGTGCTGGACCCTCTCCCTCTATGCTGGCCCTGTGTTCACCCCCCTCCAGTCTCAGGGGCTGACATGATTAATGGGTCACGGCAGGCCCAGGAAATAGCCCCAGGGGCTTCCAAGATTTCTTTGGCTTGAGGCATAGCAGAGGCCCTAAGTCTTCCAGGATTCTACTGTACTCAGTTCCATGTAGGGAGGTCAGACCCCACACAGGTAAGTGTGTCCAGTCAAACTGCTCCCACCTACTCTCAATCCACTACCACCTTCTGCAGGCTCATGCGTGTTTACATACATTCGCCAGGGTGGATGCCTGGAAACGTTAACCTCTCCTGACTCTACTTTTGAGAACTTGGTGAAAATTTTAGAGTTGCTTCCTTTCTACTTTTCTTTTTTTCTTCTTCTTCTTCTTCTTTTTTTTTTCTTGTTAAAGACAATACACCACATTAGAGAAAATGAAGAGACCACAGTTAAAATTTTTGTTTTTATATCTGTTTAGTTTTTATATGTGTGCATACAGGTTTTTGTTTTTGTTTTTTTAAAGCAGTAAGCAGAATGTAGGGAATTTTGTTGGCCAACTTTTTCTTCATTTCAGCTGCATTTTCTGACCCATGAGGCCTTTGGGCACTGGAAGCCATCAATAGTAGGGTGGGGCCTGAGGCTCCACTTAAGAGGCAATTCAGAGGGCTGACACTGCACCCCTCAGTTCTTCCCCCAAAGAATCTAAGGTGTCCTTGACCTCCACAGAGCACCAGTAGAAAAATGAGTTGCCTCCCTGAGTTGAACACCCCTGCATGAATCCAATGTCAGGGCTCTGGCATGGCTCCCAGTGGGCCTACATTTTGCATGAGGGAGGTCTAGTATGCACCTATCCCCAGTTGAGTGATGCAAGGCTGGTGCCTTACAGAACAGAGCTGTCAGTGTCTCTAGAGGATGGACCTTGGCACCAGATTCAGAGTAGGTAGAACACTGGGCATTTGTTAGCTGAGCCAACGCCATCAATTCCACTCTTTCCCCAGATCCACTGGGTTTTCCTAACTCTGCCAGAGGTTGGAAGGGGACAGCTGGGGATGATGTTGAGCAGGATCCCAGGGGACTGGCCCCACCACTGCCACAGCCTCCTCAAAGTCTAGTCGGTCTCTTCCCATGAAAACACTCAGCTCCCTCCCAAACTGTAAAAAGCAAATGAAGAGCAGGACTGTTTGACCAACACACTGGCTAAGAGAAACTTTGGAGGCAGCTCAAGGGCTACTGCCTGTTCCACCGGGGCCATGCTTCCAAACACAAATATTAACCTTGGCGATCTGTCTGTCTCCTGCTTCACAACTTAGACGGCACTTTTTGGGGTCATGTTTAAGTTGGGGAAGAGAGAGATGAAGAAAAAATTATGAAATCTGCAACAAAGTGAGCTTTTGATTTCTAGACAGTATGTAAATGGTAGTAGTGTTTAAAATCCACCCTGGTTAAAGTCTACTTTTCTAGGAACTTCTAGAACAGAAGGGTGAATCCCAGCAGCCCTTCCTTATGGGGTTCTCTGGTTGAAAACAGAAAAATAAAAACATCAATGCCTAGATTCTTTGTTGCAAAAGCACTCAAGTGACAACTAATCCCCACAACTTGAGATCGGAAGCCTTGGGGATCAGCTTCATAAAGCCTGAAGACTTGTCTTGCACCCCAGTGCTTTAGATTTTATGAGACAGTCAGCAGGTGTGGCCATAAGAGGAGACAGAGGAGAGGTTCAGGGAACAACAAAATTTCTTATACTTACAGATCCTAGAGACAATAGGCACATGGCACACCTTGCTGGGCCACGTAGGAAAGACATGAGGGTGGTGAGGAGGCAGAAAATGGGAACGAAGGTTGTGCTGTGGCCACAGCCTTTATTGGGGTTTCCTGGGGAAAGACCAGGCAGAGCAGGGTAAACAGTTTAGGATTGAGAGTTTGAAAACTTTCAGCAGGCTCCGGGCTTTAGGAGTGGTTACTAGTTTCCCGGCACTGGCCCCGGCCGTAGGATGATTAAGGCAGAGGAATATTGCCTCCTGGGTTGCATTGGCCAAATAGAGTTAAGTGGGACTCTGGATTGGTTAGTTTGCACATCAAGGGTAGGTTCTTGGCCATATCTTTTGCTATCTTTAAGAATTTTCTAACCCAGGAAGGGGTTGTGAGAAGAATTTTTCTAAGATGACAAAACATACAGAAAATTGAAATTATTTACAATTATTTACAATTTATTTACAAGACATACACAAAATTGAAAGTATATACACATAGCCTTCTCCAGAGGGGCTCACAGTCTATGAAAATGCACCTAACTTCATCAGGGATGCCAAATCCAGAAGAAAAAAGTGGTTCTGACCACACCTCGGTGCCAGTGGCAAAGCACTAAAATGTGCCAAAAGTTAAGTGGCCCAGGGACAGGAGAGGACAGTCTTACCAGGACCGTGGGAGCTGTTGGCTGCTAGGAGAAAGCAAAATCCACAAAAGGGCTCAAGTCTTTGAAACTGGGGCTCCAGACTTTAGCAGTTATCTGGGCTTCAGAGAAGCCTGAAAAATATGCAGTGCATCTGTTACGTTACCCTTTCTTCATTTATGCGAGGTTATTTTAGCTCCTCTACAAATAATTCAGGGCTCCCTTTCAGGAGGGCATTGCAGTACACACCATTAAACCAATACGCCACATCTAATAATTTGCCCGTAGGCAACAATCAGTGGCAAATTTCAGTCTTCATCTCCTAGATGCTTAATTGTGTTCCTACCAGAAGAAATTTGAAAACAGTCAAAAGCGAATTGACTGAATACATTACATACAGGCAAGTAATGTGCAGCCCTTTCAAATGATGTCTTAAGTCATTTAATGTGGGTTGATATGGGAACTAAGAAAGGTTTATAAAACCATACATACAGTGCGATACTAAAAAAGGCCACACAACACAGTAGGATATGGTTTTTACTTAAAATATGTATGTTTCTGTACATTCATAGAAAAAAAATTTCCATGAACTCTTCTTTGCCTGTCCTTCACATTCTTGCCTTGACCCATAAAACAGGAACTCCTTCCAACTCTGTGGCTTTCTCAGAGGAGGTTTCCAGCTGTGGGGACAACCCTCCAACCTGGATACAGCAGCTTATCTTAACTGGCCATGTCGGCAGCACACAAGGCAGTTAGGGCCATTCTGTCTCAAAACCCTAAAACAGAACCTCCCCCTTTCCTGCCCTCTCAGACCTGCTCTGGCAGGGCCATAGGCTCTATTCTTGCCTCAGACAGGCACAATGAGGCCTCTTTCTGCTTCCAGCTTCTCAGTTTACTTTGGATGGATGAAACCAGTCAGGCTCACTCGTGGTCCATTTGCCACAAACTGAATAATGCATAAAGCTGATAACTGTTAAGTGTCATCCAGACTCCTGGAGGGGAAGTGGGATGAATGATAGGATTCAGTCAATAAACCCCACCCTGAACCCAGAATGGCCTAAGGTCGTTAGGCCCTAGGAGACATTCAGCAATGCTCAGGAGTCATTTTTGGTTGTTCCAACAAAGATGAAAGTAGGCAGGGAGTTGCTGCTGACATGTAAGGGGGAGTGGGTAGCAGGCCAGAGATGCTGCTACATACCCTACAGTATACAAGGCATCCCTCTGCAATAAAGATTCATTGGACCCAAAATGTTGGTAGTGCTGATGTTGAGAAACTTTGGTCTTAAGAATATTTATAGACATACTGACAGCAGTTTGTCTTCTATTTTCTTAGTAATAAAGAAAAAAATAAAAGTTACTTTAAAATTTAAGACAAAGTGGCTATATTATAATTAGGATTTGTCAAATGAATAAGGAAAAGAAGAAAGAAAATAACATGGCTTCTTAAAAAATGGGGGGGGTAGCTGGGTGGTTGGTTCAGTCAGTTGAGCATCCAACGTCAGCTCAGGTCATGATCTCACAGTTTGTGGGTTCAAACCCTGGATTGGACTCTGCTGACAACTCAGAGCCTGGAGCCTCCTTCGGATTCTGTGTCTCTATCTCTCTCTAGCCCTCCCTGGCTCCCTCTCTCTCTCTCTCTCTCTCTCTCTCTCTCAAAAATGGATAAATATTTTTAAAAGGGTAGCTTAGACTATGAATTTCTTGGGCAGGGATATCTATGTGTTGTACAACTTTATATTCTGAGCACTTCTATCAGTAGGTGGCAGGCAAATGGTAGGTGCTGGGTAATTGTAGGTAGATGGATGGATGAGTGGATGGGTAGATGGATGGATTGAAAGATGGATGGATGGATGGATGGATGGATGGATTGGATCTGCCTCAACATCATCAAGAACACTTAAATATCTTATGGTAATCATTTTATAATATATACTTGTGGCAAATCATCATGTTGCATACCTTAAACAATTTTACATGTCAATTATATCTCAATAAAATTGGAAACGAATAGGAAAAAAAAGATAAAGTGCCTGTGCCTTGTCAAAAGCTCAGGTATGGCCAATGTTGGTGAGTATTTATTGAAAAAAAGTATAAAATCTGGGTCTCACCAACAGCCCCAGCCGTCTTTGGAAGCCCCTCTATGATGGACATAATAGAGCGATAGAGAGATTGAACTTAGTACAGTCCAATCATAACTGTGCATTACTAGGAAAGAAATGTGGTAAGTTGACCCATCCCTAGGGACTTAATAAATTTCATGTTGGCTTATTTTTTTCTCTTCTCACTCAAATGATGTGAATTTTTAGCTACTGATACTGTGGTATGGGTGGTGTAGTGCATGCCAGAAAGCATGTTGTTCTGTTTCCATAGGTTTATTATGTCTGGTCAGTCTTAATTAAAAGACTCCCTTTGTCTTCTCTTTAGGGCTTCTGGACATGGCGCCTGAACTTTATTTTTGGCCCTGAGTATTGATGTTGCTTCCTGTTTTGGTGCCAGATTAATGGCATACAGCATGGGAGCTAAGGCAGCTCTCACCTTCCTTCTTATTCCCTAGGACAATTCTGGACCCACAACAGATCACGTGCATCATACAAGAGCCAGCAACTCTGACGTGCAAAACTCCCATGTCCTGCCACCTCCTGCCTGTTGATATTTTTGACAGTCCTCAATTAGCACGGTACAGTTAACTTCAGCCTGTCATTTGTGTGGGCTAAGCTGTTTGAAAAATCCTGGGGTCAGGAGGGGTCAGCCAGTGGTGGGAGGACCGTTTTCCCATAAACAAATGATGGAATCTCTATGTCTGGAAGACACCAGCTGTGGTTTGGTGCCAGGGGCCTTTTGAGGGGATAGAAATGTCAGCCCCTTTCCTCCTTGGCTCCGCAGGCTGTCTCTTCCTGGGACTGATGCTTTTCCATTCCATTATCAGGAGCTCCTGAGGAGGCCTCTGGATCACAAGGATATCTGCCTCCAGCTTCATGTTATCATTACTAGTGCTAAAGATGTAACATTTACCTCCCAGGTAACTTATTCTTTTTTTTTTTTTAATTTTTTTTTTAACGTTTATTTATTTTTGAGACAGAGAGAGACACAGCATGAACGGGGGAGGGGCAGAGAGAGAGGGAGACACAGAATCAGAAGCAGGCTCCAGGCTCTGAGCCATCAGCCCAGAGCCCGACGCGGGGCTCGAACTCGCGGACCGCGAGATCGTGACCTGAGCTGAAGTCGGACGCTTAACCGACTGAGCCACCCAGGCGCCCCCCAGGTAACTTATTCTTGAGAACATCTAGGAAAGTTGGTTTTGGTTTTAGAATAGTTAATGTTTCACAAAGACCATGTCACCAAAACCACAAGGCCATATCACTGAGAGAATATTTATTCTTACGATTAGGGGCATGGGAGGAAAAGCATGCAGATAATATAAAACAAATTTCTATCAAAAAGAAAGAAATGAAAAAGAAAGGGACCAGAAAACTCAGCTTTGTTTTATATGACTTGAAATTTCTATCTGATCCCTCAGTAGATTGTTACCCAAACCCTGATATTAGAAAGAAGGCTCTGCCCATTCACATGTAATATCACAGTATATATAGAAATTTGCAAGGAATCTACAAAAAAAAAAAATCTAGAACTAATAAATGAGCTTATCAAGGTCACAGGATACAAGGTCAACATTTAAAAGCAATCAATCATGCAGGGGCACCTAGTTTGCTCAGTGGGTAGAGCATGTGACTTTTGAACTCAGGGTTGTGAGTTTGAGCCCCATGTTGGAGGTAGAGTTTACTTTTAAAAATAATGATAACATAATAAAATTCAAAAAATAAAGATAACCAATCAAACATCTTGTTTTATGCTAGCAATCAACAGTTAGAAATAAAAAAAATTAAAAATATGATTTACAATAGCCCCAGAAATGACATAATTCTGTAGGAATCTAAAAAATAGGTACAGAATATATATGAGAAAAATTACAAAACATTAGTGAAAGAAATCATGGAATATCTAAATAAATAGAGAGAAATACCACATCCATGAATGGGAAGAGTCAACATGGTCAAGATGTTAATTTTCCCCCCAAATGATCTAAAGACTTGACTAAATTCCAATCTCAATCCCAGTAGGATTTTCTTTTGTGGATAAAGTAGCACTGGCTCTAAAATTCATATGGAAATGCAAGTAGAAGAGCCAAAACAATTTTGAAAAATAATAATAAATTTGGAGAAATCATGCTATCTCATTTTAAGATTTATTATAGAGCAATAGTAATGAGAACCATCAAAATTAAAAACATTTGCTCCACAAAAAACACTATTAAAAGAAAGAAAAGAAGGATACAGACTGGGAGAGATATTTGCAATTCATGTATCTGACAAAGAACTTATAACCAGAAAATATAAATAACTCTCAAAACTCAACAGTGTGAAAATAAACAATCTAATTTTAAAATGGGCAAAAACTGAATAGGCCTCTCTCCAAAGAAGATGCAAAGATGGTAAATAAGCAAAACATAATTAGTCATTAAGGATTCCAAAATAATACCAGAAGATACTACTTACTATATGTGTACTTGAATGGCCAAAAAAAAAAAAAAAAAAAAAAAGACAATACCAAGTGTTAATAAAGACACAGAGCTACTGGAACTCTATATATTGCTGTTGGGACTGCAACATAGAATAGCCACTCTGGGAAACTGTTTGGTGGTTTTTGGTACAATAAAGCATATATTTACCATATTACCCAGCAACCCTATTCCTGGATATTTACTTTAGAGAAATGAAAACCTGTAATTCACACAGAAACCTGATCACAAATGTTTTAGCAGCTTTGTTCATAAACTCCTAAAACGGAAATGGCCAAGATATTTTTCAATGGGTGAGTGGGTTAACAAACTGTGAAACCACCATATGATGGAATACTATTCACACAAAGACTTGGGTAGATGCAACAAGTTGGATAAATCTTAACGGCACTAAGCTGTGTAAAAGAAGCCAGTCTTGGGGCGCCTGGGTGGCTCAGTCAGTTAAGTGACCGACTCTTATTTTCGGCTCAGGTCATGATCTCACAGTTCACGAGTTCAAGCCTCACGTCCGGCTCTGTGCTTACAGTGTGGAGCCTGCTCTGGATTCTCTCTCTCCCTCTCTCTCTGCCCCTCCCTTGCTTGCACACACACAGTCTCTCTCTAAATAAATAAACTTAATAAATAAAAAAAGCCAGCCTCAAAAGGTTAACATATTATATGATTCTATCTATACTATATCCTTGAAAAGGTAAAACTATGGGAAAAGACACACTAGATTAGTGATTGCTTGGGGGGAGGGTGAGAAATTGTGCCTCTAAAGGAGCAGCATGAGGAAATTTGGGTGGTTATAGGATTGTTCTGTGTCACAATTGTGGTGATGGTTACTTTTATCTTATTTTAAGATTTTCTAAAATTTAAAAGCAGCCTTTGTACAAATATCTAATCATTATGTTATACACTTGAAATGAATACAATATTATATAACCATTACATCTCAATAAAAAAGAATAGACTTTGTGTAACCAAAGGACAGTGTGATCTAAGATAACTTCTGGTGATAAAAATGTTCTATATCTGTGATATGCAGTACTGCAGTCACTTATCACATGTGACCAGAAAGCACTTGAAATGTGACTAGTTTGAGACGTTCAATGTTCTATTTTATTAATTATTTTAACTTTAAATAGTCACACATGGCTAGTAGTTACTGCATTGGGCAGTAAAGTTACAAAACACTTGAATTGCTATGTTGTGTTCCAGAGTTTAGCTAACATGTGCAGAGGTAGAAAACATGAGAATATCCACAAAGATAAGAAATCCCAAATTCATTATATGTATACTCATTGAGAATGCATTAACTTAGATTTTATAGCAGAATTGTCTTCCTGATTAAGGTTTTCTGAGATTTGGGTTAGTATGCATTTACATTTTTTCATTGTACTATATCCAATGAAGTGATGGGCATGAGGGCTATATGGGGGCAGAGGAGAGGAGCAGGAGATAAAACCAGCAGCTTCCTATGTGACAGCAGGAAGCCAATCTATATCCTTTTTTAACTGTTGTAAATAATTCAAAGGAAAATCATTACTTATTGACTTGACTTGGATTAGCCACAATGAGTAACCATGATGCCTCTTGGACTTAGACACTGTACAACCGTCAAACCAGTATTAAAATAATACTTACAGAGGTACCTGGTGGCTCAGTTGGTTGAGCCTCTGACTTCAGTTCAGGTCATGATCTAATGGCTCGTGAGTTTAAGCCCTGCATCAGGCTCTGTGCTGACAGCTCGGAGCTTGGAGCATGCTTCGGATTCTGTCTCCCTCTCTCTGCCCCTCCCCCACTCACACACTGTCTCTCTTTCTCTCTCAAAAATAAATAAACATTAAAAGATTTTTTTAAAGTAACACTTACAAAAATGCATGGTTCTTCATAATCTAGTCTCTGACCACTCTTTCCACTCTCCACACCCACACACAGAGGGACTTGTAATTTCCCCACCACACATCTCTGTCCCTTTGCTTTGTCCATCATTCCACATGGAGTCCCCTTTCTACTCTCTTTTTGCCTTGTTTCTATCCATCTTGTACTATTATTGATCTTAATAGTTTGAACTTGAGTCACTCTCATTTAGTTAGCTTGCCTTAAGTAATATGATCCATGACACCATGGTTTTGGTGTGCTAGTTATATTTTTGCCAGCACATACTAGAGCAAATATACTATAATGAAAAATATTTAGTCATTTGTACCCTAAAGTCAACTCATGTATCATCAGTGCCACACTCAGCCTTTGGGCAATGTGGCTTTCACAGTCAGCTCAAGCATCTACACTTCCAAGAAGTGGGTTATGTACCTCTACTGTTCCAGCAGTTAGGCATAAGCCTCTGGTAAGAAAATTAGAAGACTCTTCAGTGGGGAAATTGACTGA
The DNA here is from genome assembly GCF_022837055.1 of Prionailurus viverrinus. Lineage (NCBI taxonomy): Eukaryota > Metazoa > Chordata > Mammalia > Carnivora > Felidae > Prionailurus > Prionailurus viverrinus. The sequence continues at coordinate 38,979,997 of NC_062563.1, forward strand.
CATTTGGGAGTCCTCCCACAGAGCAGCTGGACCACTGCCTGATTCCACTGTGATGCCCTTCTGGCATATAAAGCCTCCAGTCATGTCTTAAGTACTTTACTAGAAATAGAGACAGAGAGGGGTGCCTGGGTGGCTCAGCTGGTTAAGTGTCTGACTCTTGGTTTCAACTCGGGTCATGATCTCATGGTTTGTGGGTTCAAGCCCCACCTCAGGCTCTGTGCTGGTAGTGCAGAGGCTGTTTGAGATTTTCTCTCTCTCTCTCTCTCTCTCTCTCTCTGTTTCTCTCTCTCCCTTTTCTCTGCTCCCCTCAGCCCCAGCCACTTGCTCACTCTCTCTCTCAAAATAAATAAATAAGTAAATAAATAAATAAATAAACTTAAAAAAAAAAAAGAAATAGCAACAGAGAGCCAAAGACCACCAAATAGTTGAGGAATGTCTCCTAACATAGAACACGAAAACTGAAACAAAGAACTAGGGAAAAAAGAAACACGAAGGTCAAAGCGATAATGTGGAGATCAGAAGAAAATGACAAAAATCCCACTAATTCTTGATTGAAAAGAGAAGATGTGGCATCCATGAGACAAGAAGAGAAAACTATAAAAAATAATGGATGAAATAATAAGAAAGAACTCTAACAAATTTAAAATAAGATGGCTAAAATTTAAAAGAATCAGTAGAAGGCTTGGAAAATAAAGTAGATGAAACCTCTCAGGAAGAACAAATATATACAAAGAGTTTTCATAAAGAGTGATTAAGAGACTCAGGGAATCAATCTAGGAGATCCAAGATCCAAATAATAGTTATTTTGAACACTTAGAGAATGGAGAGGGAAAGAAATGACTAAGGAAATAATAAAAGAAAAATTCCATAATTAAAGAGTGTGCCTTGAGACTGAAAGGGTCCACTGAGTGACCAGTACTGTGAGACTCGTGGAAATAAAGAGAAGATCATAAAAAATATCCCAGAGAGAAAGAGAGAGAGAAAAGGAGAAAAAAAATGTCACTTACAAAAGATGGGAAATGAAATTTGCATTGGACTAATCACAACAAAACATGTGCTAGAAGACAGTAAAGCAATTGAGTTTTGACCAGGAATTTATATGCAGCCAAATTCCAAATTATTGTAAGAGGGACAATAAAGACATTTCAGACACCTCCCTGGACTGAAGGAATAAGTCCCTCCCATGTGCCCTGCCTTAGGAAACCACTAGTGAACCTTCTTACAAAAGGAGGGGGTAAGCCAAGAAAGTGGGAGACATGGGGATCCAAAAAACGAGGAATCCAAAAAGGGAAGCTGCAGGGTGATGGTGAAAAAACTCCAGGATGACAACCATGAGGTAGCCCTAATGACTGCATCAAAACAGGAGAACACAGGGGTTCAGGAGAGAAGACTTTAGAGGAAATAAGTAGAACAAATTATCTGACATGTTTGAGCTTTTGGAAAAGATATCAACAGGTGGGGATTGACAGACCTGATGGAAAAAATTAAGGTAGGACCAAGAAAACTCTGGGAGTGAAAAACAACAATAAAACTAAGCACTGGGTAAAAAAGACAATCACAATACCTACTTGGTTTTGGGGTCAACCATATTTACCAACCATAACAATATAAATAGTGACAATTAATTCAGCTAAAAACTGCAATGTAATTATGAGAATAGGGAGAGAGGAAAAGGGGAGGGAGTGTGCAAAGGTATTGTGTCCTTATTTAACACAGCAGGAAGTCAACACATATGGTCTAAAATGAATAATCCAGAAAGAGTATAAGCAAAAAGAGAGAAATCACAAAGAAAAAAAAAAAAAAGAAAAGAAAGAAACAGTTGAAAGCAAGTGGGCCTTGGGCAGCAGGAGTTAGGGGTAAGAACTGGTAAGGCCCCTGTTATTTGGGGGCTTATTTAATTTTTAAATTATGTCTATATATTTCACACACACACACATACACACACACACACACACACACATGTGAAAAAGGGAGAGAGGAATTATGGCTGCTGGGCAGTAGAGCAGAAAGCAAAGATTTAGCTGCTGAGGGGAGTCATAAATTATAGCACAGCCAACTTTCTAAAGGCTCCCTTCTGCACACGATACCCCCAGATGATGTGACAATATTACACAAGGGAAGAGAAGGAAAGCCATGCCCAAGCTCCACCCTCCCTTTTGGGAAATTCTTGGCTCATTTCACAATACTGAGTCTTTGTTTCATGGTGTTTGCAGGACTCTGCCCTTTTGGAGGTGAGATGTTTACTTTCCATGGCCAGAAATTTTCCTACATCCCTATCCCACCATACACGTGGCTGAGGAATTGCATGAGCTCTAGCATGCCTCCTCCAACACTGTGTGTCAAGCCTTGGCCACAAATTACGTGTAACGTGATGGTGATGGTGCCTTTGGAATGCTTTACAGTCTGTCTCTGTCTTCCATTTTGACCAGCTGAATGGTTCATGATGTAACTAGGGATCTGATTGGTGGGGAGATGCCAACTTAACTTAGCTACACTTAAATGCCTCTGTGTAACTCTTCCTGTCTCCTTCCTCCTAAGCTCCCATTTGTCTTGGTCAAGGAGATCCCCCAACCTCAAAGAGTCCTATAGAAAGCTCACTGTTCCTCGCTTTGCAGCAAAATAGCTATGTTGATACCATGTGCAGCCTTGCTTGTAACTCAGCCCTACTGCTTCTTCCTACTATTAGACTAACATGCTGCTGGTATTTCCTCTAACTCTTCATTCCCACTGGATTCTTGACAGGGAAACTAGAGTTTTGTCTTGTAAAGCAATCATAAATCAAAAAATAAAGGAGAGCCAGAGAAAAGGCAAAAAGAGAGGAGCCTCACAAACCCATATCTCATTTCCAGGACTTGTTGTTGAGATGTTAGTATTTTACATAATAAGAGGTTTTATGGCTTAAATTCAAGAGGTGGGAATGCAGAAGTTAGTATTCCAGTCATGCCTACAGATTTTTCCAGACCTGACAATCAAGAATATGAGCAATTGTTGTGAAGCACAGTCTCCTCATTCAGCATATAAAGGTCAGAGAAATAATCTGCCTTTCTATACTTAGTCTTGGGGAACTGGATTTTGGGAGCTGCCAGCAGCTTCATAACTTAACTAACAGAACTAAGCCTACATCAACATGACTTTACCATTTGTTCCAGAAAATTCTTGTCTACTAAATAACCTCAGTGTTTGCTCCAGGAGCTTCCTGAACATTTACTTATTTTCAAACAATGGACTACACAACCAGGCCCTTTTCAGGCCAACAAGTTGCTCTATGGGACAGACCTACTTGTTTATCAGAACATACTTTGCTCTAGAACCTTTATCTTTTTGTGAACTTTGCCCATTTGGAATCCCCACATTGAAAGACCTGCCTTAAACCACTCAAAACCAGATCTAAACCCCTACACACACGTGTTCTGACCTTTCCTTTTGAAGCTACTACTAAGACTTGGTCAAGGTGGTGTTCTCCCTTATTACAGTATGTAATAAACAGCTTTGCTTGATCAGTAGAGTACTGGTATGGTCTTTTTGGGGAGTTGGCAGTCAACAAATACATGTATTTCAACCACTTTTGTATAGTCACAACCGTTAGCTTGGCAGTCTTGTTCGGTTAACCTGTTTCTATTTCTCTTATTCATTTGTTCATTCATTTAAAAAAAAATATTTTTTAGTTCCACTGTGAGCCAGGGGAGATAAAGAAGCTTGGTTCCTCATGTCATGACGTAAGGAGAAAAGACACTCATCGATGAATTCCACAAATATCAATGACTATAAACTATACTAAGTGCTATAAAGGAAGAGGGTGTTGTGCCAAAGAAACATTTATTAGGCCAACTATGGGAAATCCTCAAAGGATTACCCCACTGGGGCTGAGCTAGGAGGAATGAGTAATCTCCAGGTCTGAAAAAGGAGTCTGAACTGGAGTCTGAAGGACAACTTTGCAGGTTGAAGGAAAAATTCACCCTTGTTAGGTTAGGAATTCATTAACATTCTCTTCAATTCTTTTATCTTCAGGATCAGATAACCATTTTGTTTCTTCTGGCTATTTCTCTTTCACAGAAATGAAAAAGAAAGAGAAATATATTTCAAAAGGAAGAACACCAAAAAGAAAAGACAACATATCCATGTTTTTCATTGTTGAACTCCCATTTCCCAAAGGCCCTTTAAACTCCTGGTAAGAAGCAATAATGGTAAAAATGGAAGATCCCAACCTCTCTGAAAAACAGTCTGGTAATTTCTTATACTTATATTCTTATATAAATGTAATGGCGCCTGGGTGGCTCAGTCAGTTAAGTGTCTGACTTCAGCTCAGGTCATGATCTCACTGTTGGTGGGTTTGAGTCCCGCATCGGTCTCTATGCTGAGAGCTCAGAGCCGGGAGCCTGCTTCAGATTCTGTGTCTCCCTCTCTCTCTGCCCCTCCCCCACTTGCACTCTGTCTCTCTCTGTTTCTTGAAAATAAATAAATGTTAAAAAATTTTTTAAAAATGTAAAATACCATTTAACCCAGGATTTTCACTCCCAGGTATTTACCCAGGAGAAATGAAAACATACACCCTCACTTAAATATGAATATGACTTAAATATGAATATCCTTAGCAGTACTGTTCTTAGTAGTCCTGGACTGAAAAAACCTGGTACTCATCAATAGTAGAATAGATAAATAAATTGTGGTGTATTCATTTAGTGGAATACTATACAGCAGATAAAAATAAGTGATCTACTGCTATATGTAATAACATGGATACATCTCTGAAACATATTTAAAAGTCAGATGCAAATGAGTACATACCATATGATTCCATGTATATGAAATTCTATAAAAGGCAAAAAAAACCCACACCAATCTGTAGTAACAGAAAACAGATCAGTGATTACTAAGAGCCAGAAGGAAAGGGGGGACTGACTGCAAAGCAGCATTAGAGAAACTTTCAGGGTTATAAAAATGTTTTATATCTTGATTGTGGTGGCAGTTACACAGAAATATGTGTTTTCCAAAATTCATTGAACGGTACATTTGAAATGGGTGTATTTTAGGGGCGCCTGGGTGGCGCAGTCGGTTAAGCGTCCGACTTCAGCCAGGTCACGATCTCGCGGTCCGGGAGTTCGAGCCCCACGTCAGACTCTGGGCTGATGGCTCAGAGCCTGGAACCTGTTTCCGATTCTGTGTCTCCCTCTCTCTCTGCCCCTCCCCCGTTCATGCTCGGTCTCTCTCTGTCCCAAAAATAAATAAACGTTGAAAAAAAAAAATTAAAAAAAAAAAAAAAAAAAAAGAAATGGGTGTATTTTATAATATATAAATTCTACCTACATGAAATTGACCCCCCCTTTTTTTTTAATAAAATGAAGGTGGAAGAAGTTGGTTTCTAAATAAGACTGCTGAACCCTGCTCCAAATTTGATTAAGAGTCAAAGTTTTATGGCAATCTTGCTGCAGGGAAAGGAACTATATATATCAGGCTAATCCAAGGACTTACTTTGGCGGGGGAGGGGGGGACGTTTTATGGGAAAAGAAATGGTTAGGTAATTTTTGTTAGACTAGATACCAAGTGAAAGAAACGTCTAATTAAAGATCTTTAGAATCTTTACTGACAGTCAGCTGGGAGTCACCTGGAAGGATAAGTAACTGGTTTCTCAAACGTGATCTTAATCCCATTGGAATGCATCAGAAAATTGCATCTGCATTGATCAGAAATGCCAGTTTCTTCCTATGAGGGGGTTTGTGTATAATAACTCACAAAAAAGTCCAATTCCAGACAAAATTTGGTACAATTTTTTTCTTCCAAATATAAATTCACTAAGAAAAAAAAAGATGGAAGGAAAACATTTAAAAATGTTAAGTGCTGTGATTATTTCTCAGTGATGGGATTTTAAAGGACTTTAATTTTCTTCCTTGTCTCATTTTTAAGACATTTTCTAGTATATCAAACGTATCACTTTTATAGTTCCAATAATGAGAAGGAAATGCTTTTCACCATCAATTAAATAAAGAATTCCATTTCTTCATTATAACATGTTTGATTATGAAAAATAAAGTAAGCAATATGAAAGTGCTGGCCTGGGATCCCATGGAGGACAAGCCATGCTTTCTCAATGGCACTAAGCTGAGGAGTGAAGCAAGGTTAGGAAGTAAGATGAGGAATTCCTTCCCTAGAGAAGGAAAAATGCCAGGAGATGAGTGGTGCCATGGCCACCATGGCCATCGGGGGAGGAGCAGGGGCTGATTTGCTCCTGTCAGTTCTCCTCACATTTTTTGTTCCTGTAGTGGCCAAAGACAGACAGATAACAAAGGTCCACCTGACATACAACAGCTTGCCCTGTGCCCCCATCCATGAGCTTACGAGCTGGACTGAAACTCCTAGTTTTGTAAACATAGACCCAGGATTTGATGTCTACATAGCTGACCCCTATGATGGGTCAAACTCGTATCTTCATTGAAATACCTATGCCCATTGAAAGAAAAAACAACTTGAAGGAATCTGGAGTAATGTGCTTTTCATCAGGTGCCCTACCTACTGCATCTTCCAAGACCAAATTAGGATGCATCTTTCTAAGTCAGCCAGCTCCTCATGCTGCAGCGTAGGGTATCTGTTGTGGAGATGAGGAAAAGAGAGAACTCAAAGGCAATTTGCAGATTTTGTACATGAGCCACTGAGTAAATGAGAATATCAATTGAAATGGTGAATTCTGGGGGAAGGAACAGGCTTGGGGGTGGAGATGGGGAGATAGAAACTAAGGGTTCTGTGTTGGGCACATTATGAAATGCTTTATTGGGTGTTACAGTGAACATACCAAGTCAGGAGTTTGGAGTTTAGGTGCATTTCAGGCTGGAGATTTGGGAGACATGATACTTAAGGCACCAGACAGAATAAAATCATCTTTGGGGAAAAAGGGCTGATAACCAAGCACTGGGACCACCAACGTTTAGTGGCCAGGAAAAGAAGAGAAACCATAAAAGGATACTGAGAAGGAAACCAGGGAGGTATGAGGAAAACCAAAAAGCATTAAGTGTCTCGGAATCCAAGTGAAGAAAATCTTTAATTCTAAATCTTCAACAACTCCAGTTTCTTATCTTTCAACAATCCTTTAAGCAATGGCTGTACTATTTCAGCCCAACAACCTACCACTCCCACACCTAATGAAAAGATATTTACTAAGATTAAGTATTTGGACAGTGGCCCAACATCCTCCCAGCCACCTGTGTGGTTGATTTTTCCTGCTCTTGCCCAGAGAAAGGAGAGCCAAAAACAAGTCCCCTGGATAAGAGATTTATTCTCTGGCCTTTATGATATAAAATGAGCCATCCCCCTTTTATACCCGCATTGACTGCCATGAACTAAGTGTGAGTTTAATAGACATGTTCTCCCAGTGAAAGATAGTTCCAAAGAGCATTCTTCTAGGGGGTGTACCAAAAAAAAAAAAAAAAAAAAAGCATTTCCTCTTTCCTTGCAGGCTCTGCACTGGTCTTGGTACCAAGAGGTAAACACACACACACACACACACACACACACACACACACACAAATCCAACTCAGAGCAAGGATTCAAAACACCGAGCAGCTCAGGAATTGATTTTAGGAGCGGAAGTATCAAAGTTACCACCACCTAGCTCTTGCTAAGCCTTAGGCGTTGTAGCTAATCAGTTAGTAACATTGAAAGACTCCTTTTATGGAGGCTTCCCCACCATCAATGAACTCATTCTATATAAATATTTAGCCAGGCAATAAACCGGACAGCCTATATTACTCAACATCAGCCTCAAAAGACCCTCCCGATTTATATACACGGCATCTTGGTGGAGCAATACATTTTACACGCATGACATGGTCAGCGATAAATATACCAGGGTAGGTCAAAGCCTATTTGGTTCTCTGCTTTTAACTGTCTTGGGCTTTGTGTGTTTCTTTAATCAGTTGGATGATTTAGATAAACAACATGTATTAGTCTTTGTAAGTATAACATGCCTTGAACTTTCTCCAGATATTCATTCCCATTCATCATCGTAATAGTTGCTCCCCCTTGGCCATCATTAAGATTAGAAACGTCCTTGAACCATTTAATGATATTCCACAAGACTGGACAGACTTTTCATGCCTTGATGAATTGCGATCACTCAGCTTAAGGCCAATGAAATCGGATATCCTTTAATGTGCCTGATGACTTTAAGGAGTTTAGGGAAAGCAGTGCTCAGGAATCAAAATGGCTTCACAGAATAACCATTCATTTGAGGGAAGATGCATGATTTAAGTAAAAATTGATTAATGAGTTAATATCTAATCTGATAGCTAACTGTAATACATATTATTTCTCTGTTCATACTGCTAAATATGGTTTTATCTACAAGTGTCCATTTATTATAGAATTCACTAGAAGAAGGTATGATACAATTTTTTTAAAGCATAAATTGGAGTGTTAAACAAGGTTCTTTCAAGTAAAATGACTTTTATATATTCATACTGCTGATGAGGAAAACAATATAAAGACAAGTCTGGGCTAGAATGTGTTTAACTACCTTGGAGCTGAGAAAGACTAGTTGCCTCTATTTTATGGGCCTTTGCAGCTCCAGATGGTCACCATGGGAATGATGTGGCCCCCCAAATGTCTGTGCGACTTGGCAATTTGTCCCATAAATATCTTTAATATCCTCACAGATCTTTGTATTCCACTAACTCTGAAACCATTGACATCACTATGGTTTAGAGGTGGCTAACAATATTGGCGTATTTAAGTCATCTTTAAGTTCCTCTGCAGGCTATGATCTGAGACAACAGGGTTAAGAACAGGACGTGAGTGTATAATGGAGAGAATATTGTGCTTGGGTCAAAGAACCCTGGCTCTCTCACTGGCAATTTGATAAAATTGCTTACAGGAACATCAGTTTCTTCCTTTAGTCATCAATTATTTATTAAACACCTACAACACGCCAGGTGCTGTTCTTGGGATACACGAGAGAGTGTAACAGAACGTGGCACTCACATTCCATTGCTAGACTTAACCAATATAACTTTCTCTCTTCCAGAGTTGTTTTATGGGTCAAATAAGTTATCATAAGCAAAAGCATTTTATAATGTGCTTCTCTCCTAGAAGCAAATCCTGAGATAAGAATATGAGTGCAAGGGCTTTATTTGGGAGGTACAGGAAACACTGATAGTGGGGATAGGAGATGAGAAAGGGGAAGACAGCCAATAAAAGATGCATTAGCAAGGCAGTCGCCACTGTGGGAAACTGGAAACACCAAAGGGAAATTCTGGGAAATGGTGCAAACACTAGCCCCAGTGATATCCTACTCCAGAGGTAAAGGAGTTGGGGTATTTGTATACCAACTCCTGAGAATCATGAGTTGAGGGCTAGTCCAGGAGATGTTAATGCCCTGGTCCTTCTGGCATGCCACAGGCAGAGCTGTCTTCTGTGATTTTGGAGAGAACTCCCAGCACAGAGATACAGAGTATGGTAATTAGAGTATAGCAACTGGAAATCATCTGGATCACACTGGAAATGGTAATGGAAATGGAGGAGGATTGTCAGATACAGATGAGTAAAGAATGAACCTATTATCTTCATTACTCTACTGGTCAGATGGGACTGTCTGTCCCCAACCATGTGCCCCAATTTTTAACAACTACCTTCAGGCTAGCTTGTAGTACATTAGTAACTCTTCTTATTAACTAGCTAAATGTGGAAATGGTGCAGACTTAAGTTTCTCAAATTGGAGTTTGTGAGTCCATATAGATGTAGCCATAGAACCCATGAATTCAATGAATTTATAACTTAAGAATTTTTCATTTTGATGATAAACTAAAATGAATTAATACAAACATATTCAGGGATCACCTTGCAACTAATTCATGCCAGGCAATTTCATTTGCATTTGTATCTGGGGTTGTAGTAATGTTGATGCCAAATGAAGATTATAGGTGGCTGGAAAAGAATAAGTGAGAGAATCAAGTCACGATCAGTAATAAGCTATGCTGAAAACAAAATAGCCTCTGTGGTATTATGTTTACATTCAGGGTTGAGCAGAGGTGGTGCATGGATTAGTCTCTTTATGCACCAACATTTGCCAGTAGTAAATGTAGTACTAAACCCTCAATTAAGGAATTTTTCATTAAATGGCTATATGACAATTTCCCAGGGTATCTATTAAGTGGATTGGATAGAAAAATAATGGATATGTAGTTAAAAAACAGGTTCATTATCAAAAAAGAAGTATAATGCCAATCATGTTAGCAACTCAAATGATGGCTGTCAAGTTTAAAATCAAAGAATCAAGTCAGCTAGTGAAATACTCAATTTCCAAATAAAGGCTTCTATAATAAAAATCAGGACTTCTGCTTCTGAAAGATGCAGTAGAGGCATTTTCCCTTATTCCTTCCTACTACTAAGTGCAGTTAAAAACATGGGACATTATATACAAAACAAACATGAGAAAAGTTGGACAGGTGGAGAAAAGAAGGCAGACCAGTTTGGGACCATGAGTCCTAAGGAACATGGTCATGAGTTCCCTGAGAGTTCATTTTTGCCTCATCTATCCCAGACTGGTTAGTGGAGGAGCCAGCAACCCAGAAATACCAATGGACACAGACAAAAGAGCCCCAGGAAAAGTCTGCTCTCTCAGGCCAACAGACCAAGAAAGGGCAATCTAGCAGAACAGAAAACTTTTAGACAATAATGGCTCTACTTTCAGCCAAATACCACATTAAATAAAAAGGCTACAACCCCAGCCCCACCCCCTCCAGTGAAGGTCACAGGGAGAGCCTAGACTTCCATCCTCATTAAGCTGTTACAAGCATCCTAATGCCCCCCCACCAACTCTTCCAAGTGGTGTCTAAGAAGGCTGAGGGGGAATAGAAACTTTCACCTCCTCCAAGGAGTAAAGAGCCTCTTCCCTCCCTCCCCACAGTGGGCAGGATGTCAGCAAAAGGCCTTGTGGGAGCCTGAATTCCCACCTCCACAGGCGGTAATGAGGAGCCACTCCCCTATGGGTATCTAAGCAGCTAAGTGGAGAGTCCAGGCTTCTCTACTTCCATCTGGCAAGTAACAAGGGAGCACCCCCCTTCTCCCACCAAAGTGGCATCAGAGGAGATCTGCTAAAATTTTAAATTTAAGATTTAAGTGAGATCCAGAGACTCATAAAATGATAACCAAAATATTCAGGTTTCAGTGAAATGCCACTCATACCAAGAACCAGGAAGATCTCAACTTGAATGACAAAAGACAGTCAACAGATGCCCAAGATGTTGGAATTATCTGATAAGGAATTTAAAACAGCCATTATAAAAATGCTTTGACAAGCAATTATGAACATGCTTGACATAAATGAATAAAAAAATAGAAAGCCTCAGCAAAGAAATTTAAGATACAAAGAAACATCACATGGAAATTTTAGGATGGAAAAACCCAATAACCAAAATAAAATCAAATAATGATTTAAGGTAAAATAATAACAAAACAATGTAATATAGCCATCATATCATTGTTAATATAAACTTTGACTGATTTTGGATATTGTATTCACTTGGAAATCTACCTGGATTTATAATTGTAAAAGAGCTCTACACACAAGAAGTTTATACTTAGTTCTATGTTTGTACATTTTTAAGTGGCTATAGTTTGAAGTAATATTAATACTAGGAAATTGTGTTTTGTTTTCCTTTAAAAAGGAAACATTTCTTTCAAACAAGAAAACATTTTTTAAATGACATTATAATGCATTATTGGTTAAACTGTGCCCCCCCCACCAAAATTCATATGTTTGTTTGCTTTTTAAAAGTTTATTTATTTTGAGGGGGGGAGGGGCAGAGAGGAGAGAGTCTCAAGCTGATGGCACACAGCCTGATGCAGGACTTGATCCCACAACCATGAGGTCATGACCTGAGCCAAAATCAAGAGCCGGACTCTTAAGTGACTGAGCCACCCAGGCACCCCATATATGTTAAAGTTCTAACCTTCAGTATCTCAGAATGTGTCTTTTTTGATAGAGGGCCTTTAAAGAGCTAATTAAGGTAACATGAGGTCATATGCGTGGGGCTTAATCCAATATGACTGGTGTCTTTATGAGAAGATGAGTTTAGGACACAGACATGCACAGAGGAAGGACAATGTCCAAACAAAACAGATAGGGATGGCCATGTAAAGCCAGAGAGAGAGGCCTCAGAAGAAATCAATCCCACCAACAACTGGATCTCAGACTTCTGGCCTCCAGAACTGTGAGGAAAATAAATTTCATAGCCACCCAGGCTGTGGTACTTTGCTATGGCAGCCCAAGCACATAGTAATACATAATGCAATTGGAAATGCAATCATTTAATAGACTTTTAATGATATGGAAGAATTATTATAAAATGTTTTAGACGTAATACTATGGCTAAGTTATTGTGGTTATGTTAAAAACACCTTAATTTTTAACAATGCAAGTGAAAAATGTTGGGAAAAACTGGAAATTATCAACCAGGAAAATGAAGAATTTGCTAGGGTATGGTATTCTTTTCCAGTATTTTTTTTCCTAAATTATATCCTAAATTGTTTTCTATTTTTTAACAACTTATTGAGATATAACTTATATTATCATACAATTCACCCATTTAAAGTATACAGTTCAATGGGTTTTTCTACATTCATAGAGTGATGCATTCAGCACCATAATTAATTTAAGCACATCATTAATTAATCCTCAAGGAAACCCTACACTCCTTATTTATCACCACTTAACTTTCCCTGTCCCTCATCCCTCCCACCTCTAGGAAACTACTAATCTATAGGTTCTGTTTCTAGAGACTTACCTACACTGGGCATTTCAAATAAATGGGATCACACAACATGGAGTCCTTTGTGACTGGCTTCTTTTGTGTAGCATGTTTTCAAAGTTCATTCATGTTGTAGTATTTATCAGTATTGTATTGTTTTTTATTGCCAAATAATATTCCATTATATTACTATAATGTAGTATTATATACTAAATTATATTACTAAAAAGTAGTATTATATACTACATTTTGTTTGTTTATCAGTTGGGGAACTTTAGGGTTGTTTCCACTTTGTGGCTATTACGCTGCTATGAACATTCATGTACAAGTTTTTGTGTGACATGTTTTCATTTCTCCTGGGTATGTACCTAGGAGGGGAAAAACTCAGTGTTTAACTATTTGAGGAGAGCCTCCTGACTGTCTCAAAGTGTCTGCACCTCGTAGAATAAGTTGAGAAGTGTCTCCTCCTTTTCTGTATTTTGGAAAAATTTGTGTAGAACTGGTAATAATTATTTAAATGTTTGGTAGAATTAACCAGTACAGCCATCTAGTTCTGGACTTGCTTCCTGGGAAGACTTTTGATTACCAACTCAATCTCTTGTTATAAATCTATTTGGATTTTCGAGTTCTTTTTGAGTCAGTTGTGGTGGTCTGTATCTTTCTAAGAATTTGCCTCTACCTCTCCATGGAAAGCACTTTCCAGATGGATCCACATAGCTTACTCGTCCCTCATCTTCAACTTTTTGCTTAAATGTTACCTTCTCAATGAGCACCCTCCTTACCACTCTCCCGTCAGCACTCTGCGTCCCCTTTCTGCTTCATTTTTTCCTCTGGAACTCAACCCTTTCTAATCTACCATATAACTGACACATTTGTTTAGAGGTTTGGGGCAGAGGAGCACCATGATGAGACTCCTTCTGTTGCCAAGTGGACTAGTAACTCTGGATGCAGGGAGGCCAGTGAGGACCTTGTTGTAATTTCTCAGGTAAGAGATGATCTGGATGGTAGCAGTGGAGAGGGGGAGAAGTGGTTGGATTTAGGACACATTTTAAAGGAGGGCCAATAGCATTTACTAACAGACTGTTTGTTTCTTTTATGCTTTTTTGAATTTAAATTTTAGCTAACATACAGTGTAATGTTGGTTTCAGGAGCAGAGTTCAATGATTCATCACTTACATACAACACCTGGTGCTCATCACAAGTGCCCTCCTCTTTTTTTTTTTTTTAATTTTTTAAATGTTTATTGAGAGAAAGAGAGCATGAGCAGGGAAGGGGCAGAGAGAGACAAAGACACAGAATCCGAAGCAGGCTCCAGGCTCTGAGCTGTAAGCACAGAGCCCGACGCGGGGCTCGAACTCAAGAACTGCGAGATCATGACCTGAGCTGAAGTCAGATGCTCAACTGACTGAGCCACCCAGGTGCCCCACAAGTGCCCTCCTTAATACCCATCACCCATCTAGCCCATCTCCCACCCAACTTCCTCCATCAACCTTCAGTTTGTTCTCTGTTTTGCAGAGTTTCTTGCAGTTGTAAAATAGGAGAAGAAGTAGATTCAAAGATTTCAGGTTGATGGCCCCCAAAGACCCTTCCCTCTGTATTTATACAGTTATGCAGTCCCCTTTTGAATCTGGGGTGGGCCAGAGGACTTGATTTAAGCAATAAATGTGGCAAAAGTAAGGCTGGGCCAGTTCTGACCTAACCTTAAAAAGGCCTGGTAGTTTTTGCTTTTATGCTCCTGGGAACCTTGAGCTGCCATGTCTTATGGGAGAAGCAGCATGAAAAGACCATGTAGAGTGGTCACGAGCAGAGGGAAAGGCCCTGAGCCTGCATGTGGAAAAAAAGGAAGCTCATCCAGCCCAACCCCCAGTTCACACTCCTGCTGAATGCAGCACACCTGTGACTACCAGCAAGTGCCACAGAGAAACCACTGAGAGAAGCCAAGCCACGTTGACAGAATTGTGAGAAAAAAAAATAGTTGTTGTAAGATTTGGGGAGAATTGTTATGCAACAATAGAAACATAAAAAGAGGACACCAAGAATTTTGACCCAAGCACCCAAGAGGATGGAGTTACCATTAACTGGATGGAAAAGATTGTTAGTTAACAGGTTTGGAGAAAAACATGGGTGGACAGATTATAATCTTACTACTTATAAATGAAAAAGAGCATATTTTTCTTCATATATTAGAACAAAATCTTCTTCCTGGATTTTCCAAGGCCAGAAAAAGCCATTTTAGGAGCACCTTTTTGGAGAGTGACATCAGTGATTAAGAAAACTGTTTAGCATTTTTTTTCTTTCCAGCTTCTGAAGCTCTGTTGACAATCAGTGAAATCCCCATCAAGGCAGAGAAAAACTCAGTTTTTTCCAGCTTTGCCACTGTGGTTTCAGGGCTTCAGTGACTCTAGCATGTAAAGGAGAGACCACTGTGCTTGCTTTCTCTCCCGCCTTCCACAACTGGTCACGGTGAACCACCACGGGCTTGGCTGATGGGCTTCTGGTAGCTGAGAGCAGAGTCTTGGAGGGAGGCTCTTGCCAGTTTTAGATTTAATCCTTCCTGTGGCCACACACTTCAGAGACAGCAGTATATGGGCAAAGAAAAACTGCCTGGTTAATCTGGTCAGCCTGTAGGTCTCTGATGATAGGCATCTGGGTTAATACCTTATGAATTTGAACCCAAATTAAGTGTTGGGAAAAAGTGGTGTATTCATTAAGAATTCCTAATGTCCCAGGGCAAATATTAATGTAAAAGGATTACTCTTATGTGGTCAACCTCCCATTCACTCACTCCCACCTATATAGCTCACCACGTTTACACACCCACATCTCCTTTCCCTGCTTAATCTGCATTTGGGGAAGGTTTAGAACATAGCTAAAGTCAAAGAAATTAATCATATTCACAGGGGCTCATTTTTTCTGGGCTCAATCTTTTCTTGGACTAGTGTTCCTGGGAGGGGGGCCCATAGTCCCCTTTTGGTCCTTCACCCCATGACTAACCACTGCAAGCTTAAGTTGGATAGGAGACTGGGCTTCATGGCACAAAGGGATTCACAATGTTGAGCAATTGTAGGGTTTATGTAAAAAAAAAAAAGTTGATTTTAATAAACATTTTAGTTAAACATTAAAAGTTAATAGACATTTTAAGAAAAATGTTGGGAGGCATTTTTAAAAAAATTAACCACAAAATTATGTTGGGGATATCTAGGCTTGAGAGGTGGCATTCTGAAAGTGGATGCCATATGAAGTTGTTATGCATGGTCATGGTGGACATGTGTTCATGACATGGGAACACTGGCTACCATTGTTTCGGTCTCTTCAAATCTCTTAACTTCATAACACACCTTTGGCTATGGTCTCTTCCCAGTCCCATTAACACAATTCCAGTTTCTTTCTCTTAAGGAGTCCCTCAATCCTTGATGGAGAGCTGCTATTTAGCTTGTTTATTCCCTACCTCCTTAAAAGTATGCACTTGTCTCCTGCTGTCGGGTGCCTGTCATCACTGACTTGGCTATGAACTTCCTTCCACTTTTTCTTTTTTAATTTTAATGTTTTATTTATTTTTGATAGAGAGAGAGAAAGAGAGACAGAGTATGAGTGGGGGAGGGGCAGAGAGAGAGGGAGACAGAATCCAAAGCAGGCTCCAGGCTCTGCGCTATCAGCACAGAGCCTGACCTGGGGCTCAAACTCAGGAACCGTGAGATAATGACCTGAGCCAAAGTCAGCACTTAATCAACTGAGCCACCCAGGCTCTCTTCCTTCCAGTTTTGCGGCACATCCAGCCTTATCACTTGGAGAATATTCAATCAGATATTATGGATTAAAATGGTTCATCAGGAGCACAAGGCAGGAAGAGACTCCAGTGCAGGGCACAAGTAGATTGGTGAATTCATCCTCTCAATCAGAAGAGGGTATAAATGCCTCCTGGCCAAGAGTATGTAGAATGGATTGTTTCTTAGTTTCAAGTGCCCAAGAAGCAACCCTGAGACAGGGTGGCAAGTACAAACAGTTCATCTGGGAGATGACCCCATGAATCATAAAACAGGGGCACTAAGAAGGGAATAGGGAAGGGAAAAAAGTCAACACAAGGTGTATTAATAAGTCAACTGCCACAGGCGGCAACTGAAGCTTAACTTCTATGGAAAATCTCTCAAACACAGTGTGAAACACACACCCGACTTATACCACCCAAGAAGCAAAGGAACTAGTATGCTCATACAACTTCCGTTCATCAACTGTGAGCTGCTTCTGGGCCGTGCTGATTCCCTGACACTTCTGGCCTGCTGTGTGCAGGGACAGTGCAGTTTTCTATGGTTCCAGAACAAGTCCTGAGGCATAGAGGTGCAGATACTAGCCTTTACATGTTGTCTGGGGGCACTCTGCAATGGAGGATCAATGGGCAATGGCAATGGTCTGCCCTAGGACACCTGCTCAGCTGGCTTTCAAGGGCAAGTAAGACCTCACAGTGCTCATTGCAGGGATCTGTACCCTGAGAAAACAGATGCTGACTGTATTGTTAGTCTGTTAGTACTGAGACAGATTTCCACAGAAGTCTTAGGATAAAATATATGTACTGAACAACATTAGCTGAACCAATAATAAATGAGGTAATTCTTATTAAGTCTGGACATCTTCCTATGACATTATTAAGTGAAAATGGCAGGTTACATAAACCCATTTTGGTGTTAAAAACACAGAAAATGTATGCATAAAAAGGTCATAAAGGGTACAAGATAAAGTGTTAACTGTTGTCTCTAGGGAAGTGGAGTTATGAGTTTTGTTTTGTTTTGTTTTTTTGCTTTCCTATTTTCTGATTTTTTTTTTTTGTAATGAGCATGAATTGCTTTTATAATAACAATGACCAGATTAAAAAAAAAATCCACAGGGGTGCCTGGGTGGCTCAGTTGGTTAAGCATAGGACTCTTGATTTTGGCTCAGGTCATGATCTCACAGTTTATGAGTTTGAGCCCCACGTCGGGCTCCGCACTGGCAGTGAGGAGCCTGCTTGGGACTCTCAGTCTCTCTGACCTCCCACCCCTCCATGCACCCTATCTCTCTCTCAAAAATAAGTAAACATTTAAAAAATCCACAATAATTTAATACAATCTCAAGATTCAAGAATAATTTCCGCACTTTTCTAAATCTTCTCTTCTTCACAGCCTCCTTTCCTCCCTCCCCCCCCACCAGTGCTTCAAAACAGCCAAACCTTGCATATTTGCTGGTAACTACAATGCACCATCACCGCCTCTCAAACGTGGGAGAAAGTGAGGAATTAGGCAAAAAAGACTTTTGAGCAGCCAACAAAGAGGTTCCTATAGCCATAAACTACAATTCATCCATTTTTGCTCACAGATAAGCACCACAGACTAGCATTTAGGACGGATTTATACATACATCGATATTGGACTTCAACTTCCTGTTTAGAAGCAGCAGTGAAAAGCTGAGAAAGGGTCTGCTCTGGGCAGACACACAGGAGGCAGGGAGGAGAGGCAGAGCTGACAAGCGAGAAGGACAGTCCTGGACAAGACCTTCATGCCTCATCAGACAGCATGGACACTCTAGCCTCCTTTAAGGTAGAGCACATGGCCTCCATCTCCTCGCCCTTCCAGAAGATTCCCATTTCCAAACCCAGAGCAGGATTGCAGTGATGGCCTTGAGGGATCCAGACCAGGCTTATTTGTACTCAAGAGAACCGAGCATCCAATGATCAGGTCTTAAAAGGAAATGGAATATAGGCAGACGGTAAGTTCATCCATGTTAAAGTACTGCTTCAGAATCTTGGTGATATAAACCAGACTAGGGAATGAAGTTACTTTCTTATCTGTTTCTTTCGACTCTTTCTACTTTTGTGTGAAATGGGGTTGATTTTATATCTGTCAATATCCTCTGGTTCTGGTATCTGCTCTTTAATATCTGATCTTATCACTAAGGCACTTATACTGCCCATTACGTTGGTGCCTCAATGATTCTGAATATCACTTTTTTTCCCTCCTGGTTTGACAATATTCCTTAAATTTAAAAATTAAAAAAAAAAAAAGAAAGAAAAAAGAAATTGGAGAATGAAGCTTTAACAAACTGTTCTTGGAGGGGCTGTGCTCTTTTATACTGACCAGTTTTTAAAATCTTCATAAAAGGGTCTTTAACAAGCCCAAACTTTTAAATATGAGTAGAATAAAGTCAAAAGAAGATGAAAAGAAATGGCATTCCTGGTGAAATAGGTCAGATGATTTTCAGACTCCAAAGTGTCCTGATAGTTTTACGTGATCCAGTCCAGTTCCTCAAAAAACTCTGCCAACAGGTAACAGGTCTTTGAAAGCTTTTGAAGCCAAAGGCTCCCCACCAGCCAGCCCATCACTTACTAAGTTCTCAGCCTCATTAAGAATGAGAAACAGATATCATGGCACCAACCTGTCTACGAGAACACAGCGAGACAAATGTAATTGCCTGTACAAGGAATATAAATCAGCAACTCCCAAATCATTCATATTTACACCCACTCCATTTTGGTTGTCTTTCCTTTATAATTTGGCCATACATCGATGTCAAGTATATAATTTCATCTGGGGCTTTATCAGTTACCGCCCGAGCCATGATTATATGGTGCAGGGAACTTCCTCTTCCTGAGTGAGTCTATCTTTAGTATCTTCTTGATAGCCACTTCTTACACATAAAATCAAAAGAAAAGTCTTGGTTTTCTTATGTGGCTCCAGAATCACTAACTATAACATTTAGAAGCAATTTATCAGCTGAAACCATTGAGTTTTCAGCTGCCACTACAGCGGTCTTACTCCTTCCCTTTGTTAGTTTTTATCAACTCGCAATAAACATTTTAGGGATTTTGATACTGGCCATTCAATCATGAGCTAAGTTCAACTTTCATCATGTTAGTGTCCAGGCCTAACTGCACAAAGACAGGTTTTCAACTATCAGAATCATAGCAACAAAGATAAAGGGATGATTTCTGGAAGAAGTAACTTTTTACAAACAAAATAAAAAATGGCTCTCCAATCTAGGATTCAAAAGATTAATTTATTAGTCTGAGAAGAGGAGTCACACACTGTACCCAGTAATATGCTTCTTTTATTTTTGTGCCTTTATCTTAAAAATATATTTAAACAGGAAACAAAGATAATATTGAATTTTCCCATAAATTTTGCTTTCTTATTTACAGTGTTACATTGTAAATAACATTCCATTATACACAAATTAGGGACTGTGCATTACTGTATGTTCTCTTTACATATTCTTTCATAATATAGTACATATAGCTCGAAGATATGCAGTATTTAAGCTTAGAAAAGCTTGAGGAAAGAAGTACAAACTTTATCAATAAGACTATTATTTAAAAAGGTTCTGACCTTAATTCTCTGCTAGATTGTTTCACTGAAACCATTCTTTGTTAAAGAAAAATGCCCCATATGAGGGATGAGAATAACAGTTTAAGTTACCACAAGATCCACTTAAACTGGTTAACAAATAAAACACTGTATCACTTATTACTGTTATTAAATGGAGCACTACCACTGTCAAATCATTTAAACAAGTAGATTTACTCTTCAGTTCGGACACATTACATCAACAACAGCTGGTACCTCTTTATGAAATAAAAAATGTTTCCTGCAACTCTAGGTTTTACTTGTAAACAGTAAAGCACACATTTTGTGAAGATGATTTAGTCATTCCCGGTCTTAGGTTACACAGTAAGGAGTTTCTATTTCATCAGGGGAGAAGCAAGCACACGCACTGCACACACACGCACATACACACGCACACTCAGTCCCGTCACCTGCCGAAGACCTGCATGTCACTAAGCGCTAACCACGGCAGCACTAGTGTTGCGAGCAGTGCACGAGGCTGCAACAGGAATTATAAAATGGCGAAGATAAAACATCCAAGTTCAGTTAAAAACCCCGAAAAGCTCAGGTTCTGAAATGCCTCTCAGACGCTTCATGCTCAGCCTGAGGGTCAGTTCACTGGGCTCTCCAGGCGGCAAACCCCACCTTCGATTGCCACGGACTGTCCTGCCACTGCACCGGGAGGGAGTCTTGAAATGTGAGTCTGCAGAGAGGGAGACAGGAGAGCGTTAGAAGTGCCAGCTGTGTCCTCCCATATGTGACAAGGATGGAGGAAATACTGGAGTGACACAGACTCTCTTTGCTTCTCAGTATCTACAGAACATGAGGGTGGTAACCTTTAAGTGCAGAGAGATCTTGTTTGTTCAAATCCTGCAGGGAATGTTTACTGAGCAACTACTATATGCTAAGCATAGCACTAGCAAGTAGAGATACAGATTGAACAAGAACTTAGAATTTCATCGTATTCAGAACAGTCATGGTTTTAACGCCAACTATATTAAGTATATTCTAGTTCCTCTGAAAACTAGTAATTTATATACATTTTGTCTTCCGAACATTCAAAGCAACTGAGAATACCCGATTCATGTTTATATTTTATTCCCTAAAGGATCTGAATAACTTGCAAAAATTCAGACAATTCAACAACCTAAAAAGTGAGGCGATGAGAGAAAAGAAAAATAAGAGCTTATAAAATAAGGTAAAGACAGGCATGAGATTACCATGCAATTCTAGCCTGAGTTCTGTACCTGTGCTAGAGGCAGACTGTTGCCCTGTCTCTCAGCATCCTCATTCCACGACCAGATAGGTGGTTCATGTGTGTGTTCACAGCCTCACAACAAACCAACTGCTCAGAGGAGAACTCCTGTTCCCGGTACGAGGTCTGGGAACTATTTCTCTTACAGGGCTTCATACACACTGGGTACCATGTTTTGTGGGTGAGTGAAGACATCAGTTGTACAACAAGGAGTTTTGTAGGGCTGAGTGTTAACATCACTCAAAGGAGGCTGGCTCTGAGCAGAAGATAGTAAAAGCTGTTCCATAAAGGGTCAGGATGATGTCAGCCAGGAATTCTTTTTTTTTTTTTTTTTGACCATCTGGCTTAATCCAGGGATAGATAAATGTCGGGAGTTTCTAAGAAGAACAGAAGGACTGCATATCCCTTTAGGTAATCCTCTCTAATTCTGCTACTCTAAACAAGTTTTTCCTAAGGACTGAACTGAAGTAAGTTCAAGCCCAAGGTGAGGCTGTTAGATGCTAGTGAAGTGGCGAAGTCTAGAATGGGAATGACATCCTCTCATGCAACCAAATGTGAAACAAGCCTGTTTTAGATGGAGTAACAGCTAAGCTAACTCTGTTGTAGTTTGAGCGTGGAGACTATTCTTTAATCTCACCACACAAGTCCCATTAGA
Organism: Prionailurus viverrinus; assembly: GCF_022837055.1. Taxonomy (NCBI): domain Eukaryota; kingdom Metazoa; phylum Chordata; class Mammalia; order Carnivora; family Felidae; genus Prionailurus; species Prionailurus viverrinus. Next base: position 39,001,990 of record NC_062563.1, read on the forward strand.
GTAGCTGACATACATCAACAACTTGGAAAGTTCTAGAGAATGGGAAGTGTTCTTTGGGCACTTAGTTTTTCTGTGTGCAAGGCAGGAAGCAACCTGTAACCTACAGGGGGGTGAGATCTGTTGCCTCAGGTGGAGAGCTGGGTGAGGCAGTCTCTGTGGTATCTCCTGGGATATGAGGATCAGTGAGTTCACTCACCATACTCATGCTTCTGGGAACCCTGTCCCAAAATCTGGCCTCATTGCTGCATTTGAGGGCCAAACTTGGGTCTCACCATATGGATATATTGTACCCGAGAAGTCCCCAGTAGGAAAACTTGTAGCTCTTTTGTTTCTTGTGGTGCCTCATTAATCTAGCAGGAGTTAGAACAGGGTGTGTTGTTCAATTCTGCTACCCAGAAGTCCTTGTCACATCAGGCACAAAAATCTCAATTCTCACAATTCTCAGTGTTGATACAGCCACTTTTATTCTTCCAGAAATTTCTTAACATGAGGTAAAAGAGAATTTTCTCTCCAGTTATCATTCATCAGTTTTTTAAAAAGGTTCTTCTAAACAAGAAAGATCCCTGGAAGAGTAGATAGAGGTCCCTCAGTCAATTTCATCCCTAATCTCACCCCCTACAGTCATAAACACCATCATGCAACTATGACAGGGATTGAAAATGTGGAAAACAGCATGGGGTTTCCTCAAAAACTTAAACATAAAATTACCATGTGGTCCAACAATTCCACTTATGGATATATATCCCAAACAAGTGAAAGCAGGGACTTAAAAAGGTATTTCTAGACCCATGTTCCTAGTGACCTTATTCACAATAGCCAAAAGGTGGAAACAACCCAGGAGTTCATAACACAATGTGATACACAGTATATATAGCAATGGAACATTATTCAGCCCTAAAAAGGAAGGAAACTGTGACACACGGTACAACATGGATGAACTTTGAAGATGTTATACTAAGTGAAATAAGCCAGCTACAAAAGGACAAATATTGTAGGGTTCCACCTATATGAGGTGTCTATTAGTCAAATTCATAGTGACAGAAAACAGAATGGTGGTTGCCAGGGGTTGGGGGAAGGGTAATGGGAAGTCACTGTTTAATGGGTACAAAGTTTCAGTTTGAGGAGATGAAAAGTTCTGGAGACAGATGGTGGTGATGGTTATACAACAGCATGAATATACTAAATACTGCTGAACTGCGCACTCAAAAATGGATCAAATGGTAAATTTTGTTATGTAAATTTTACCATAATAACAATAAAAGAATAAAGCAGAAATGACAATTTCTGACCTGGACCAGAGTAGTAGTCCATATGATAGTATTAAGAGAAGGGGCTAGTTAGGAATGAATCTACAATGCAGAGCCCCGTAGAAGAAACATTAACACCATCAGGTTCTGTTCACAAATAGGCTGGAATTCTCCAATCAGGTTCATTAAAATATCTGTCCCTAAAAGAGTAGCTCACAGGAAAACCTGTCTTCATGTTTCCCAGAGATTCAGGGAGAATACAATGGGACCTCCTGGCAGGCCTGGTGGTCCAGGCACCAGAGGCTACAGAGAATAAATTAATTGTTTAAAGATCAAAGAGTGAACATATGTCCAAGCAGATGGCCTGCAACTTGACCAGGGGGATGTTGGTCTTAAAGCAACTGATTTCCTGCTGACCAAAGAAAAGACCAGAGCTAGAAGGAAGAAATTCTTGCCCCACGGACCAGGGGACTTGATAACAATCCCTTGAGATTTACAAAAACACAGATGGCCAATTTAAACTTATCTCTGACACTCCCACCCCCACCAGGTTTACGACAGAAGAACAACTAAATAAACTGAACTGAACTGCAAAGTCTCTAGGAGAGTTAGAAAGGAAAAGAAAAAGGATTGGAAAAGATGATAGTGGTCTTGAGATAATCTGTTAACAGTACATGGCAAAATATTTCGAAAATACATGGAGATTTGTATAAATTTTGCTGTTTACATAGGACGGAAATGCTCAACTAGACAAACTAGCTAAGATTAACTTCTTAAATCATCATCTAGTCAGGAGGGATTTTGTGATTGCAAAACACATTGGCGTGATCTTGGTGTTGGGAGGAATACAATGGCCAACAATCCATCCAAATGTCGGTACTTCCCCAGTTTCATCCATCAACATGATCTTCTGATTCATCAGAAAATCACTGCCCTTGGTCTGCAAAAGTTTGAGCCGGAAGAATTTGAAGCTTTCTTTGGAAATTTCAATGGAGCATCAAATCACATTATAAACAATGGGAGCTGTTTAAGAGAATGTTTATATGAGTGTTTATCTTGAAAAGTTCTTTTAGAGAAGTGGGTTTGAATTCCTCTTGTAGCTAAAAATAGACCATTTTCTATAATGAATTTATATGTCACCATTTAAAAGCACAATAAAGTATTTTATATTGTCTGAGGACTGTGTAGATTCTTGGGTACCCTATAATCATTAAGAACTTAACAAGGTGTCTTTTTTTTTTAATTTTTTTTTAATGTTTATTTATTTCTGAGGCAGAGAGAGACAGAGCATGAGTGGGGGAGGGTCAGAGAGAGAGGGAGACACAAAATCTGAAGCAGGCTTCAGGCTCCGAGCTGTCAGCACAGAGCCCAATGCGGGGCTAGAACTCACAAACCGTGAGATCATGACCTGAGCCGAAGTCGGTCGCTCAACCGACTGAGCCACCCAGGCGCCCCATAACAAGGTGTCTTTAAGGCAATTTAAAAAGCAATGTATTTTTATTGAAATTTATAACTAATGATAAATAACATATAAAATTATACATGAAAAAGCAGCAGACAGGTTCATTTTGGGCTATTTTCCTCCACTTCTTGCTGCATGCCCCACTCATACACTTAACCATGACTCCATGTCTGTCATGTCCTTTTCTGGTTCTTTCTCATGTAAAGACTCCATTGACTGGATCCCCAACTCAAACTAGAAGCTCTTCTTCTAGTTCTAATGGCACCCATCTGAGCATTTCTCGTCCTGTGATGTAACTGTCTTGGTTTTGGTTTGCTTTTAATTTTTAAGTCTCTGTCATGGAAAGTCAATTGGAGACAGGAGCTTGTCTTACACGTACCTCTATATTCCTTGCACCTGTCAAAATGCTTGGCCTAGAACATTCGCATACTCTGGAAATGCTCACTGAGTGAAGTGACTAAAATACACCCTCAAGGGCTATACTTACACAGTCTCAGGTGCTTTAACGTGTGTGACCAACCAGTTTGATTAAAAAGTGAATCAAACTAGTTGTCATAGTAAAGATTCTTTTAAACAGATTTTTTTAAAGTAAAGACTAAACTTTTCAATTTTCCAAGTGATTATGTTTTTAGAATAAGATGGAGTTTTAGATTTCTCAGATGCTAACAGCTCCACACCAGTGGAACCCAATGGCCTTGTACTCACAATTCTCTGCTTTCTTGCTAATTCCCTGACTGACACAGAGATCCTTGAGGTTAACATTCCTTGAAGAATTATCTACTTCAAAATTAAACTAATTCACAGCCAATATTCTTAGGCCTATATCTTGCTATAAAATCAAATACATTGTATAATAACATATTTAGCCTAAGATTTCAAAATGAGAAAGTTAAAGAAAAAATATTATAGAAATTGTATAATTCCTTGATGTCCTAATCACAATCTAAGTAGTAGCTGAGACTTCCTATCATTCATATTCATGTCTTTAAATCTCTGAAGACCACCTTAGTGACTGCTCTTTTGTGGTTTCTAGAAAAACTGTAAGCACACAATTTAATTTTAAAAGTCTCAAAGCCTTTATTTAGTGGTTATATTTTAATCCATCTTTCCACTCTTAGAATTGTTGCGATCTGCCACAAAAGTCAAGGAAAGAGCCTCTTAAACAAGTTTATCCTCCTTCAGTGGGGTTAGAAAAATAAAATCTGGACAGACACAGTCCAAAAAAAGCTCTTGGAAATATTTTATTCATTGGTTTCATAATTCTGAGGGTTTGGTTTTCTGTTTTTAAAAAATAGAGGTTGCAGCAAGATAGCACAGTCAAAGCAATGCAGACATTTACAAATAGAACAAATGACACTGAAAAAAACACTCTGCAGAGACTTAAGAAACAGTATTTCAAAACAGAGAAGAGGTGTTTTTATCAACCAGAAGCTTAAACAGTACGTGCGATACACAACATATTATGCCCAATTCTAAGGTTAATCTACAGAGACAGTTTATCATGATGGCTGTGTGCATGGGTTACTGAATCAGAGCATCTCAGGTTCTGGGCCATTTCTTCTTCTTCTTCTTGGACACATGGAAGGACTACATTTCTGTTTCCTTTCAGTTAGGTGTGGCTATGTGACTGAATCAGGCCAGTGGACTAAAGTGGTATGAGCCACTACCAGGCTTTGCAGAAAATCTTCCTATGCACTATTCTCCATGCTCTTTTCTCTGATGACGGTGAGGCCCATGTGCTATAAGGAGCTTGGACCCTGGTTCACAACTTGGGAGGAGAGCATCCTGTTAATCCTAATCCCCAATTTGGATTTTACGTGAATGAGAAACACACTTCTTATTGTATTTGAGCAACTACACATTTTGGGGGTTCCTTCTTAGAGCAGCTAGTGCTATCTTACCCAATAATACAGGCCTCTGCACTTACTAGCTGCATAATCTCTGTTGGCTACTTAACTTCTCAGGCTCCATTTCTAAAATGGATATAATAGTAGCATTTATGATCAGGTTGATAAGGACTATATGAGATATTGCATGCAATGAAAACATGTGTCAATAAATGTTAGGTTATTTTTATTCAAACAAACACATAGCCATAGAACAAAACATTACATAGCACAATCTCTATTATAGATTTTTGGATATCCCAGAATTGAGGAATTCTATTTTAAAAGTTTTATAGTTTGCAAAAATAGAATGAGGTATTTTAAAGAAGTTAGCTGTATGCTAAAAGGTAAGGTTCAGGAAAATTGACATTTTTAGGTCAGTATTTTTGATAGGGGCTATTTTGCTGCTACAGATAAAATAATTAACAATTGCTAAGTATTTAGTGACTCCTAAAGGTTTGTACATATCTGCTTGCTATATAACTAATCTTCTAAGGCTCAAAAACAATGAACATACTTGGGTACTATAGAGAAAACCAAACTTGTAGAATACTGGCAAATTGCCTTCTAAAAACATGTAGCATTGTAGGGAAGACAAGTACAGCCATATATAATGATTAGAAAGCCATTAACCAAAGCCCTTATAGTGACCATGCACTGTAAGGGCAGAATACTCCAAAGTTGTCTTCTAACACCACCAAGCAATTAACTCAATTCTGCAAATTGTCTGACAATTTAACTCAATTCTGACACTTATCTACCAGGAGATAGTGTCAGATCCTCCAGATTAAGGGGTCAGTTCCACGAGACTTTTTCTCCTTCCCAATCCAGATGCCAATCACAAATCCAGATTGTCACCTGTGCCTCTGACCTACCCACTATAAATAGCACAACCGCTCCTCAAGTTTGCTAATTTGTTGGAGTGGCTCACAGAACTCAAGAAAACAGCTTACTTACTAAGTTACTGGTTTATTGTAAAAGTATATAATTCAGGAGCAGCCGGATGGAAGAGATGGACAGGACAAGGTAATTGGGAAGCAGTTCAGAGCTCCTATGCCTTCTCCAGACATGCTACTTGCCCCAGCACCCCCACATGTTCACCAACTCCACCCTATCGGGTATTCTGGAGATTTTATTACATAGGCATGACTGATTAAATCATTGGTTATTGGTGACTGAGCTATCTCCAGCTCCTCACCTCTCTTTAGATGTTGGGGGGTGGGGTTGAAAGTCCCAACTCTCTAGTCACATGGTTGATTCCCCTGGCAACAGTCCCCATCCTTAGGTTACCTTGGGGTTTTCCGTAAGTTGTCTCATTAACACAAACTCTGGTGTGGTTGAAAGGGGTTTGTTATGAATAACAAGACACCCATTTCACTCTTAAAGATGTATCTCGATTTTAGGAACTGAGGACAAAAGACCAATTATAATAAAATATGATCCCACTGCTCTTACTGCTTAGGATATTACAAGGGTTTTGAAGCTGTGAGTCAGGAACCATGAAGGAAGACCAAATAAACATTTCTTATGATAAATCATAATACCACAGATACCCAACCACAAATGCCATGGGAAGTTAGGAGTGAGAAGATGGATGTGGATCAAAGAATTGAGGAAGGCATTCCAGAGGCCTTGGCACTAGAAGGCAAGTAGAATGGGAGGGCAGAGGGACACAAAAATGACATGTTGGACCTTTGTAAGGAAGAGCTGATAAGTTTACTTGGTTTGAGCCACACAGTTTTTCCAACTTTTAAAAACTAGAAAATATTTTTGTTAATATAATTTATTGTCAAGTTAGCTAACATACAGTATATACAGTGTGCTGCTGCCTTTGGGAGTAGACTCCCATGATTCATCGCTTACATACAATACCTACTGCTCATCCCAACAAGTGCCCTAATAGAAAATATTTTTAAATGGAGAAGTTATATAAAACCATCTTGATTTCTAGCTCGTCTTGAAAAAATTGGCAACCCTTATATTCCCTCACTGAGGTGAAGCAGCAGCTACCATTTTGGCAAGAATTTTCCACAGGTGAAGCTGTGTTTCTCCTGTGGCATGTGTTCAGAAGGCACCTAATATCTAGTGATGTTCTTTCAGTGGGTTTAATCCACTGGGTTTAGGTCATGGCAGCCCGATCCTTCCATATAAAGTTTCCCCATCAACCTTTTGTCCAATGGTTGTAGCAGCCACTGATAATCATGCTTAAGACCCCTTATTTCATGAGGAAGTTCCCAAAGGGTGGTTTCCTAATTCTGTCATTCTCACTACATTAACAGCTAAAATTCATCTATGAAGAACTTTCTCTCATCAACTTTTTGATATTCCAAAATAAAGTTCACATAAGAAAGAAAGGATAAATACTTGATTCTTCCACTGCCTCAGGGTTCAAATAATAAGGCTCCAAAAGCAGCCAATCATTTTCCCCCTCATCGTTTTTTTGTGATGTTAAGAAACCAGTTTTGTTAGAAGAAAGATGGTAAGAGATTAAAGAGGGAACATGGTTTGAGGGGATAAAAGGGATGGAAAGAGAAGTTACAGCATTTTGCTTCTTCATTCATACCAGCCCGAGGCCAATTCTTCTATGTTATATAAAAAAGAGACAGAAATAAAAGAACTGTAAGAGGTACCTTCAAACTCCAACGCAAAATAAACTATATCTAGCTGGACTGACTTGCTAGTTCTGTTCTGGATGACTAATCTGAACACTCATATGTTTTAAGTCAAATACAAAGCCTTTAGGATGAATTAGCTCCTTTTGGATTGACATAAGTATTGCTGTCAGTTAATAAAGTTTGCTCAAGATCAATTTGACTAGCAGAAAGTTCTTTCATCAAAGTGAACTGGGTGTTAAGATAGTATGAGTCTGCTAAGGCTTCTGTAACAAAATACCTCATGCTTGGTGGCTTAAACAACATCAATTTATTTTCTCACATATTAAGATATCTGTAGATTTGGTTTTGCTGAGACCTCTCTCCTTGGCTTACAGATGGTCTCTTCTCTATTAGTACAACCCTAGTGTCTCTTCCTCATCCGACAAGGACTTTAGGGCCCCACCCTTCTGTTCATTTACCTTAATCATCTCATTAAAGGCCCTATCTCCAAATACAGTCACATTCAGGCTTAAAGATATGAATTTGGGGGGACATAATTCAGTCTTCAATAGATACAGATCTTAAAGTGATACAGAGTAAAATCCAAAAATGCCCCATATGTTCTGGTTTCCTTTAGTTCTCTGAGCTGAACTCCTCCTGCTCTCCCTCCTTTGCTCAGTCCTTTCTCTCTCTCCACTTGCCTTCTTGCTGTTACTCAACCACATAGCACACCCCTGCTTGAAGGCCATTACAAGTGGTGTTCTCACTGCCCAGAAAGCTCTTCCATCCTTGTCCCTGTGCCTCACTTGCTCAACTTTGCCAGATATGTACTCAAAAGCCACCTTTTCAAGAAAGTTTACTCTGGCCACTCACCTGAATCTCCCTCTCTGCCTCAATGTTTCATATGTCCTTACTACTATCTAACTAGCCATTTATTTTGCTCCTTTATCTTATTCATTGCTTGTCTCCCCCACTGGGTCATAAACTCCATGAAGGCAGGGAGTTTATCTATTTGTTCACTGCTTTTTCCTCAGTTCCTAAAAGATAGTGTGGCACATGGTAGGGGTTCAGTATACTTGGCAAACGAATAAAGAACTTCCTTCCTTCCTTCCTTCCTTCCTTCCTTCCTCCCTCTCTCTTTCTTTCTTTCCTTTTAAAAAATGTTTATTTGTGTGCATGTGCAAGCGGGGGAGGGACAGAGAGAGGGACAGAATCCCAAGCAGGCTTCGTGCTGTCACGCGGTCAGCACAGAGCCCAACATGGGGCTCAACCCCACCCAGGAACCATGAGATCATGACTTGAGCCAAAATCAAGAGTTGGTTGCTCAACCAGCTGAGCTACCCAGGTGCCCCAAGACTTTTTTTTTTTTTTTTTAATGAGGGTTGGGAAGTGAAAGAGAGCAAACTGCAAATTAGACATTTTATATTTCTTAATTTTATATTTTTAAACTTACATTTGTTATAAAATTTTAAAGAGACTTGTATAAATTAAACAGTCAAAATGATATTGAAGCTGTGGATCTTTAAAAAGTCTGAAAATAAAAGCCTGCTTATTTTCCAAGACTGACCTAGCATGATTCAACAGATTCTGTTCATCCATTTACACAACAATTGCATGTCAGTACACATATCACTTTTTTAGACAGAGAGAGCATCACAGACATCAGCTAACTAGGTAGTGGTCAAGTGCAGGCTGTGTGCCTTATGTGTCTATTATGTTAGGCCGCATTAATACAATTTTGATGAATTCAGCATGAGGAGGAATATGGAAAACAGGACTTTAGCCTAGTGAGACATCAGTGCCTCCTGCTTAATCTTACATTATCACAAGCATTTGAAGAGACAGATCTTTTTCCCTACCATTTTCCCTTCTCTTGTTAATTCTGCCGTAATTTTCCAACTGTTGAGTCCTCAGTAACTTATATTTTTCCATCTACTAACAGTGTCACATGAACTTTCTTAAAATACTATGGAATAATGTATATATTTCATAGAATGAAGACCCATTCAGCTACAGGCCAAGTTTGTCTTCTGTATTTATCACTGTGCTACTCGGGGCCCATACATTTGGTACTGTGAGTTGGCTCTGTTGGCTAAGCACATCTTATGTCCTTACATAGTGAATTCTTACCTGATGTGATAATAGTCATGCTTTATTTTACTGGCACAATGTGATAGACCTTAAATGACCGATTCCAGAGAGAAGGGCAGGAGAAATATGTCTGGTTGGCTTTATCGCTTTGTTTCTATTAGGGGCATTCACCCCTCAATGAGTGAGTTAGGAGGCACTACCACCCCCACCCTTTTCCCAGAAGTTCCTTGCCCACTGCTGTCAAGGGCTGTCTTTCAAGGAGATACAAGTTGTGAATAAGTATATTCTGAGCATTCTTTGTGTGTGGTATTAAACCTTGGAATGTAGTTTACTGCTCTAAAAATAGTGTTTGGTCTTTAGACTTCATCCTGAAAGCAGATGTCCTCAAGTAGTCGACAGTTTCACATGAACTTGCTTAATATAGTCCAGAATAATGTGTATATTTTATAGAAGAAAAGCCCACTTAACTACAGGTCAAAAGATCTGGGTGCTCACTTCCTAAGCCCCTGTGTTCATGGGCAAATCAGTGAAAGTCTCCCGAGTTATAAAATGAGGACTTTGGGTTGGATTCTCTCTAGAGTAGCCTCTCAAGTTTTAACATTCTCTAATGCTTACTTCATTTAGCTTTTGTATACATTGTTAATGAATCCAAAAACAAATGTTTTACTTTTATTCCATCATTGTCTTACACTAAAAGTAATAAATAGGCCAGAGCAATTTCAAGATGTAATTTTTAAGTTCAACTTAACAAATCAGAAATATCAACAGAATGAGGAATTAATGCCATATGTTAGTCATTTTACTGTATGTCACCCCTAACTAGTTTTCCACATTTAAAACAAGGATGCCATAAAAGACCCAATGGTGAATGTGGACAAAACACAAAGACAGCATTATGGTGAATTTCATTGTTAGCACTGAAACATGTCTACATAAAGGGAAAAGTTCTATTGTTCTCACATATAAATATCATGTCCAAGGAGCCTTAAAATGCTGTCTGATGAGAACAGCATGTTGTTCCAGTCTCAAGGCAACTTTTGTTACTTCTTTTACCATGCAGGCAACACCACACTTCACAGGCAACATCAGACAAGATTGTCCTCCTATTTTTAACTTAAAAGCCTGGGAAGGCATCCGCATAAACATGGCAGGCCCCACAGTACCTATTATACCATCACTCACATGGAGAATTATCATGAGTATTCCATTTTGCTAAAGGTGATAAAAGCTCTCCACTATTTAGCAAATATTTATTCTGCACTTATTATGAGGGAACAAAAGAATGAAACACACATGGGTTGTACTCTGAAGGCAATTATGTCTTTGCAGGATGCAGAAACTAGCTCTTCGTGAACCTAGTTCCTTAAGAAATCTTAATAAAAACACCAAGTCCCTATATTTGCATAATACTTTAATTTGCATAATGTTTTTACATCTATGAGATCTCCTCAAAATGCCATGTACAAAGATGTTTACTATACCTGTATTTCAGGTGGAAAAAAGCAAGGCTCAGAATGGTTATGTGGTTTGCTTATGGTCACAGAGGAAGTGGAAAAACTGAAACTTGAATGAATGCCTGTGGACTCCAAATTTAGGGCTCTCTTTACTCCCACAAAGCCTTACCATGAAGGATTCTAAATCTAGCTCTGTTAAGAGACACACTTCTCACTGCAGGAGGCTTATGACTAAGTAGTTTCCCAGGGTGAAAGAGGGCTTGCTCAGAAAAGCTATTGCCACAAATTTTACCAACAAATTTCAGGATGGTTCTGGGATTCAGAGAACTGGGTCTGAGCCTTAACTCTGCTGCTGACAAACTAGTTGGTCATAGGACTAGGAGGTTACCAGCTCTCTGGGCTTCGGCTACTTTGTAGGTAAAAATGAAAAAGTCAACTCAATCATATTCTGAGTCTTTCTGATTCTAACATTCTATATAGTTTTGTATTAGGCCCTCTAAATGTTTGAATATGTTTTTTCAAAAAAAAACACATTTCTAAATTTTTCTAGAATTCAGGTTACAGATTTTTAATGTTTATTTATTTTGAGAGAGAGAGAGAGAGAGAGAGAGAGAGAGAATGAATGAGCTGGAGAGGAGCAGAGAGAGGAGAAAGAGAGAACCCCAAGCAGGCTCCACACTGTCAGTGCAGAGCCCAACACAGGTCTCGAACTCTAGAACCGTGAGATCATGACCTGAGCCAAAATCAAGAGTCACACGCTTACAGGTTAAAGATTTTTTTAATAGCCCCTCTAAGTACTAACTAAAATTCCAGTTGGTCCCGGGACTTTGTGTCACCTTTTCCTTAGACCCAGCCTAGTACTGGGAGGTCTTTTTAGAGGGTAGTTTTATGACCACCTACTGAGAACCACCTACTGAGTATCTGAGGTTGGGACCAGGAGGCTGGATTTTCACCCTACTCCCATCTCTGCAGGAGTAAAGCCTGTCCTAGGCTACCTCTTGGATAAGTAGGTAGGCAGGCAAGCAGGAAGAAAGGTTGGTGGATAGGTCATGCAGAGTAAATGTAAACATATATCTGATACCATAATGTGAATGCAAACTCAGGTTGTACAGACCTTTTGTACTGTACTCTGATTTTTAAAAATTTCTTTACTCTTCTTTTTCAAATATTATAAGAGGAACATGTGCTATTTTTATATTAAAAACTGATTTTATTAAAAAATTGTTTTAAATGTTTTATCTAGTTTTGAGACAGAAAGAGACAGAGCATGAGCAGGGGAGGGGCAGAGAGAGAGTGAGATACAGAATCCAAAGCAGGCTCCGGCTCTGAGCTGTCAGCACAGAGCCTGACGCGGGGCTTGAACTCACAAACCGTGAGATCATGACCTGAGTTGAAGTCGGACACTCAACTGACTGAGCCACCCAGGCGCCCCATATATTATTACTGATAAAAGAATAAATCAGTATATGCCATTCCATGCTTTCCACATGATCACAACTGTGTGTAAAAAAAAAAAAAAAATTCACAGTTGCAAAAACAGAAGGAAATATACCAAAATGTTAAAAACAGTTAATGTCGGTAGTTCACTGTATTCCAGAAGGATTCACTCAGGGCCAGGACTGAATTTTTTTTTTCTTCCCATAATCTTCCTGTACTTTCTTAATTATGTAGAAGGGTGATTTAGTGAGTGTTTAATGTAGAACACAATCTATTACTGTTCTAGACTCATTTTGGAAAGTATGACTGTGTCCCCACTCTACTCCCCAGCTTTGCTGAAAAAGGAAGGAACAGAAGTAACTCTAATGTCCACATAGGACTCAGCAACAGCACCTGGTTGAGTTGGTCCCTCTGTTCCCCTCGGAACACCTTCTCCTCTCGGTTTCCAGGACACCACACTCATCTGGTTCTCCTCAACCTCTAAGGCCAGAACTTTTCAGTCTCCTTGCAGGTTCCTCCTCCTGTCACCAACTTACGTACACTGGAGTTCTCCAGGAGTCAGGCCTCTTTTCTTCTACCTGTGTTCACTCCCTTGGTCATCTCAGCTGATCTTAAAGGTTTTTTTTTTTTCTTTTTTTTCTAATGTTTATTTATTTTTGAGAGACAGAGAGAATGTGTGAGCAGGGGCGGGTCAGAGAGACAGGGAGACACAGAATCCAAAGCAGGTTCCAGGCTCTGAGGTGTCAGCACAGAGCCCGACGTGGGGCTCAATCTCACAAACTGCGAGATCATGACCTGAGCTAAAGTCGGCCAGTTAACCAACCGAGCCACCCAAGTGCCCCTGATGTTAAAGTTAAAAAAAAAAAAAAAAACATTCATATGCTGAGACTCCTAAATATACACTTCCAGCTAAGGCCTCTCCAGATAACTAAGTGGTTAGAAGCTTGGGTTCTGGCGTTCAGACTGTCCAGCCTGAATCTTAGTTCCACCTCTTTGTAGCTGTGTGACTGTAGATAACTTGATATCTCAGATATTTCTTCTCTGAGGGGCTAGTGGTGGCAAAGTGTTCTGAGCTAAGAGGAGAGCGTCTAGCTGAGTCCTACAGGCCAAGGAAGGGGTTTATACTCAGTCCTATAAGGGGAGGCTCTGAGTCACCAATTTCTTGGTAAAGACAGGCCAGTGGCCTCTAATTCTTAGAGAACCTGGTAGGAAAGGCTCAACATCCTAATGATTTATACTGGGTGAAAATCCAAAATGTCAGTTACAATCTTCTGGTTGGTAAGCTGCCAGATAACATAGATTTTACCACTGCTTGAAAGGAGCATCTTGTATTTGAAAAGAAATGAAAGGCTAATGTTTAAACTATCATAAAGAGTGAAACTACTATTTGTGTAATGGACTATTTCCTGAGAATTTCAGTCCATCTGTCAGTGAGGAATTTGGGAGGGGTAAAAATAAAAGCCACCAACAAACCCTTTGAAGAAAGTTCTCCTTGTTAAAACCATCTGCTTCCTGACTTCTTATTGATCTGACCCATGTAATACCAATGAACTAACTAAGGCGTTGAGACCTAGACAGCAGCATTTCCCAAGCTGAATCCTGGGAGATGCTCTCTGAAAAAAAGAGCATGGTTAAATGTTAGGGAAATGGTGCAAACTTATTGCTCAACCCAGTCCACTCTTCTTAGAGCTGGATAGGCATGTGAACACGTCAAGGTTCAGACATCCTTCTGAGGGGAGCAAAATACATGACCCAAAAATATACCACTTTGGCATATGCATTATTTGAGCTGAGGGCAACTGAGACCCGGCAGAATCAAGAAAACCATTTTATCTCTCCATTAACTACCCAAAAGAACTTAAATAGGAGGCCTGGCCAGAAAGAGAGCCCTTACCAGGGATAATTGTGTCTGTGAAAGGCTTATCTGTAGCGCAGGGCAAACATCTAATTACCAAACATCTGCTCTTACTGTCCTGTGAATTACCCTTCTCCCCTTGGAAGCCCCAGGCCCCTATCCCATTCCTTATCTCAAGATGGCTTACAGGCCTCAAGAGACTCATTTGTCCTTGTGTCTCATGTTTTTTTATGGGACTCGTATATGTACATAATAAAACTTGCTTTTTCCTGTTAGTCTATTTTATGTCAATTTAATTAATAGACCAGCCAAAAGAACCTAGAAGGGTAGAGAAGAAAATTTCCTCCCCTACATTTCAATAGAGAATTCTATATAGGGGCGCTTGGGTGGCTCAGTGGGTTCACGTCCGACTCACGTCCGACATTTGAGTGAAGTCTGGAAGGTTTATGGAAGCAAGGCAAGAACATTCTGGGCATAAGGAACAGCAAGTGCAAAGGCCCTCAAGTAGGAATATTCCTGGTATGTTGGAGGGTCATTGAGAAGGCCAGTCTTAGTGAATCAGAGTATGTAGCAGGGGTCCAGATCATAAGTTTATATTGGTCCCTGTCAGGGTTTGGGCTTTTTCTCTAAGATGGGAGCCATTGGAGGCTCACTAGCATCATGTCATTCACTAGCCCATGTGTGACATGATCTGACTTACATTTTAAGAGGTGACTCCAGCTATGAAGGGGAGACAGAGTGTTAGGTTGTTGCCACTCATATAAATGATGATAATGACTGGACTAGAGTGTTAGCTGTGCAGAATCAGTTGTGTGTGAGAATCAGTTGACTTCTTTGTGTGTTTTAAGGTAGAGCCAATGATATTTGCTGATTGATTGGATAGAGGTATGAGGGAAATAGAGAAAGCAATGATGACTCCTAAGAGTTTGGCCTGGACAGTTGGAAGAGTACATTTGGCATTTACTAGGGAAAGGAAGGTGAGTGGGAGAGGAAGAAGGCTTGAGGGGAATGAGGGGAAGTAGAGCTGAACTGGAGTATCTTAATGTTGAGACACGTGTTAGGCATTGAATGGAGATACTCAGTAGAGAGTTGGATATATGTGTCAGGAGAGAGGATAAGCTGGAGAATACTTGGGAATCTAAAATAAATGCTTTTTCAAACTAGAAGACTGAAAGAGATCACCAAGTGAGTGAACACAGACAGGAGAAAAGAGTCCTGAGGACCTCACATGTTTATAAGTTTGGGAAATGAGGAGTAAAGGAGGAGGAGTTTGGGAAATTGGGAGCGAAGGAGATTGCAAAATGGCCATAGAGTGAGAAATGGCCACAGAGGTTGATGGAGAACAACATGAATGTGGTGTTTTAGAAACCAGGGAAATAAAATATTTTAAGGAGAAGAGGGAGACCAACTTTATCAGATGCATTAGTCTAGTACCACGTAACTACGTCTGACCACTGGGTTTAGCATTGGTAGTCTTTGCTTACCTTGACAAGAGCTGTTTCAATGGAATGAATGGCCAAGGCAAAAACCTGATTATAGAGCAGTTACAGAGAGAATGGAAGGGAAAAAAATTGAGGTAACAAGTTCAGATAAGCCTTTTAAAAAACTTTGCTGTAAATGGACATAAAGAAATGGAGTGGTAACTAGAGGAGGAAGTTGGTCTGGAGAGTTTTTATTCTTTCCTCTTTCTTCAATACAGCCAGATGCTTTACTATATGTCCAAAACATTTCACAAATATTTTTCTATAAAATGAGCAGAGGAAAAGCTGTCCAACTGTTGAGTCCTGAGGTTCCCCAATATTTAGTGGTTGATATGGTGAGGAAGAACCAGCAAAGGGAGCTGAAGTCTCAGCATTAAAGTAAAATAAGAGCAAACTCTTAATAGTAGTTTGAGTGTAGCTGGAATTAAAGAAAAGCATTCATTAACTTTTGGGATGAGCTGGCTTAAAGTCACATAGAATTCTTTTTTTTTTTTTAATGTTTATTTATTTTTGAGAGACAGAGTCTGAGCATGGAAGGGGCAGGGAGAGGGAGAGACACAGAATCTGAAGCAGGCTCTAGACTCTGAGCTATCAGCACAGAGCCTGATGCAGGGCCCAATCCCATGAACCATGAGATCGTGACCCTTTGTACTTCCTAAAACCCTTCCCAGCTTCACATTTCTTTTTGCACTTTATCACAAACATAGTATATTCCTTACTTACCTTGTTTATTATTACCCCCCTACCCTCAGCATGTAAGCCCACAAGTATAGGGAGTCTTGACTTCCTTGTTTACTATTATGTCTCCAGGGAAATACCTGAATATAAAAGGCACTCAATACTATTTAATAAATACTTCATTTTAAAAAATGAGCTTCTTGGGGCGCCTGGGTGGCGCAGTCGGTTAAGCGTCCGACTTCAGCCAGGTCACGATCTCGTGGTCCGTGAGTTCGAGCCCCGCGTCAGGCTCTGGGCTGATGGCTCGGAGCCTGGAGCCTGTTTCCGATTCTGTGTCTCCCTCTCTCTCTGCCCCTCCCCCGTTCATGCTCTGTCTCTCTCTGTCCCAAAAATAAATAAACGTTGAAAAAAAAATTTAAAAAAAAAAATGAGCTTCTTTATTGTATCAAAATTCTATTCCTAGTTAAACTGAGTTTTTTAAATAGCTAAATTCTCAAAGCCAAAGAATTAAGGCTTCCTTCCTAGTCAATCATTGTTAAGCAGTATAATAAATCCTTGAGTAGCTCTAATACTGGTTAACTGAAGTTTAAAAAAATGTGTTTTTGTCACTTTGACGTTTGTGAAGATCTTATAAGTTATACTTCTTTCTCTTTTGTCCCAGATATGGCTTACAGAACAAAAACACAAAAAAGAAAACATAAACACAAATGCTAGATTCAGGAACTTGTTGCATCTAAAAGGGTCATCATATTAAAGACCAGGTCTTCCTATCTGCCCATATGGCACTGGAAATGTATAGAAATTTGGAATGGAAGTAAATTCTATTAAGTTATTATTGGGACTTATTACTAACTGTCTATTAAGAGCTTGTTTTGCTAAGATCTTCCATTTTTATCCTTAAAATACACATTATAAATATTTAAAAAAAAATTTTTCCCAATGTTTATTTATTTTTGAGAGACAGAGCATGAGCAAGGGATGGGCAGAGAGAGAGGGAGACACAGAATCCAAAGCAAGCTCCAGGCTCTGAGCCATCTGCACAGAGCCTGACACGGGGCTCAAACTCATGAACGGTGAGATCATGACCTGAGCGGAAGTCAGACACTTAACCGACTGAGCCACCCAGGTGCCCCACATTATAAACATTTTTAATAGAGCAGTATAGTTAGCAGTTCTTTTTTTTTTTTAATGTTTATTTATTTTTGAGAGAGAAAGCACAAGCCGGGGGGGGGGGGGGTGCAGAGGGTCCAAGTTGGGCTCTGAGTTGATAGCAGTGAGCCTGATGTAGGGCTCGAACTCAGGAACTGTGAGATCATGACCTGAGCTGAAGTCAGATGCTCAACTGACTGAGCCACCCAGGCCTCCCATAGTTGGCAGTTCTAACTATTCAAATGTTGATCATAATATCCACAAGAACTATCAATGGAAGAAATCAGGGGATTATTGGGTTTTTTATCTGTTATAGGAGACACCTTTAAAACAATATTTTCTATTTCAAGTGAATAAAAAGCTGTTTTCAAGTACTTTGAGCATCTCCTAATAGCAAAATGTTAATACAATCTTTATCCTAAATGAAGTTTCTTTTTACCCCTTCAACAGTACAGCAAACAGTGTAGTCCAAACATGTATAGCACAGTGATGACAGCTCAAGAGCATAAAAGTCAATCGCCAGTACCTACCACTTATTGCATCCAGAAGTATTTGAAAGGAATATAAATAGAATAACTCAACCATATCCAAATGTCTTAATCAGTTATTACTAAAATGATAAGTTTTCACAAATTTACAATACTGCTTTACTTACAAGACATGAAAATCATACAGTGTAACTATCATAAAAAATTTAATTCTTAGGATTAGACAAACTGGATACTCCAAGATGAAGGTTTTTTAAAAGACAGAAACTATATTTTTTGAATGCGTGGTACTGAAATTAAAATGTATTCTAGCAGACAGATTTTTCTTCGGGTTCAAAATATACAACATGGGTCAATCTCAAATGTCTGTGAGTGAAGCAGGCCAAGTGTAGGGCTGTCAAAGTGGAGTGGCAGGTCCTACCAAAGAGGGTGGTTACCAGTGTTGCCAAATCTTCTCTTAGAGAATAAAACAAATCAGAAGGAAAAAAATCATATTTTTATGTAAAATTTAAATGTTGAAATCTTGCACAAAAATGTTATATAAAATTTGCATTTTGTATAATCTTAATTTTTTATGTAAAAATTTTTAATGTTTTGAAAAAGCTGATCTGTTAATGAACCCCACTTTAGACCTCAAATCTGGGAAGGAGAGACAGTGGGGACAAAATGTTGTGTCCGAACAACCACTTGGACTCAAAGTTCTACCCTCAACCTTGACATGGAGTCACTCACCAAAGATGTAACTATGGAAAGCTTACATGTGCTAAAGTTTTGTGTGGTCATTGTCATTAGTACCTCCCAAATACTATGCTTGGTAGATCCAGCTCCCGTCACTCACCAATAAAATAATGTAATGAAAGTTCTTATAAAATCAATGGGTAATACTGAATATTTAAAATCATAAAACCAATACTTTGTGTTGAGTTGGGAAGTTGACATGAATTAAGAATGATGCCTCAAGACACAAGAAAAATCTCAAATAAACTAACTTTAACACCTAAAGGAACTAGAAAAAGAAGAACAAACAAGGCCCAAAGTTAGTGGAAGGAGGGAAATAATAAAGATCATAGCAGAAATAAATAAAAACAAAGGCAAAAAAAGAAAAGATCAATGAGGCTAAGAGTTAGTTCTTTGAAAAGATAAATAAAATTGACCTTTAAAAAACCTTTAACCAGAGTCACCAAAGACAGAGAGAGAGAGAACTCACATAAAAAAGAAATGTAAGAGAAGTTACAGCTGACACCACAGAAATACAAAAAATTATAAAAGATTACTACATAAAAGTATATGCCAACAAATTGGACAACCTAGAAGAAATGGATACATTCCTAGAAACATACAACCTTCTGAGACTGAATCAGGAAGAAACAGAAAATGTAAACAGATGAATTACTAGTAATGAAAGTGAATCAGTAATCAAGAAATTCCCAATAAATGAAAGTCCAAGACAAAATGGCTTCACAAGTGAATCCTACCAGACATTTAAACAAGTGTTAATACCTATTCTTTTAAACTATTCAAAAAAAAAAAAAAAAAAAAAGAAAGAAGAAGAAGAAGAGGAAGGAATGCTTCCAAACTCATTCTAAGGCCAGTAATACTCTTATAACAAAACCAAAGACACCACACGAAAGAAAATCAGGGACCAATATCTCTGATGAACAAAGATGTAAAAGTCCTCAACAACAAAATATAACCAAACCAAATTCAAAAACATTCATCGAAACCAAGTGGTATTTATTTTAGGGAGGCAAGGATGGTTCAATAAATGCAAGTCAATCAGTGTGAACATTACATCAACAAAATAAAAGATAAAAATCTTACGATCATTTCAATAGATGCAGAAAAAGCATTTGACAAAATTCAACATCCACTCATGATAAAAACTCAACAGAGTGGGTACAGAACATATCCTCACATAATAAAGGCCACATATGCCAAACCCACAGCTAATAACATACTCAATGGTGAAGAGCTGAAAGCCTTTCCCCTAAGATCGTGAACAAGACAAGGATATGACTCCTACCACTTTTCTTCAACATAGTACTGGAACTCCAAGTCATAGCAATCAGACAAGAAAAAAGAAATAAAAGTCATCCATATTGGTAAGGAAGAAGTAAAATTGTCACTATATGCAGATGACACAATACTAAAATCCTAAAGACTACCAAAAAACTATTAGAACCAATAAATGAATTGAGTAAAGTTTCAGGATACAAAATCAATATATGGGCACCTGTTGTGTTTCTAAACACTAATAATGAAATAGCTAAAAGGGAAATAAAGAAAACAACCCCATTTTCAACTGCATTAAAGAGAATATAATACCTAGGGATAAATTTACCCAAAGAAGTTAAAGACTTTTGTAGTAGTCAAAAATGATAACACACTGAAAAACTTTCCTTCTGGTTAAAATAGCCATTGTCAAATATAGTCAACAATATCTTAATAGTGTTGTATAGTGACAGATGATAGCTATACTTGTGGAGAGCAGAGCACAATGTATGGAGAAACTGAATCACCACATTGTACAGTTGGAACTACTGTAACATTGTATATCAACTATACTCAAAAATAATTATTAATAATAAAAAAGTAAAAGACCTATATTCTGAAAACTATAAGACAATGATGAAAGAAATCAAAGGTGACACAAATGGAAAGATATACCATGCTCATAGACTAAAAGAATTAATATTGTTCAAATGTCTATACTACCTAAAGCAATCTACAGATTCAATGCACTCCCTATCAAAGTACCAACAGTTTTTCACAGGACTAGAGCCAAAAATAAGACAAACAAAACAAACAAACAAACAAACAAACAAACAAACAAACAAACAATTTATGGAACCACAAAAGACCCCGAATAGCCAAACCAATCTTAAGAACAAAGCAGGAGTTATCATAATCCTAGATTTCAAGATTTAATACAAAAATATAGCAATCAAAACAGTATAGTACTGGCATACACACACACAAAAGACACATAAATCAAGGGAACAGACTTGAGAGCCCAGTAATAAATGCACACATATATGGTCAATTAATCTATGACAAAGGAGGCAAGAATACAATGGAGAAAAGACAGTCTCTTCAATAAACGGTGCTGGGAAAACTAAATGGTTGCATGCAAAAGAGTAAAAATGGGCTACTTATACCATACTAAAAACAAACTCAAAATGGAATAAAGACCTAAATGTATGACTTGAAACCAGAAAACTAAAAGAAAACATAGGCAGTAATCTCTTGGGCATCAAGCTTAGCAGTATTTTTCTGGGTCTGTCTTCTCAAGCAAGAGAAACAAAAGCAAAAATAAATAATTGAGATTATATCAAACTAAAAAGCTTTTTGCAAGTGAAGAAAGCCATCAACAAGACAAAAAGGAAACTTACTGAATGGGAGAAAATGCTGCAAATGCTATATCCAATAGCAAGTTAATGTCCAAAATATATAAAGAACTCCTACAACTCAACACTAAAAACAGATAATCTGATCAAAAAATGAGCAGAAGACCTGAATAGACATTTTTCCAAAAAGAAGACACACAAATCGCCAACAGACACATGAAAAGATGCTCAACATTACTATTAGGAAAATTCAAATCAAAACCACCATGAGATACTACCTCTTAGAATATTTAATATTAAAAAGACAAGAAATAACAAGTCTTGATGAGGATGTGGAGAAAAGAGAACCCTCATGCATTACTGGTGCGAATGTAAATTGGTATAGCCAATTATGAAAAAAACAGTATAGAGGTTCCTCAAAAAATAAAAAAGGGGGGGGCCACACTATCCAGTAATGCCACTTCTGGGTATTTACCCAAAGAAAACAAAAACACCTTATGTTTACTGCAGTGTTATTTACAACAGCCAAGATATGGAAGCAACCTAACTATTCATCAATAAATGTATGGATAAAGAAGATGCGGTATAGGGGTGACTGGGTGGCTCAGTTGGCTGGGCGTCCAACTCCAGCTCAGGTCATGATCTCGCAGTCCATGCATTCGAGCCCCACGTGGGGCTCTGTGCTGACAACTCGGAGTCTGGAGCCTGCTTCAGATTCTTTGTGTCCCCCCTGCCCTCTCTGCCCCTCCCCCACTAGTGCCCTGTCTCACTGTGTCTCTCAAAAATAAATGTTAAAAAAAATGAAAAAAAAAAAGATGTGGTATAGATACACAATGGAGTATTACTCAGCCACAAAAACGAATGAAATCTTGCATTCACAACAACATGGATGGATCTAGAGGGTATTACTGGTACTATGCCAAGTGAAATAAGCCAGACAGAGACAAATAACATATGATTTCACTTATAATGTACAATCTAAAAAACAAATGAACAAGTAAACAGCAAATAACAATGGCTAAAAAGAAACAGACTCATAAATACAGAGAATAAACTGGTAATTGCCAAGAGGGGAGGAGTGGGGGGAGGGACAAAATAGGTGAAGAGAATTGAGAGGTACAAACTTCCATTTACAAAATAAATAAGTCACAGGGATGAAAAGTACAGCATAGAGCGTACAATCAATAATATTGTAACACATTTATGGTGCCCAATATTCATAATAACTAAAACTAAGTTAATATTACACATCCACTATACTCCAATTAAAAATGAAATTTTTTTTCAAAAAAAGAAGATCCCTTTCATCATTTGCCCTCTGCTTTTTAACCAAAAGAAAGAAAACAGCATTCTGCAATCATTACTCACTCACTGTGGGTAATGAGGGCAATCATTCTCAAGGGCACTTGTCTTAGTTACAGGCCATGGTTATGCGTCCTGTGGACAAACAGTCTGCCTTGGGAAGGTATACATATTTACCTAAAATGTTGAGTACTAAAAGGTAACAAGATAATAGTCTACTGTTCAATTCACACTTGATGTGAACTACATAGGCTGATGACTATGCAACTATGTAGAGGTTGAGAAAGTAATGTTTTCGTTATTTTCCATGTTGCTATAACAACAACAACAAAAAGGCTTATTCTCTTCACTTCAACTAACATCCAGTGTTTACAAGTCTAGGTAATAGATCTATTTATCTTTGCAAAGATCTTAACCTATACCATGATTAAAATGAGATTTATTTGGATAAATATGGTTAATACGTCTGAGGAGATTTATGCTCTTGCCAACATGTGAATTCTCTGCTGTTTATTCTTTTTACTGCTTTGGAGCAATGTCAATGAACCATTTGGAAGAAATCGATGTCATAAGACTAATTAGGCAAAAATTACCGATTACTCTTAGAAATAAACTGGAGGCTGAGGAGACTTCTGTCTTAAAGTTTGTTTTCCACACATTCGGTTTTATACAATCGTCTCCTGTTTGTCTAAAGGACTTTCTAAACAGACCTAATGGGATCCTCCTTGCAGTCTTAACAGCATGGACAAGAAATACAATTTTCTACATTTGAAATTCTGGGCAAACTTGAAAGGTACAGGTAAAATCACTGATTAGCCACTTTTCCTTGTGTTCCCTAAGTGTCTCCAGCAAATTTTGCTGTCTGGGATGTTTTCTTCGTACACAGCTTGTTGGTGGTACCTAAGTTACCATCCTGAGGCAGTTGGGCTTCCTGTCAGGGATTAGGCTCCTTAGGTTGTCAGGCTCCTTCGGTATGGGGGCTAAATTACCAAAAGCAGTTAAAATTTGGTTTAGACTAGGGCCAACTTGTATCTAGGTGATCATCATAAATCTAACATATGTCCAATAATCCCATATGGCCCAATAAATCCAGTGACTGAATGCCACGGGGTACTATCACGGAGCTCTTTTAAGGAATTCACAGGCAATATACCCTAAAGTATTCCACTGTCTAGTGCTCAGTAGAATCTAACAAGGCTGCCTGTATGTTCAAGGTTAACACAAGAGAAATTCAACAGGAGCTAGTCACCAATATTTTTCCCTATTTTAAAAGAAAAATTATTTAGTTGGGTGAGCTTAACAGAAAAGCAGCAGGCAAATCTTGGAGTTCATAAAAAACTTAGGTCTGTGGTGCTATCAGGCTGATAGGCCTCCAGTCAGACAGCTTTTTGAAAGGCATTACTATCATATAAGCCTGAACTACAGGGTTGGAGGCTGTGTGTGTGTTTTCTTGTAACTTCAAGCAATTTTTTTTGTTTTTCTGAGATTTTTGAATTCACTCATCAGTCAATTTATATTTACGAGTTAGAGTTACATTTTGTCAAATGGAATAACTGCTCCACAAGAGGTGCAGGATAGAAATCCAGGAGGTACTGCTCTTGTCATAGACCATGTAAAAGGCACCTTTGGGAGTACAACTGCAGTGTATCGAAGGCTGTGGAGCTGTGCAGTGTGAAGGCCCTGAGAGAATGTCTAGAATGTCTACTATCACCGCCTCCTCCTAACACAACCACCATCACCAACACCCAGTGTCGTTCATGTAGCTCTATTATATGCACTTTAGTTATATTATTCAGTTAATTTTCAGCAATCTATGAGAGCATCAGTAGTATTCTCACTTTAAATATAAGGAAGCCAAGCGTCAGAGTTGTAACCTGCCCCAGGTTATAAAAGCAGGGGCTCCAGGATCAAAATCCAAGTTTGGCTAACTCCAAAGCCCATTCCTGTTACCATTACACCACACCTAAAGACAGGCCCACTAATACCTTTCCTTAGACTTTTAAAAAGTAGAGGTTTGATTTAGAGATGATAAAATGTATAGATGTTAAGTAAAGCATTTGAAGACTTTTGACCATCTGTATAACTATGAAACTGAAACCAAAACCTAAAAGGAAATTTTCATATGAAATATATTTCTACTACACCTCAAATTCCCTTGTGCTTTTTTTCCTTGAAGCAACCACTTTTGGATTTCTGTCACCTAGTATACTTTATATAAATGGAATGATTCACAAAGTAGTCTTTTGTGTCTGGCTGTATTCACTCAACGTAATGTTTTTAGATTTGTTTGTTTTGAAAGGTATACGGAAGAATTTATTCAGCTTTGTGAGGATTTACTTTCACAATGGTATAAACCCTTGGCATAGAAGACCTTCTTAAAACTTCATAAACTGCTTTAATTAGTTAAATATCTAGGCTGATATTACGAAGCTGTCAGACATTGTTAGAAAAAGTTAATGGTGGCCAGGATTTGTAAACATAACCATATAATGGTAAAATAAACCAAAGGACAAGACTTTTTAATACCCCTCAAAACATAATAAAGTACAATTTTTCATCAAACATTTATTCCCAGGCTATATCCATGTGGATCTATGAATTTATTTTCCATTTTACACTTTCTGACATCTTCTCTGAATATAGATTACAAATAGTCTTTTGCATTCTCTCCCCGTCTCAACATCCCAAGTCACCTGCCTTACCTTGTTATACAGTTATCTTTTAGAGAAGATACACTTACATAGCATGTTATACTTGAAAGTGAAAAAATCTTAGAGGATTAAAAAGAAGTAATACAATAATTCTTTCACTGATCTTAATATAACTTCCAAAAGAACTTTTCCCTAAAACAGCAATTCTGCCTAATAAAATTCTTTCCAAGTCTAAACACACTGAAAACAAGTGAAATTATGAAAAACTTATGATAGGTTACCAGATATTGTGTGCTTTTAACCATTCAACACTGGCAATACTTGATAAACAATTAGGTAAGCTTCTTGAAGAAGCAAACCTAGACACATAAATTAGAAGATACTGGTATACATCTAAATTTTCTTTCATTTTTTTACAGACCATTTTATTAAATAAAGTTGTTGAAGGTACACTTTATTTTTTGTCACTTTAGAGGACCTTTACTGTAAAGACAGTTCTTTTATCTGATAACAACAGCAGCAGCCAAATTGCTAGTGATTATTCCAGACCTCCCTGTAGGATACATTCAGTTTCTTCTCGAGACGCAAGTTTCCACCTGAGTTTCTGAGGCAATGTTTTTATAAATCCTGCAGTGTCTTATGAACCCTGCTACATCAACAAGTCTGGTAATTTACTCCTTTAGAATGTGAAATTGCAGAAGAGAGAGAGGTATTCCTGCTGATCTCAAAGCTTCTGATATATTGGATTTAGGATTGTCTCTTCCACCAGACAACATTACCTTTAGCTTTATGGGGAGTCTCAAAATCAGTTAAGTTCTCTAAACTTCCGTCTTCTATTCTAAAGTTGATTTTTACAATTCTAGATACCTTGCATTTCCATAGAAATTTTGAAACCAGCTTGTCAATTCCTTATTTAAAAAACAGGTGGAATTTTTATTGGGATTGCTTTGAATCTATGGATGAATTTGGAAAGAATGACTATCTTAACATTATTGAGACTTGCATTCCATGAACATGCATATTTCTCCACCTACGTAGGTTTTCTTTTATTTCTCTCAGCAATACTGTTACCTTCAGAGGACAGGTCTTGCACATCATGTCTTAGAATCATTCCATGGCACCTGAGAATAACTACAGTTTTTACTACTTTTCCAATTTTTGTTTTCTATTTCTTTTATTTGCTTTATTGTACTGGTTAGGAATTCCAGTAAAATACTGAATAGAAGTAATGACAGTGGATCTCCCCATTGCCTGTTCTCAGTGTTAGAAAGAAATTGTCCATTGTTTCACCACTTAGCATGACTTTAACTGTAGGTTTTTGGGAGATGACTTTTATCAAATTGAGGTATTTCCCAGATATCTGGTATTGCAAGGATTTTTATCATGAATGGAAGTTGAAATGAGCATATATCTAGATTGATCATATGGTTTTTCTCATTTATTTTGGTAATACAGTAAATAACATTGGTTGATATTTTTAACACATTTGTTGAGATATTTGAACATGATTTGTTCACGTACCATAAAATTCACCCTTTAAGTGTTCAATTTAGTACTTTTAGTATATCTGCAAAGTTGTGCAGCTCCAATTCCAGAACACTTTAATTGCTTCAAAAAGAAAAAACAAAACAAAAAACCAAAAAACCCTCTACTCATCAGCACTCTCACACTCTCCTCCCCGACCAGAAACCACTAATCTACAATCTGTCACATTCTGTTTATCCATTCATCAGTTGGTGGATATTTGTTTCCACTTTGCAGCTATCATGAATAATGCTGCTATAAACATTTGTGCACAAGTTTTTGTGTGGTCATCATTTCAAGTCTCATGGGTATATACCTAGGAGTGGAACTGCTGGTTTATTAGATAACTCTAGGTTTAATTTTTTTTCTTTATTGTTTCTATAAGCAGAAGACACTGAATTTTATATCTTTATTTTCTACTTGTTCTTCCTAAATTCATAATTCTGAGAATTTAATAGTTTATCTCCTTGGATTTTCTAGGTCTACATCATATCGCAAAGATATTAGTGCTTTCTTGTCTGTTCCTTTCTTTTCAGAAATTATACGTCGTTTCGATTCCACGTTCATTATATTGGTATAAATATTCAGAAGAGTTTCAAATAGTAGTAGTGGTACTCTGATAGGTTTAATTTTTTTAAGGAAGTGGCCACCTGTTTTCCAAAGTGGCTATACCATGTTCCATTCCCACCAGCAATATATGAAGGCTACATATATTCCTAACACTTGCTGTTGTTCATTTTTTTTATTATACCCATCTTGGTGGATGTGAAGTGATACCTAATTGTAGTTTTGATTTGCATTGCCCTAAAGACTACTGATGCTGAGCATTTTTCATGTACTAAGTGGCTATTTATATACCTTTGCAGAAATATCTAGGGGCACCTGAGTGGCTTAGTTGGTTAAGCATCCGACTCTGCACTGACCACACAGAGCCTGCTGGGATTCTCTCTCTCTCTCTCTCTCTCTCTCTCTCTCTTTCTGACCCTCCCCCCACCGCACTGTCTCAAAATAAAAAAAGAAATGTCTATTTAAATCCTTTGCCCATTTTTTGTCTTTTTATTGTTGAATTTAAAGAGTTCTTCATATATTTTGAATACAAATCCCTTGCCAAATACATTTATTTCTCTATTCTGTGGGTTGTCTTTTTACTTTCTTGATGGTGTCCTTTGAACCACAAAAGTTATTAATTTTGATGACATCCTATTCATCTATTTTTTTTTTCTTTTGTAACTTGTGCTTTTGGAGTCACAGTGGAAAAAAAATTGCTTAATCCAAAGTCATGAAGATTTACTCCCGATTTCTTCAAAAAAATGTATACATTCAGCTCTTACATTTTGGTCTCTGATCTATTCTGAATTAATTTTTATATATAGTGTGCAGTAAGTTTTCAACTTCGTTCTTTTGTATATAGATATATACAAACGTTTTGGGATCAACTATCGACATTGTGTTATTTTTTAAATGTTTATTTTGCATGTGTGCGTGCACGCGCGCGCGCACACACACACACACACACACACACACGCACACACACACACGTGGGGGAGGGGCAGAGAGAGAGGAGAGAGAAAATCCCAGGCAGGCTCTGTGCTGTCAGCACAGAGCCCATCACAGGGCTTGATCCCACAAACCATGAGATCATGACCTGAGTTGAAACCAAGAGTCAGATACTTAACTGAGCCACCCAGGCACCCCATTGATTGGTTCTTAAATGTTAATTCTATTCTACACTCTTGGAAAAAAGAATTTACTTGGTGTGTATTTATGGTATATATGTGTGTGCGTGTGTAATATTTTTAGAGTTTTAATCCTAAATTAATAATTAACTAATTAAGAATTCTTACACCTATGTTTATGAGGGATATTGGTCTGTAGTTTCCCTTGCTTGTAAAATATTTGTCAAATTTTGATATGGAGATTACCCTCACATCATAAAATGGGTTGGAAAGCATTCCCCCTGCCTTGTTTTTCCAAAGATTTTGTGAAAGACTGTATTATTTCTTTATTTTTTTTAAGTTAATTTATTTTGAGAGGGAGAGAGAGACAGAGAGAGAGAGAGACAGTACACATGAGTGGGGGGAGGAGCAGAGAGAGGGAGGGAAAGAGACAGTGAATCCCAAGCAGGCTCCACACCAGCAGCATGTAGCCTGATGTGGGGCTTGAACTTATAAACCAATCCCTGAGATCATGACCTGAGCCAAAACCAAGAGTTAGATGCTTAACCAACTGAGCCACCCAGGTGCCCCTATTTCTTCTTGCCTCTTTGGGCATGAAGTTTTCCTTGTGAGAAGATTTTGATGATAAATTCAATTTCTTAAATATGTATATGCTTTTTTCCAATTTTCTGTGTTAGATTTCCTAATTTGGGTTTTTATTGCAAGGAATTTATGAATTTCATCTAAGTTACTGAATGTATTGTAATAAAGTTACTCATTGTATCACCTTATTATCCATTTAATGTCTGTAGGATCCATGATTCTGCATTGATATTGGTAATTTGTTCTATTCTCTCTTTCCTGACCATTTTTTCTAAGACTACATCAATTTTATTAACTTTTTTCAAAGAACCAATTTCTGGCTTTGTTGATTTTTCTCTATTTTTTTATTTTCTACATCACTGTTTTTACTTTTTAATCTTGATTATTTTGTATTTACTTTCCCTAAATCTTCGTAAGATGGAAGTTTTACTCATTTATTTAAATTTTCTGCTATAAGCATTTAAGGACACACTTTTTCTTTTAGTGTTCTCATTGCATACAATAAATTCTAAGATATTTCCATTATCATTCTATTTGAAGTAATTTCCAATTTCTTTTGGTGAGTATTCCTTGTAAACTTGAAAAGAATAGCTTATTGAGTGTGGAATCTATAAATATTGCTTAAGTCAAGCTGGATCATAGTGCTGTTCATATATTTACTGATTTTTATTCTACTTATTACTGAGAGAGGAATGTTAAAATTCCCAACTACACTGTAGATTTGTTGATTCCTTCTCTATAGTTCTCTCAATTTTTACTTCCTTTACTTGGTACATACATCCTTAGAATTTTTATGTCTTCTTTTAATGAATTGGCCATTTTATCAATATGAAATATGCTGCCTCACCTTAGAATGTTTCCTATGCCTGACATTAATATAACCATACCAACTTTCTTATGCTTAGTGTTTGCAGATACATTTTTTTCTACAATCTCACTACTAATTTTGTCTGAATCTTTATACTACTAATTTTGTCTATTTCTTATAAACACCATATGGATGGGTCTTCTGAAATTTTTTTCAATCTGAAAATCTGTGCCTTTTAAATTGAATGTTTACTTTATTCACATTTAATGTAATTATTGTTATAATTGAACTTAAGTCTTATAGCATTTGTTTTATGTTATATGTTTTTCTGTTCCTCTTTTCCTACCAACTCTTTGGTTAATATTTTGTAGTATACTTTCTTATATGTCTTGCATTGATTTTTTTAACAACTTTTTTGTTATGCTTAAATTTGTTGCTCTAGAAATTAAATAAGCACATTTACCTCAAACTACATTCAAATACTAACATAAGAACTTCACAGCTATATTAATCCAAACGCACACATTTTAGGCCACTTGTGATAGTTCCATAGGTCAGACACTCGTTTCAGTTTCTTAGATTCATTTTCTTCTTTGTGTTTAACTTTGGACAGTTTCTACTGAATGGTTCTCAAGTTCACTAATCATATTTTCCACCCCAATTTCCTGTTAAGCCCATCAAATAAGTACTTTATTTCTGATGTTGTATTTTTCCATTATACCATTTCCATTTTGTTATTTCTTTTTGTAGTTATCAAAATTATTTTATTATCCTTCTCTGCTAATTCCAACATCCAAGTCATCTATGGATAAGTTTCCATTAATTTTTTTCTGTTTCTTCAGAGGACTCAATTTTAATTGTGTGATAGACACTGCATGTAAAATAATAGTAAATTATATTTAACATGGATATTATTTATCCTAAGAAAATGGCACACCCTCTTCCCATAGGTTAGGACTGTGAATCAGTCTAATCTCTAGTGAACTGGTTCTGGGGTTTGTGGTAGGTTTAGATTCAGTTCACTCTTGGCTAATATTTTGAGGTCTGGATCAGAGATCTCCCTTAAGCAAAGTCTGGGATCTGAGCCCTGATTAGACTCTGAAGACTTCTCTGTGTCTTATAATCCCGCTGCCAGTATTCTAATCATGGGATATTTCTCTTTGTTTATAGCCCAGCCACCAGATTTCTGGGATGCTTAGGTGATCTCTTTACTCTTGATAATCTCCCCCAGGTTTCCATGCCTTAGCTTATTTCTTCACCCTGTTCCCCAGGCACTAGCATTCATTAGTACACTGCTTTGCCCTTGATGAAGGTCCTGTACACCTTGCAGAAATAAGGGAGGTTTCTTATCATTTCTTTTGCTTTATCCCAGCCTTCTCTTGCAATTGCCTTGCACTTGATAAAGGGCCACTATACCTCAGGGAGATGTCTCTCAGCTCTCTTGCTCTATCTCCAGTCTTTCTTTGGCTACTGCCATGTACTTGGTGCAAATTCTACACACCTTGATGAATCACTAAGTTCTTTACCATGCTCCAAGCCTTTGGTGTGTTCACTTGGTGAAGGCTTCATAGGGAAGAACTGGTGGTGGGTGTGAGACTCACCCTGGGACTGGGGCTTCTTAGGATTTTAAGCTGTCACACATGTGGCCATAAACAGTTCATTGAAAGTTGGGCTGGTTTCTCTTTATATTCTTCTATGTCAGTTTTACTCTTCTTCCTGATGTTCTGCCAGAAATAAACCAGTCAAGAGTTTTTATTCTCTCCTAAAAAAGGTTTGTCTCTTTCTGGGACTTAGTTCATTCAGGTTTTTCTAGCATATTCAGCTTTTTGGATGGTTTTTTAAATTTATGATTTTATAGTTTATCCAGCTCATTCTCATTGTTGGGAGTAGGAGCAAGTCTCTTGTGACTTTCTTCATCCTAACTGGGAGTAGAAATTTCTTTCTCAATTCCTTTGATAACTCCTTCTTGTCTGCCTCACATTTTGTATTTGTCTTCCTCCTAGACTTTATTTGAGAGGTACATTAAGCCTAACAAAAAACTCTCAGAAATCCCATATGTTCTATTCCTTTTATATAGATGTTTATTTTTTTTTAAGCCTCAGAAACTATCTTCAAAAAAGACAAAACAGTAAATACAACATTCAGATTGCAAAAATTCTACAGTGAATCATATCTGCTTATGTAATCTGGAATGCAGAATTTAGAATTTTGCATATTGGAGGCAAGTATCTAGGGGTGCTAATAAATGCAAATATCTAGGGGGTCATAATATATGCAAATATCTATAATATATACAATATATCTATGATATAGATATATAGACAGATATAGATATAGATATAGATATAGATATAGATATAGATATAGATATAGATAGATATAGATATATAGATACATCAAGGAGTTAATAGGGTCCAGTCATCTGTATTCAGAGACAGATTTTGTTTCTTTGTTGTTATCATACCTTCTCCCAGAAAGGATTTAGGCATAATAAGGTATTCTTATTCTCATTTTACAGATGAGGCTCCTGAGATCCCAAGAAGCAGAGTGATCACACCAAGTGTGCAGAGTGGAAGGAAAACCCAGGCTCCAGCTTCCTGGCACTGCATCATTCCATTACGTATTCATTTCAAACCTAATCAAATGTGCCATAATATCCAAGAGTGATAATACATTTTAAATTGTCTATGCAAAAATAATATCAAAATTACAGAACAGTTCAAGGAACATCCATATATCCTTTACCCAGATTCACCTATTGATAACATTTTGCTCCATTACTTTGTAATTTGCTCTCCATCTATCCATCCATCCACATATTTTTTCTGAACCATCAAGAAGATAGTGTATATATTATGGCCCGTTATCCCTAGATACTTTAGTCTGTATTTGCTAAGAGTGAGAATATTTCTTTACGTACCACAGTACAGTTGTAACAAATTTAACAACGATACACTTTTTTCTATTTATATTCCAATTTTGTAAATTGACCTAGTAACGCATTTATAGCATTTCCCCCTTCCCATATAGGATCCAGTCTAGGATCAAGTATTACATTTAGTTGTCAAGACTCTACTATTGTTTAATCTGGAGCATTTCCCTCAGCTTTTGTCTTTTATGACACTGACATTTTTGAAGAATATAGTCCTTTTTTTCTCTTTTCATAGAATGTTCCTCATTTTAGATTTGTCTGATGTTTCCTTGTGCTTAGATTCAGGTTATGCACTTCCAGATGGAATACTATAAAAATGATGTTGTGCCTTTCTCAGGTTATCACATCCAGAGCCACATGATGTCCATCTGCCCCTCACTAGTCACATTAATTTTGATCACAAGGTCAAGTTGTTGCCTGGTTTCCCCATTTATATTTATTTTTCTCTGCAACTAATAAGAATTCTGTGGGGAGACACGTTAAGATCATAAAACAGCCTGCTCTTCCTCAAGAATGAATTTTTTTATAATAGTATTTTCACTGTTGTTATAAAAAGTGACCTCTACATAGTAAAAAAAAAAAACCTAGGTTTCACTTATTACACTTGAATAAGTTCCATGCAGTCTTAACATCTGTTTTTATTACAGTAGTCCATGCACACAGGGTGTTTATTAAAAACTATTCATTAGGCACTATCTGGGTAGGATATAGGCAATCTGATTTTTAAATCCAACTGGTATCAATGCCCTAGTTTTGGTTTAATAAAAAAAATCTCTTTAACTTATGCTACCAGTCTTAGAAATTAAATTAAATTATACAATTGAAAGAATGTTCTATAAAAAAGAGAAGAAAACAAAGAAATTTGTAAAAGAAACTACTTCTATTTAATTCAAATCATATATGGATTTTGGTTATAATATTTATTATCCACTCTTTTTAAAGCAGTATGATTTTGAGGTGAACTTTAATTCAAGGACTTAACTTGGATTGAACATAGCTAGCTTAAATAAAATGTTTGAATAGCCAGGTGGTTTAGTTTCTGAGGTTGGTAACAATAAGTCCAAATTGGAAAAAAAAAAAAAAAAGAACTTTTTAGAAATAGTTTTTAAATTTAAAAAATGTGTGTGTGTTTTGTTGTTTGGTTTTTGAGTTTTGTTTTGGTTTAATTTTTAAAGATGCCTTCTTTCTTATTTTGCTACCATGGACCTCAACATTATATAAGAACATGTTTTACAAACCAGTCATCATACTGAATGGGTATACCATTAATTCAGCATTTTTTTCATTGAAGTCAGGAAACCAGAGGGGTAGGCCAAAGGCTTACTTACTCTCTTAAAAGGAATACAAACTTTGCTATTGCCCCTTTCTCTTTTGAGCCCAGCTTTTCATTTCTAACATTGTCTTACTTGCAATACAATAAAATTCCAGCCTTTATGACAGAAGAGATGGTTTTTTGATCAATAGAATTCAACAGCCAAAGCATTAGTGTTTTGGGTGGGTTTTTTTTTTTTTTTCTTTCTGGAAAGCATTTGTAGCCACAGGCTCAAAGGAGGAAGAAAGGGAGAGGGATTAACTCTCTGCAAGGAAGGTCAAAAACATAATTTACAAGTGAGGCAAGAGGAGCAGCTGTATCTGTTGGCCCAATCAAGACTACCAGCTGGAGAATTTACCAGCAATATGAAAACCACATCGACCAGATGTCAAGCAATGCAACTAGAGGCCAAACATCTTTGGGCTCAATGCAGGACTCTCCACTCTCTTTACTACCCATATTTCATGTTAAATAGTAAGGTGCCTTCCACAGGCCACCAGCAGGGATAACTGGAACATTTCTACACAAGGGACTTAAATAACATGATGGTACCCCCACCACACTGGCTTAAATACTGAAGTCCACCTCCTACTTGTTCTTTTATTAAAAAGCAATTTTAGCTCAGAGTCAATATGTATGGGGTAAGAGAAACTTAAATGGCTGTAAGCCATTCTTATGGCTTATCAGGCTTATTTATATTTGGAAATTATTTTGTCATTGGGAAGAAAAGAGTGTTCTGAAAATACTTATTTGAATAACCATTTTTCCACTCATTCTTTAAACCCATGATGTTCAATACAGTAGCTGTTTTGCCACATGTGGCTATCTAAATTAAAAGTTAAGTCATTTAGAGGCACCTGGGTAGCTCTGTCAGTTAAGCATCCGACTTCAACTTAGGTCATGATCTCACGGCTCATTGGTTTGAGCCCTACATTGGGCTTTGCACTGACAGCATGGAGCCTGCTTTGGATTCTGTGTCTCCCTCTCTCTGCCCCTCCCCTGTTTGTGCACATGCGCTCTCTCTCTCTCTCTCTCTCTCTCTCTCTCTCTCTCTCAAAAATAAATAAACATTAAAAAAAAACCCTAAGTAATTTAAATTAAACTAATTTAAAATTCTGTTCCTCAGGTATACTAGCCATATTTCAGGTGCTCAATAGCCAGGTGACTAGTGGCTATCACACTGGATAACAAAATATAAATATAAATAATTTCACTCATCACAGAAAATTCTATTAGGCAATGTTGCTTGAAGCTCAAAAATCACCTTTAAAGTGAGCAATTATAATTCTTCTCCGTATATACTATGAAACAAAGCAATCTCTGTGCATTCTCTTATGAAATAAGCCTACTAATACAATGTGAAAACTGTATTAGTTGAGGGTAAGACAAAGGTGAGGAGAACTCAGTAATACTATGACAAGTATAAGTCAATCTTTGTCTGATGAAATGTTCTTGTATGCTGTACTCACAGAAGCCCTGTGATGCTCCTGGCTTGCTGAATAATATAGAGGCCAGTCTGGATGGGTTAGCAATAAACAATAAACTGACATGTACCCTTAATTTGCTGCATGCATCTTTGATTTGTTAATGATTCAATATTTATCAGACAGTTTGTATCAGAAGTTTCCTTACTTATATTTCCCCATATGCAAAATAAATTATGTCCTTTAAAAAAGAGGTGGCCCAACTTTACAGCTTTGCAATTGAGGCACTTTAATGCCAAGTAAACATCATATGCCACAGCTGTTTCTAAAACTTTTATGAACAAGAAGAACATGAGGCCAGTATAAAATAAAACCCACAAATTATATTTCTTACTCCCAGACTCACCCACCGTGGGTGCAGTGAAACCAAGCAACTCACGAGGTGCTGTGTATGTCTGTGTGATTGTTGTGACTCACCGAGGGATGCATGCCACAGGCACGTGTCGCCCAGAGCACAGACCTTTGACTCTTCCCACAAGGGCATCATGCCAGGGTATGCCAGAACACACCAGAGCACTGGACAAGTTGCATGTGCAAGCACATTGGCTGCCTCTGCCCTTGAACATGTAGGGTGGTATACAAGCACTGTTTTTCCCTCTGTTTCCTTGATCTATTCCAACACTCCCGGCAAAATCACCCAGCCCGGTCAGCCCATCAGTTCTACTCCCACTTTCTCTTCTCAATCCCCAGTTTCTTCTTTTCCAATTATTCACAATAGATGAGGAAGATCAAGATGAAAATAAAAGGGAGGTGGTGTTTCCTAATCTCCCCTGCTTTGTCATTAAAAGCTAAAAAGATCTGCTGTTTTTCTTTGGCATCGTTAACTGTGCTTAATCAGATTCCCATAAAGATCACAGAGTTACTGCCCAACAGAAGCTGAAAAATTTCATTTGTATCAACTTAGCCAGTTAGAGGTTCATGCAACAGCTGCAATGTTTTCAGGTTATGCCCCAGTGTTCCCGCTTACCTTGGCTTTCCCATCCTGGGCTGACATGTATCCAACACACATGCTCTCTGTCGTGTGGCTCCACAGAAATTCCACTGCCGTGGAAGAGAACACAAGTAGGCACATTCAGATCACAGATGGAAAATAAATCTTTGCTTTTTAATACAACAGTTAAAGATAGCTTTATATTTAACACACTCAGTTGCCTACTTTCCATTTGGTCCTTCATAAATGTCAAGATGATTTAGAACTCAAAACTGTGTAATGCCATTTACTGTGAAATGAAAAATGTATTTCTTTCTTGTCAAAACTTATAATTATTACATGTAAAATAAGTGCTCTTCTGTTTGAAACTTGTAAACTTAAACACACACATGCACCATACATTCATACGTACAGTACACAATGATTTAGCACATGTAATATTCCATAACGTAGTTTCCCTTAACACACACACACACACACACACACACACACACACAGTCTTGGTTTCTAAATACCATTCTCCATGAAAAGGAACCAGGATTCCTTGGAGAATGTTCGTTCCGGGGCTGGGGCAGAGAAAATATAAAATGAATCTGGAACATCTTTTTGCATGTCAGAAAGTAAGGAAGCTCAAGGAATGATGACAACTTATCAAAATGACCCCGAGGTCAGACTGAGGGGC
Organism: Prionailurus viverrinus; assembly: GCF_022837055.1. Classification (NCBI taxonomy): domain Eukaryota; kingdom Metazoa; phylum Chordata; class Mammalia; order Carnivora; family Felidae; genus Prionailurus; species Prionailurus viverrinus. The sequence continues at coordinate 39,039,043 of NC_062563.1, forward strand.
TTCCACTGGCCAAAGTATCAAAATAAATCATGATAGTAAGGAATTATCACCACTGAATAAAATAAGAACCAATGAAACTATACTAACGCAAATAAATAAATGAATAAATAAAAGAGAAAAGAAAGAAAGCTCTTCCTTGCAGCAGAATGCCAACTAGTAAATATAGAAGAAATAACAGACTTAGAAAATCATCACGGTTGCTAAAACGAGTGGGTGAAAATTTGAAGATGAGCAAGCTGTTTACATAGTCTCAACATATCTCTCCATAATGTTCTTACAAAATAGAAACGGGGGAAGTGTAGGTTCACTGTGGAGAAACCAATGGCCCCCCCCCTTAATCAAATGATCGAAACTCACATCACCAATTAAGAAAAAATCAACACCACGTGCCCCCTGATAAGACACCGTCAGACGTACACCACCACTCCTGTGGTACTTCTGCCAAAACTGCAGAGCCCAGACTGCGTGAGGAAATACCACACAAACTCAATTACAGGAATACTACTAAAGGACCGATTTCAACCCTTCACAAATGTCAAAGTCAAAACATACACAAAAAGTTGAAAAACCATTCCCATGTAAAGGAGATATGACAACTAAATGCAATGTGTTATCCTGAATAGGTCTGAGGAGGGTGGGGAACATCATAGGCACAATACTGAGACAACTGATGAAATTTAAAAGGGACTATGGCTTAGATAATAATCCCATATCAATATTAAATTTTATGATTTTGATAACTATACTGTGATTATTTAGAAGAATGGCCTGTCTTTAAGAAATATACACTGAAGTATTAGGAGTAAAGATAGCTGACATCCACCTTGCCTTCAAACAGTTCATTAAAAAAAAGCACATGTTTAAATGTGTATGATGTGTGTGTATGTGTGTGTGTGTGTGTGTGTGTGTGTGTGTGTGTGTGTGCGTGTGTGCGTGTGTGTGTGTCTAGAGGGAAGAGAGGGGAAGGAAGGAGTGAGGATGTAAAGACAAACAGGGTAAAATAAAAACAGTTGGTAAATCTGGGTAAAGGAATAATGGGTGTCTCTTGTATTATTCTTGCAACTTTCCTGTAAGTTTGAGCTTCTATTTAAACAAAAAGTGACAAAAGAAAAATCCACAAATATACGGATACACACAGCTCTGTCGCCTTCAAGTATGTACTTTCAAAATTCTAAGGTTTTTTTTTAAGTTTTGATGATGTACTTCTTCAACAAAAGTTTCAAAGTCCCTGATAATAAAACTGCATTGCTCAACACTAAACCCTCTGGGTCCCAGACCATCCATCTGTTTATATCTCTGAGCTAATTAAGCCTGAAGACAAGTGTTGGAGTTGAGACACAACTGTGGGATCAGTGATCCTAGACTCTGAAGGCTTTGCCAGACATGTGGGGAAGAAAGAAGCAGTAAGGGGCAAAACTGAGTTCCTCAGATACGTGGCTCATTCCCTCATCATTAATTAATTATCGAACCTGCCAACCTGCTCAACAGACGCTCTGCTGAAGAGTGCAGGAAAACAGCATCACGCGACGAAGCAAGTTCTCTTCACCAGATGTTTTTTCTTCCTCACACATCTGCTTTGAACTACAAAAAATCTTGAAGTCCAGAGCAAGGTCTGGGATATTCTAAATTGCCTAATAGAGCAAAGGCATTCAAGTCTTACTGAATTTCCTTAGAGTAGTGACAAAGCAATTGTATTTAAATACAAAGTTAAGGCATTTCTAAAATTGTGACTTCTCCTTATGCTCCACATGTTAAGGTGGCTCATGAATTAGCCATGGAAAGAAAAATACATGGAAATATAGTTGATCTAGTCATGAAACTAAAGGATAAACACATTATGCTTTATTTTTATGACACAATTTTGATGATTTTAGAATGCATTATTCTCTCTAAAAATGTAGCCTGCTTTAAGAAAATAAAGTATGTAGGGGCGCCTGGGTGGCGCAGTCGGTTAAGCGTCCGACTTCAGCCAGGTCACGATCTCGCGGTCCGTGAGTTCGAGCCCCGCGTCAGGCTCTGGGCTGATGGCTTGGAGCCTGGAGCCTGTTTCCAATTCTGTGTCTCCCTCTCTCTCTGCCCCTCCCCCGTTCATGCTCTGTCTCTCTCTGTCCCAAAATAAATAAAAAACAAACAAACCAAAAAAAAACGTTGAAAAAAAGAAAATAATGTAAAACATTTAGAATTATGAAACAGGATAAATTGGGTACACTGACTGATTTCATTAACTAATTGCTTTTTTAATTAAAGGGGTTCCAATGAAGTTTCTAGACATAGTCTAGGAGTTCTTAAAGAAAATAATGCAGTGTCTAAAAATTCAGTCTTCATTTACTTTTTTCACATTTATTACCAAAAATTTACCATATATTACCAAATTACCAAAAACCATTTATTACCAAAAAATGTATTTTTGCAATGTGCATTGTACTGACACACAATTTTTAGTACCTACAACTCAAATATGTATGTATGTATGTATGTATGTATGTATGAGTTACTAGTTCAGGCTGGCTTGAGAAACTCAACAGAAATTTTTTTATAATTTAAATTATAGAATGCTTTCGTAAAGAAATCCTATTTATTTAAGTATATGTCTTACATTAATTTATCAAATATTTCCTGGTCAAGGGCTTCAGGAAAGCAGGAGAGAGAGCAACTAACATTGAGAATCTATCACGTGCCAGGCACTGTCTTTTGTAATAGAACTCACTAATGCCCGGATGGGGAACCTGAGGCTAAGAGCAAGTAAGTAACATGGCTTAGGTCACTTTAGTAAGTGCATAAACTACAATTCAAACTGGACTTTTGGATTCCAAAACCTGGTGAACTTCCATCGTTCTATTGCTTTGAAATTTACCCAGCATGGAAAGAAAGATTTGTAATTAATGTTATATACTGAAAAGATTAAATTCCTTAACAACACCAAAGGATCACAAAACTTCAAACACAAACACAACTCTTATACATCTCTTAAGAAAAGCTTTTAAAACTGTAACAAACCCAAGAGGCCACAAAAGCCATGATCAATACATTTGACTACATTGAAAATGTTTATAGGGGTGCCTGGGTGGCTCAGTTGGTTGAGCGTCCAAGTCTTGATTTTGGCTCAGGTCTCGATCCCAGGGTTGTTGGATCGAGTCCCACATTGGGCTTCATGCTCAGCGTGTACCCTGCTTAAAATTCTCTCTCTCTCTCTCTCTCTCTCTCTCTCTCTCTCTCTCTCTCTCTCTCCACCCCCATCCCTCTCCCCTGCTCACACTCTTTCTCTCTTTCTCTATCAAAAAAAAAAATGTGTATTTTCTTTTGCCATATGGGGAAAAAAGTATAGAGACAAATGACACACTAGTGAAAATATCTGCAATTTGTAGCATAGAAAAAGAGCTAATTTTCTTCATACATAAAGATGTGCCACAAATCAATGAGAAAAAGACAAAAGGAAAAAGAGAAAACAAGGGGAATATAAGTGGCTCCAAAACATGAAAAGATGTTCTTCTACATTTTTCATACTAAATGTAATGCAAATTAAAACTGCAAACTACCATTATTCAACTATCAGATATCAAAGTTTGAAACATTATGTTAGCTGGAGTAGAGAAAAGAGCACTCTCACAAATGATGGAAGCATAGCCATTTGAAAATACATCCCTGCACTTTGTGGTAGTTATATTCTACAGTGTTGCCATGAACATTGAATTAGCAAATACTGAGCTATTGCTCCTAAGGAAAATACTGGGTTTGATTCCCACAAGCCTCTGGTCACAACATTTTCAATCAGTAAGTAACCTTAAATGTTTCTGTATAAGACATCTTATATTTCTTTATAATGAAACACGAGCAAAGAAGAGTTAACCATTTTCCTGACCCTAGATGACCTGCTCATGAATTAATCTGGTTTTCAGCCTCAAAACAATGCTGTCCCCTATGCTCTGTTTATTGGTCATTATCTTATGAATGCACAAGTTTAGCTAATTGTCCAGTTTTTCCATGGCTTCATCATGCACCACAGACATTATTTTAGGAATTTTTGGAGCAGCCCTACATACAGATCAATGAATTTCCTCTTCCTTTTTCTGGATGTACGATACTGTTATTCATGAACTCTGAGTTCATCGTCAACAGCATAACAACTCTTGCCTGAATGATGTTTATCTAACATGCACCCTTTCTCCACAAGGCAGCACAACCTCTTTGCATTAGGAAAGCACTTCAACACTGAGCTTGGGGGCCATGTCAATTTCATTAAGATCTTAATTTTAATCTGAGTATAGCTAATGTACAGTATTATATTAGTTTCAAGTGTACAATATAGTGATTCAACAATTCTATACATTACTAGTGCTAATGATGAAAAGTGTACTCTTTAACCCCCATCCCCCCAACTCATCTCCCTATCAGTTTGTTCTCTATAAGAGCCTGTTTCTTGATTTCTCTCTCTCTCTCTTCCCTTTTGTTTGCATTGTTTCTTAAATTCAAAATATGACTGAAATCATATGGTATTTGTTTTTCTCGGACTGACTTATTTCACTTAGTATTATACTCTCTAGCTCCAACCATGTTGTTGAAAATGGCAAAATTTCATTCTTTTTTCAAGCCTGAATAATATCCCATTGTGTGTGTGTGTGTGATATATCTTGTTCATCCATTCATCTATCAATGGATACTTAGGATGCTTCCATAATTTGGCTTTTGTAAATAATGCTGCAATAAATACAGCAGTGCATATATCCCACTGAAATAATGTTTTTGTATTTTTAACACTAGTACTGTGATTGCTGGATCATAGGGTAGTTATATTTTCAACTTTTTGAGGACCTTCCATACTGTTTGTCACAGTGACAGCACCAGTTTGCATTCCCACCAACAGTACAAGAGGTAGTTCTATTTTTAACTTTTTGAGGACCCCTCCATACTGTTTCTCACAGTAGCTGTACCAGTTTGTCTTCCCATCAACAGTGCAGGGGATTTCTTTATCTCCTACACTTGTATGGATTTTAGCCATTCTGACACGTGTGAAGTGAGATCTCATTGTAGTTTATGATTTGCATTTCCCTGATGATGAGTGATGTGCCTCTTTTCATTTGTCTGTTGGCCATCTGTATATCTTCTTTGGAGAAATGTCTCTTCATGTCTTCTGCCCATTTTTTAATTGGATTATGTTTTTTGGGTGTTTAATTATATATTTTGAATACTAACCCTTTATCAGATATCATTTGTAAGTATCTTCTCCCATTCTGTAGGCTGCCTTTTAGTTTTGCTGATTGTTTCCTTTGCTGTGCAGATGCTTTTTATTTTGATGTAGTCCCAATAGTTTAATTTTGCTTTTGTTTCCTTGCCTCAGGAGACATATCTAGAATAAAGTTGCTATGGCTGATGTCAAAGAGAGTACTGTCTGTGTTCCCCTCTAGGATTTTGATGGTTTCAGGTCTCACATTTAGGTCTTTAATCCATTTAAGTTTATTTTTGTGTATGGTGTAAGAAAGTGGTCCAGTTTATTTCTCTTGCATGTTGTCCATTTTCCCAATACTGTTTCTGGAAGAGACTGTCCTTTTCCCACTGGATATTCTTTCCTGCTTTGTCAAAGATTAACTGACCATACTGTTGTGAATTCATTTCTGGATTTTCTATTCTGTTCCATTAATCTATGTGTCTATTTTTATGCCACTCCCATACCATTTTGATTACTACACCTTTGTAATATAACTTCATATCTGGAATTATGATCCTTTGGCTTTTCTTTTTCAAGATTGCTTTGGCTATTCAGATTCTTCTGTAGTTACATACAAATTTTAGAATTGTTCTAGTTCTGCGAAAAATGCTATTGGTATTTTGATAGGGATTTCATTAAATCTGTAGGTTGCTTTGGGTAATATAGCATTTAAATGGTATTTGTTCTTTCAACCTATGAGCATTGAATATCTTTTCTTTTTTTATAATTTTTTTAATGTTTATTTACTTTTGAGACAGAATCAGAGCATGAACAGGGGAGGGGCAGAGAGAGGGGGAGACACAGAATCTGAAACAGGCTCCAGACTCCGAGCCGTCAGTACAGAGCCCATCATGGGGCTCAAACTCGCGGACTGTGAGATCATGACCTGAGCTGAAGTCGGATACTTAACCAACTGAGCCACCCAGGCGCCCCCCCCCTTTTTTTTTAAATTTAGATGCAAGTAAGTTAACATATAGTGTAGTATTGGTTTCAGGAGTAGAAATTGGTGATTCATCACTTACATATAACACCCAGTGGCTCATCCCAGCAAGTGCCCTCTTTAATGCCCATCACCCATTTAGCCCATTCCCCCGGCCACCATCTCCATCAACCCTCAATTTGTTCTCTATATTTAAGAGTCTCTTATGGTTTGCTACCCTCTATTTTTATCTTATTTTATTTTTCCTTCTCTTCTCCTATGTTCATCTGTTGTGTTTCTTAAATTCGTCATGAGTGAAATTATATGATATTTGTCTTTCTCTGAATGGCTTATTTCACTTAGCATAATACACTCTAGTTCCATCCACATTGTTGCAAATGGTAAGATTTCATTCTTTTTGATCACTGAGTAACATTCCATCGCATATATATATCACAACTTCTTTACCCGTTCATCAGTCAATGGACATTGGGCCCTTTTCATAGTTTGACTATTGTTGATAGAACTGCTATAAATATTGCATGGACTCCTTTGAATCAGCATTTTGTAACCTTTGGATAAATACCTAATAGTGTAATTTCTGGGTGGTAGGGTAGTTCTATTTTTAACTTTTTCAGGAACATCCATACTGTTTTCCATAGTGGCTACACCAGTTTCCATTCCCACCAACAGTGCAAGGGGGTTCCCTTTTCTCTGCATCTTCGCCAACATCTGTTGTTTCCTGAATTATTCCTTTTAGTTATTCTGACAGGTGTGAGGTGGTATCTCATTGTGGTTTTGATTTGTATTTCCCTGATGATGAGTGATATTGAGCATCTTTTCATGTGTCTGTTAGCCATCTGGATGTTTTCTTTGGAAAAGTCCTCTACCAATTTCTTCACTGGATTGTTTGTTTTGGGGGGGATTGAATTTAATTAAGTTCTTTACAGATTTTGGATACTAACCCTTTACCAGACATGTCATTTGTAAATATCTTCTCCCATTCCAAAGGTTGACTTTTAGTTTTGTTGTTTCCTTCACTGGGCAGGAGCTTTTTATCTTGATGTGGTCCCAGTAGTTCATGTTTGCTTTTGTTTCCCTTGCCTCTGGAGACATGTCTAGTAATAAGTTGCTGTGGCTGAGGTCAAAAAGGTTACTGCCTGTATTCTCTTCTAGGATTTTGATGTCTCCTGTCTTACATTTAGGTCTTTCATCCAATTTGAATTTATTTCTGTGCATGGTGTAATAAAGTTGTCCAGTTTAGGGACTCCTGGGTGGCTCAGTTGGTTGAGCATCCAACTCTTGACTTGAGCTGAGGTCATGATCTCACGGTTCATGAGTTTGAGCCCTGCATTGGGCTCTGCGCTAACAGCGTGGAGCCTGCTTGGGTTTCTGTCTCCCTTGCTCTCTGCCCCTCCCTCACTGGCTCTCTCTCTCTCAAAAAATAAAAATTTTTAAAACAACTATTAAAAAAATAAAGAAATTGGTCCAGTTTCATTCCTCTGCATGTCACTGTCCAGTTTTCCCAACACCATTTGCTGAAGATGCTGCCTTTTTCCATTGGATACTCTTTCCTGCTTTGTCAGAGATTAGTTGGCCATAGGTTTGTGGGTCCATTTCTGGTTTTTCTATTCTGTTCCATTGATCTAAGTGTCTTTGTGCCAATACCATACTATCTTGATAATTCCAGCTTTGTAAATACAGCTTGAAGTCTGGAATTATGATGCCTTCATCTTCACAGTTTTCTTTTCCAACATTACTTTGGCTATTTGGGGTCTTTTCTGGTTCCATACACATTTTAGAACTGTTCTAGCTCTGTGAAGAATGCTGATGTTATTTTGATATGGATTGCAGTGAATGTGCAGATTGCTTTGGGTAGTATAGACATTTTAACAATATTTGTCCTTCCAATCCATGCACATGGGATGTTCTTCCATTTCTTTGTGTCTTCTTCAATTTCTTTCAGAAATGTTCTATAGTTTTCAGCATATAGATCTTTTACCTCTTTGGTTAGGTTTACTTCTAGGTATCTTATGGGTTTTGGTGCAATTGTACATGGGATCAATTCCTTGATTTCTCTTTCTGCTGCTTCATTATTGGCATATATTAATGCAAGATTTCTGTACTTTGATTTTATATCCTGCAACTTTGCTGAATTCATGTATCACTTTTAGCAATTTTTTGATGGAGTCTTTCAGGTTTCCCATGTAGAGTATCATGTCATTTGTGAAGATTGGAAGTTTAACTTCTTCCTTGCTAATTTGTATGCCTTTCATTTATTTTTGTTGTCTGATTGCTGAAGTTATGGAATGTCTTTTCATTCCCTTGTATCATCAATTTCTTTCCTCAGTGTTTTAAAGTTTTCACAGTACAGGTCTTTCACCTCCTTGGTTAGGCTTATTCCTAGGTATCTTATAATTTTTGGTGCAATTATAAATAGGACTGTTTTCTTAAATTCTCTTTCTGTTGCTTCATTATTGATGTATACAAATGCAACAGATTTCTGCACACTGATTTTGCATCCTGCCACTTTACTGAATTCATTTATTAGTTCTAGCAGTTTTTTGGAAGAGCCTTGCAAAGACTTTCACTACTATGTTGAATAAAAGTGGTGAGAATGGCCATCTCTGTCTTGTTCCTTATCTTAGGGGGAAAGCTTTAAGTTTTTCATCGAGTAGGATGTTAGCTATGGGTTTCTCATATATGGCCTTTATTATGTTGAGGAATGTTCCCTCTAAACTTACTTTGTTAAGGATTTTTATCATGAATTGATGTTGTATTTTGTCAAGTGTTTTCTCTGAATCTATCGAAATGACCATATGCTTTTTATCCATTCTCTTGTTGATGTGATATATCACATTGATTTATGAAAACTGATCAATGCTTGCATCCTGGGAATAAATTCCACTTGATCATGGTGAATAACTTTTTAAAATGCAGTTTTGTATTCAATATGCTAGTATTTTATTGAGAAGTTTTTGCATCTATGTTCATCAAAGATATTGGCCTGCATTTCTCTTTTTTGGTAGTGTTTTTATCTGTTTTTGGTATCAGGTAATGCAGGCCTCATAGAATAAATTTGGAAGTTTTCCTTTTTCATTATTTGGAATCGTTTGAGAATACTTTTTTTAAATTAAATTTTAGGCAAAATACAGTGCAATATTGGTTTCAGGAGTAGAATTCAGTGATTCATCATTACATACAGTATCCAGTGCTCATCAAAAAGGCCTTCCTTAATATCCATCACCTATCTAGCTCATCCCCCACTCACCTCCCTCCATCAACGCTCAGTTTATTCTCTATCATCAAGAGTTTCTTGTGATTTGTTTCCTTCTCTTCTTGTTTTTTTCCTCCCCTTCCCATATGTTCATCTGTCTTGTTTCTTAAATTCTACATGAGTGAAATCATATGGTATTTCTCTTTCTGCTTGACTTATCTCACTTAGCATAATACATTCTAGCTCCATCCAGGTTGTTGCAAATGGCAAGATTGCATTCTTTTTGATGGCTGAGTAATATTCCATCATTTATATATACCACATCTTCTTTATCCATTTATCAGTCAATGCACATTTGGGCTCTCTCCATAGTCTGCTGCTTGTTGATAATGCTGCTATAAACATTAGGATTCAGGTACCCCTTCATATCCATATTTTTTGTATCCTCTGGGTAAATACATAGTCATGGAATTGCTGGATCTAAGGTAGTTTTATTTGTAGTTTTTTGAGGAACCTCCATACTGTTCTTCAGAGTGGCTACATCAGTTTGCATTCCTACCAACAGTGCAAGAGGGTTTCCTCTTTCTCCGTATCTTTGCCAACACCTGTTGTTTCTTGTGTTGTTAATTTTAGCCATTCTGACAGGTGTGAGGTGGTATCTCATCGTGGTTTTGATTTGTATTTCCTTGATGATGAGTGATGTTGTACATCTTTTCCTGTTAGCCATCTGGATGTCTTCATTGGGAAAGTGTCTATTCATGTTGAAAAGAATAGGTATTAATGCTTCTTTAAATATTTGTTATAATTTGCCTGTGAAGCCATCTGGTCTTAGACTTTTGTTTGTGATGATTTTTTTGACTACTGATTAATTTCACTGCTGATTATTTATATAATTTTGTATTTCTCCTGATTCAATGTTGGTAGTTTATATGTTTCTAGGAATTTATCTATTTCTTCCAAATTGTCCAATTTATTGGCATATAACTTTTCCTCATATTCTCTTACAATCCTTTGTATTTCTGTGCTATCATTTGTTATTTCTCCTCTTTAATTTCTGATTTTGAGTCCTCTCTCTTTTTTGATGAGTCTGGCTAATGGTTTATCAATTCTGTTGATATTTTCAAAGAAGCAGCTCCTGGTTTCATTGATATGTTCTATTATTTTTTAGTTCATATATTTTTTTTATTTCTGCTCTAACTTTATTATTTACTTCATTCTTTTGGTTTGGGATTTCAATTGTTCGTCTTTTTCTAATGCCTTTATGTGTAAGGGTTAGGTTGTTTATTTGAGGTTTTTCTTGTTTCTTGAGGTAGACCTGTATTGCTAAAACCTTCCCTCTTAGAACAGTTTTTGCTGCATCTCAAATGTTTTAGACTGTGTGTTTTCATTTTCATTTAATTTCATTTTGATTTCCTCTTTGATTTGTTGGTTGACCCATTTATTGTTTAGTAGTATGTTATTTAACCTCCATGTATTTGTTCTCTTTTCAGATTTTTTCTTATGGTTTTCTAGTTTCATAGCATTGTGGTCAGAAGAAATGCATGAAATGACTTTGATTTCTTTGAGTATGCTGAGATTTGTTTTGTGGGCTAACATATGATCTATTCTGGAGAATGTTCTATATGCACTTGAAAAGAATATGTATTCTGCTGTTTTAGGAAGGAACATTCTGAACCCATCTGTTAAATCCATCTAGTCCAATATGTCATTCAAAGCCACTGTTTCCTTGTTGATTTTCTATTCGGATGATCTGTTCATTGATGTAAGTGGGGTGTTAAAGTCCCCTACTAGTATTGTATTATTATTGATTAGTTCATGTTTGTTATTAACTGCTTTAAGTATTTGAGTGCTCCTATGTGGATGCATAAATATTTACAATTGTTCTACCTTCTTGGATTGTCCCCTTAATGATTATATAGTGTCTTTCTTTGTCTCTGTTACAGTGTTTGTTTTAAGGTCTATTTTGTCCTATATAAGTATTGCTACCCTAGTTTTCTCTCCACACCTCCCTAAAAACCTTAATTATCCTATCAATCTATATTATCTAAGAATTAATTTCTTCTATATTTAGATTATGACATTCTGAACTTCTGAAATTTGATGTAATAATACCATATATTTTCAATTGTCCTTCATGAGAATGCTTTATTATGATATGAAACTGATCTAATGCTATCAAATTGTTTTATGTCTCATGACTACCTAAAATATAATCAAATCTTATGAAAGGCCATGAATAAGTCCCTACATAAATTTACACTGGGCACATATAATTAGGGCAAAATCTGTTATGTTTAAAGAACAATCAAAATGAACAAAAATTTATTCCCAATAGAAATTTAAAAATTGCAAAACTTCTGTAAGTTTTTAAAAATGAATACAAAACATTTATTTGTCTCAGGCCAGTTTATCTCACAAACTTTTAAAACTGTCTAATTAACTCTTAATTTATAATTAAAACCTGGCAAAAGATAGAGTTACATAGGGGAAAAAAATAATAGAACAGTAGTATTTCTTATCATGAGTGATATCTAGAAGTCTATAATTTGTTTCTTGTTTTTAAGGACTAAAATTGAAATTGTTTCATAAACTTAAAATGGAAGTTTATGGTAAGAGTATTAAGAAATAATTCTAATAATAACACAGCAAACCAGGCAGATGTTATATTATAGTAATGGGATTTTTCCACGTGTAATTATTCCATGTAGAGAATCATGAACTCAAGCAGCATACAAGGTAAATGAATAGCCTGGAGTGCAATGCCTGAGCCTGTGAAAGAGCCATGTTGCTTTGGTAGTGGCTGGTGACTGTTTGCACTTCAACTACTAATCTGAAAAGCCTATTGTTTTGTAGAAAGCCAAAGCACAGGGATTGTGAGGCTACTGAAAATGACCAGACCATGAAAAGATCTCCATCAGAAAACTTTAAGAACCAAAGACATGCTGAAATAAATTCCTGAATGGGTTTAACAAGTGAAAAATGGTCAAAGGATTTGGCAAGTTTCTTCTCTACCAGCTGACTTCACATCACATCATATCACATAAGCATGATATGAAAAAAGGCCAACACTACTGATCCTGTTGCAGTGCCAGAGAATGTGTTAGGTAGGATGTGCTGTGCATGTGCTCCTCATGAATGACAGGTTAATGGTATTATAGGGACATCCAGAATGGATTCGCACATAATCTTAGAGGTTAGCCTTTCTGGAAAGTTGCATTTAATGGTTTGGAATAAAGAAACTCACCCACAGTATAATGCCCAATAGTGGTTCTACTTTAGTCGTAGTGTCCCTCCACTATATGAGACAGCCTTTAGTCCCTATGTAAGGCGTTGACTCCTGGGGACATTTAAATCACCACCTTTACTGGTTAACATTAGAGCTACAAGCCATCCCTTGTAAGATGTTCCCCCCAGGATACCTCTTCCTCTTTCTTTTTTTTTTTTTTTATTTAAAAATTTTTTTTTCAACGTTTATTTATTTTTGGGACAGAGAGAGACAGAGCATGAATGGGCGAGGGGCAGAGAGAGAGGGAGACACAGAATCGGAAACAGGCTCCAGGCTCCGAGCCATCAGCCCAGAGCCTGATGCGGGGCTCGAACTCCCGGACCGCGAGATCGTGACCTGGCTGAAGTCGGACGCTTAACCGACTGCGCCACCCAGGCGCCCCCTCTTCCTCTTTCAAAATGATTCACAGGTCATTCTGTTTAAATTAAGTCAAATAAAATTTCTTTACCAGGGGTGCAAGCAAGTTTTCTTTATCCAAACAGATTCTCTTTTCTGACCAGAGAGAAGCTCTTAGCCATCCCTCTAAAAAAAGTTGTTGTTCTTCAATTGTTGTTAACAACCCCCATCTGCACTGGCTCCTGCACCCATTTAAAACCCCTCTGCCTGGCTTCACATCCCAGACTTTCTTGCAAGGAAAACAGAACTTTAAAATCAGAACTGTCTTAGGCTAGGCAGTTGCCAAGTCAGCTGCTGCTCTTTAGACTTAGGTGGAATGTCTTCCCCTTAGACGTTCTACACAGTGCTTTAAGTTATAGCTTGCTGAATAAAGACAAATTCATTTTTAAAATGGGAAGAGTGAGGAACCATAAATGGAACAGCCTCCTATTGTCTCTGTAGATTTTTCCCCCTGGTTGTTAGTTTCTTTATAACCCAGTATAGGGCTCACACAGGGATGCTTTACTGTCCTGACATGGAATCCTTAAGATTCATCTTGTGTGTCCCCCTGTGGCCATTAAGTGGTTTGAGCTGGCTTGCCTCCCTAAAAAACTTTAACCACTGAACTGTATTAAAAGGAATGGGTTCCATAGAACCTTGGCTATACTAAGCCAAGAAAATAACTATTCTCTCTTCCCAAGGATCACCCTGATTGGTTCAATACTAAAGAAGCATGATGACTGAAAAGGAGGAAGGGGATGTGGGTCAGATACAAGCCTCAAAGGACAATTCAGCTCTCTTCCTTTATCATTTTATTGTATTAGAAACTTCCGGAAATAAGGACCACTGGATGGAACCTAGAAGTTCTCTGATGAACAGGAAAGCATTCAGTGACACAAGTTTTACTGAAACATGATTTCATCCATTCAAAAAAATATTTTTTTAGGATTTATTTCATACAGGAGTAATCTCTATCACCCTTTTGAGCAGATGAATATGGACTATAAAATTTGTCAAAATGTTTTTCTGAGAGTTTTAGGAGAACCACAGTAATAAGAGTTACATAACCACTAGAATTCTATTCATAAATCTTTATATTCTTTATATCAGATGGAAAATTTTGTAGCCAAAAAAAAAACACAAAAAACCCAAAAAAACTACATGGTTTGATTACAGCTAGAACTATAGTTCTCAGGATGGAGGAAAAAAATTACAGATAAACCTCTATTTCTAATTTTTTTCTTTTTTTTTTTTAAGTACATTAGTGATGGGACGCCTGGGTAGCTCAGTCAGTTAAGCGTCCAACTCTTGATTTCGACTCAGGTCACCATCTCACAGTTCCTGAGACTGAACCCCACATCAGGCTCTGCATTGACAACGTAGAGCCTGGTTGGGATTCTCTCACTCCCTTTCTCTGGCCCTACCCACTTGCTCACTCTCTCTCTCTATCAAAACAAATAATTTTTTAAAAAACTACAGTTAGTGATATTTAAAGGAAAAAAATGTTCTTTTATAAGGCAAACAAAGCAGATTATATCTATTTGTAATCAACATTTTTGTCTTAAAAATGACAACTAATTCAGAAAAATATAAATCTCAGAGCACTACATCAATAGATTAATGCAACTCAGTTATTAAAAAGTTTAAATATCATGTCTGCTTATTTACTTTGCATTTAAAAACAACTACTTAATTTGCTTATTTCCATCTGATCCCTAATTAAGAACCAAAATGTCAGCCTCTATCAAGACTATAATGAAGACATAATAATTCCAAAGCATTGCTGAGGCACTAAAGAAATAATTTTCCACCCAGCTCCCAGGATGTTGTGTGGAAGTACTGAATCACTGTATTGTACACCTGAAACTAATGTTATACTGTATGTTAACTAACTGGAAATTAAATAAAAAGAAAAGAAAGCAGTTTCCAGCCATGACACTGGACCCTCTTTACAGACAGTTTTAGTTATATTTCTAAGACAAGTTATTAACGTCGACAAGCATCCAGCACTACCTCTTTTCCACTACCAGCCTAATAGCTAATTTGCCTTCTCTTTAGGAGTTATTTTTATGATCATGTGAGCCCAACAGAATGCCTCCTCGTAAGTGCTCATGGTGGCATGTGCCATGAAATGGAAATAAGTGATACTGCCGGGGCCCCAAGAATGAAGCTCCTTTGAAGTGCATGTGTTTATGTGTGCTCGCCAAATTTTTAATGCCAGTAAAACCAAAAGGCGGTTTGGAATTTTAACTTACAGTAAAATGACCTTTTATCTTTTTAATGTTCCAGGAAGCATCAACTCAATCTAACATTTTTTATTCTTAAACCATAGCATGTTTTGGTAACAGTGACAAGAAGAGTACTTGATAAAGAACTTTGCTTGTTCTACGAAGGGGGGAAGGGAACGCCACATTTAAGCTCTAATTGGCAAGTGAAGAACAGTTTAATTTGATAGAGCTAAGTCAAAAATGATAGAAGGATTCATTATTCTTTGAAGTAATTATGTAAGAAATTGCAAAACTTCTCACATAGAAAAATCATGTGACATACCATTTATATAAAGTCAGGCCCACATGGGGGCTTCAAAAAATACGGGTTTTGGGCTATTTCTTAGGCTGGGTGGTGGGTTCACAGGTGTTCATTTTATTATTATCCTTTATAACTCACAAATTTATTACATTCTTTTAAAAATATATGAAACATTTCATAGTTAAGATGAAAAATGGGAAAAAGGGGTAGCTGGACAATTATAAGCAATACCATGTATACCACTTAATTATCAGCATAATGAACATATGCCTGGATAGCAAGGAACCTGGAGTCATGCTCCGAGTAAGGTGAGGGTAACTTAATGGGGGAGTAACAATTACCATATGTGTTCATCAGATGATTAGCCTCTGGCTGAACTGTGTGCCTCAAATTTATTTTGGATAAAGGACTCCCAACAGCAGCACAGAGGCCACTGGCTGAACACACAGCCCCTAAGAGCCCCTATGCCTCCTATCCTGAATTGCTTAAGATTTTCCTTAAATATATGGAGGCTGTTTCTCATTGATCCCCATACTCACTGCTTCTTAGTAACCATTCTCAAGCAGGGACCCTTGAACTTCACAAGGTCTGTGAGGCTCCCACCAACACAGTAAAGGCAAGCTACAAGGAAAGAAATGCACTCATATAGTGAGATGGCTGTTTATGCCAGATATTTGCATAGACTCTAATTACTTGTATCCAATCACAAGTTTAAAACAGAAAAGGACTCATTTCTTTCCACTGGGAGGTTTGAGATGACTTTGTTTACACAATTATTAACCATACTATATACAGCAGCCTCAATAAAGCACTTTTGTACAGGCCTGGAAAGCACATGTAATTGTACTTTAGCAGGTAAAATATATATTGTTGTTATTGGTTTTTTTCTCTCTAAAAGCAGAGAGAAAATTAATTATTTTCAGTTGTTTCACTCCAGGGACAAGCATTTGCTTTACGTTAAAACAGTGATTTGTAGGCTGAGATTTGCCAGCATCTCATGATCTGGGAGGTGGGAGGTGGAGAGATGGGTGTTGCAAACACACTCACATCCAAATTGTCATTTTGCAAGGCTGTTTGCAGAGGCTGTCTCCTGCGATCCATTTAAACTGTCTCCAAAACTTGTTCCCAAACACTCATCATTATCCAACATTTCCAAGCCATATTGTTCGTTTGTTTGTTTGTTTGTTTTTAGAGCATGTGAAGATACCTTATATGACATTTCATTTTTCTGGAAGAGTGTAAATTTCTTTTAACATTTCTGTTAAAGAATCAATAGAGAAATTCCACTTGGCACTTAACTCGTTCACCTAATAATTAGAGGCTACTATGGTGGGTGGGTATAAGGTTGGATAGGACACAGTCATTGCCCTCAAATGATTCACAATCTGGTGGTGTGATTCTCAGAGGCAGCTGAAGCTTCTAGTGCTTGGAAAGGTATTTTAAACCCCTGGATCCTCCATGTGAGTCACTGGCACTCAAAAATCTGTGATCTATTCCTGTCAAATATTTGGGCTCAGAAAAAAGCTTAAGAGGTGTGAGCCTAGAGGGAGGGACAGACACTTTAACACATGTCTAGGATGTGTCATGGCAAGTGTTGCAAGGGATGCCAAATGAATGTTGCAAAAAAAAAAAAATGCACGCGCACACACACACACACACACACACACACACACACACACACAAGGAAGGAACAAATCACCTGGGGAAAGGGTTTCCAAAGGATTCCAAGAATATTCACATCTGTCCTGGGTCTTAAAAGAAGGAATGTAATTGGCCCAAGGCATCCCAAGCACAGGTAAAAGCACATGAAAGTTACTGGGGATAAACAGGACCCTTTGGAAGAAGACCAACCAATCTGGAGTGGCAAGAACTTGGGGCATTGAGGATGTGTAGAGGGAAGGACTAATTGGAAACAACAATGAAAGCATGTTCTGGGGTTAGATCAGAGGAGGACTTTCCCATCAAGTCCAGTAGTTCTTGTCTGTCTTCTAGGGAAACGACCAGCAGAGGCAGGAGTATGTATGTGTTCTCAGGGAAGAACTGAAAAGTAGGGAGTGAGTGATAGTAACAGATACAGGTTTTGTCTTTATTTTAACACACAGAGAAAGTTATTAAACATTTAGCTTAGACATAGAGTAAACTAATTACATATACTTTTGTGGCTCTTCTTTTGACCACTATTCCCCTGATCCTAGGATTAGTCTCTCTAAGCCACAATTAGGTCTAGTTCTCATTTTTGCCCTTTCTTCAGGGCAGCCTGCTTCTCTCCTGACTGCCCATTTCTGAGCCCACAGTTAGGTTCTCTGGGCCAGCTACAGATGTATTATCGAGGGCAAAGTCTGGTGACAATATGGAGATGGGAGACGAATAGAGGTGGGTTGGGTAAGGAGACAGTCTGGAAAAGAGTGACTAGGGACTGCAAGCTAGGGAAGGCACTGATTTCATTTGTCCCAGAGGATGTCAAAGAAGAAAACTAGGAACCACTGATGCAATATTATAGACTGAGCTGCCTAAAGATGCAACAGAGCACCTTGATTTGTTATAACTATTTAGACAAACTAGAGGCCCCTTTGGCAGTGAGAGGGTTTAAAAGGTTTGTTAGTTATCTGTGTTGGCATAAATTACACCAAAATGTAGTGGTTTAAAACAACAAACATTTATTATCTCAGTTTCTGTGGGTGAGGAATTCAGGAGTGGCTTTGTTGGGTGATTCTTGCTCAGAGATTCATATTCTCCCTCATGGTTGCAGTTACCTGTAAGTTCGCTCAGAGCTGAGGCTATTGGCAAGAAGTCCCAATGCCTTGCTGGTTACTGGAAGGAGGTCTCAGTTTTTTGCCACATGGACCCCTCTCTAGTGCTGCCTGAGTGTTCATACAACATGACAGTTGGTCCCTCTGAGAGTGAGTGATCCAATGGAGAAAGCAAGGAGGATGTCACAATGCCTTTAAAAAAATTTTTTTTAATGTTTATTTTTGAGAGAGAGAGACAGATACGAGCAAGGGAGAAGCAGAGAGAGAGACAGAGAGAGAGAGAGGGAAAAACACACACACAGAATCTGAAACAGGCTCCAGGCTCTGAGCTGTCAGCACGGATGTGAGGCTTGAACTCGGAAACAGTGAGATCATGACCTGAGCCAAAGTAGGATGCTTAACAGACTGAGCCACCCAGGCACCCCCACAATGCCTTTTTTGATCTAGCCTCAGAAGTCACACTCTATCACACTGCCACATTCTTAAGCCTTAGAAGAAGAGTCCCAAGAGAGAGGAATTAAGCTCCACTTCTTGCAAACAGTTTATGGACAAAGCATATGTAACAAGGTCACACAAGAGGATTTTTAACATTCCTTCATACCTGAGATTAGCCAATTCTATTAATAAACCAGTAAACAGAGGATAAACGTGGAAAGTGCCCTGTATTTGAGTCATCCCACCCCCTGAAGTGGCCCAATGGGGCTCTTGTAACTGATGTATTTGTCAAGAGGAAAGGTTCAGTAATGGATTTCTGGAAACTCCACCAAATGACAATAGCGTTTGATTGAAACTGCTCCTGTGGTGTAATGGGAACACTATTTACGATTTTCAGAAAAGAGAGTGGGCACAGAAAAAGCTTAAGTTAGAGACTATTCTGCTTATACTATTCTTCAGATAAAAAATGAACAATATACAGCAATCAAGTTTTTTTTTAATTTGGGGAATTATTTTATTTGGATTGTAGAAAAGAAAGACTTCTGAGCTCTCCTGGTTACTAGATATTACTAAGTATTAGGAAGCATAAGTTCATAAAGTTATAGTCTCATGAGAGTTCTATAAGGCAATAAATGAGAAGTTATGGTCCAAAGATGAGGCAAATTAAATTGTGGCCTGCTTTGGAGCAACTGATGGGGTATGGCATGGAAGAATTCACTTGACCTTGATATTTTAAATATTCTCCCTTTACAGGCAGAGGTTTATGACAGATACTTCTTATGGATCCAATCTTCCACTACTGGGATCTGCAGTGAATAATATTTATAAAATCTTGATACTGTCTATACTGGTTACTAATTGTCACTGTTCAGAACCTCCAATCAAAGTGTAGAAGACAAGTTAGATATAGGACAGAATATGGATGGTAATAACTATGACATTATTGCTAGAGATTGAGGTGAGAGTTGGAGTGGGGAAGGAGGAGAAAAGAAGAGCACAAGAGCTTTCCTGAACTTACATAGTCAAAGGGGGGTGAGATATGGTTGACAGAAATTGTATAAAGTTGAGGAATCAAGAAATAAATCAAGAAACAATGTTACAGTTGCAATAAAATTAAAACTTATGATTTCAAGTTAGAGTAGAAATCTATCAAAAGCCAGGAGAAAAGGGAAGTGGAAAGTGGTATGAACTACATTCTTAATTTTTTTTTCCTAAAAAGAAGTCACACACTACTGACTAACCAAGAAATAGAAATATGAGCATATCCTATAGAGTGAAGGTGTTTCCTACAAGAATAACCAGAACCATGGGGCACCTGAGTGTCTCAGTCAGTTAAGTGTCTGACTTCAGCTCAGGTCATGATCTCAAGGTCTGTGGGTTTGAGCCCTGCATTGGGCTCTGTGCTGACAGCTCGGAGCCTGGAACCTGCCTTGGATTCTGTGTCTCCCTCTCTCTCCACCCTCTCCCACTCGCACTCTGTCTCTCTCTCTCTCAAAAATAAATAAACATTAAAAAAAGAAAAAAAAGAATATCCAGAACCAGAGACTGGTGACTCTGGGACTGGGGTGGCCAAGGTGACTTTCACATCTCCTTTCCTATATTTCTATACTAGATTTGCTTTCGAACATACATGACTCTTTTGAAGCAAACAAATGTAAAAATCCATGGATTTGGTATAATCTATAAGTTTATACTAACCTATGTTCACCAGATTTTAGGTAAACTTTATAAACATCAATCACTCTAGTTATTTTTAACAAATGGTAAGATTTCACTTATTTTAGAAATTCACACTTTGCATCTCATTCTTCTTGAGACAGAGAGTAGGAATCAGTTTACAAATTACTACATTGGTGATAAAAACTATTTAAAATGAGCTGGAATTCTATGACTTTTCTATATATATGCTTTTCTATACTCTACCACCAAAAAGGAAAGGACAACCTTACAATTTTCAGGATTAACTCTAAAGGGCAAGAATCTAGGCTCAGTAAAGAACTGATAGTTCATCCTAGGAATAGTCTATGAAACAGTTTTAATAGCTAGTCCCTTGCTCCCCAGTACTAAGGGTTATTCTGAGGTTTTTTTTTTTTTAATGCTTATTATTTTTGAGAAAGAGAGAGACAGAGTGCAAACGGGGAAGGGGCAGAGAGTGAGGGAGACATAGACTCCGAAGCAGGCTCCAGGCTCTGGGCTGTCAATACACGGCGCAATGCAGGGCTCGAACCCTTGAACTATGAGATCATGACCTGAGCCAAAGTCGGACGCTTAACCAACTGAGCCGGGTTGTTCTGAGTTTTTATGGAAGGCCCATGTACATCATATATATATATATATATATATATATATATATATATATATATATATAATTTACTTTGAAAGAGAGGAGAGCATGAGCACAGGAGGGGCAGAGCGAGAGGGAGAGAAAGAATCCCAAGCAGGCTCCCCACTGTCAGTGCGGAGCCTGATGCAGGGCTCGAATCATGAACTGTGAGATCATAACCTGAAATGAAACCAAGAGTTGGATGTTTAAGCAACTAAGCTACCCAGGTGCCCCTTCCTCTTACATATTTTAAAAGCAAACTCCCTTCTATCTAACTATGGAAGATTTATTCAAAAGATTCACCAATGATTAAAGATACCAAAGAAGCAATTGACTAATTTGACTTGTTTTAACAAAAGACAGCCATTTAAAAATACATTTCCTGGGAGCAACCTGGGTACCAAATATAGTGCGTGGAAAGAGAAAGGGAATACTGAAAACAAAACAAAACAAAACAAAACAAAACAAAACAAAACAAAACAAAACGATGAGGTTAGTAGTCAGAGACCAAAGTCCATTTTTTTTTTTTCTCTTTGAGTAATCAGGGGAGAAATTTTATGAAAGCTCTTTGGGCTCCCATAGAAAAAAATACTTTTCTTAAAGTCATATGAAATGCTTGATTTTCTAATTTACAGACTCAACTTGTACTATATCAATTCACAACAACCATACAATATAGAACAGGCAGCACCCACACTTTCCGTAAGAAAATTTATACAAGGGGTTTAACTACCACAGTTCCTGTGGATGATCTATAACACTTATATTAAAAAAATACTTAGGAAAGAACAGATAAATGCACAGTAGTATGTCTGTATAATGGAATACCATACAGTAACGAAAATGAACAAACTACTGCCACATGTAACATGGATAAATATAACAGGCTTAATGCTGACTGAACACATCAGATACATATAGTACATATTCCATGATTCCATTTATATAAAATATAAACCCAAGCAAAGCTAATCATGGTTTTAAAATCGGCATAGTGGCTAACTCTGGAGAGGCAAAGAAGGGAGGTGATTGCCAGGGAGATTTCGGGGTTGTGGTAAAGTTCTACTATATCTGTGTGCTGGTTGTATGGGTGGGTTCGGTTTATAATAATTCATCAAGTAGTTGCAATTATAACTTGTATACTTTTCGGAATGTATATATAGGTAATTAAAAAGTCAATTAAAAAAAAAAACATATAAGACCCCCTCCTAACTTCTGTGGCACCTTTATGGAGTTTTAAAAAACGTCCCCTCTGTATGAATGAATGAAAAAGGCACCCCTGTGGGCAGAGGCAGCCCCACAGTTTTGTGCCTTGGCAAATGGAAGACTGGCTGCTTTTTAACCCCACTACTACACTTGGCTAGACACAAAACCACACATCTGGATGGACATCTGCAAATCTGCAAAACACTCAGTTGACCCTTCTTCACCACAATTTTACAAGGAGGGCAGGGCAGATGTCCTTATTTTACAGAAGAGGAAGTGGCACAGAACAGTAAGACCCATATACGAAGGCGTCATAGCTAATAAGCAATGGAGCCAGAACAGACTCCTAGGCCAGTAGCTCTTCACATGGTTCTGATTCCTTTTTGGGAGGGGAAGAGGAAGAAGCTTCTTCTATGTTTGTTACTGTGTATGTTGTTATGGGTCATCTCAAATGCTTTGTGGAATAAGGCAGGGAACAAATACATGGTCCAATGTTCTTAATATTGGGCTTTAGTGAAGGTCCTAGGTTCTAAGCCCGTTTGAAATATGCTGTAAGCATACACTTAAAAATGAATATTCATCTTCTACATGTTTACCTATGCTAAAAGAATAGTAGGATAGACATATTTAGATACCAAGGGAGCATTCCGGCCTTCCCATAACTTGTTAAGGAAAAAATCTTCCTGTGTCTTGAAAAATTGAAAAAGAGAGACATGCCATAAGGTGTATGTCCAGCTTACCTAGAAGTGTCTGCTTATCTTGGGAGGAGTCAGACTCTGCAGAACATCTGCAAGTTCGGAGAACAATGACTCCTCCAAGCACGCCATCTTCGCTGGCCAGGAAAGGTGAACCTAGGCAGAAACGGCAAATGGTCATTTTTCAGTGAATTTTGCTTTTTTCATTTTCAATTTTCATTTGATTACAAGAACAAAAATGTGGTGTGAATGCCCATTTTCTGACAATCAACATTGTTCGAACCTTGTATAGGCTTGATGGCAAAGGCAGGCTTATGCCCAAACGGGGGCCATTTGGCAAAGACAATCCCAGATGTCGCCAAGAAGACTTGAGTGGGGGTGGAGTGTGCATTACAGTATTCAGAAGGGAATTGGAAACACTACCAGATTAAAGGACCAAAACACAAATACAGGAAAAAATGCTCAGCAAGTCTCTTTGATCAGCTTTTAGGGATCACTTACCAGGCTCTCCCTGCTGTCAGGGGCATGCCACCAAAATCTTTGATTTACTACCTTAAATTCAATTTTAAACAATAAGCCACAAACTTTACTACAAACATTTAAAAATGATCCTGATGGTTTACACAAATAAGGGTGAAACTGTATTTCTATTATGAGAGTCTGGTGGTTAGAAACAACCAGGCCTCTTTGGGATCTCACACACTGAACCATTGTGAGCATTTCAAGAACACTACATTTTAAAACCCCTCATTTTTCCTCCCCAAGGACATCTTCTTCGAACATCTGGCATAGCAAGTAAGCACATGGAAAACAAATGCAAAATTAACCCAAGAGCTATCAAAGAAAGTAGTAAAAAATAAAAATCAACCAAATTGGATTTGGGGGGAAGCTTCTGGTTAAACTTAGTAGATTAAACACATATATTTATCTCCACTCCTTCCAAAAGCATGACCCAATAAGGACAGAGAGAAAGGCAAACAAGAAAAAAACTCATGTTTTAGAAAATGAAAAGAAGATAGACATTACTTGCTCACCTAGTGGACCTGCAGAAGCTGAAACCTAAGCTTTAATGGGGAACATGGTTAAAACTGGGGGGTGGGGGGAGCACCTATACGAAATCACCCAGTTTTGTCATAAAACCCACAAAGAATCAGAAATTAGAAACTTCAAGTTCCTCTGAAGACAGGGATGCAAGGTGGGGCTGAAATGATGGTTGATTCAGAGTGTCCAAAAGGACCCTCTACACCAGGCATCAGTAAGCTATGACTTGTCTGGCCTGCAACTTGTTTTTGTACTGCCCACAAGCTAAGAATGTTTATTTTATGCCTTAAAGGATTATTTTTTTAAAAAGAATGAGAAGCAGAAGAATATGTGATAGAGACCCTGATGTAGCCCCAAAAGTCTAAAATCTTTACTTTCTGGCCCTTAACAGAAATAGCTTGCCAACCCCTGATAGATCAGCCCCAGATTCCTGCCTAGACAAGAAGTTACTTCTTCCTAACGTAGGAGATGCCAGGATATTTACTCTCTAGAGAGGATAAACCAGAGGGACTTGAGTCGTGGGGTCATCAGACTCAGCACAAGGCAGGAGGGAGTCTCCACAATGAACACAGGATGTCGAAGTGGAAGTCTTTATGCTAAACAGTGAAATAACTAGCTCCTTTACCCACAGGCTCCCAGGATACAAGAAGTCAAACTGATACACTCCAAGCACGTGACTGGATAATTCCCTTCCAGCCACACAACCATCTCGAGGATAAAGAACTACTTGAGAGACCCTAAACAAAAACTGCCTTATGTTAAGGGCTTCCAGATGACAAATGTGGCTCATTCAGAAGGTTTTCAGTTCAGCTTCTTGGTATATAACTGCTCAATAGTATAGACAACCTATGTTCACTAGTTGTTTCAGTGTGACCTCTAGAAAAGACAGAGACCAAAACAAAAAAGAAAACAGAGAAAACGTAGGCCAATGCATTGAGCAAAAGAAAAGTAAAAGAGATGGAAAATGGGAGGAAAAAAAATCAGAACAGGCCAGAAGGTCCAATATCTGAATAATAGGAGTTTCAAAAAGAGAGACTAGAAGAAATAACACTTCAAAGAAGTAATTCAAAAAAATTTCCAGGAATTGAAAGGTGAGTGTTTGAAAAGGCTCATCAACCTGCCAGCACAACTCATGAAAAAAAAAAAAATAATAAAAGTGCCACAGATATATATCACTGTGACATATCAAAATATTGAAGAAATAAAGAAAAGTCCAAAAACTTCCATGTGAAAACACATGCGCGCGCGCGCGCGTGCGCGCGCGCACACACACACACACACACACACACACACACACACACACAGAAAGCAAGGGGATCATAATGGCACCAGATTTCTCAACATAACAATGGAAACTACAAGGTTAGAAGGAAGGCACCATCTTCAACATGCTGAAGGAAAATTATTTCCAACCTAGAATTCTATACTAGGCCAAAATGTCAATCAAGTATGAAAACAGAATAAAGCTCTACCAAGTGTCAAAGAATTCACCTCCCACATACTTCCTCAGAAAGCTGTAGGATGAATGTGCCTTGGGAAAATGAAGTAATAAGGTACATAATGAGAAAGAAAACAAGATCTGGAAATAGGGGATCCAGGGGCGCCTGGGTGGCTCAGTCGGTTGAGCAGCCGACTTCGGCTCAGGTCATGATCTCACGGTCCGTGAGTTTGAGCCCCATGTCGGGCTCTGTGCTGACAGCTCAGAGCCTGGAGCCTGTTTCGGATTCTGTGTCTCCCTCTCTCTGACCCTCCCCTGTTCATGCTCTGTCTCTCCCTGTCTCAAAAATAAATAAAACGTTAAAAAAAAATAAATAAAAAAATAGGGGATCCAAAACAAGAGAATACAAAAAGATTTCTAGATGACACACAGCGAGGCAGCAGGCTTAGAGTCAACAGTCCAAATTGGAGCAGAAAGCCAGAGAAGGCTGGAAAGAGATTTCCAAGGGGAAAATAAATCAAACTTATAGAATACACGTTGAGTTTGAAATTATTGGGAGGAAATGTTTCAGATTTTGAGGGAAATCTGACAATCAACCAGTGATCAGTATCAAAAAGCAAACAAAAAGAAACCTAAAAAATAATGAGGCAAATATTAATGCAGAAAAAAATAAGAATTTGTATAAGAAAGGAAACAGAATCACAGTACACTACATAGTTCAGATGTCAATAGCTAGAGTCAAAAATATAAACTCACAATACTGATGAGCTAAAAAAAAAAAAAGGCGGGGGGACATAATACATTGAGAGGAGTGATGGATGTAGTATGTGTAGGTTTGGGCTTGGAAATATAAGGGAATTAAATCTTTGCCTTTCCTCGTATGAATATGAAGATATCTTGATATCTAAATAATATCTAAAATTGAAAACTGAAGGAACAGTAGTACAAGTGTATTATTTTGAATTACAGATTTAAGTTCTAAAAGAAATAGCTACAAGAGTTAAAAGTAGTAGTAGCCTGAGGGGAGAGGAAACTGGGGGGCAGGGAATTGGAGTTGGAACAGGGAACCCTTCATTTTCATTTTAAGTCTGGGGGTATTGTTTGCCTTTTTAAACCACTTATTTGTTTTGCCTTGCAAAGAAAAACAACACAAATTTAAACTGTGGAACTGGAGTAAATTTTTTAATCCTTAGCCTCTTAAAGAAGGGGGAAGGAGACAGGAAATTCACAGTCATTGAGAAACTACTCTGCATCAGGGCTTGGTTCCATGCTTTCATGTTCTATAGTTTAATTTTCAGAACCACTGAGAGGGTTCAGAGCAAATCTTCCCAAAATGTGTCATTTTGGCATGTAGGCTATTTTGAGCTGAAGGTAATTGAGACCCTCCTTTACCTAGAATCTAAATTGGGGGTCTTTCTCAGAATTAGAGTTATCACCAGGGATAAATTTTATCTGAGTAACCCATTTGTATGGCATAGCAAATATCTAACTACCAAACATTTGTTCTTCTTATTGCCCCCCTCCCCTTTGAAGCTGTTGGCCCCTATACCATTCCTTAGCTCAGCATGGCATAAATACCTCATTTTACCATTCTGTCTTTGAATCTCTCATGTATAAGGGGTTTCTCAATGTATAAAATTAAATTTAATTTTCTCCTGTAAATTGATTTCATGTCAGTTTAATCTTAGACCAGCTGGAAGAAACTTTTGAAACACAGAGTAAAATTTTTCCTCCCCAACACCACTATGCCATGAGGTATTTTTATCATGTTATAGATGAAGAACCTAAGGTTCAGAGAGGTTCAATGACTTGTCACAGCCATGCCACAATTGAACAGTGAATGTGGCTTTCCCTCACGTCTCTGAGCCCATGGTCCTCGACTGCTTGGCAGAAATACCTCTTAGGGAATGGGAAACTCTGGATAAAGTCACATTCCAACTGCTGCTAAAAATTTCCACCCCATCAGCATCCAAACTCTTGACACCTCTAGAACAGTTCTCTTCCCCACCAAATCCAGGAGCTTCTCCTAGGTTTCTAATGGCTCATCCAAGCTCAAAACTCTCTACCTTTGGGGCGCCTGGGTGGCGCAGTCGGTTAAGCGTCCGACTTCAGCCAGGTCACAATCTCGCGGTCTGTGAGTTCGAGCCCCGCGTCGGGCTCTGGGCTGATGGCTCAGAGCCTGGAGCCTGTTTCCGACTCTGTGTCTCCCTCTCTCTCTGCCCCTCCCCCGTTCATGCTCTGTCTCTCTCTGTCCCAAAAATAAATAAACGTTGAAAAAAAAAAAAAAACTCTCTACCTTTTCCCTCTTCAATGACTCAAAACATGAAACCAAGTCAAATCCCAACAGTTCCCTATGATTCCACGTGTACTGAGCTCCGCCCCTTCATTCCCACTGACAAACCCTCAATGTACCCTCACTGTACTGAAAACACTGCAGTAGGCTCCCTACTCCAGTCATTCAAATCCCTAAATTAATTGATTCAATAAATATGTACTATATGCCAGGACTTTTCAAGGCACTGGGATGTAACAATGGAAAAAATGAAGTCCTTGCTTAAATTTAGTTGAACAGGTTAGGGGACAAGTAAACTTACAAGTCAATAAAGAAATTCACCCAATTAGTGATAGGTGCTGTGGAGAAAATGAATCCTGGTAAATGACAGAAGGCGTGACTCAAGCAGGGGCTATTTTACATCAAGGGTCAGGAAAGGCCTCTTTTGGTAAGGAGCTAATAACCATGTGAAGACCTGAGGAAAGAACATTCCAGGCAGATGAACAAGCAAATGCAGAGACCCTAAGGTGAGAAGGAACCTGGATGTTCAGGAAATACAAAGGGACAAGGGTGGTAAGAGCTGACTGGGGGAGAGGGAAGAGAGTGCAGAACATGAATTCAGAGGGAGGCAGGAATTCAGAGGGAGGCAAGACCAGGTCACATAGGGTCACAGAAGGCCTTGTGGGTACAGCAAGGAGTCTGAATTTTACTTCAAGTGTAATGAAAAGATGATGAAATCTTTAACCAGGACAATGATAGTTTTTGTTTGCACTTGCAAAAGGCTACTTTGTAGTATGGAATGGATTGGCAGGGCAAGCATGGAAGCAGCAAGTCACTAAAGAAGGTGCAATGGCAGCCCAACTGACAGATGACAGTGGCTGAGGTGAGCCTGATGGCAACAGAGACTGTCAGTAGAAGCTGGCTCTGGGATATATTCTGCAAGTAAAACCAGACGGGCTGTTCATAGACTAAATATGGGGACATGGAAAACAGAGACATCAAAGTTTAATAAGAAATAAGCAGCCTAGCTATGATTATATCATTAAACCATTCAAACACTTTCAATAGACCCCAAGTGCCCACAGAATAGTATACAAATGCCTTAGCTAGGCAAGCCTTCCTCTCTTCCCTGTATCCCACTTCCCCAAGACCTCCCCCTGTGAACTATTCTTCCTGGATCCCTATCTCCCCATGAACTGGAATTTATCCTTCCAGTGCGTTTCATATATAGACACAGTTCTCTGGGGTGAGGATTCTGATTCACCTTTAAAGCACCTTTGGTGACTAATGAAATTCTTCCACTTATTCACTGCCTTCTCCTATCCCCAACTTCCTCAACATACCTCCCCCCCCCCACACACACACCCACACACTCCTGCTTACACCACTGAAGTGTGACATTGAGGATGGCAAGACAGGATGTTAATGCAATGAAAGGACAGTGGGCCCCCAGGGCGCCATGGAAGCTACATCAGGGCTCCTCACTCTCAGTATGCATTCTTTCAATAATTTGATGAAACAATGATTAAAGTATATTTGAAGATTTCAAATTTTTCATGAAAAGTAACTCAGATTTCACATTATCACTGTGATGTTAAAAAAAATGCTGACTCAGACAGAAGGCCTTGTTTTGAGTCTCAGGGTAGCAACTATGGTTCAGTTTCTTAAATTATAAACTATAGATATTAAAAGACACCTTTCTGGCTGTTGTAAGGATTGAATTATATATATAAGCTCTGTAACCTCTGAAGTGTTATTTAAACATCTGGTGGTAGTAATACTGATGGTGGGAAGACACTTCAGCATTTTGCTGGTTCTCAAAAATTGTCATGTTGAACAAGATCTATTACTGTAACTACTTGGCTAACCTTCCACAATAGCCAGAAACAGTGTTCAACTGACATTCAGTGGTTGTGATAGGGTATCGATTTTCCTAAATGTTAAACAGTCTCTGAATATAAGGAAACACTATTCCTTATTCTTCCTAGTAAAAAAAAGAAACATTAACATGGAGTAACATGTTGGGCACTGTGCTTTTCATACCCAAATAGGAAAAAAATTAATGAACTAAGACAATCCAAAGCTCTATTAATACATGTGCAAGAAGCTGCATAAAATATCTAAAGAAAATTAATAATGAAATAATAAAAATTAAGCTTCATTCACCCTAACAAAATATCCCAAACAGATTCCTTAAATACCCAAGTCTAAAACTGTTATGGAATGAACTTATAATTACAGATAGTAAGAGAAATAGTTATTGTGATCAAATGTGTATAATCTGAATATTCATTTAAATCATAAATCCATACTGTAAACAAATGAGACACCTACATACTAAATTTGTGCCATGATCTTTAAGGATGAATTTTGAAAGGAAAATCACTATAAGTATTACAGAAGTCAATGTGAATATTAACCCATATTATTTGGATTGCTAGTATCAAATCTTAATCAGAATGATCTTCAGTACAAAGGAGAATTTGGTGGCTCATAAAATCCAAAGGTAGGGATGTGACAGGTTTCAGTAACAGCTGGAAATAGCTCTCTACGGATAGCAATGCCCATTGATAGTTCCAGAACTGTATTCCTGACAACTTGCACCACCAGAAACTATTTCTCATTTTCAGTCTTTAAATTTTTTTTAAGTTTATTTATTTTTAGAGACAGCATATGTGTGCACAAGTTGGGGAGGGGAACAGAGAGAGGGGGAGAGAGAAAGAATCCTAAGCAGGCTCCACATTCTGCACTAAGCCCGATGGGGGGCTCAACCTCATGGACCATGAAATCATGACCTGAGCCAAAATCAAGAATCAAGATGCCTAACTGGCTGAGCCACCCAGGTGCCCTCTTTTTCAGTTTTAACATTCTCAGGGGCCATCAATTGGATTTAGGAAAATGAAATAACCTGATTGGCCTAGCTTTAGTCAGTGAAGCCTAGAACAATCAACTGTGACCAAGAGGCCAGTGGAGTGGACTCATGGATGGACAGACAAATCCAAAAATGTCCAGAAAACTGAAATGGGCTACAGAACCAGGAAATCAGGATCCCAGATTTGGTATGCTCTACTTGAACTCAGACAACCCACTTTACCTTGCTTTCTTCATTCATCGGAAATATTGGGAGACTAGAGTAACAATCTCTGAGATCTTCTACCAGTTGTAATAGGCAGGAGTATTTTCAGTTTTAGAGATTCATGTCTACCCACAGCAGCAATCAGCCACTATCTGATGCCAACAAGACAAACGATTAAAGCTTCTTTTGCAAAACCTGATACAATGCTTCCTCTTCAACATGTGAGAACTTATTGAGAGTGATTCTATAGCCAGAAGGCAGTTGCTAGTGTTTCACCTTCCCATTACATTTAACAAAGAACGTCTGTCTTTCAAATACATTTCTACACATTGCTTTCTTATTTTTAACATCTATATGCCAAATCATTTGAACGCCATTTTCTCTTGGAGGAATTACACATCTATTGAGAAAAGGAAATATACAGAGAGACACAAGGATGGTTTGAAGGTCAGATGAGCAAGAAAACGGAGGGCAGAGGAATAATGAATGTACCCTACTGGAAACACATACCTGCAACTCCAAAAGAATTAGAGAGATTATTACAAATATTCTTTAAAAACAGAAGCAGGGTAACAGTTTATATTTCTTGGAAGAAGAATCTTTTTTCCTAAAGATGCACTTGAGTTAGTTAACTTATCTTTTCTGGATGTGAAGAGTAAGCAGAATGACATGAAGACCACATAACATAATGAGAGGAGCCAACAACCATGTTCAGAAGCATTAGCTCCATTAATGAAGTGCCACTATGTGCTGCCCTTGAAAAGAAGTCTGTGAGACCACCACCATCATCCCATTAGATGTATATTAACTGTATTCTATCATTTCCTGCTTCTACAAAAATCCTACTATAAGGAGTATTACTACATTCATCTGACATGAGAAAACGCAATCAAAAAAGAAAGAAGCTGATGCACAGAGAGGTAAATGACAGGCTTTCAGAAACATGAAGAGGAAGAGGGGATCAGGATACTAACCACTGACCCAGATCCTCTCACTACAAACCCTGAGGACTATACCTATTCTCAAGAACCCATCTCTACCACAGCTCATGGGTGTCCCCGTTATGTGTGGTTTTCTTGTGATAAACATACTTTTCAAGACTCCAATTTAACTGTAAAGAGAAGAGTTAAGTGTGGTCATTGGCCCTTTTGAAATCCCTTATCTACCATAATTTGAAAGATAGAAAAAGTTAACTTTTGTGTCAGAACAGAAAATTCCAAACTATAATCAGAACCTAAACATATCAGAGAGACAGTCTGTGGATAAATTTACTGATTCTGCCACAAAGATTACAAGTAAGAAACCAAACTGAGTCCATTAAAGCTTCTGCTTTTTGGTTTAACCAATCCACAGAATATATTCACCTAATACTGCTACAAAAATGACAAGATATATATATATATATATATATATATATATATATATACACACACACACAAAGTTTGACACAGTCTCTGTTCTGAAGAGAACAATTCAGCTGACTTGTTTAAAAAATCATACTTATAGTAATAAAATTAATAAGTCATGGGAATGTAATGTACAACATGGTAACTAAAGCTAATAATATTGTACTGTATATTTGAAAGTTGCTAAGAGTAGGTCTTAAAAGAAAAAAAAATTGTAACTATGTATGGTGACATATGTTAACTAAACTTAATGTACTCATCGCTTTGCAGTATATATAATCGTTACATTGTACACTCAAAATTAATATGTCAATTATACTTCATAAAACTCATAAAACAATTTAAGAAGGATCAGTAGGTATTTTCTTTTCCTGAAATTCCAGCCCAGTATTCTACCTGCTAGTGGAGGTATCCAGGATTCCACCAATCCGCCCTTATGCAACAATGAATGGATGAGAAACATGAATCCTTGACAGAGAAAACAAGTGAGAGTGGCCTACAGACAACTGAAGAGTCACTGGAGGGGAAACCAAATGGGCCGTTTTTCCAGCCCTGGTCCTGGCATATTCCATATTAATTTTAACAAGTAAGAAGAAGATTCTCTCCCTCTCAACTCTACCAGGTCACCCCAAGCTGCTGGCTGTGCAGAGAACACATTTCCCCCACAGTTACAGTTGCCAGAACTTCCATCTCCAGGAATGTCACAAGGCAGAAGAGGCCAAAATTGTGATAATGGCAGAAGATAAGGGGTCCTGACCGAGCAAGCTGTCTTCAGTGGGGATAGGGTATGGTGGTGTGGATTCACACTTACTTATTAATACTAGACTAGAAGCCATGAATTTGAGAGATATAACATTCATTCAACAAATACTTCATATTTCATAAACATTCACTTTAAGACATTTAAGAATCAACTCTGTCAAGCACTGCTTGGGCCCTTGAGTATGCAGTGATTAAGGCAAAATGTGTCCACAAGTGCTATGGTCTGAATGTTTGTATCCCTTTCAAATTCATATGTTGAAAATGCCCAGTATGATGGTGCTAGAAGGTAAGGCCTTTGGGAAGTGATTAGTGGCCTTATACAAGAGGCCCAAGAAAGCTCCCTTACCATATCTGCCATGTTAGGTTATAGTGAGAAGTCTGCAGTCCATAAGAAGGCCCTCACTTGACCATACTAGCACTCTGAGCTTGGACTTCCAGCCTCCAGAACTGTGAGAAATCAGTGTCTGTTGTTTACAAGCTACCCAATCTAGCTTATAAAATCTACCCATGTTGTTCTAGCAGCCCAAATGGACATACCAAGGCATGTATGATATGACAGACAATACATAAGTATAATCAATGCTAGAAAGGGAAATCAAGCAACATAAGGGAGATACAGTGCTAAGGTGGGTTAAAAGGGAGAGAGCATTTTAATCAGCATGGTCAGGGACAGTTGTTCTGACGGTGACATTTGAGGAGAAAAATCCAACAAAGAATAGCAATCCAGGTATTGGGGCCCTGAAGCAACAACGTTTCCAGCACAGTAAATAAATACATTCCCATATATAATCATGCCTAACAACCAGGAAAGGTAGTTCTCATTTTAAATCAAGATAAGCAAGGGCCAGTATTCAGCTGATTATTAATGCTGGTATCCCTACTGGTTGTTAACTCTCTTGACTATCCCGACTAAAGGTATAGTTTTAATTCATTACTATACTCCTAAAAACATACTAAGAATCCCACACATGCAGAACATGTAATAGAACAACATAATATACAATGGAAGTATCTGTCTTACTGCAGTCCCATTCCACAGAGGTGAGTGCCATCAAGAGCTCCATGTACATCCTTTCTGAAATTATCCATACTTAACACACATCCATTTTCAAGTTTTCACTCAGTGGGTTATGGTATGTAAACTGCTCTGTATCCGGCATTCTATTTATTTTTATTTATTTAGTTTTTATTTTTTTATTTGAGAGAAAGAGAGAGAGAGAGAGTACAAGAGAGACAGGGAGTAGAAAGCAAGAGAGAGAGAGAGAATCTCAAGCAGGTTCCATGTTCATCATGGAGCCCGATGGGGGGGCTCAATATAATGACCCTGGGATCATGATCTGAGCTGAAATCAAGAGTGGAATGCTCAACCTACTGAGCCACCCAGGGGCCCCTGTATCTGGTCTTTTAAATTCAATAATATGACTTAGAGATCCTTCCATATCAGCTCACGCAAACTTAGCCTATTCTTTTTAACAACAAATACACTCTTGGACATATATACCATCCCTTCTTTAACTAGTTCCCTGGGGGTAGGCATTTAGGTTGTTTCTGGCTTTATATTTTTTCCTATTACAAGTAATGCTACAGTGAACATGTGTATACATTTACCATTCATACATGTATAAATATATATATAGGATACATTTGTAAATGTAGAGTTGATGAATCAATCAGCATACTCATTAAATTATTTGCTACAGATCCCAAACTGCCTTTTAAAAAGACTTACACCCATAAGAAACAGTGTTTGACAGTGTCCTTTTCCCGATAAACTTACCAAAACTGGGTATTGCCAAACTCATTATTATTAATCTGATACATGAAAAATGGTATCTCGATTTATATTTATTTAATTATGAATAAAGTTAAATATCTGTAGGCTTACAAGCCATCTGTATTTATCTGTGCCTTCATATTTATGTTATATGCAACTTTTTGCCTACCCATTATCCATTCTCCCTTTCTTCCTTACAGACAAACCTCTAGTTTTGTTTGGGGCAGAAATGTGTCCAGCTTCCCAAACTGCTTTGCAGCTAGCAGGTGAAATGGCAGAGTTTCTAGCAGATGCATCTTTGTTTTTAAATTTTTTTTCAATGTTTATTTATTTTTGGGAGAGAGAGAGAGAGAGAGAGAGAGAGAGAGAGAGAGAGAGAGAGAGACACAGCACAAGCAGGGGAGGGGCAGAGAGAGAGGGAGACACAGAATCTGAAATGGGCTCCAGGTTCTGAGTTGTCAGTACAGAGCCCGACTCAGGGCTTGAACTCGTGAACTGTGAGATCATGACCTAGCAGATGCATCTTATTAGCTGCTTCCATTTGTCTCTGATGTAGTACCTAGAGGTGGAACAGCTATCTTGTGACGAAGAAGAATGAGCCATGAGAGATTACCAAACAGAGAGTCTAGGCCTCTGGTGTACCATGAAGCCACTGTGCCAGTTTTGGACTG
This sequence comes from Prionailurus viverrinus, assembly GCF_022837055.1. NCBI lineage: Eukaryota > Metazoa > Chordata > Mammalia > Carnivora > Felidae > Prionailurus > Prionailurus viverrinus. The sequence goes on from NC_062563.1 coordinate 39,074,421, forward strand.
CTTTCAGACTTCTAGTATGAGCCCTCATTGTGTTAAGCCCTGCAGTTGGCCTTCCATCATGTCAGTCAAACATAATCCCAAACCAAAAATCTCCTTTATCCATTTCTCTATTGTACAGGTTTTTCTTTTTTTATTATTACTAATTTCCTAAACTTTACATGTTAAGGCAATAAGTACTTAGTCATGTGTATTGTAAATATTTTCCCTCAGTTTGTCACATATCTTTTGATTTTGTCTATGACTTTTTTTGTAATAGATAAGTTTTTAATACTTATGTGGTCAAATTTATCAACCATTGCCTTTTACAACTTCTGTGTTGAGTGTTTTCTGTAGTCCAAAATTATGAAAATAAGAAGTCCATGTTTTCTATTAGTACTCTTATAATTCAGTTTTTACATTTAAAATTTCAGTCCATCTGGAATTAATTTTGGTGTAAGGACTGCAGTGGAGATCCTGCTTTATTATTTTTTTCCTAAACCATCACCAAATTGCCCAACGTAAATTTGATGGAAAATTCATCTCATACCCAATGATTTGAAATGCATTTTTAATCACACATTATATTCCCATATATACTTGCATCTATATCTAGATTATCCTGTTCCTTTGATGAAACTATTCCCAACACAGATACCAAATGGCTTTAATTATTACAGCTTTATAGTATATTCTACCTGACCGGTCCAGGTTCCTCTGATTAGTCATTATTTTCAAAATATTCTTTGTTACTTTCATGTGATTTCTCCATATCATCTTAATAATAAGCTTGCTTACAGGAACCTGGGTAGCTCATTTGGTTAAGCATCCAACTCTTGGTGTAGGCTCAGGTCATGATATCACATTTCATGAGTTAGAGCCCTGCATAGGGCTCTGCATCAACAGTGCAGAGCCTGCTTGGGATTCTCTCTCTCTCCCCCTCTCTCTCTGTCCCTCCCCTGCTCATGCACTTGCTCTCTCTCAAAACAAATAAACATCTAAAAAATTACAAAAAAATTATATTGCTTATACTTTTACCTCTCTCACTGGAATTTTCATTGAATATAATTTAATAAAATTGTGATTTTGCTTAAGATTTATGCTGTCCTGGTAAATTTTTCCAAGGAAAGCCAGAAGTGGAGTTAGTTATATGTTTGACATCTCCAAATGGTGGAGCCATGTGGGTTTTTAGACAAGGAAATGTGACATGGCACCCCTAAAATAAAATTTGCAAGCATGCTTCCACCTAGTTTATTTTTTATTTAAAAAACTTTTAAAAATATTTATTTATTTTTGAGAGAGAGAAAGAGAAGCAGAGCATGAGCAGGGTAGAGGCAGAGAGAGAGGGAGACACAGAATCTGAAACAGGCTCCAGGCTGAGCTGTCAGCACAAAGCCTGATGCAGGGCTCGAACTCATGAGCTGTGAGATCATGACCTGAGCCGAAGTCAGACACTTAACCGACTGAGCCACCCAGGTGCCCCTACCTCTTCCTAGTTTAAAAGGATCAAATAAACATCTTTATAGAATATCTTCTGAGATGTTAGTATGAGAAAAAACAATTTTTTTTCTTCATGATCAGTTCTTTCTCTTCTGATCCATCTTACCTGATTAACTACAGGCTATAGTCACCATCAGTAATATTTCCAAATCAAGAAAATCATCCTCAGCAACCCTCAGCCTACTCACACAAACAAGACAAAACCAAAACTAAACCCCTCAGTTCTAAGACAGGCAAAACAGCAAGTTGTCTGTGAGTGAAGTGAAAACACTGAATTGGCAAATATTTAAGTCAACTAATCAATCCTAAGTATATAAAAGTATCTGGGGAGTGCCTGGGTGGCTCAGTAAGTTAAGTATCTGACTTCGGCTCAGGTCATAATCTCACGGTTTGTGGGTTTAAGCCCGGTGTCGGGCTCTGTGCTGACAGCTCAGAGCCTGGAACCTGCTTCAGATTCTGTGTCTCCCTCTCTCTCTGCCCTTCCCTCTCCTGTACTCTAGCTCTCTTTCTTCCAAAAACAAATTTAAAAAAAAGAAAACATTAGAAAAATTTTAAAGTGTTTGAAATATAAAAAAATTTCTGGGTAGATAAAGTTATTGCTCATTGAATCCTAGATTCCATTCCTGTTAGAATGGAAGAACTATCTTATGGTATTTACAATATTATCCAAGGGACCAATGTTCATGAGCAACATCATTTGCTTCAGGAGGACTATGCTGATATTTTTTTTTAATCTCAACTTAGTAAACAAAATCAATGTGATCAAATAATGCAGATAAACATCTGGGATTTTACCAGACTGTCTCTATAATAGGAAAAGGTAGGATAAAAATAGGCAAAGAGGGAAAAGTTAGGACTTAAGGTCCCTGGTGGGGAAAAAAACACATGTTTTAAAACAATGCTGGGAACATCTGACCTGGAGCAAACTCCCTCAGACAGAAAGTTCCTCTTAAAAATGTAACAGACCTACTCCCCCTCAAGTTTCCCTCAGGTTTCCCTCAGAAATTTGACAAACAAAAGACCTGACTAAAGATAAGTAGACCATAAAATGTATGACCCACATGGAATGGTTTGGTCATAGACCACCTGTCATAGGATGGAAACGAATGGCTAGAGTTACCTAGCCAGTAAGGGTAGAACCCGAGAAGGAACAATGGGGAAGGAAAGAGGCTGACCAAAATCCTACAAAAGTCCCTTGCCTACAGTTCACTTTCGAATGCCCTCTCTCTGTAAAGAAAGCTTCCATACTGTTCTTATTGTCTGATCTTCTACTCTAATAAACTTTTGCCTGCTGCTCCCTTTATTCTGTGTCCATCTCTTCATTCTTCGGAGTGGTGAGACAAGGAACCCTGGCTATTGAGGTAAGGAATCCTTCAACATCTCCACCAATTACTGCACAGATACACAAAGGACATCAGACATTTAAGAGCATTATGTACCCATCTGTCATAGTTCATTATTTTTTTTAAGTGTTTACTTACTAATTTTTGAGTGGAGGAGGGACAGAGAGAGGGAGACAGTGAATCCCAAGCAGGCTCCACTGTGTCAGTGCAGAACCCACTTGCCCCCTCACCCCAAAGCAGGGCTTTAGCTCACGAACCATAAGATCATAACCTGAGCTGAAACCAAGAGTTGGTCACATAACCAACTAAGCCACCCAGGTGTCCCTCTTTCTTATAAATTCCAAAAGGTTTGTTCATTTTGTGTTGACAAAACGGAGAGCAGTAAGTCCAAAGAAGGCACAGCAGCTCCCAGCTGCTTCCCACACACCTTGCCTTTTGCATCTCATCCGTCTGGCTTTTCTCAGTTACATCCTTTTTTTAACAAACCAGTAGCCTAGTAAGTAAACTGTTTTCCTGAGTTCTGTGAACCACTCTAGCAAATTAATTAAACCCAAGGAGAGTATCATGAGAACGTGCAGTTTATATCCATAGCACAGATGACAACCTGGGCTTGTGAGTGGCATCTGGAGTTGGGAGTGGGGGTAATGCAATCCTGTGGGATTCTGAGCCCTTAAGCTTTGGTATCTGATGCTACCTCCAAGTAGATAGTCTCAGAAGTGAGTTCAGTTGTAGGACACCCAACTGAGTGATCAGAGAATCCGAAAATTGCTTAGTGTGGGACTCCACCCTCCACCACCACTACCACACACACACACACACACACACACTTGGTGACCACAAGTGTTAAAGTGAAGTACTGACAGAGAAGATACAGGAGTGTTTTTCCTTAGCAAATGGTGATTGGTGATATTGAGATTGCTGTAAGTTTCTGGATGCTTCAATATTTTTTATATTTATTATTGTATTGAGAGGGCATTTACTTAGAAAATTATAAATGCAATTTTCTATCAGTGCTTGAGCTTACAACTCTAGTTCTAGAAACACTACTCTGTTTACACTGTGAACTTTAAATGAATCTGTCCTGGATCCATGTATAGTGAATTAATATATTCTGAACCCATAACAGTGAGACACCCATTAATGCAGGAGGACATTTACACAGAGAACTAGACTGCAATTAGACAATGTATCCTTGCAGTAATATGTGGGATTTTGTATCTCACTTGAATGTAAATCTCCATGTATTCTATATTTAGTGAAGCCATTGGAATCTTGTGGCAAGAGAGAAGAATGAGATTAAACTATAAGATATAGCAATCAGTAATCAAGAAAGTCAGGAAGGCAGTACCACTTCCAAGATCTTCTGCTTCACAAGGTGATGACAGTGGTCATGTTAACCAACGACTTAATAGCCTAACAGAGCTCCAACAATATTTTTAGTTGTTTCAAAAAGTCAAGCAAGAACAAGGCTAGACCCTAGAACTCCCACAGTGAACGTTGAGAGGCATTCTGTTCCTTGAACTGTCACACACATAAATTGGGTTAAGGAAAATACAAAAGCTATTCTTGAAAGGGGAGGGGACAACAAAAAGGTAACCCATAACCTGGAAGATTGTGTGAATATTATTGTTACTTTTTCTTCATTTATTCTATGACTATTGAGTACCTATTAATTATGTATTCAACCCAATTCTTAGTGCTGGATTACATTGGTAAACAAGGCACACTTGGTCCTAGCACACAGGAAGGTTATATTCTGATGGGGGAGATGACCAAACAAGCAAATACACACACACATTATTTATAATTGTGACAGTTCCACAGAGGAAACAAACAGGGGGGCTAAGAAGGAGACTAATGGTAGTAGACAGGCCTCTCTGAGCAGGTGGCATTTTAATTTTGACTAAAAGATGAGGAGAAAGGAACCTGATAAAGACTGAAAAGGGGAACATTCCCGACAGGAAATAGCACATGCCAAGGTCCTGAGGTATGAAACAACCTGGGAAATTGTAAAAACAAAAAGAAGACCAAAGAAGCCAGCATTATAAGCAAGGGAGGAGAGTGACCAGGGATGAGACTGAGGGAACAGGAAGGAATTGCATTAGAGATCCATGAGGTAACGTGTGCATTATAACGGAGGACCTCATTATAATGGAGGACCATCAAAACAATAGACAAGGGGTGCCTGGGTGGCTCAGTTGGTTGAGTGTCCGACTTCAGCTCAGGTCATGATCTCACAGCTCGTGAGTTCGAGCCCCGTGTCGGGCTCTGTGCTGATAGCTCAGAGCCTGGAGCCTGCTTCGGATTCTGTGTGTGTCTCTCTCTCTGCCCCTAACCCACTCGCATTCTGTCTCTGTCTCTCTCAAAAATAAATAAACATTAAAAAAAAAAAAAAACAATAGACGAGAAACTGGAACAGGCTGCTATATGGAGAACAGATTAGGTTGAGGGTAGTTGTCATGGGAAGAGGCAGGAAGATTGCTGAGGATACTTCTATGGTAGTCCAGATAAGGGTTATTTAGTGAGTGTGCAGGGACATTCCCATGTCCCCATGGATAGCTTCCCTTGCCCAGGACCAGTGAGGTGGCAAAAGGACCATACCCCTGGCCACCATACTGTGGAAGATGCTGCTTAGAGTAAAAGTGGGACAAGGAGAAATTGCACTGGGGAACGATGGCAGGTGTTCTGCTAAGGACAGCATTTGGGTCACTGCTCTCCATCATGAAACCCATGTGCCACACTGGAATATTTGGAAGCAGTCATGCACCTAGATTTGTCATTTCAATCAGGTAATTTACATCTCCCCTTATCATTATGTAAGATCAACTGCAGTGCTCTGAGGACAGTTGTCAGAGAATCCCAAGCACAGTGAGGTCTACCATTTCCTCTGAAATTCTTTCCCTGGTCTACTGCTCCAACTTCCTTCCCTTTGTGGGTCCATCATGGCCTTGTTCATCTCTGGAATTCCCTTCCTGCCCTAATTCAGCTGAGCTCTAATTTGCTAACCGTAGGGTGCTGAGCTGGGTCTATTTTTCAGCTTGTCATTCTTTACTAAATAAAGCCCTAAACTTTTTTTTTTTTCATCTTTGTTGTGGAATTTCAGCTTGCCCTATTTAACTGTGGATTTTTACAGTCTACACATGCCTAGAAGCCTTGGGCTGTGGATAACCTTTCACTATGCCTACTAAATAAAATGAAAAAAGAAACTGCAGAAGTAAACCATAAATGTCTTAAACATTGGCCAACAGGCAAAAGTGAGAGCCATGAATTTTTAAATTTTTAAAAACATTTTGGAGAGTGAGATCCTATCATTACAGAACAGCTAGAAAGAAAGCAAAGGTAACCAAAAAATGTTAACTCCTTTCCTTCATTTGTATTTTTGTAGAAGTGTCTCTGCTAGAAGTCATATGTTATCAATGGCACTTAAAGGCCAAACTGATTTATCTGTCATCTTTAACTTCTAGAAGAATGGGCAGTAAGTAGACTGCCAAACTCAAGGAACTCTAAGGAAAAATAAAATAATAAAGTAAGGTAAAGTTAAATTTAAAGTTAAATTTAAATTTTAAATTTAACTTTAAATTTAAAAGCTTGAGGGGCGCCTGGGTGGCGCAGTCGGTTGAGCGTCCGACTTCAGCCAGGTCACGATCTCGTGGTCCGCGAGTTCGAGCCCCGCGTCGGGCTCTGGGCTGATGGCTCAGAGCCTGGAGCCTGTTTCCGATTCTGTGTCTCCCTCTCTCTCTACCCCTCCCCTGTTCATGCTCTGTCTCTCTCTGTCCCCAAAATAAAATAAAACGTTGAAAAAAAAAATTTTTTTTTAAAAAATTTAAAAGCTTGTAATGAGAAAAGGGCCAAAAATCAAAGTAGGCACATAGCAGGAAAAAACAAGCAATGTAACCTACTGATTCTTTTTGTCCATAACATATTGAAAAGGAGAAAATATGAAAATTGGGTTCTGTAAGTTATATACATTATGAAAAACCTGATAATTCAGGTAAATAAAATTGGAAAACAGTATGGTATATATATAATAAGGTGGCTTTAGGAAATTATCAATCAATAAATAATTCTATGTTTAACAACAACTTTTATAGAACTTTTTTAAGAAAAAAATAATAAAAACACAAAACCATCCATTTGAAGGATTTAAATTAATCTAAAATTAAATTAAAATTTTTTACATATATTACCTATAATATAAATCAATGTACAAAACTATCACAACTTCATAAATAGCAATTAATAATCTGAAATAAAGCTGAAATGTTGCTTTTAAGAATCTTAGGAACTCTATCTACATACAGATGAGCAAGTTAATCCAGATACACAGATATATGCAACTCACAATTTCATGAAGAGAGTTGCTATGTTAATAAGTTGAGACGAACACTGAAATGTCACTCTAAGAATTCGGGGAATTCCGTATAAGCAAGGTCTATTTTGGACCTGTCTCCCAGAAGGGGATAATTAACCAAAGAGCAGAAAGATCCTTCACCCACAAAACTGTCCAACAACACACAAATCAAGTGAAGCACCACTGTGAGACTCATAAAAAATTCTAAATTTGAAGAGGGGATAGAGGGATATTTTCATTTGTGCATTTTCAATTATGCATTCCCACCAAAACAAACAACTATATATAGCCTGGTCAGTTGTGCTGCACAAAACCTTAATCTAGTGTGCAACCAAAAGGTTACAATGTTAGAAACTGTGGTGTATCCAAAAGTTTCAAAACAACACATTTTAGGGCCACTTTTAACAAGAGCAAGATCTATGCAGACGGTTGAATGAACAATGCTTCGACGGAGAACGCCCTGAAGGAAAAAGGGTAATGCCAGCAATGCAAATTTTTCATTTTCATACTTAAGTTTATGCATTAATTTTTGGGCTAAAGAAAAGAAGAATCACTCACTTCCTGTACCCATCTGGCTGGACTCCATCTCAGGGCTCCTGAGCCCTGTGGCTGTTTCATGTTCATGCCAGTTAATGGCCCAGCTCAGCAAAAAAACCAAGCAGATTTCAAAACATTCAGGTATACTTGCCAACATACAATGTCAGTACTTGCGGATTCAGAAAACTGTACATTTTTTTCATTTTAATTGTGACAAATGGTTGGCATTGCTACACTTATTAGGGGTATACAAGGTTTGAAATTTATACTAATGTAAAGAGTTTCATGGAATAAAAATATTCATGTCATGCCTGGAGTGGGGTAGTATCTTTCCTCTTCCTCAGGGCTGCCCACAGACTTACTAAGATTTGAGTTTCCTATCCTCAGATTTGTCCATGTGGCAGTTCATCCACTGGTCCCCAGAAGTCACTCCCCGTCACTCCTCAAACAAAGATTTATGGTCCTGGGGCACCTGGGTGGCTCAGTTGGTTAAGCGTCCGGCTTCTGCTCAGGTCATGATCTTGTGGTTTGTGAGTTCAAGCCCTACGTCAGGCTCTGTGCTCACAGCTTGGAGCCTGGAGCCTACTTCTGATTCTGTCTCCCTATTTCTCTGCCCCTCCCCTGCTCCAGAGTATGAGCTCTGTCTGTCTGTCTCTCTCTCAAAGATAAGTAAACAAAAAAAAACAAAACAAAACAAAAAAAGATTTAAGGTCCTAGATCATTATTTCTCTGACATCTATACTGCTGTAAGTTCTCATGATTTCAAGGTATGGAGATTATGCTTCCAACTCCCTGATCTCTCAATTCCTTGACCTATCCTCTCCCAAGAATCTTACCCTTTATTCCATGTCAGTCACTCATTCTCCTTATTATGTACCCTAGTGTGACTACCAACAACTTCCACCTCTTTCATAGACTTTACTTGCAAGCATCTCACTACCTACTACCCCTAACTTTCCATCGTACGCCCTCTAGTACCCAGATTCCAACAATCCTTCAGGCTGTCCCCCACCCACTTCATATCCTCACTTTGGTCCTTAAGTGGGCTAAATTCTATGTCCCATCATTATAATTAATTCCCTGCAGAAACTGTCAACTATTTTGCCCTGCTACTGACCATCATACTTGAAAGGGCGGGCCTACGCCAGCCGACTCCATCTTGTTCTGTGTCCTTCACCTAGACCACGCCTCCTCCCTTTGAGTGACCTCCCGCTCACCCATTCAAGCTTCCTGATCAAAACACACCACTTCCCCAGCCAATCGGCTGCCCCTAGACCCCTATAAAACCTTTGAGCTTTTGAAACTCGCTCTTTTTCCCTGGTATCTCACCACTGCGTCGGTGCAGGTAGGGGATTGAGCTCGAGCTAGCTTGAATAAAGGCTCTTTGCTTTTGCATCGGACTCGGCTCCCTAGTGGTCTTTGGGGATCACGAATTCTGGGCATAACAATACTCACCTGGCAAAATTCCAACCATCGTTAAATCCTACTCCATGTCTACAGCCATAAGCTGAATTTGACCAGAGAATGGCACTACTGTGCTAACCGCTCATGATCACTAACCTCAATTTGGTCCCTTAATGCTGCTCAGAAATCATACATTTCCCAAGGACTGACCTATACTTTCTCACTTACCCTCAAATTTCCAATATCTCCTCCAGTTCTAACTCTGCAGCTGACCTTGATTCCCAATTCCCTGAAAAAAACAGAAACAAGGAAAGAAAACCTTCATACATCCCCACCATATCTTCTTGATTTGTGTGTTATCACAGATGAACTGCTCATGTTCCTGCCTGTTCACTAGGTACATCCCTTCTCTCACTCAAGGATCTCATGACAGTGATTCCAGGGTCCTTCACCATTTTCTTTATCGAGATTCATTCCTCTGAGAATTTCATATATATAGTCCATCACCTTAAAATATCTGCACACTCTTGATTCTCAAGTGTATTTTAGCCCAGGCCTTCTCCCTGAACTAGAGACTTGAATAAACACTTGCCCGATTAATATTTCCACTTGCGTATTTGATAAGAACTGCCTGGAACTATTGAACTTGCCTCCAACACTTACTCTTCCTGGAAGCTTCCCCACATCAGTAAACAGAAACTTCATTCTTTCAGTTGCCCAGGCCAAAAGCCAAGTCATCTTGGACTCTCTTTGTCTTACTCTATACCAATTTATTAGCAAAACATGTTAGCTCTACATTCAAAAACTAGCCAGAATCCAACCACTTCTTTCCCTTCTACCACCATCACTCTAGTCCAAGCCACTACTATTTCTTGCCTGATATAGCATGAGAGCATCTGACTGGTCTCCCATGTTCCAGTCTGAGCCCTCCATGTCTACTGTTGGTAATGCAGCCAGAATGACCATGTTGAAATGCAAGTCAGGCCATGTTATTCCTCTCCTCATATATCTCCATGAGTAAATTTCTACATAGAGGTCCTAACCACCCCTTTGAGCTCATCCCTAATCATCTTCCCCCTTGTTCTCTCTGCTCCAGCTACACTGGCCTTCCTCCGAATCCTCAGTCCCTCCAGACACATTGCTACGTCTTTAGCACATGTTGTTCTGGCATATTCTTCCCTTCATGGGCCACATGACTCCATCCCTCATCTCTGGATTTTTGTTTAAATGTAACCTTCTAAGGGAGGTCTTCCTTGACCATGCTCAAAAACTGCAAGCTCCCCTACAGTTACTACCTACCTTTCCTACATCATTTTTCTCTGTAGCTCTTATAACCATATGACAAATGAGAAGCTTTACCTATTTATTTACTGTCTGCCTGACTTGATAAAATAGAAGCTCCATGAGGAGGACATGGACTTTGTTTCATTCACTACTATAACCCCTGTGCCTGATCTAATGCCTGAAATGTGGTGTATGTGCAAATACTTGTTGAATAAATGAAGAAATGTATGTTTCTGGAAGCATCAAGATGGAGGGGCTTTTCTGAATCATCTCGGCCAGAGATTTGCAAAAGGGCCAGATAGTAAACATTTTCAACTTTGAAGGCCTTCTGGTCTAAGTCACAACTTCTCAACTCTGCCATTGTAATGCAAAAGGAGTCAAAATGTGTAAACAAACGAATGTGTCTGTGTTTTAATAACATTTTATTTATAAAATCAGGTGGCCAGCAGGATTTGACCTGTCGACCATGGTTTGCCAAACCCTAATCTAGGTTATTCTGCTGCACTAAGCATTAAAGCCTTAATCACCAGTTCTCCTCAAATTTATTAAATAGAGTTCATAAATTCTAGAGCTGGGGCCAATAGACCAATTATCCAATCTAACCCCCATGGCAGAAAATAGATGCTTACCTAGCATCCATTCTCTCCTTCTTTCTAACTAAAAGAAACCCATTTTGTTGAGGGGACAGCAATGTGTCCAGCTAAGAAATGACTTTCTTAGACTCTCTGTAGCTAGAGGTGACCACAGGCCACAGTTCTGGCCAATAAGACACACAGAAAAGTCATGTGAGGGCATTTTAGGAAAAGTCCTTGAAAGAGGATTGACAGGTGGAACATTCTTTTTTGTTCATTGTCCTTGCCCCTCTTCCTGTTTTAAATGCAAATATGATGCCCAGAGAGTGGTTAGAGCCACACTCTAAGGACAGCAGAATGGGAGGCTGGTATGGTGAAGATACCGTGGAGCTCGTGCACAGGCCCTCCTGATGTCTTCTTATAAAAGGAAAAACTAGTGTCCCATGATAAATGGCTTTCAAAAAGAGAAAATAAATATTTGGTTAAGCTTAATAAGCTTAAGCTATAAGTAGCTTCTTTTTAAATATGAAATTTACTGTCAAATTGGTTTCCATACAACACCCAGTGCTCATCCCAACAGGTGCCATCCTCAAAGTAGCTTTTAAAAAGACCAAACGAATCATCCAAGACCCTAAAGGCCAGCAAGTGGCATAATAGAGATTTGAACTGATCCTATGACTTCCACTTCAACAGCCTTTCTCTCCACGCCACTCCCTACTCAAAGACAGAATAAAAGGCACAACATGCTATTCCATGGAAGGAAGACAGCATGTAAAAGCAAGCTTTGTTCCTATCCAAAAATGATCATTTCCCAGGCTCAGATAACTAGGAATTCTGGGGTTTTGACCTAGCTTCAGACCTCAGATCCATACCGCTGATAACCCCTAAATTAATCCTATCACTCACAAACTAAAGAGAAAGATGGCTCCTCTGCATAGCTTTGGCAGAAAAAGACCAAGGGAGTGTTTCCATCTGCCTGACTAGATACCACATTCCTTCTTGAATCAACCACCACAGCCAGAAGGATGACTATTCCGATTGGCTTACACTGGGTCACATGCCCACCCCTGTGACATGGGAGATGGGTCAGCCCTACTCAAATGGGGTCTGAATGGTTCCTTTCAGTAAAGAATGGTCTCTTGTATCTGGAGAGGAGTGTTGAAACATGTGCCCAAACACACACACATATCTTTTTTTTTTTTTTTTTTTTTTGGCCTCTCCCAGGAAATTAGGAGATCTGTGTTGTAGGCTTAACTCTGACTACCTAGATGCATGATGCAGGTCACCAGGTTGACATTTGATATTTGGTTCTGGAGATGACTCATCCAATATTAGCCTGAAATATTAAAAGAGAGACTGAAACAGTATTTGAAAAAATCTTATAAAAGTATAAAGCGCTATATAATATATAAGATTATTATACTAATTGAATAAATACAACTGATAAAAAATAGGAAAGAAACTCTTTCTTACCTCATCCAAACCTATAACAATCCTTAAAACATTCGTTACAATAATGAGCAACATAAAAGGCCTCAGATCACAACTGGTCTAGACAACAAAGACAGGAACTTTTGGGTACCATCTTTCTGGGACTTCAGGACCATAATGTTCCCCTCAAAAAATGACTTGCCTCATTCTATTCCCATCCCTGTTCTAGTCATAACCTCCTTACTCTGTTGATCTTCAGGAACCAAAATTAAAAAATTTAAAGTAACCATACACATATTGTTTCAATCCTTAAATGATTTTGATGAATTGACTTTCATTTGCTATGGCATCTGTTTGCAATAGCAAAAGACACAATCTATAAACATCCACTAAAAAGGGTCTACATAATAAAATTATGCCATATCCATATAATGGAATACTATACAGCTGTGAAGAAAAATAAAGAAACTATTTATGCACTAACTCAGAAGGATTGCCTAGATAAATTCAGTGAAAAAAGCTAAATGTAAGGTTGTCACATAACTATCTTGCCACTGTTCGTGTAAAAGGCAAGAAAAGAACACACACATCATGCTGCTGCACATAAAGGCATAGGATCTCTCTTGATGAATACAAAGAAACAAATTACCTTGGTTTTCTCTACAAAGAAGAGCTGGGTTGGCTGAAGAACAGAGTTTGGGAGAGACTTCTCCCTGTTTATCCTTTTGTATCTCTTGTATCTTGCATCATGTGACTATACTAACTTTGTACCAAATAAATAATAGACTGATAGCACAGTACAGCATAAACCTTATGGAAGGACAAAGACACCACCAGGTCATACAGATCTCTAATAACCAAGCACAGAGGTTGATGCATTTGGCTGCCAGAACAATCAACTCTAGGCTTAATAGTCTAACACAACAGTTGTGTTAACATAGGGTAGTGACTGGAATATAACAATAATCCCGTTCTTCCCTATTACCTTCATGGTGGGGACCACAAAGCACACGATTACCTAATATTTGGGCAAATGCATGTTTCTGCTAACAAAAACAGTGGATGGAAGTGACCGATTAGGGATTCAAACAAGAGCATGCCCCCATTTATGTATGTAAGTATGTGTGTGTATATGCTGGTATATACACACACAAACACACATACACATACAAACACAATACAGTTTGAAAATAAATGAGTAGCCAGATCTTTAATACACTTTCCATTTCATAAATACTGGGGATATACACAGAACCATTTATGAGTGTTTTTTGCAACACCTAAGAGAAGACCAATCCGACTGTGACTTAAACAAATTGGAGTTTACTTTTCCCACCTAACATGCAGTCTAGAGGAAAGTGGCTTTTGCATTTGTGGCAGCATATCTACAGTGTCAAGGCCATGATTTCTGTGAGTCTTGTCCGTTTCCTTATGGAAACAAGATGGTTGCTCTTACTCCAGGCATCACATCCATATTCAGGACAGGAAGAAGATAAAAGAGGTAATATCAGCCCTTTTTATCAAGAAAACAAAAGACTGTCCCAGAAAACATCAAGTGGACTCTCACTTGCATCTCATTAGCCTGACCCAATACTGTATGCCTATTTCTGAAAAGGAGTCTTAAAACATAAATATTTAGCTTTTACAGTCTGTGTAATAGAGGCATGCAAGAGTGAAATAAGTTAGAATGACTACTAGACATTCTAACCAGCCCACAGTGTGTGCCACAAGTACTGCAAAAGTTGGCATGTAGAGATGATGAAATGTGACCCCTGACAGTTTATGTTCTTTATTGCCTGCTTTCAGAATATTTTCATATGTGACAATATTGAGAGCTTTTCATAAACCCCAAAAATAAAAAAATTAATGTACACATCATATATTCATATTTATGTGCCTTCTTATTAAATGCAATTGTCCTGCCAAATAAATGCACATCCAAAACACACATATTTATTTTCTGTATATTTTTCCTTAAATATAAGTTTTCATTTGTTTAATGAACTATGTTATAATTGTAATTAATTTCTCAGGATCTGTAGAGCAGTTCTGTTCCCTTCACTTTGTTAACTGGTAAAGTTTTGTTATAACTTAAGTCCCAAAGAGTTGTTACTTTCATCATAAGCTTTTCTACAAAGGAAGTCAATTACCCTTGAGTGTCATCATTAGTCTACAGTGCAAAAGTAATACACATAAAAATATTTTTTTCCTGAGCCATTTCCATGTAAATTGCAAACACTATAAGCTTTCATTCTAAATACTGTGGAAGAGACCCCCTAAAAACAAAGACACTCTCTTACCTTCAGAATTTTTTCATGTCTAAGATATTAATAATTCTTATACTACTAACTGGCAATTTTTATGAATAACTATTAATTATTAATCTGTTAAAATTTCTCTAATTGTCTCTAAAAGTATATCAAGGGCTAATCATTCCCAAATGTTTTTGTTTAAAGTGCTGTGTTTTCAAAATTATTTATCCAAAGGGAGTTCATTTTTACTTATATCATTTCTACTGGCTATCAGTCAGGTGGTGTTTGGATTGGATTCTTTAAATACAGGTTTCTATATTTATAAAACAGCCAATTGTTTTGCATTTTTGTATCTAAATAATTACAGAATACAGTGAGAAGCTCTTGAGAATATCATATTTTACAGGAAGGAAAGGAAAGTAGGGAAGAAAAACAGGCAGGATTATTTTTGACCTAAAAAAATATGGAAATGCAAACACACACACATACACACACACTTACAGCAAACACACTCAGAGTTTACCCCAAAAATACAATTACAGAATTCCAAGTCAAAAATACAAATAAGAAACTACTTTATTTAAATGTTTAAAATGAATATAAATCTGCTACTTAAATCAAATAAAGAAAATACTCTGAGCTTACCCAATTTGAAACTGAAAATCAAGCCAGAAGCAAGGTACCATAGCAGAAAATCATCAGTGTCATTAAGCCTCAGAGGGACTATGTGAGAAGCACTCAAAATAAGCTTCCCACGATTAATGCTAATGAATGAACTGGGTTCTACCACATTCATAAAAGGTTCTGAATAATGTTGTTTACACACACCCTATTCTTCCTTCATGAATACGTGGTTTTCACAGATTCAAAAATCATACTTACACTCAAATATCTGATGACAAAGAACATTAGGCTACAATGTGGGAAAGCAACTTTACAACCACAAAAACAATTCTAAAATTTATTATGAGCATACAATATATGGATTTATTTATTTACCCACATCCATCAAATGTAATATAAGGTCTGTTCAAATGAACCAGTCAATATATTGTACAACTCAGCCTTCAGTTTCATATGATTTAATTTTCCTTTCCTTCTTGCAACATAATAATTATGCGCTTGGAGTTTACTATAACTAATATTAGTGGTTTTGTCCACATGCTCACAAACTAAAGGAAAAGACAAAAAAGCTTTCTGATCACCTAATCAGTACCCTCAGGAAAAAAAAAAATTGCTAATATGGAAACAAAGATCTTTATTTCTTTTCTGCATGGGATGAAACAAATTCCTTGTGTGGTTTTAATTACATCCTAATATTTCATAAACATCTTTTAGCATAAAATTCAAATTACATGATGGTACCAACTTCTAAAATCAAGTCCACAGTCCCTTACAACTGGCCACGTTTGAATCAAATAGACCAGCAACAAAACTACTGTTCTTTTTAATGTAACATGTTTACAAAGGTGTTGTTGCTGTTTTTCATTTTTAATACTGTACTTATTATTTGCCTTCTATCCAAATAATATTACCAAATTATTTCCAGGTACCAAAATTCCATAGCTAATTTAAATGGTATTTTCTTTGTTTTCCCAAAGGTCTGTGTAAGAACACACCTGCTATGGACAAATCATCCTTTGCTATTTTAAAAGCTCCAACTATCCAAAATATTTGGGATTTCCAGGCTGTAGGAGGAGGCTAGAGCTCTTGTATAAACAGGAAACCTAGGCCACAGGGAGAAAACCAACATTAGCTGGGAATGCCCCAAGCCCTACAAAGTTAGACTTCTGGTGGTGGCTACCCATTTCCACTTATTCTGATAAGTCCATATTATTAGTCTGCTGCTGATCAACTCTGTTAGTAATTTAATACAATAAGAAGGCTTTTGTTTTTGTTTTTGTTTTTTGTGTGTTTTTTTTTCTTATTTGTAAGAGGAGAGGAAGAAAAGAAAACTGATTGAGGCTGCCTAGTTTTATTTCAAGATTCTCCTTTAAGAATAATGCA
This sequence comes from Prionailurus viverrinus, assembly GCF_022837055.1. Classification (NCBI taxonomy): domain Eukaryota; kingdom Metazoa; phylum Chordata; class Mammalia; order Carnivora; family Felidae; genus Prionailurus; species Prionailurus viverrinus. The sequence continues at coordinate 39,091,078 of NC_062563.1, forward strand.
TCAGCCGTACCACAGAAGGGAACTTCTGGGTTTCTTTTGAAATTGGGATGCTTCTGTTTCTTACATTCAATATGCACTGAAAAAAACAAACTTGGGTGTTACTCAATTTAGTAAGAAAATAAACTATTTATTTCCAAAATGATTATCCAAGTCAATAAATGTGATTTTCCACCATCCTTTCCAGCCAAAGGAAAAAAAAAAAATGCCTCAAATTTTTACTACTTTCACAATTCTCCTGAATATTATCTATAATCACTCTTCCTGTTATGGGATCTCCTAGCCTTTCTGTACAATGTTTCTGCATCTTGTTTTAAATAAGATACATAAGTATTTTTTAAACTTATGTTAAAAATAAACAAAAAAAGGAGACCACTCTGAGAAGTATTTCAGAGCTCACCACAGCAACTCCTCAGAAAAAGACAAGGAAAAAGCTCAATTTTGCCATTAGCTTCCCAAACAGCATTCTTAAAGACCCTTAGAAAACCACTTAAATTTCTAAAATGACTGTTTAAAAACTTAAAAATAAATAAATAAATAAATAAATAAATAAATAAATAAATAAATAAATTATTGTTATCTTCATAGTTAATTGCTATTATTCTTTTTCCCTTTTATTTCCATTCCATCCTCTCACTTAAATTTATTCTGATTTATAAAACTTCTACAATTTTAAAAATATTCTGGGATTCTACATATGTATCTTTTGTTACACAGGAAGAAAAATATAATTTATTTTGCAACTTTGTGACATTCCCTGAGACACATTCCAGTTAAGGAAGAAAAAGATGAAAAACAAAGTATTAATCTTCAATAACTTTATGTACTATGCAAAGCTGTGGATGCCAGTCATCTACCAAACTCTAAACCTACCTCACCTGTCACCAAAGAACTTGGCTCAAGAACTTCTTCACCATTTCTAGGTCTCTTTCCTTCCCAGCTGCTCAGTGTTCTGCTTTTGTCACTATGATACAAGGTGAGAAGTTGACTTACATCCTCCTAATGCCTAAACCAAAAAGCTTTTTCTTGATATTCATTTACATCTCTAAACACATAGATATCCCTTGGCTATGTCAAAAAATTTTCTTCTGCCTCTGTCTTCCAAACCAGTATCTTTCTCAGCTATATCCATTCTCCCTCTTTCCTATCTCCTTCACAGGATTCTCTTCCATCCACTGCAAAGGCAGACATCCTCTGAGGTTTTTACCTTTGGCTCTTCATTCATTCATTCATTCATTCATTCACTCTTTCATTCATTCATTCCACAAATATTCTATTAGAAGTTGGGGATAGAACAGGGGCACCTGGGTGGCTCAGTCGGTTAACTGTCCGACTTCAGCTCAGGTCATGATCTCGCAGTCCACTAGTTTTGAGCCCTTGTGTCAGGCTCTGTGCCGACGTCTCAGAGCTTGGAGCCTACTTCAGATTCTGTCTCCCTCTCTCTGCCCCTCCCTCCCCCTTAAAAATAAATAAACATTTTTTTAAAAAAGAAGCTGGGGATAGAACAATGGGAGGAAAATAAGTCAAAATCACTGCCTTCACTGAGTTGATTCCTGCTAAAGGGAGATACACAATAAAAAACAAAAAAGTATATAATCAAGAAGTGCTAAGAAGAGGGGCGCCTGGGTGGCTCAGTTGGTTAAGCGTCTGACTTCGGCTCAGGTCATGATCTCACAGTCTGTGAGTTCAATCACCGCCATCAGTCTCTGTGCTGACAGCTCAGAGCCTGGAGCCTGCTTCAGATTCTATGTCTCCCTCTCTCTGCCCCTCCCCTACTCATTCTCTGTCTCTCTCTGTCTCAAAATAAATTTAAAAAAAAACAACATAAAAAAAAAAGAAGTGCTAAGAAGGAACATAAATCTAAGTAGGAGGGTAAGAAGAGGTGTAAGAATTTTATGTAGAGTGGTTAGGAACAACCTCTCTGAGGAAATGACATGCAAGCAGATCTGGCCTCCTCAGCTGCATCATACATTCCATGGAAGATACCATAAAGTCTCAACTTTCCACTCAATTCTAAAGTCTCAACTTCCCTTTCAAGCTCAGGCTTGAAAGTCCAAGTGACTATCTTGCTTATAAATACCTCTGTGCTAACATGGTCAAACTCAACCCCATTTTCTCCACATGTCCAATGCTCGATAAATGACGTTCTCATAATCTCTTATTGACATGTAATTTCAAGTCACTCTAGTTACAATTCCTTTTTTACTGCAACTATCATAGTCAACCAGCCATTAAGCCCCAGAGAGTCTCTCGTGGAGAGTGTCTGATACCTGACTCTCCTCTCTATCCAATAAAATTCTGCTTCTATAATTGCAATGGCCTTCACTTCCAGGGCCTTCTTCCTCCAATCTATCCAACATGCTAGTATTGCACTTTATTACAAAAGCCTTATGTGGTCAACACTACAGTAAATCCAATTGTTGCTTTGTTTTTCACTTGTAATTACAACACTGTCTTTAATATATTCTGTACACTTTTAAATCAGACTACTTGCTATTCACTAAACAAGTCCAAGATTTTCCCTCCTAAAAACGACTCATTCATGACACTTTCCTCAGTCTACCAGATATGACATCTCTTATCTGCTTCTTTTGAACTCCTTTGCCCTTCCTACTTTGTCATATTTAAGAGCTTTAATTATAAAAGGAACAATATAACATAATTTACAAGGCATATTAAAAGAACAATATGCATTAATCTACTCAACAAATAGAAAAAATCTAACACTCTTAATACTATGGAGACTCCCCCGGTCCTCCCTCCCAAGGGAAATTACCCTGAACTACTTGTCAATAACTTGCTCATCTCCTGTATAGTTTTACAGTATGTGGATTTATAATTAAATAGTGCTTGGTTTTGCAAAGTCCTATTAATGGCGGCATACTCACTGCAGCCATCTGCAAACTGCATTTTGTTAGTATTATGATTTTAAGGTTCATCTATACTTCAGTGTATAGCTGTAATGCACTCATTTTCACTGTCATGCAGTAATCTCTTGATGGACATGGGGAGGCTATTTGCTCATCTCACAGAGTGTCCAAGAGAGACAGCATTCACATACAGACCCCTCCAGAAACAAAGGAATTGGCAGGTGCCATTTCCCTCCTGTGTCCCTCGGCATAAGTACAGGGCCACCTGTGGGAAGCAACGCAGCACCAACATTTGCTACCTAACTTGCTTACACCAAGCCCCACACACCCAGGCACCAGTGGAACCTCCCCACTTAGTCATGCTTGCCTCAGTCCTAGCAGGGCAGACACCCTACCCCAGAAAACTAGTCCAAACCCCTGCCAACACCAAATTTCCCAACAGGGGAATTTTTCAGGGCCTTCATTCTGGTGACAGCAGTGACAGGTCTCATTTCACAAACCAGAACACACCTAGTAAAAACATGCCACATTCAGACCAGGGATGAAACACTGCCCACAACAGAAAAGAGAGTCTCCGCAGACCACTGGCTGAAGGATAAAGTGGCCAAGACAAAACAAGAGAGCATACATAACACACACTAGAGACACTCCTGAAAGCAACAGGCCCTGGAAAACAGGAGATACCACATGGCAGGGCACTTCAGGAACCCTTCTTCATAAGGTCATTAACCTTAAGAATAGGAGACATACCTAACTTTCCCAATACAGAGAAACAGGCACAGAGACATAAGACAAAATGAGAAGACAAAATAACAACAACAACAACAACAACAACAACAACAACACAAAAACTATCCCAAATAAAAGAACAGAACAAGGCCACAGCCAGCCAGAGATCTAAGCAAAACAGATATATATATAACATGCCTGATAGAGAATTTAAAGTAATAATCATAAAGATACTCACTGGACTTGACAAAAGAGTGGAAGACATGAGTGAGACCCTTAACACAAACATAAGGAATAACACAGTAAGGAAAAAGGGTGTAATAAACAAGACGAGAAATACACTTGATGGGGGCTCCTGGGTGGCTCAGTCGTTTCAGCATCCAGCTTCAGCTCAGGTCATGATCCTTCAGTTCATGAATTTGAGCCCTGCATCAGGATCTGTGCTGACAGCTCAGAGCCTGGAGCCTGCTTTGGATTCTGTGTCTCCTTCTCTCTCTGCCCCTCCCCCCGCTCATACTTTGTCTCTCTCTCTCTCTCTCTCTCTCTCTCTCTGTCTCTTAAAATAAATAAAACATTTAAATTTTTTTTAAAAAAATAAAGAAATACACTTGATGGAATGAATAGCAGGATGGAAGAAGCAGGGAATGAATTAGTGACCTGGAAGACAGAGTAATGGAAAGTATTCAAGCTGAAAAAAAAAAAAGAAAGAAAAAAGAATTATGCAAAATAAGAGTAGACTTCAGGAACTCAGTGACTCCATCAAATGTTAATAACATTCCTATTATAGGAGTCTCAGAAGAAAAAAGAGAAAAGGGGGAAGAAAAATTTATTTGAAGAAATAATAGCTGAAAACTTTCTTAATCTGGGGAAGGAAATAGATATTCATATAGAGAAAGCATAAAGAACTCTCATCAAAAGCAACAAAAGCAGATTCAGACCAAGAAATATTGTAATTAAAGGCAAAATATAGTGACAAAGAGAAAAATTTTTCAATCACTAAGACAAAAGAAGACAGCAACTTAAATTTCAGATGACTATATACATATATGTATATGTATATGTATATATATATATATATATATACACACATATGTATGTACATACATACATATATATGTACACATCCCAGAAGATTCCCCCCAAAAAATTGCTAGAACAGATCCATGAACTCAGTTAAGTTGCAGGACACCAAGTCAATGAACAGAACTCTGCTGCATTTCTATACACTGATAATGAAACAGCAGAAACAGAAATCAAGGGATCAATCCCATTTACAAATGCACCAACTCATACGATACCTAGGAATAAACCTAACCGAAGAGGTAAAAATTCTGTACTCTGAAAACTATAAAACACCGATGAAGGAAATTGAAGTTGACATAAAAAAATGGAAAAATAATCCATGCTCCAGGATTTTAAGAACAAATAATATCTGTATTACCCAAAACAATGTACACATTCCATGTAAGCCCTATACTAACATTATTTTTCACAGAAATAGAACAATCATAAAATCTGTGTGGAACCACAAAGATCCCGAGTAGCCATAGGAATCTTGAAAAACAAAAGCAAAGCTGTAGCATCACAATTCCAAACATCAAGTTACATTACAAAGCTGTAGTGATCAAACAGTATTGTATTGGCACAAAGATCAATGGAACACAATAGAAAACCCAGAAATGGAACCACAACTATATGGTCAATTAATCTTTGACAAAGCAGGAAAGAATATCCAATGATAAAAAGTCTCTTCAACAAATGATGTGGGAAAACTGGACAACAACACATAAAAGAATTAAACTGGACCATGTTCTGACACCATACACGAAAAGAAATTCAAGATGGATTAAACACATAATGTGAGACCTGAAATCATAAAAATCCTAGAGGAGAACACAGGCAGTAACCTCCTTGATACCAGCTGTAGCAATTTCTTACTTGATATGCCTCCTGAAGAAAGGGAAATACTATTGGGACTACATCAAAATAAAAAGCTTCTGCACAATGAAGAAAATATTCACAACTAAAAGGCAACCTATGGAATCAGAGAAGATATTTGTAAATGACATATCTGATAAAGGGTTAGTATTCAAAATATAGAAATAACTTATAAAGCTCAACACACATACACACACACATAATCCAGTTTAAAAATAAGCAGAAGACATGAATAGACATTTTTCCAAAGAAGCCATCCAAATACGCAACTGACATGAAAAAGATGCTCAACATCTCTTAGCATCAGGGAAATACAAATCAAAACTACAATGAGATATCAGCTCACACCAGTTAGAAAGGCTAAAATTAACAACACAGGAAATAATAGGTGTCAGTGAGAATGTAGAGAAAGGAGAACCCTTTACACTGGTGGTAGGAATGCAAACTGGTGCAGCCACTCTGCAGAACAGTATGGAGGTTCTTCAAAAAGTTAAAAATAAAACTACCCTACAACCCAGCAATTTCACTACTAGGTATTCACTCAAATGACACAAAAATACTGATTCAAAGGGATACATGCACCACAATGTTATAGCAGAATAATCAACAAGAGCCAAATTATGGAAAGAGTCCAAATGTCCATCGACTAATGAATGGATCAAGCAAATATGGTATATATAAATATATACAATGGAATATAACTCATACATAAAAAAGAGTGTATTCTTTCCATTTGCAACAATGTGGATGGAGCTAGAGAGTACTACATTGAGAGAAATAATCCAGACAAAATCAAATACCATATGATCTTGCACATATGTGGGATTTAAGAAACAAAACAAATGAACATGGAGGAATAAAAAAGAGAGAGGGAAACCAAGAAATGGACTCTTAACTGTAGAGAACAAACTAATGATTGCTGGCAGGGAAGTAGGTTGGTGGGATCAGTTAAATAGGTGATAGTTATTAAGGAGAGAACTTGTTCTGATGAGCATTGTGTGTTGTATGTAAGTGATGAAACACTAAATTCTTTACCTGAAATTAATGTTACACTGTGTATTGGCCAGATGGAATTTAAATAAAAATTTGGAAAAATAAAAAAAAATTTTAATTTAAAAAAATTAAAAAAAAAAGAAAAATAAACAAAAAAAGAAAAGAAAATAGTAACTTACAAGGGAAAACCCATAAGGGTATAGCAGGAGATTTTTCAGCAGAAACTTTCCAAGCCAGAAGGGAGTGGCATGACATATTCAGTGCTGAACATGAAAATCTACAGCCAAGAATACTGTCAATGCTATCATTCGGAATAAAAGGAGAGATAGAGAGTTTCCCAGACAAACAACACTAAAGGAGTTCAATCACTAACCCAACCCTGAAAGAAATATTAAAGGGGACTCTTTAAGTGGAAAGGAGAGACCAAAAGAGAGTATAGAGGTAGGAAACACAAAAGCAGTAAAAATGAGTATTTCTGTAAAAAATCAGTCAAGGTAATATAAAAACACATAACTAAAACAAGAGAAGTAAAAAATGGGTTCTTAAAAAATAACTAACTTAACTAAAAAAAACCTTAAAAAATAACCAACTTAACACAGACTATTATATGCAGAAGATATATACAAACCTAATGGTAACCATATATCAAAAATCACCAATAAATATGCAAGAATAAAGAGAAATAAATCCAAAATATCAGTAAAGAAAATCAGCAAGTCATGAAAGACAGAAAGACAAGAAAGAATCAGAGAAAATCTTTAGAAACACAAAACAAATAATAAAATGACAGTAAATACATATCTGTCAATAGTTACTTTGAATGTAAATGGGCTAAATGCACCAATCAAAAGACATAGCATGACACAATGGATAAAAACAAGACCCGTCTATATGCTGCTTACAAGAGACTCATTTTAGACCTAAAGCCACCTGCAGATTGAAAGTGAGGAGATGGAGAAACATCAATTATGAAAATGAATGTGAAAAAAAAGCTGGACTAGCAATATATTTATATTGTTATTTATAAGGGACAAAATAGACTTTCAAACAAAGACTATTAATAAGAGACATAGAAGGACACTATATAATACTAAAGGGGCAATCCAACAAGAAGATATAACAATTGTAAATATTTATGCACCAAATACATAAAACAGTAACAAATATAAAAGAACTAATCGATAATAATACAAAAATAGTAGGGGACTTTCACACCCCACTTACATCAATGGACAAATCATCTAAACAGAAAATAAACAAGGAAACAATAGCTTTAAATGACACACAAGATCAGATGGATTTAGCAGATATATTCAGAACATTGCATCCTAATACAGCAGAATACACATTGTCTTCAGTGCACATGGAATATTCTGCAGAATAGATCAGATACTAGCAAAACAATCCTCAATAAATTTAAGAAGACTGAAGTCATATCATGCATCTCTTCTGACTACAACATTTATGAAACTAGAAGTCAACCACAAGAAAAAATCTGGAAAGACCGCAGATATATGGGAGGTTAAATAATATGCTACTGCATGATGAAAGAGTCAAAGTATATGGAAACAAATGAAAATGAAAACACAGGATTCCAAAACATTTGTATGCAACAAAAGCAGTTCTAAGAGGGAAGTTTATAGCAATTCAGGCCCACCTCAAAAGGCAAGAAAAATCTGATTGACAACCTAACCTTACAAGTAAAGGAGCTAGAAAATAAGAACAAACAAAACCTTAAAGCAGCAGAAGGAGGGGCGCCTGGGTGGCGCAGTCGGTTAAGCGTCCGACTTCAGCCAGGTCACGATCTCGCGGCCCGTGAGTTCGAGCCCCGCGTCAGGCTCTGGGCTGATGGCTCAGAGCCTGGAGCCTGTTTCCAATTCTGTGTCTCCCTCTCTCTCTGCTCCTCCCCCGTTCATGCTCTGTCTCTCTCTGTCCCAAAAATAAATAAACGTTGAAAAAAAAAAAATTAAAAAAAAAAAAAAAAAAAAAAAAGCAGCAGAAGGAAGGAAATAATAAAGATTAGAGCAGAAATAAATTATATAAAAAACTAAAATAATAGAACAAATCAATGAAATGTATTATGCTAAGTGAAATAAGTCAGTCAGGAAAAAGACAGATATCATGTTTTCACTCATATGTGGAATTTGAGAAACTTAACAGAAGACCATAGGGGAAGGGAAGGAAAAATAAGTTACAAGCAGGAGGCAAACCATAAAAGACTCTTAAATACAGAGAACAAACTTAGGGTTGTGGGGGTGGGGGGCTGGGGGAAAGGGAAAATGGGAGATGGGCATTGAGGAGGGCACTTATTGGGATGAGCACTGGGTGTTGTATGTAAGCGACGAATCATGGGAATCTACTCCTGAAGTCAAGACTATACTGTACACACTGTATGTTAGCTAACTTGACAATAAATTATTAAAAAAAAAAAAAAGAGCTGTTTTTTTGATAAGATGAATAAACCTCTAGCCAAACTTACCAGGAAGAAAAGAGAAATGGCCCAAATAAATAAAATCACAAATGAGAGAGGAGAAATAACAACCAACACCACAGAAATTAAAACAGTTGTAAGAGAATATTAGGAAAACTATATATCAACAAATTGGACAATGTAGAAGAAACCAATAAATTCTTAGGAACATATAAACTACCAAAACTGAATGAGGAAGAAATAGAAAATTTGAACAGACCAATAACCACCAAAGAAACTGAATCAGTAATCAAAAAATTCCCAAAAACTCTAAGTCCAGGACCAGATGGCTTCACAGGCAAACTCCACCAAACATAGAAAGAAGAGTTAATACCATTCTTCCTAAAATATTCCAAAAAATAGAAAAGGAAGGAAAATTTACATTCATTCCATGAAGCCAGCATTACCCTGATACCAAAACCAGATCAAAACACCACTAAAAAATAGAACTGCAGGCCAATATCATTGATGAACATAGATACAAAAATCCTCTACAAAATACCAGCCAAATGCAACGATACATCAAAAGAATCATTCACCACGATCAAGTGGCATTTATTCCTGGAATGCAAAAGTGGTTCAATATTTGCAAATCAATCAATGTGATGCATTACATCAATAAGAAAAAGGATAATAACCATATGATCATTTCAACAGACTCAGAAAATGCTTTTCACAAAGTACCACATCCATTCATGATTAAAAAAAAGAAACCCTCAACAAAGTAGGATTAGAGGGAATATACCTCAACATTACAAAAACCATATATGAGAAACCCACAGCTAACATCTTACTCAATGTTCAAAAACTGAAAGTTTCCATGTAAGATAAGGAACAAGACAAAGATGGCCATTTTCACCACTTTTATTCAACGTCGTACTGGAACTCCTAGCCACAGCAACCAGACAAGAGGAAAGAATTAAAGGTGTCCAAATTGGTAAGGAAGAAGTAAAACTTTCACTATTTGCAGAGAGCATGATACTATATATAGAAAACTCAGTGACTCTATCAAAGAACTTCTAGAACTAATAAAAGAATTCGGTAAAGTCACAGGATATAGAATTAATGTGCAGAAATCTGTTGCATTTCTGTGCACCAATAATGAAGCAACAGAAAGAAATTAAGAAAACAATCCCATTTACAACTATATCAAAAATAATAAGATACTCAGGAAAAATCTAACCAAGGAGGTGAAAGACCTATACTCTGAAAACTATAAAACACTGATGAAAGATGATGAACGAAATTAAAGATGATACAAAGGAATGAAAAGACATTCCATGCCCATAGACTGAAAGAACACATATCATTAAAATGTCTATATTACCCAAAGCAATCTACAGATTTAATGCAATCCCTATCAAATACCAAGAGCATGTTTTACAGAACTAGAACACAATTCTAAAATTTGTATGGAACTACAAAAGACCCTGAATAGCGAAAGCAATCCTGAAAAAGAAAAGTAAAGGCATCACAATTCTGGATATTAAGTTATATTACAATGATGTAGTAATCAAAACAGTATGGGACTGGGACAAAAACAGACGTTTAGATCAATGGAACAGAAGAGAAAACCCAGGAATGGAACCAAAACTATATGGTCAATTAATCTTTTACAAAGCAGGAAACTATACCCAATGTGAAAAAGACATTCTCTTCAACAAATGGTACTGGAAAAACTGGACAGTAACATTCAAGAGAAAGAAACGGGACCACTTTCTTACACCAAACACAAAAATAAACTCAAAATGGACTAAAGACCTAAGTGTGAGTCCTGAAACCATCAAAGTCCTAGAGGAGAACATTGGCAATACCCTCTCTGACATTAGCTGTAGGAACTTTTTTCTAGATATGTCTCCTGAGGCAAGGGAAACAAAAGCAAAAATAAACTATTGGGACTATATCAGAATAAAAGGTTTCTGAATAGCAAAGGAAACAATCAGCAAAACTGAAAGACAACCTACAGAATGGGAGGAGATATTTACAAATGACATATCCAATAAAGGGTTAGTATCCAAAATGTATAAAGAACATATAAGAGGAGGAGTTAAGATGGCAGGGGATAGGAGGACCCTAAGCTTGTCTCCTCCCTCAAACACAGCCAGATAGCTATCAAATCATTCTCAACACCCAAGAAATCAATCAGAGATGAGAGAACAAAAACTGCAAGTCTGTAAGTAGAAAAGCAACCATGTTATGGAAGGTAGGAGGAGCAGAGTTGACTTGGGGGAGATATAACTGTGGATACGGCAATGGAGAGGTAGCCTGCTTTATGAGGCAACCACAAGTATTATGTTCAGTGGAGCACATAATTTGAATTTTTTAGAAGTCTGCTGCCATGAAGGGAGAGCCTGGCTTAAAGATGCTCAGGTGGCAAAGCAGGGTGGAGTCCCAGGAGTGACAGTGAGGACGGAGAGTCCTCTGGGACACAAGAACGGGTGGTGCTAATGTGCTGCACTGTTCCCAAACACAGGAGTAGGACTCCTGCTGGGGGCAGGGAGCTGGGGTGCTGGCTTTCTGCTTTGTTTTGCCATAAACTCTGAACCATGATTATACCACAGCATTCTTTGCATGGGTGACAAGCAGCAAAAGTTCCAGGAGACCCTGTCCCAGAGGAACAGTGAGGGTCCGTCCAGCAGTAGTCCCTAAAATTTTGAGTTTTGAAATTTAGTCATGTACCTGAGATAAAAAAGCTTGGACAAAGTCAGGGTGAATGCAGTGATGTGACCACAACTGGGGACACAAGAGGGGTGACTGATTGCCCTTCTGTGAGGGTTCCATAAAGAGTGGGGGGCACGAAATTTCACTTCCTGGGCTAGAGAGTGGGGTGCCACCATATTTGTCCTGACCATTAGCACTGAAAGCCTACAGGGAGCAAACAGCACCACCTTCTGGAGACCAGAGCCACTTATACCAAGACCCACCTCCCTGCACCCTAAAGTGCATCTCCACTAGGGCAAATCCACCTAAGATTCGTGAAAAAGGCCTCTCCCACAGAAGACCAGCACAAACAACTCACTCACACTAAGTCTACAGATCACAGAGTGCTACAAAGCTTCACTCTAGGGGAAATAGGATCTAGCTTCCCTTTTACTTTTATTCTTTATTTTTTTAACATTATTTCTTCATTTATTTTCTTATTTTATCAATTCTTTCTTTTGTTTTTTTAATTTTATTTTTATAAATTATATATATTTTTTAATTTTTTATTTTCATAAGGTATCTGAACTAGAATTTAAAACAACTTCTTAAGGATACTAGCTGGACTTATAAGAAACAGAAGACGTGAGAGGATCCCCTTCTGTGGGGATAAAAGAATTAAAATCAAGTCAGGCCAAAATTAAAATGCTATAACCAAGATGCAAACCCAAATGGAGGCCATAAAAATCAGGATGGACAAAGCAGGGTGTGAATCAGTGATACAGAAGATAAGAATATGGAAAATAATGAAAGTGAAAAGAAGAGGGAAAGAAAGCTAATGGATCACAAAGGCAGACCTAGGGCATTCAACAACTTACTAAAATGGAATAACATTTGTATCATAGGAGTCCAGAAGAAAAAGAGAGAGAACAGGGGCCAGGAGGTTTATCTGAACAAATTATAGCTGAGACTTCCCTAATATGGGAAAGGACACAGACATCAAAATCCAAGAAGCACAGAGAACTCCAATTAAATTCAACAAAAGCCATACGTTGTCAAGGCATATCATAGCTAAATTCACAAAATATACAGACAAGGAATGATAATGAAAAAAAGTCCTTAACCTACAATGAAAGACCAATAAGAAGAGCAGCAGATGTGTACACAGAAACCTAGCAGGCTAAAAGAGGTATATTCAACGTGATGAATGAGAAAAATATGCATCCAAGAATTCCTTACCCATCAAGGCTGTCATTCAGAATAGAAGGAGAGATAAAGAATTTCCCAAACAAAAGCTAAAGGAGTTTGTGACCACTAAACCAGCTCTGCAAGAAATTTTAAGGGGGGCTCTTTGAAGGGAGAAAAAAGACCAAAAGCAACTAAGACTAGAAAGGACCAGAGAACATCACCAGAAACACCAACTCTACAAGTAACACAATGGCACTAAATTTATATATTTCAATAATCACTGAATGTAAATGGACTAAATGCTCCAATCAAAAGACACAGGGTATCAGAATGAATTTTAAAAAAACAAAAACAAAAACAAGATCCATCTATATGCTGCCTAAAAGGGTCTCAGTTTAGAACTAAAGACACCTGCAGATTCAAAGTGAAGGTATGGAAAACCATCTATCATGCTAATGGAAGTGAAAAGAAAGCTGGAGCAGCCATACTTATATCAGACAAATGAGATTTTATTTTATTTTTTTTCAATATAGGAAATTTATTGTCAAATTGGTTTCCATACAACACCCAGTGCTCATCCCAACAGGTGCCCTCCTCAATACCCATCACCCACCCTCCCCTCCCTTCCACCACCCATCAACCCTCAGTTTGTTCTCAGTTTTTAACAGTCTCTTATGCTTTGGCTCTCTCCCACTCTAACCTCTTTTTTTTTTTTTTTCCTTCCCCTCCCCCATGGGTTTCTGTTAAGTTTCTCAGGATCCACCTAAGAGTGAAAACATATGGTATCTGTCTTTCTCTGTATGGCTTATTTCACTTAGCATCACACTCTCCAGTTCCATCCATGTTGCTACAAAGGGCCCTATTTCATTCTTTCTCATTGCCACGTAGTACTCCATTGTGTATATAAACCACAATTTCTTTATCCCAGACAAATGAGATTTTAAACCAAAGTCTTTTACAGGAGATGAAGAAGGGCATTATATCATAATTAAGGGGTCTATCCATCAAGATCTAACGATTATAAATATTTATGCCCCCATGTGGAAGAACCCAAATATATAAATCAATTAATCACAAACATAAAGAAACTCATTGATAATAATACAAGAATAGTAGGGGGCTTTAGCATCCCAGGGAAATGTGCAGATCATCTAAGCAGAAAATCAACAAGGAAACAATGACTCTGAATGACACACTAGACCAGATGGACCTAACAGATATATTCAGAACATTTCATCCTAAAGCAGCAGAATACACATTCTTCTCAAGTGTACATGGGACATTCTCCACAATAGATCACATACTGGGTCACAAATCAGCCCTCAACAAGTAGAAAAAGACTGAGATCAGACCATGTATATTTTCAGACTACAAGGCCATTAAACTTGAAGTAAACCACAAGAAAAAATTTGGAAAGACCTCAAATATATGGATGTTAAAGAACATTATACTAAAGAAAGAACGGGTTAACAAGGAAATTAAAGGAATTTTGAAAACACAACAGTCCAAAATGAAAACACAACATGAAGATGCATGGGATGCAGCAAAGGCAGTCTTAAGAGGGAAGTACATTGCAATATAGGTCTATCTCAAGAAGCAAGAAAGGTCTCAAATACACAACCTAACCGTATGCCTAAAGTAGCTAGAAAAGGAACAGCCAATAAAGCCTAAAGCCAGCAAAAGATGGGAAATAATTAAGATTAGAGCAGAAATAAATATATAAACAAACAAAACAGTAGAACAGATCAACAAAACTAAGAGCTGAATGTATTAAAATTGATAAACCCCTAGCCAGACTTAACAAAAAGAAAAAGGACCCAAATAGATAAAAATCATGAATGAAAGAGGAGAGATCATAACCAACACCACAGAAATACAAACTATTATAAGAGAATACTATGAAAAATTATACGCCAACAAACTGGGCAATCTGGAAGAAATGGACACATTTCTACAAATTTATAAGCTACCAAACTGAAACAGGAAGAAATAGAAAATCTGAACAATTCCATAACCAGCAAAGAAAGTGAATCAGTAATCAAGAATCTCCCAACAAACAAGAGTCCTGGGCCAGAAGGCTTTCCAGGGAAATTCTACCTGATATTTAAAGAAGAGTTAATACCCTTTCCTCTCAAACTGTTTCAAAAATTAGAAATGGAAAGAATACTTCAAAACGCATTCTACAAAGCCAGCACTACCTTGATTCCAAAACCAAAGACCCCACTAAAAAGAAGAATTACAGGCCAATATCCCTGATGAACATGGAGGCAAAAGTTCTCAACAAAATACTAGCAAATGGAATTCAACATTAAAAGAATTATTCACCATAATCAAGCAGAATTTATTCCTGGCCTGCAGGGTTAGTTCAGTATTTGCAAATCAATCAACATGATGATACACCACATTATTAAAAGAAAGGATAAGAATCACAGGATCCTGTCAATGATGCAGAAAAAGTGTTTGACAAAACACAGCATCCATTCTTAACAAAAAACCTCAACAAAGTAGGGCTGGATGGAACATACCTCAGCATCACAAAGACCATACACAAAAACCCCATAGCTAATATCATCCTCAATGGGGATGACCCTACGGTCAGGAACAAGACAGGGATGTCCACTGTCACCACTATTATTTAACATAGTACTGGAAATCTTAGCCTCAGAAATCAGACAACAAGACAAAATAAAAGACATCCAAATCAGCAAAGAAGAAATGAAACTTTCACTATTTGCAGACAACATGACAATCTATGTAGAAAACCTGAAAGATCCACCAAAAAATTGCTAGAACTAATACATGAATTTAGCAAACTCACAGGACACAAATTCAATATGCAGAAATGTGCTGCATTTCTATACACCAATAGTGAAGCAGCAGAAAAATAAATCAAGGAATCAATCCCAGTTGCAATTGCACCAAAACCCATCAGATACCTTGGAATAAATCTAACAAAGAGGTAAAAGATCTGTGCTCTGAAAACTATAGAACACTTATGAAAGAAACTGAAGAGGTCTCAAAGAAATAGAAAAGCATTCCACATGCTCATGAATTAGAAGAACAAACATTGTTAACATGTCTATATCACCCAAAGCAATCTGCACATTTAATGCAATTCCTACCAAAATACCACTAGCATTTTTTTGCACAACTAGAACAACAATCCTAAAATATGTATGGAATCACAAAAGACCCTGAATAGCCAAACCAATTCTGAAAAAGAAAAAGAAAACTGGAGGCATCACGATTCCAGATTTCAAGCCGTATTACAAAGCTATGGTGATCAAGACAATATGGCTCTGGCACAAAAACAGACACTTAGATCAATGGAAAGAATAGAAAACCAAAAAAAAATGGACCTACAACTATATGGTCAACTAATCTTCTACAAAGCAGGAAAATATCCAATAGAATAAAGATAGTTTCATCAACAAAATGTTTAGGAAAACTGAACAGCAACACATAAAAGAATGAAACTGGAGCACTTTCTTATACCATACACAAAAATAATTAAAGATGGATGAAAGACCTAAATGTGAGACAGGAAACCATCAAAATCCTAGAGGAGAACACAGGCAGTAATCTCTTTGACCTCGGCCGGAGCATCTTCTTACTAGAAACAACACCAGAGGCAAGGGAAACAAAGCAAAAATGAACTTTTGGGACTTCATCAAGATAAAAAGCTTCTGCATAGTGAAAGAAACAATTAACAAAGCTAAAAGGCAACCTTTAGAATGGGAGAAGATATCTGCAAATGACATATCAGATAATGGGTTAGTATCCAAAATCTATAAAGAACTTATCAAACTCAACACCCAAAAAACAAATAATCCAGTGAAGAAATGGGCGGAAGATATGAACAGACACTTTTCCAAAGAAGACATCCAGATAGCTAACAGACACACGAAAAGATGCTCAACATCACTCATCATCAGGGAAGTACAAATCAAAACCACAACAAGATACGACCTCACACCTGTCAGAATGGCTAAAATTAACAACTCAGTAAATGACAGACGGTGGCAAGAACATGGAGAAATGGGAACACTTCTGCACTGCTGGTGGGAATGCAAACCAGTGCAGTTACTCTGGAAAACAGTATGGAGGTTCCTCAAAAAATTAAAAATAGAACTACCCTATAACCTAACAAATACACTAACCAGGTATTTATCCAAAGGATACAAAAATGCTGATTCAAAAAGGCACATGCACCCCCCAATGTTTATTACAGCGCTATCAACAATAGCCAAATTATGGAAAGAGCCCAAATGTCCATCGACTGAAGAAAGAAGATGTATATGTGTACACACACTACCGTGTAATATTATGCAGCCATCAAAAAGAATGAAATCTTGCTATTTGCAACAGCATGGACGGAACTAGAATGTATTATGCTAAGTGAAATAAGTCAGTCAGAGAAAGATAAATATCATATGATCTCACTCATATGTGGAATTTAAGAAATAAAACAGATGGACTTAGGGGAAGGGGGAAAAGGAGGAAAGAGGGAACAAACCACAAGAGACTCTTTTTGGTTTTGCTTTGTTTTTAAAGTTTATTTCTTTATTGTGTGTGGGGGGGGGCGGGGAGGGAGGGAGGGGCAGAGAGAGGGAGAGAGAGAACCCCAGGCAAACTCCACACCATCAGTGCAGAGCCTGACATGGGGCTCAAACTCACAAACCATGGGATCATGAACTGAGTTGAAGTCAGATGCTTAACCGACTGAGCCACCCAGGTGCTCACCCTGGCAAGGATGTGGAGAAAAAGGAACAATTGTGTACTGTTGATGGGAATCACAACTGGAACAGCTATCTGGGGAAAACAGTATGGAGGTTCTTCACAAAATTAAAAACAGAACTACCCTATGATCCAGCAATCGCAGTACTGGGTATTTTCCCAAAGAATACAAAAACATGAATTCAACGGGATACACACACCCCTATGTTTATTTCAGCATTATTTACAATAGCCAAATTATGGAAGCAGTCCAAGTATCCATACATTGATGAATGGATAAAGAAGATGTGGTACATATACACCATGGAATATTATTCAGCCATAAAAAAGTGGTATCATTCCATTTGCAATGACATCAATTAGAAAGTATAACCCTAAGCAAAATAAGACAGAAAGAAAAACACCATATGATTTCTGTCATATGTGGAATTTAAAGAACAAAGCAAACAGCAAAAGGAGGAAAGAAAGAGAGAGAGAGAGACAAATCAAGAAACAGATTTTTAATTATAGAGAACAAACTGATGGTTACCAGAGGGGGAGGGGGGTGGGGGAATTAAGGAGTACGCTTGTGATGAGCATTGTGTGTTGCATGGAAGTGTTGAATCACTATATTGTACACCTGAAACTAATATAACACTGTATATTTAATAACAGGAATTAAAATAAAAGCTTTAAACAAGTTAATGTCTACCACATACTTATTTCATATTTTATAACTAGCAATTCTAATATGTAACATCTTTGGTAATCTAGTTACAGTTTCTATTGACATATATTCTCTCATGGTAACTCTCTTTATGTAAAGTGTTGCATTGCAATTTAAGATTATACTTTGGATTCATATTTGAGGAGTATTTTAAGATTTGACTTGAAAGAACATTCTTTCAGGAAAGATTTAAATTTTCTTTCATTAAGCCCAGAGAGCTTCATGTATCCAGGACCACCTTAAACGAAAATTCTGTTCTGTTCACTTGAAAGTATGATTCCTTTTCAGTTAGTATTTTGCCCAGCACTGTTGGATTATTTGTAATCAGAAGGTTCCAGAGTTTCTATTTCATGAAATTGCCAGGAACAGGAGGGCCTATATTTCCTGAACTTTAGTGTGGCACTTATTGCATCTTACATTTTATTATTATGCATTTGCTTTTTTTCTTCACCTACAATGCAAGCTCCTTGATAGCAAATCTGTTTTTCCTTTAATTTTTTTTTATGTTTATTTATTTGAGAGAGAGAGAGAGAGAGCACACGCACATGAGTTGGGAAGGGGCAGAGAGAGAGGGAGACAACAGAATCCAAAGCAGGCTCCAGGCTCTGAGCTGTCAGCACAGAGCCCAATGCAGGGCTTGAACACATGAACCACAAGATCATGACCTGAGCCAAATTCAGATGCTTAACCGACCGGGTCACCCAGGCGCCCACAAATCTGTTTTATTTATCTCTAAACCTCTTGCACTAGCCAACAAAGTACATTAAATGGATTTCAATGAATATTTGCTTAATAAAAAGATGTTAAAAATTCTGAAAGTATAAATGTATAGGGCCCAAGGATTAGTGATGAATCATGCTTTGGAATTTGCCTAATTTATTGTTTTCCTTATTTTGCAACTTGGACATGTGAGTACAACAGACTAAGCATCACATCATTTCTGATAATAAAGGAAAAACACATTTGATTTTTTAATAGATAAAAAGAGTAGGCTTCAGAATGGTACAAAAGAAAAAGATTTTAGTGTTTCAAAAAGAGAACAGCATGTTTTTAAAGTTTTTTAAATTATAAAGAAATTCATGAAACATAGTTGATCTCAGGAAGAGGTTAAAATATGTACTGACATTGTACTTTTGTTCTTCCTATGGAAGCTAATGCTCATGAATTATTAGGGTTTTAGTTAAAAATTTTGTCATTACAAGAAAACATTTATCAAATACAACTTCTCAATTTGGCAGAAAAATCACAAGAGGGGACTCCCTTCAACTCAATTGTAGATGGCATTCTGCATTTGACAATAAACCTATGATGTCATAACAGTGTAAGAATATCCCCCAAATGTATAAAATAACATACAGTGAAAACCACTTTTTAAATAATAATACTGTATACTGCACAGTATTTTTCAACAATGGTCACAGAGACTGTTGGTTGATAATACTAATAGCGTAGAAAGCTAAAGAGAAGAAAAGGGAAATTTGAGTTTTACAGATAACATTTGATCAACTACTATTTTTGGTAGCGAGCAGAACTAACGAAAAAATGTACTGGGACATTACTTGTTAAGAATTGGGCAAGAAGCTATAATGCCTCCTTGAAGTTCACATACCACACATACAGCCACAGTTTGCATGGAAAAAAAGAATAATTCATGAAACCAAGTTCATTCAAAAATAACCATGAATAGGAAAAGTCACATCTGAATCATTGTAAGAGCTTTTAAGTGTGTGTGTGTGTGTGTGTGTAATCACTTAAAAAGCACAACTAAAAAGGAAACCTATTTATTTCTTTTCCCTAGTTAACTAAGCATTTGGTCTATTATCAGCTGGTTAGCATGAAGTATTATTAAAGCACTATTTTTATAGTACCCATTTTTATGGGTTTTGTATGTTACACAAACAGTGGTTTTTTTAAAAATGCATGAATTGGTTATTCTCTTTCATGTTCCTATATTAAGTCAAACCAAAGCTCTGGATCTTGACAAATGGTAATGCAAGTAGAAACAAAAACAGTTCAGTCTTCAAAATGTCTTTCAATTTCACTCCATTCTATCACATTGAAGTCTCATTTATCAAAAGGAGATTTTTAAATTTGTTTTAATGTTTATTCATTTCCTGACAGAGAGAGAGAGAGAGATAGAGTGCAAGCAGGGGAAGGGCAGAGAGAGAGGAAGACACAGAATCCAAAGCAGGCTCCAGGCTCTGAGCTGTCAGCACAGAGCCCGATGCGGGGCTCGAACTAACGAACTGTATGATCATGACCTGAGCCGAAGTCGGTTGCTTAACCGACTGAGCCACCCAGGTGCCCCTCAAAAGTAGATTTTAAAAGAGCCCTACATTTAAGATAATTTCAGAGTTTATTACAAATTACAAAAAATAGAAAATAATAAGTCACTGCCTAGAAAAAATACATGAAAACAAATTACTTAATCATAAGTGTAAAATTACTTTAAAACAATACCTTATTTCTGCAGAAGGTCACAGATATCAAACATTATCACCACTCAAAAAAAAAACAAGGTCATTTTAAAATTCTGAAGAGATGGTTACTGCTATGCCATTTAAAAAAATTTCATTTTAGGTAATTTTACTATTAATAAAAGTTAAACATCAATTAAAAGAAAATCATTCAAACAGTACAACAGAAAAATGGTCAAGAACTATGAGCAGATAATTCACATATTAATACAAAAGGCCAAATTATATGTGAAAAGTTGCTCAACCTCACTCATCAAGAAAAGATGACTCAAAACTGGAAGCTATCTTTTTATCCATGATTTTGGATTGATTGATTGATTGATTGATTTGAGAGAGATAAAGAGAACACATAACTGGGGTAGAACAGAAGGGGGAGAGAGAATCTTAAACAAGCTCCATGTTGAGTGTGGAGCTCAATCCCACAACCCTGGGATCATGACCTGAACCAAAATCAAGAGTCAAACGCTCAACCAACTGAGCCACCCAGGAAACCCTTGAATATTTTCGTAAAATTGATAATAACCATTTGAAAAGAGTGTGAAGGAGACTTCCAATTTACAGTCCAGTATGTAAGGAGCTTGGAAGTTGCTACTCCATCCTAACAACAAATGAAAAATCAACAACTCTTCTTAGATCCGTCAGAAAAGTGAGGTTACAAGGTAAACTACTGCCCCCCAAAATAGAGACAGTCAGATACAGAGAATCCCAACTTATCAGAATGCAAAGTCATGAAGAGAAACCTCCACACAACTAGTGGAAAACCAGAACTCTTTTTGAAGAACTACTAGAGTCTCAGTGTGGACAAGCTGGTGAGTTAAAAACTTGTGGGGTGAGGAATGGGATGACACTTTTGTGAGTTTTAACTCCTGGAGCTCTACCAAGTTTTCACAGTAGTGAAGACCTCAGAAAAATCCCTTCTTGTTTCCAGCAGAAACAGGAGAAAAGGAACCATTTTTAAATACAAGATGGGGCACCTTGGTGGCTTAGTCGGTTAAACATCTGTCTTCAGATCAGGTCATGATCTCACAGTCTGTGAGTTTGAGCCCTGCATTGGGCTCTGTGCTGACAGCTCAGAGCCTGGAGCCTGTTCAGCTCAGGCCATGATCTCGCAGTTCGTGAGTTCGAGCCCCGCGTCGGGCTCTGTGCTGACAGCTCAGAGCCTGGAGCCTGCTTCAGATTCTGTGTCTCCCTCTCTCTTTGCCCCTCCCCCACTCATGCTCTTTCTCTGTCTCTCAAAAAATAAATAAACATTAAAAAATGTTTAAAAATTACAGACAACATGAATCTCTCTCAGTAGGGAAACGGATAAATTATGATATGGGATATGCAGCTATAAATCTATGCATAGTGACACATTAAAAGTATCAAGGTATGTTAAGTGAAAAGTATTTTGCAAAACAATATATTAGAAATCTCTTCTATAATTGTTATAAATGATGAAAGATAGAGAGAGGTGTGTGCATGGACAAAAAGAATATACTATAAAGACACATACCAAATTGTCAGTAGTGGTTCTTTCTGGCAAAAGCAATGGGACTTAGAGTAAATGGGAAATGGGTATCTGTCTTGATTATTATCTAAAATTTTTCTATGTATCCACTGCAATGAGAATCTCTAGATATATTATCTATGCAAATGCTTTTTTAAAGAAAAAGCAAAGGAAGCAAGAAAGGAAGAATACAGTAGTGTCTTTCCATAAAACCAAGAAAAGTATTTGCTAGCTTGTCGCAGTCACTGTCAGAAGGATTTCAACCAAATTACTTCAAATACGAATTTAAAATCCACCATTAACAATTTTAATTCATAGCTTCAATTAAGGAGCAATTTGATTTACAACTGTATGTCCACACAAATAGTTTAGATTGGCCTGTAAACAAACCAAGGATCAAATAGAATTTTGGAGCTAGAAGGGACTTTCTGGCCCCTCATTTTACACATGAGGAAACTGAGAACAAAGAGACTTGTCCTATAACAAAAAACGAATTTCATCACTGTTAAAAGAAGAAAGAACCCAACCTCCTTGCTCCTTGTCCAGGCCTCTGGTAAACTCTGTTTATTTCATTCTACCTACTTTATAAATATCATCTGTGGTTCCTGAAAATTCCCAAGTGGTTCTGGAAAATTTGCATTTTCTAATCCCATTTCCAAATCACCTGATTAAAAAGAATTTCACATTTTCAGGTTGAATGCAGTAGAGAATTCATAGAACTTAGCATGTAAAGGAATTTAGAAACTGTCTCTTGCCTAACATTATTTTTGTTTTTTTTTTTAAGAAAACAAAACAGCTTAAGTAACTTGTTACATCCAGTGAGTCAGACACAGAGTTGAGAGTAGAACCCAACTCTGCTAACCACCAGAACATTCTCCTTCTGTTATTTCCCATTCATTTTATTTAAAAACAAAAAAACAAAAAAAAAAAAAAAAGGCAGTGTGATCTTACAGAAAGTATACACACTGACTAAGTGACATGGACAAGTCATTAAACTTGGAAACTTTTCTTCAACTATTAAATAAACAGGTGGGCTCTGAAGTTTCTTACACCTTTCCATGAGTCTGGAATTTTTAAGATGGGGTTCAATATGTATTAGGTCATGGAATCCAGTGGCGGAATGACAGACTGCAGTCCAACTCTCTTGAGTAGCTGCAAAAAGCTAGAAAAAAGGAGAGGACAAGCAACAGAAGAGAACAGAGTGGAATTCAGGAACTCCTTAGCATGGACCTAAATCTGCAAAGGTACAACCAGCTGGTTAATCTGTGGTTTTAGACTCAGTAAAGTGCTTCAGAAAGTTGCCACATGCCATAGTTCCACATCCACCATTGGTTCCAGGAAGTTAACTTCTCCTGAGCATCCAGTTTTCACCTCTTACTATTCTTTCCCACTAATGTTCTAAGAATGCTTCTAATATAGCTGGGTAACAAATATCAGATTATATAAATTATATGTGTTATTAAGGTCAAAAATTTGGTTTCCTTTAAAAACAGCAATCAACAGTTGGTAATTGTTACAACAAAAGACCAATAATACCAAAGTCTGATTCTTTGATGATATAGTGACATAAATGTAATCAACCTTTTTCAGAAAAACCATGAGAGGCAGACCTCAAAGACCTGTCCCTAACTCATTCCTCAGCTCACATTTTGCTATCAAGCAATTATTGCTAGCATGCATACAATTAATACCATTCCTTATATCTTCATAACCTCAGTTCAAATAACTGTAAGAAAGCATGTGTACAAAATCTCTTTATACTGAATTCTTTTCCTATAGTTATTCACTCTGTTCTTCCTTCAGATATATCCAATTCTTTCCTGTCCATAATCTGTTTTTCTTTCTCTCTCTGCCCTAAAAATCTTTCCTAATAGAGCACAATACCTACTAAAGGCCTGTACAATAATGAAATATAGTTTTATCTCCATCCCCAGAAACTTCCATTGATCCCATCA
Source organism: Prionailurus viverrinus (assembly GCF_022837055.1). Classification (NCBI taxonomy): domain Eukaryota; kingdom Metazoa; phylum Chordata; class Mammalia; order Carnivora; family Felidae; genus Prionailurus; species Prionailurus viverrinus. Next base: position 39,115,267 of record NC_062563.1, read on the forward strand.
GTTGTGTATTTACATAGCTGATATTAAGTTTTATCCTTTGAGCTTCTAAGTGGACTTTCATAAATTCTAAGTACAGACAGCTCTAGAATGAAATATGATTTGAGCAGGTAAAGCCTAAAATTTGGCAAAATAAATAGTTTGGAGTTCCCCACCAGTACCCTAAAGGTAGCACTGGGGTCGGGGTATGACTGGACACACTGGACATTTGTGGGAAAACCAGAAGAAAAGACTTGATCACTGGTATAGGCTTCTGTCCCTCCTTCCAAGCTGGTAAGGGTAGAGGAAAAAGAGGAGACAAATAAAAAAGCCCTAGCTAGATCTGAAGGATCCAAGAATAGAGGGGGCCTCAAGACACAGAAAGCCACATAGAAAAGTTCCCCATTCCCTCAGGCCAGTAAGATGCTCTAGGAGTAAAGTAAAACAAAACAAAACAGAACAAAACAAACAAACAAAAAACTAGCCTGATATACTTAGGCCGTGAGGACTTGACATTCTCACTGACTATTCCAAGAAGTTTCCTATCATCTGATTCTACTAACACTAGCATCTACTGTAAGTGGATGCTGTGTGTACAGAAGAAGTCAATGACTACAAAAATACCAAGGACACCACAGTGAATTTAGTAGCAATAGTAGCCAGCAACCCGTAAGGAAGTGGACAGCAAGTCCTATCTCAGTACAAGCCAACATTGGGAACAGAGTGACTATGAAGCAGATGGTCCCTCCCAATGACAAAGAAGGTCCATTGAATCCCGATGCTATCCAGTAGAGAGGGAAAAGTGGCAAACAAATATAAAATGACATGTATAAAGAGACTAGGCTTATATGGAAGGAACTAACAGAATGAAGGCAAGGATTCAGACATTCAGCTGAACTAGAGAAGATAAACAGTTACAATAGGCACCCTTCCTGCAATATCCAGCATGGGCTGGGGAAGAGAGACAGTGTGGGTGTGAAGACAGTGTGGGTGGGTGACTTTAACATCTAAGCCTGGGCTTAGCAATAGGCCCCCTGCAGCTGCACAAGACTCCACTGGCAAGACCCTGCATAGTCTGCATGTAGCCCCTGTGGCCCAGAGGGTCAAATACCAAGTAGTCAGTCCCTCTGTAAGCCCTCTGTGGCCTGGTGGACTCTGAAATCCTCTGTGTCCCTGCCCCACTGGTACCAGGCTCCCACTACACACCCAGCCAATGGGTACTGATATCTGCTCTCTATATGCATTCTAGAGAGTGGCCTATTGTTTTCTCAGCAACTCCATACTAGTCCCAGCCTGGTCAAACCAGTGAACTTCTCTTCTCTGCTACCTGGCGGCCAAACCATACCTTCTTCATCAAGATCTATACCCTTTACAAGTATGTCCTTCCTTGAACACTCTCTAGAGTACAACATAGAGTTTCTTTATATATTATAGTTACACTTTCAACATAGTTAACAAATCTTTATGTTAAACTTCCCCTGATTAACCTAATATTAATGTTTCTATGTCCTGATTTGATCCAGAGGGCTACATCCACCTAGTCTCAAAATCTGAGTCTATCAATATTTCCACTTTCTCCATTTCTTCCATCCTCTTCATCCCTTGGACCATTTTCAGGTCCTAATGTCTCTTGCCTACAGAGATGGTCTTGGACAATCTTAGATACAGTTTATAAGCCCTCCCCCAAGATACCATTTTACTTGTCAACTTAGAAACAAATAAGGATTCTCTCCTTTATATCAGGTCAAATGTGAACTCTTATACTGAGATTTTAAGGCCTTCTGTGACTTTTGTCTGTGTTGTCCTTATCACATAATTAGCATCTTATTATACTCTGTCTTAATTCTCCAAGTAAAGATACAACCTCCCAGACTAACCCTATAATACGCTTTCTCTAATTTATTCATGGTTATTACCCTAACTTATTTTTAACTGTACTTTATACATCTTATACAACTTCACTACTCTTTCCATGGTGGTAAGCTCAATGTTACATGATGGGAAAATCAGACTAAATCAGATAGTTTTAAACCAATGTAACAGTTATAGATACAGCCACTGTTAGGCTATACAAAACCTTTCTACAGAAAAAGGCACCCTTTCCTCCAAACTGATGCAGCTTCACATTTGGTTACACAGCTTGGCAAGTGGAGCCCAGGAAGGATTTCAACTCAACCTTATACAACTGCACATGGCAGCCCCAGATTCATTAATATAACACTAACTAAAAAAAGAATCAAAGTGTACTATAAAACTTTTAAAGGATATTGTTCCTTGAATTTTGTTTTAGTAGGATTTTATGCTACTGTGTATACCCCTCTAATCCTAGATAATGTCTCATAGCTTGGGCATTAGATCAGTTATATGGCAAATTTCATGCATTAGTGGGTATCTGGTATACCAGATCTCTATGACCAGCATTAATTGAAGGTCTAAGTCTATCCTAGGGACTGGAGCTAGATCTCATGGCACAAATAAGGTATCCAACTAGTTTGTAGCTCAGTAAATCAATCTATATTTAGAAGAACATAATTTTTTAATGTTATACTTACTGATAAACTTGTTTTGCATAGTCTCCAACAGTGCTTGGTGAGCATCTTCAGCTTGTAAAGCATGTGAACATTCTCTAGCCAGTATGGTACGCACAAGATGCTCCCCACATCCTAGAAATCCAAGGAAACCAAAAACAGTTGAGGAAAAACAATGCTATAAACATCCTTCTTATCCTCTTAGCACTAAAACACCCTTATGTACTACTTAAGAAGTGGTTGTGTTGCAGAATAATTCAGTGATGGATGAAATGACTTCTATGAACAATCTGGGATTTTAGTAATAAGATTCAGCAGAAAATAAAGAAACAACTGTCTAATGTCAAAAGGAAACAGAGAAAAATAAAAGAAAACCCCTTTTTCATAGGAATGATTTACATAATACAGGAAGGAATTCAAATTCTCTGCCTAGGAATCTCCTAGGGCTCTGTCTTATTTCCATTATTGGGTAACTACAAAAAATTGTTTTACATTTCGTTATTTGTTTAGATACAAGTGGCCTGAGTCTACTATTTTGCCTCTGGCACCCCACATACCTGGGGGCATGGGAGAAATCTAAACAGCAAGCAACAACCTGCATCTCCCTCTACCTACCTTTCGATAAAATGTCACATCAACAGCTGTAAAGTGGACTTAATAAAATAGCACCTTTCTCACCTTATAATAGTAACTTACATAGCCTTCACAGGTGAATACTCTCTGTAATTGTAAAACAAAGAATGCATTTTAAATCCCTGGAGTAAACTTGGACCATTCAGACACACTAAAAAAGGGTAGACATGATGGCAATAGGAAGCACTGCCTAGAATTCTATTTCAATTTTCTACCTGTTAAGATTAGAAACTGTCTGCCAAAGTTAAGACAAAGGAAATTTAATTTACATTACAGGTTGATAAGTTCAAATAAAAGATTTCTGAGGAGACTGATTTTTTTCTTAGATATACAAAATATTAAAAATTACTTTGATAACACTGGAGGGATAAGTCTTTTTAAAAAAATACTAAGTGCCCTTTGAAATGCTTTTTCAGCTGCATTAATTAAAATATAAATGTCCTCTTACCCAAAAGACAAGAGTAGATACATAAGACCTTATGCTTCCCATCTTTTAAAAAATAAAATAAAATCCTGAGGGAAGCAGATCAGCATGGACACTGGCTGCCTAACTTGCTTACACCAAGTCCCACACACCTTTGCTCTGGCGGTACTGCCCTTTTCAGTCAAGCTTGCCTAAGTCCCAGTGTGACAGCCACTCCCTACTCCTACCCAGAAGACCAACAGAAACTCCTGCCCATACCACATCTCCTGACCAGAGTTCTGCCGGGCCTCAGTTTTGGTGGAGCTGGTGTCAGATCTCATTTCACAGACAGACCAGAGCACACCTAGTTAAAATTCATCACATTCAGGCCAGGGACCAAATACTGACCATAGTAGGCAAGGAGAGCCTCTGCAAATGACTGGCCTAGAGGACAGAGCAGCTAAACTACAAGAGCACAGCACACACAGCATACACCAGAGACACTCCGTAAAGCGCCAGACCCTGGGCACTACATGACTTCATAAGGCATTACTTTCAGAAGAGGAGACATAATTGGCTTTTCTAACACACAAAAGAAGGAAGAGACTTAGGGGTGCCTGGGTGGCGCAGTCGGTTGAGCGTCCCACTTTAGCTCAGGTCATGATCTCACAGTTTGTGAGTTCGAGCCCCGCGTTAGGCTCTGTGCTGACAGCTCGGAACCTGGAGCCTGCTTCGGAGTCTGTGTCTACCTCTCCCTCTCTCTCTCTCTCTCTCTCTCTCTCTCTCTCTCTCTGCCCCTCCCCTGCTCATACTCTGTCTCTCTCTCTCAAAAATGAATAAAATTTAAAAAATTAAAAAAAAAAAAGAAGGAAGAGACTTAGACAAAATGCCAAGATGGAGGAATTTATCCCAAATGAAAGAACAAGATAAGGCCATGGTTGGAGATCTAAGCAAACATGCTTGATGGAGAATTTAAAGCAAAAATCATAAGGATACTCACTGGGCTTAAGAAAAGAATAGAAGACATCAGTAAGACCCTTACAACAGAGATGAAAGAGTTAAAAAACCAATCAGAAATAAAGAATGCAATAAACAAGATTGGAAAACAGGCTTGATGCAATGAACAGCAGGCTGAAAGAAGCAGTGGAATGAATAAGAGATACATTAGACAAAATAATGGAAAATAATGAAGCTGAATAAAAGAGAAATAAGAATTATGCAACATGAGAATAGACTCAAGGAACTCAGTGACTTCATCAAATGTAATAACATTCATATTATAGGAGTCACAGAAGAAGAGAAGGAAAAGGGGACAGAAAATTTATTTCAAGAAATAACAGCAGAAAACGTCCCTAATCTGGGGGAAAGAAATAGACATGCAGATCAGAAGGCACAGAGAACTCCCATCAAAATCAACAAAAGCATGCCAATAACAAGCCATCTTGTGATTAAATTTGCAAAATATAGTGATAAAGGAAAAATCTTGAAAGCAGCAAGAAAAAGAAGTCCTTAACTTACAAGGAAAGTTACAGATTAACTCAACAGAAACATGTCAAACCAGAAGGGAGTGGCCTGATATATTCAAAGCGCCAAATAGGAAAAATCTGCAGCCAAGAATACTCTATCCAGCAAGGTTATCATTCAGAATAGGAGAGATAGAGTTTCCCAGACAAACAAAAACTAAAGGAGTTCATGACCACTAAACCAGACCTGCAAGAAATATTAGGAGACTTTCTGAGGGCAAAGGAGAGACCAAAAGTGACAAAGAAAGGATCACAGAAAATCTCCAGAAACAATGACAAGTAAAAAAATGGCAATAAATACATATTTATCAATAATTACTTTGAGTGGGGCTTCTGGATTGCTCAGTCGGTTGGGCATCTGACTTTGGCTTAGGTCATGATCTCACAGTTAATGTTTTCGAGCCCCATGTCAGTCTCTGCTGTCAATGCAGAGCCTGCTTTGGATCCTCAGTCAACCTCTCTCTGTCCCTATGCCACTCTCACCCTCACTCTCAAAAATAAACACTAAAAATAATAATAAAAGTGAGGGGATGGAGGGACTTTTATCACACAAACAGACATTAAAAGAAAGCCAGGGTAGTAATACTTATATTGGACAAATTAGACTTTTTTATTCTTGTATTGTTTTCATCCTGCTTTGGTATCTGGATAGCGCTGGCCTCATGGAATGATTTTGAATATGTTCCCTCTATTATTTGTAAGATTTTGATATTGTTATTATTACTTTATAAATGTTTGGTAGAATTCACCAATGAAACCATGTGGTCTTGGACTTTTCTGTGCTGGGAGATTTTTAATTCCTAATTCAACTTTCATTCTTGTTAATGGTTTAAGAAGATTTCCTACTTCTTGGATTTTAAGATTCATGATTGAATCTTGGTAATTTGTGCATTTTTAGGGATTATCTAGGCTTTTTTTTTCCTACAATATCTGATGTTAGTATATAATTGTTTATAATAATCTGTTATCATATTATGCATTTCTATGGTTATCTGTTGTATTGTTTTCTCTTCCATTCCCCATGTTGATTTTTGGTCTTCTTTTTTTTCATAGTTAATGTAGTTAAAGCATTGCCAATTGTTTTTTTGTTTTGTTTTGTTTTTTTTTTTGTTTTAAACTGGTCATAACATAACTTTCAATGTTATGTTATTTTGGTCTCTATTTTAAATTCTGATTTTACTTTGTTATTTCCTTCCTCTACTAAATTTCAGCTAAGTTTCTTCTTTTTCTAGTTCCTTGTGGTATAATGTTGTTTATTTGAACTTTTTTTTCTTAATACAAGCATTTATATCATAAATTTTACTCTAACATCTGCTTTTGCTGCATCCCATAGATTTTGGAATATTGTGTATTCTTTTTCTTTTGTTTTGAGACATATTTTGATTTGCCATTTGATTTCCTATTTGGCCCATTGCTTGTATAATAGTGTGTTGTTTAAAATTTACATGTTAAATATTTAATATTTACATTGTAGATTTTCAGCTTTGTTTTATTGTTGATTTTCAGTTTTGTACCATTGTGGTTGGAAAATATAGCTGCTATGATTTCCATACTCTTAAATTTTTAATATTTGTTATGTCCTTTATGTGATTTCACCAGGGGATTCTTCTGTGTATACCTGAGGAAAATGTGTATTCTTATTTTTCTTGAATGGAATGGTTTATATACATCTTTTAGAACCAAATATTCTGAAGTATGCTTCAAGTAAAAAATGTTCTTGCCATGGAAAAAATAAATAAAAAGCTCACCTTACAAAAAAAAAAAACTGCCAAAGGTATTCCAATAGTTTTTTTAGAAAATCAGGTCCTTCATTAATTCACACAACAGGTAAAGGATACCAAATGATCTCAGCATCTACTGAGACTAAAGGAGAAGTATGACTCAACTCTATAGTCAAAAAACTCACAGCAAAAGAAGGAACAATCCACTCAGATTCCCCAATAGGTCCAGGGACAAAGTAACATTTTCTCATGTTATTAATTTGCGTGCACATACACACATACACACAACACTGGTAAATGGAGAGAGAAGGTTCTTAGCAATGAAAAAGATTGCCATATACATATATGCCATATATATATATATATACCTTTCCTTCCCACTTTTTCCCTCCTTTCCTCTGCACCCTCTCAGTATATACATGCAAAGATGCATACACACATATGTGTATACACACATATGTGTATATTATGAATACACATAAAATATGTACTCACTGCCAAAAATACAAACCATTCAAAAAATGTCAAAAGCTTTTTTTACATCACTTGACACTGGGCACCAAAGTGGCTCAGTCGGTTAAGTATCTGACTTCAGCTCAGGTCATGATCTCACAGTTTGTGAGTTCAAGCCCTGCACTGACAGTGTAGAGTCAGCTTGAGATTCTCTCTCTCTCCTTCTCTCTCTGCCCCTCCTCTACTCGTGCTTTCCCTCTTTCTCAAAATAAATAAATAAACTTTAAAAAAAAACACTTGACATTTTTCCAGAAGTAACTTCCCTATACTTTTTGGTAAAGTGTAAATGTAAATATCTTTCCAGATCTAATATCATTTTGTAAGTATCTACACTTAGAAGATCTAGATATGCAATTTAATATATAACTCTATGAGCAAGACTATTGGTGCTCCCTATTTTGTTAAATTTTTGTAATATTATTTTTATAATCAGGGATAAAACAACAATAAAGTTAATAGAAAATAAACCATTTTTGACACTTACAATGTAAAGACACTGTGCTAAGCTCATGAAACCCCATAAATTTTAATTCCCTTTGTGTACATATTTGATGTTGAAGAGTGAAATGTTATACTTTAGAACAATAATAATTGTTAGGAAATTGGCATATTATAAGCTAAATGAGTGTTCAGAAGGTTATGTACACATGCCTCAAGTCAAAGAGCTAAACCACATGAAGTTAACATTACATCAAAAATACACAGTATGTGTCAGAGGGACTTTTCCTCCGTTGTTATACAAGAATATACAGGGTTTTCCAATGACCGATTTTTCACCAAGAAACTTTTAAAATTATGACTTCTATTCGGACATATATCACCTCTAACATAAGAGCGTTGACATCAAAAGCTTGTTCTCCTGCAGGTTCCAATCAAAGAAAAGTTTGACTTATGTGGTTTCACCCACAAAATTCCAAGGGTTCTTAGAATACGCTGCCAGATAGCTGAAGTGTGATTCAAAAGAAAACAGTTCCATTCTTTATATGTGGATATGAAGAAATAAGGCTTTCATTGCATCCTCCTTTTGTCCTTATCATACAAGTATATATTTATGTTCTCAGATCTTAGCAGAAAACATGAATTATACATAGAATGAAGACCTAACAGCAAACCTAGAAGAAAAGTGATACAGGCACACCTCAGATATATTGCAGGTTCAGTTCCAGACCAGGGCAATAAAGCGAGTCAGATAAACATTTTGGTTTCCCAGAGCATATAAAAGTTATGTTTACATTACACTCTAGTTTATTAAGTGTGCAACAGTATTATGTCTAATAGAACAATGTACATATTTTAATTAAAAAATAGTTTATTGCTAAAAAATGCTAACCATCATCTGAGCTTTCAGCAAGTCATAATTACGGACCAGAGATCACCATAACAAATATAATAATAATGAAAAAGTTTGAAATATTGTGAGAATTACCAACATGTGACACAGAGACACAAAGTGAGCAAATACTGTTGGAAAAGTGCTGTCAATAGACTTGCTCAGCACAGGGTTGCTACAAATACTCAATTTGTTTTAAAAAGAAATTTGTGAACCACAACAAAGTGAAGCACAGTAAAACAAGGTATATCTGTAAATATCAATTTTCTATAAAAACTTACTTATTTTAGCATTAGTAAGAATGAAAACTGCATGGGTTGAAAAACATAGTGACTTCATAACTTATGTTCTAAAAAGCATTTACGTTTGAAAGATGCTATGGAACCAATTCACTCTTCTGAAATCTGGTAAGTGAAAGCAAAAAATGTAGCATTTCTTTGTCCTTCCTATAGCAACTGTACAGCAGGGAAACCAAATAGTTTGTGAAGGAAAATTTTCTCCATAGAAATGCCCCAACTAATAAGCAAGTAATAATTACAGAGAATTAGAATATAATCACTTATAACCCATAATGTAATAACTAATACAGGCAACAATCATCAATAGCTGCTAATAGCACAAAAAGATACAAACAGACATTAAATGCCCCTTGATAAAATTACACCTTGTAGTCTTGCCCCACATCAAAATATTTACCCTGAATCTGAAAAAGCCTCTAAATTCGATTATCGATTTCCATAAATAAACAGCATCTGTAAAAAACCTACAGTTAACATCATACTTAATGGTGAAAAACTGAATTGCTTCTCCCTAAGATCAGAAACAAGATAATGATGTCTGCTTTTATCACTTCTATTCAACAATATTCTGGAAGCTCAAGTTATTGCAATTAGGCAAGAAAAATAAATAAAAGGCATAAATATCAGAAAGAAAGAAGCAAAACTGCTTTGCAGATGACATAATTATTTGGGTAGAGAAACCAAGGGTATCTATAAAACAACTACTAGAGGTATCTCTCCAGGTTCTTCCTATCTTGTTAGTAGTCTAGGGCAAAAGTTGGCAACAGACACCTGCCTGGTACTTAACAGTCCCCAAAATGTGGACTTGATTTTCATTTCTTTCCCCATCAACTCACTCACCAGATTGTTACTGAGCACTTACTTGGTGCCAGGTCCAGAATGCACAGCAGTTGGCAGGGGTGCTGCTGCAAAATGTCAGATCTCCCCAGTGGTGCTGGACCCCTCCCTGACTACTGAGTATTCAGTAAACTGCCATCCTGTCCAGTCCAGATGCCAGTGCCCTCATTGTGTATTTTATAGATCAACCTTGGAGATTTAGATGAGAACCCTAGATTCAGCAGGAACCTTGGACATTCCCACAGCCCACTATGAACCACTCTCCATGCCAAGTCATCTCCCACTAATCCCAACCCTAAGCCCAGTCTCAGCTCACTCATTCCCAATGTACTTCCTGTTGCTGAAACTTCAATATGCCCCACACTCAAAGCCTTCAGTATTATAATACATGTCCTCTCTTGTAAGAATTAGAATACATTTCCTCTTGTGGAGATCCTTAACCTTTCAAAACCCAAACTGAAGATGAATTCATAATAAAAAAATTACAAACCACACATGCATAGGCACGCATGTGTACACACACACACACACACACACACACACACACACACCAAGATGGAATGAGCAGATATAAAAAAAATAATGTAAAAGATTATCAAACCAAGAAGTGTTAATAGAACAGAGGCTGATACTCATTTTCAGTTAAAACAGATAAAGTAAATATTGTAGGTTTTGTAGTCTATATATGATCTCTGTCAAATTTTCTTCTTTTATTTTTATAACAATCCTTTAAAAATTTAAAAATCATTCTTAACTCATGGGCTGTACAAATTTAGACCACAGGCCAGATCTGGCCCGCAAGTCATAGTTTGACTATCCCTATATTAAAACAATTTGTAGTACAAAGATTAAAAGGAAGGGAGATCATAATTTTTAAAAACAAGGCAAACTGGGAGTAGGGGCCAGGAGGAGGTGTACAAGATTTTTTAAGGAACCAAATAAAACTTTCTTAAATTAAAAGAAAATTGTTTAAAACTCAATGCAAGAAAAAAAAAACCTCAATGCAAGAGAGAGAAATATAAGGTATACCTATGGGAAAAAAAATCTAAAAAGTATCCTAGAATGATAAAAAGAAGTAAAATGAGGAGTTAAGAAGCCTAGAGTATAAAATGAGAATATCCAACATATTAACAGGCATTTTGAAATAGAGAAAACAAAGAATGGGGTGAGAGAGTACCAACATTTGAAGAGATCATGAATAAGTGTTATCAGAACTTAAGTTACAAGGAAATTCTTAAACTGAAGATGCATACAGAGTTCCAAAGAAAATGAATCCTACTGTAGTGAAGCTCTGGACCAAAAGCAATTAAAAACTAATCATAAAGAAAAGCAGGATCACCTACAAAGAAATTTAAAATTTTAACTGATAAGTTCCCAACCAACAAAAGAGACCAGAAGACTAATATCTTTATTGCTAAGGCAATAAACAAAAAATAACTTGTCAACCTAGAAACAGTTAAAACTACCATTTGAGAGTGAGGGTGAATACAAACAGTTCAGACATATAAAAAAAAGAATTCTTTGAGATTTTAGCTCCCAGGTTACTTCGACTCTTCCCAACACTACTCCTTGTCATAATTTCTGCTGATTTTAATATTTACCTAGATGATTCTCCCAACAAACAGCTTGACATCCAGATTCTCTGATATCCTCTCTTCAAGTTATCCGCACTACCTCATACATTCCCTCCCATGACTATGTCATTATCAATAACATTAACTCCTCCATAGTCTCAACCACAATCATCCCACCCCTCCTACCTTTCCAGCTCACCTCTGGAGCACTTCGATTCCCTCCACCTCACTAAAAACTGCCATCCATTAATTCTGTTGCTCTCGAACTATCCTGCACTCCTCTTGGGGCCTTACCTCCTTCCTTACCCGAATAAAACTCCAATGCTTCATCAACTTATATCCATTCTCTTACTCCTAAAAGCCTACAAGTTTGCCTTCACCAAACTTGTCTGGCAGAAGCCCACTAGGGAGTATTAGTCAAAGTACTACACAAGACTGCAAAAGCAAATAACCACCAAGTCCCAGTGGCTTAAAATAACAAAAATATAATTCTCATTAATGTTATAGGTTGTACCTGGGTCACCAGAGAATGTACTCCACACAGTCACTCAGGAACAAACCTAGGCTCATAGAGATGCCATCATCTATAACTGCACCTCCTGGATTATACCTACTCCAGAACAAAAGGGCATCCAGGGCCTGGAAGTCACACACATAATTTCCACCTCAGTCTAGTGGCCAGAAATAGTCACATGGTCTCAGGCAACCACAAATGGGCTGTGAAATATGGAGGAGTATAGAAATAGTCAGGAAGCACTACATTAAATGTCTCTGTCATGTCTGACTCAATCTAATTTTCCATGTCTGCATCTGCAGAGCTAAATGAGGTATAGCAGCCATCCTATACCATGGGGGGACATACATAAGAGGGAAGGCATACCAACAGAGGAATGTAGGAGAGAAAGGACAGACCAGTTACCGACCCCAGTCTCCTTCCAGGTTTCTTGTTACATGAGATCTAAAATAAAACAAAACAACCTATCTGTTTAAGCCACTATAACTGAGTTCTCTTTTTTAAGCCCAAACGCATTCTTTTTTCATTTTTCTTGTCTTGGAATATATATATAACATAAAATTTACCATTTAATCATTTTTTAAACATACATTCAGTGGCATTTGTGGTGCTGTACAACCATCACCACCATCTACCTCCAGAACTTTTTAATCTGAAACTCAGAGTTTCAACTGAAACTCTGCACCCATCCAACAACAACTCCTCATTTCTTCTTTCCCCCCAACCCTGGCAACCACCATTCTAACTTCCATCTCTACCAATTTGACTACTCTAGGTACCTCACATAGGTAGAAGCATATACTTTTGTCCTTTTGTGACTGACTTATTTCACTTAACAAAATGTCCTCCAAGTCTCGTTCATATGGTAGTATGTTGCAGAATTTCCTTCCTTTTTAAGGTTAAATAACATATTGTATGTATATATACATTTGGTTTATCCATTCATCTGTCAGTGGACATTTAGGCCAAATGCATTCTTAACTATATAGAGAGCTATTTGCTGAGCAAGAAAATGACTCAGAAAACTTTACACTGAAAGAAGATAACTTCTACTTACTTCCTTCAAACCAAACATAAAACTGCATTGAGTCAAATATAATTTTTGATAAGTTTGTGTAGGTTTATCTATCAAATATCATTCACAGCAATACCTCAAAAATATCATTTGGTCTGAGCATACTTATTTTCACTGAGTTATTCTGGAAAATCCATGATATATTTAATTGCTACCAACAGCCAAATTTATTTGAATAAATGAGAGTCATTTTAATTAAAATAAATCCTTTATAATGCCTGAAAAATGGAATCTTACATATTTAATAGCACTTTTTATCCATGTAAAAAGTGACAACTTCCCTAAGTCATAAGACCACTATAGGGAGGCAATCTTTAGAATGACTGTTTGTGGGTTTGTTTAGGATCCAGAAAAAGTTGGCAAAACTCCGAGGAAACTAGAAGGTAAATAGAGCATCTTTATTTTTCCCTCATCTACAAGTGTCCAATAATGCCATCATTTCTCTAGTAAACACATTGGCCTACATTACAAAAGAGTTTCTGTATCTTTACTAAAGGAGAAATCTGAGAGTTCTCAGTCAAGCAGCAGGGTCTTGTTTAGAGGACGACCCCTTGTGCATTCTATTTCTCTCTCTCTCTCTCTCTCTCTCTCTCTCTCTCTCTCTCTCACACACACACACACACACACACACACACACACACTTAAGGTCTACGGCCCTATACAGTAGGAATTAGTATTTTCTATTCTATTGTCACACTCATGTTTAAATCCAGCTGAGTGACTTTGGAAGTCTTTATTTAAGCCTCAGTTTATTCAATTGTAAAATGAAAAATCTGAGTAGCAACTACCCCATGGAGCTATTGTGAGGACAAAAATGAAATAATGCACATAAAACATTTAGCATCAAGTTGGGCCTTTAGTAAGCACTTAATAAATATTACAATAAAGGTAATAACCTTAAGGAAAACCATTTTCTGCCATTGTCTCACCTCAATCTAGTCTGTGTACTTTTCTTCTATTGTCACAAAGTGAATCTCAGCTAGCCTAACAATCATCACTGAGAGCCTAGAATACAGTTGAAAAGGAGTTTAGCCTTTGATTTGCAATTCTAAAGGCTACTGCTTCAAAGCAAACTGAGATTTCACAGAGTCAAAATGATCACCTAAGTAAACCTTTCAGTGATCAAAACAAAACAAATAATATGAAAAAAAAAATCCCTTTTAGTCTGGCAGAAAACATTTTAACTGTGGTTATCCAGGAATTGTAGGTTATGCATGATTTTTGTTCATTATTTACTCTTACTATTTTCCCTAATTCCTTTAATAAATACCTCCCCCCCCCCAACAGGTTTATTGACTGACTTCAACATTACACTCTGGCATTCACAGTACTTTCTCTTAAGGCAAGATGTAAAGACCAAGGCAGAGACTCCCATAATGGGATTTGGTCCCATGCACTTACTTCCCTTTACCTGAGTTCATGAGTTGGTAAATGAGACCGTGAACTAATGCTACAGGTGTTTTATTCATCTGACCTTCATCACACTGAGTATTTTCACCTCAGCTCTAGTGATAGATACAGCCTTCAAACTAAGACAATTAAAAATATGCAAACATAACAGCGCCCCAAAATCATACTGTCAAATCATGTTTTAGTTCTAATATGTAAGTAACAAAATGAAGAGTGTTTGCAGTAAGTATAGAGAAACAAAATTTTACCAATTCTTGGGTAACACTTAAGATACATTTTCATCATTTCAAGATAAGTTTTCATCTTTTTTTAAATCTTTGTCTCAATTTAATGGTGTCTCAATTTAATGAGCCAAATTGTTACAAAATGAAAATTAAAAGGGCCTTATGTGTCAAGTTTTTGATGTAGTTTTCAAATGTAGGGTTTTAATGTAATGTTTACATATAGAAGATTATGATAACTCCTCCACAGGATCTCACAATGAGATTAGGATTTTAAAGTATAACTCCTAATCCAGATCTTTCTCTTCGTTGGGAAACTTTATTTCTTCTAAACCACTCTAGACTCATTCTGATACAAAGAGCCCCCAGAGGGGGAAAGTGAAGTTGCATTCACAGGAGAGACATAAGCCACATTCCCAGGCAGCCTGCATACACGAGTACAGGATCAGCAGCAACAAAAGCTCACATTCAGTACCACTGGCACACCACACATCTCCAAGGATTACTGATGATTGTGAAGTATTTATGTCATCTTATAAATGCTGCCATTCACTCTCACTGCGGCTAGTGGGCATCTGAAAAATCTTTCAACACATCCCCTGTTAGAAGTCCACAGGGACAGATAAGTAATGAGGAAAGGCCTTTCCAAATTTAAAAGGAAACATTTGGTACTTCAGTTTCCAGTATTGCAACATCTCTTTTTCAACAAAGGAATTTATTACACAGTACGTCACCTTTTCCCTTTCGGAGGATTTACTGCCAATTTTGGAGTTGGGTTACTTCTGGTTTTCAAGCCTGTCTTGTGAAATTAAAGAGAGGACTGCCTTAAAAGTGATAGAACACACATGATTTCAGTCTTCACAGTGTCCCTATGGTTATCAAACCTGGAACCTATTACATACAAGAAGAAAACATAAGGAGCTTTATAAAGAGATGGAATAATAGTGAAGATGTCTAATCCAGTCAAGTCTAAAAGTTATACCCACCAACACACATTTAGTATTTCCTCAATATTTAGCTCTCTCTAATCCATAATCCATCAGCACACTTTGGATATTTATAGTGATTATCAAAAACAACTCAGGCTTTTCTGATTTTTTCGATCAATAATAAATAATGAAAAGAAACTAATTTTATAATTAGCTCCTACAGATCTCATCTCTTACAAAGAAGGATGTGATTAATATGTGCTTTAGCATTTCATAATTATTTAAAGTACAGAAAAATATATTACAACAGTTACAATTAAACATAGGAAAATATCTCATCTACAGCACAGTGTTCCGCATATGCTATATATACTAAATGTTTGACGATTACTAGTTATTACCACTATTATCAATTTTATTGAGAAGGTATAACCAAACCACAAAAGATTCAACTGTCTGAACAAGAGGTAGTTACATAAATGAGAAGGGTTCCAGGTTTGTGAATGCAAATACTTTCAGAAACTGAAAAACAAATAAAAAAGCTCCAACAAAAATTAGTAGTAAACAGCCATTATCCAATCTGCCATGTCAGAAAGAGTCTGTGGTTAACAACACAGAAGCACCCTCCACCAAAGCTTGAGCCACTCCTTCTTTCCCTTGGCCCTGTCTGTCAAAGTCACATCTCAACGTGGGGTATACTATACCACATATTCATTCTGAGTGTAAATAAAGATAATAAAATAGTACCTTGCTTTCTGATCTAACTATTCTAGATTTAGTTATCTAAATTACTGCACTCTAGGGCACCTGTATGGCTCAAATGGTTAAGCATCTGACTCTTGATTTTGGCTCAGATCATGATCTCATGGTCATGAAAGTGAGCCCTGCATTGGAGGGCCAGCATGGAGCCTAAGATTCTCTCTCTCCCTGCCCCTCCCCTGCTCACAGGTGTGCACACGCTCTCTTTCTCTCTCTAAAACAAAACAGAAAATAATGATAATGATAATAATAAATTACAACACTCTAATTAAAGCCCCAGGGCAAATGGTGCCAGGCAGGGGGTGAAAATCAGAGAAAACCACCTTAGTTTTTAGCTATGATGTTCTTAACTATGGTGTTCTTAGCCATGATGGAGCCCCTAAAATCCTATCACTACTGTTGAGTTTGCCTGGGAAACATACTACATGCATAAGAATTAGACTAATCTACATTTGCGAACCTCACTAGGGCAGTAACCATAAAAGAAGCCTCATTGTTTGTAATGTTCAGCTGATGCTCTTGGACATCTTCTATCCAGAGTCCTGTTCAATCAGAGAGAACCACAGATAAGTAGAACCACCTCCAGCTATGGAATCTGAAATAAGTCACTTAAGATCTCCATGCTTCAGTTTTCTCACTGGAAAAAAGCTTAAGCTTAAGTGGTCTTAAATTCCTCATAAGGAAAAATTTTATAGCTGTAAGTACTTTTAGAACTTCAATAACATTCCAGGGGTGCCTGGGTGGCTCAGTTGGTTAAGCATCCAACTTTGGCTCAGGTCATGATCTCACAGTTCACAAGTTCAAGCCTCACATTGGGCTCTGTGCTGGCAGCTCGGAACCTGGAGCCTGCTTTGGATTCTGTGTCTCTCTCTTTCTCTACCTCTCCCCCATTTGCATTCTCTCTCTCTCTCTCAAAAATAAATAACAACTTATGAGAAACCCCTTTTAAAATGCTATTAATCAATAAAATATTAAAATTCAACTATAGACAACTTTAAAGTTTATATTCATTTTTGAAAGAAACAGAGACAGCATGAGTGGGGAAGGGCAGAGAGAGAGGGAGACAGAGAATCCCAAGCAGGCTCCCAGCTGCCAGTGCAAAGCCTGATGCAGGGCTTGAACCCACAAAACCAAGAGGTCATGACATGAGCCAAAACCAAGAGTCTGACGCTTAACTGACTGAACCACCCTGGCACCCTGAGAACTTTATTTTTTAAGGGGAAAGATAAAAGGTCAAAATTCACAGATCACCATCAACTGATCAACAACTCTGTATCTGGGGCTTTTACAGTATCATCTCATTAAAGCTTTACAATTAACTTGTAAAGAAGGTATTACCATCCCCACTGGACAAATAACAAGTGTTACATTGGAAAAACAAAGAGTATAAGATCCAAGTCTTGTAACTCTAAGTAACATGCTTGCTCCATGATGGCCCACAACTGCAGAAATCATGCCATACCAAAAGAAAAAAGAGATACAAAGAAAACTCAAAAGCCTCAAAACTCTAAGTCCATGGTCAAGATCAAAGTAATAATTACCTGCAGATAAACAGCACAACAAATTTTGATACCAACAATTAGGACTGTAGATAACTCCCAATTTAAACCACAACATCCTAGAAACAGTCACTAAGCAAGCCCCAAAGAAATAATATTAAAGTTGGAAATTTCATTTTGCATCAAGGCCACAGTGTGTACTTTATGAGTAAAAAAAGCCAAACACAGTTATAAATATCTATAATAATGTAGATGTAATGTAAAATAAATATTTCCGTACACATACTGATTATATATTATTTACAAAGCCCACAAACATAATATAAACAAGACAGTTATACTATACCATAAATTTAGCCTATAACTACCAAGTCAGCCATATATGTTAAACATTTAATTAATACTTTTCTTAATGACAAAATATATAAGTGATTTGTGGGAGTGATTTGAATGGCCACAGTCTCTTTAAAATCTGAAAAAGGAAATCTGAGTTGATGTTATTTCTCAATAAATTCCTCTGTACAAAGGAGAGGCAATATAAATCATTTCATCAGTTTTAAAGCCATATTCAGTTTAAAACCAACATTCAGTATTTAGAGGCCTCATAAAGTATGATGGGGAAAAAGTTTCAAATCTGCTCACCAGTCATTGCTTATCCCTTTCTCTAGTCAACACAGTGTCAAGGGTAGTTCTGAGACTGGAAAAAGACACACAAGTTCTGAAGGTGAAAAGGGAAAATGGTAATCATATTCATTTGTCTAGATCAGAGTAGAATTTAAGGAATAACAGTAAAAATATGGTCCTAAAGCTATCTTACCACCAACTAACAAAAATCACAGAAGCAGATAAAAGAAGGAAAAAGCAAAACAGGTAGGACACCTCAAGTAAAACATGTTAATAAAAGGCAAACAGACAGTATAAAATTTAGCACCTCTCAAGGTTTTCATTTGACATCATTAAGAAATAATGCTAGTTAAAGAAGAAAATACATTCATGTGTATTACACTTAAACTTTTAGTTTAGCCAAGACATTTATTTACAATTTTATTCAAAAGTTGCCTAAGACTCTGCTTCCTAGGGCCTGAAAAAAAAGATATATCTTTGCCTAAAATTAAACAGTCTCAGGAAATTCAGGGTATTTTCCATGAAAAGCCATGTATAGATTCCGTAGGATCCACAAACCACAAATAAAGAACCCACACAGCTCTGACTTAACTTTAAAATATACAAGTATATGATTATAAACCAGGAAGCAAACTTTCATTTTGATTTCTAATACAAATACCTTCTGCTGGGACCATGAATTCCATGTGACAAAGGCAACAGTGACACTTTCATTGCCTAGGGGCTAATGTGGAAACTGCGGCGAAAATAATGAAATTAGATTATCATGTTAGAATCATACTATTTCATATTAAAAAAAGAAATAAGGATCCTTGGAAAAATAACTGGTTCTGGGCCTGGCTAAGGCAGTGCCCAAGAGGAGTCTGAGGTATCTTGTTCTACCTAAAAGCAAGGAAACTATCAATAATAGTTACATTAAAGAGGACTGAATCCAACTTAAAGGGTCTTTTATTGACAAAAGATGGAACAATTTTACCAGCAAAACGAATAATGGTTCTAAGTCCTTGAATATGTCAATTACAAATGAGATTGATTCATTTCTCTCTTGGATGTATAGAATGCATTCCTTTTCAGTAGCAAATATTTACTTCAATCTTGTCTGTGTTCCAACCATAATTTTTATCATATAACCAGTGATTATAACATATAAAAAAGCAAGAAATGTGCCCTATAAACAACAGGAAAAACAGTCAACAGAAACAGGCTACTAATGGCTCTGATGTTAGAATTACCACGAGAACCTTAAAATAACTAGAATAATTATTTTATGTAACAAGTGGAAAGGAGGAAAATCTTAACAGAGAAAATCTTCAAATATGAACCAAATAAAATAAAATAAGTAGTATCAAAAATAAAAATGCATTCAACCGGCTTAGGAGCAAATAAGAGATAGCTAAAGAAAATATCAGTGAATTTAATAATAGTCATGAGAAACTACCCATATTGAAACACAGAGAGGATAAGAATGACTAAAAATGGAACAAAGCACCATAGATCTGTAGAATACTAAATGCATATAATGGCAGTCTCAGAAGAAGAAGAAAGGACAGGGCAGAAGAAATGTTTGAAGATATAATGGAGGAGAATTTTCCAAACTTGACAAGTGAAACCAACTCAATAACCTGGGGTCCTCAGCAAAGCCTAAGAAAGATAAATACAAAGAATATCACACTTAGGGATATCACAGTCAAACTGCTGAAAACCAAAGAAAAAATATTATACACAAATTAAAAAATACATATTACACACGAGGGGACAACTATAAAACTTCTCATCAGAAACACTGAAAGTGAAAAAGACAACAGAATAACATATTTGAATTACTGAAGAAAAAATACAGTCAACATAGAACTCTCTGTGCAGAGAAAATATCCTTCAAAAATAAAGAGGAAATGAAGACATTTCAGACAGACAAAGATGGCAGACTCATCACCAGCAAAGCTGAACTATAAAAATACTAAAAAGCATTCTTTAGGGTTGGTATTACAAATAAAAAGCATCAAAAAGAGAAGCTAGTTGGCTACAACCATTTTAATTTTAAAAAGCTATTACGTATGTGTCCATGTGTTTATTTGTGTGCAAATTTCTTTAAAAGATAACAAACCATTTAAAGTAAAAATAATAATGAAGATGATACACTGTGGGGTTTATAACATAATAGGAACATTAAAATATATGTCAAGAAGGCATCACAATCCCAGACTTTAGTCTCTACTACAAAGCTGTAATCATCAAGACAGCATGGTATTGGCACCAAAACACATAGACCAATGGAATAGAATAGAAACCCCAGAACTAGACCCACAAACATATGGCCAACTCATCTTTGACAAAGCAGGAAAGAACATCCAATGGAAAAAAGACAGCCTCTTTAACAAATGGTGCTGGGAGAACTGGACAGCAACATGCAGAAGGTTGAAACTAGACCACTTTCTCACACCATTCACAAAAATAAACTCAAAATGGATAAAGGACCTAAATGTGAGACAGGAAACCATCAAAACCCTAGAGGAGAAAGCAGGAAAAGACCTCTCTGACCTCAGCCGTAGCAATCTCTTACTCGACACATCCCCAAAGGCAAGGGAATTAAAAGCAAAAGTGAATTACTGGGACCTTATGAAGATAAAAAGGTTCTGCACAGCAAAGGAAACAACCAACAAAACTAAAAGGCAACCAATGGAGTGGGAAAAGATATTTGCAAATGACATATCGGACAAAGGGCTAGTATCCAAAATCTATAAAGAGCTCACCAAACTCCACACCCGAAAAACAAATAACCCAGTGAAGAAATGGGCAGAAAACATGAATAGACACTTCCCTAAAGAAGACATCCGGATGGCCAACAGGCACATGAAAAGATGCTCAACGTCGCTCCTTATCAGGGAAATACAAATCAAAACCACACTCAGGTATCACCTCACGCCAGTCAGAGTGGCCAAAATGAACAAATCAGGAGACTATAGATGCTGGAGAGGATGTGGAGAAACGGGAACCCTCTTGCACTGCTGGTGGGAATGCAAATTGGTGCAGCCGCTCTGGAAAGCAGTGTGGAGGTTCCTCAGAAAATTAAAAATAGACCTACCCTATGACCCAGCAATAGCACTGCTAGGAATTTACCCAAGGGATACAGGAGTACTGATGCATAGGGGCACTTGTACCCCAATGTTTATAGCAGCACTCTCAACAATAGCCAAATTATGGAAAGAGCCTAAATGTCCATCAACTGATGAATGGATAAAGAAATTGTGGTTTATATACACAATGGAGTACTACAGGGCAATGAGAAAGAATGAAATATGGCCCTTTGTAGCAACGTGGATGGAACTGGAGAGTGTGATGCTAAGTGAAATAAGCCATACAGAGAAAGACAGATACCATATGGTTTCACTCTTATGTGGATCCTGAGAAACTTAACAGAAACTCATGGGGGAGGGGAAGGAAAAAAAAAAAAAAAAAGAGGTTAAAGTGGGAGAGAGCCAAAGCATAAGAGACTCTTAAAAACTGAGAACAAACTGAGGGTTGATGGGGGGTGGGAGGGAGGGGAGGGTGGGTGATGGGTATTGAGGAGGGCACCTTTTGGGATGAGCACTGGGTGTTGTATGGAAACCAATTTGACAATAAATTTCATATATTGAAAAAAAAATATGTCAAGAACTCAAAGGGTAAAAAAGAAATAATGAATTTATCCTAGTAAAAGGATCTTACATTGTTTATTAAGTACAGTATTATTGTTATCATCATAAAATAAACTATGGTAACTTAATTATACATATTGCAATCTCTAAAGCAAATACACACAAAAAACATAATATATTGAGGCAGAACAAAATATTAACAGGGGAGAAAAAAATGAACTACCAAAAAAATATTCAGCCCAAAGGAAAACAGGAAGAGAAGAACAAAGGAAAGAAAGAATACAAAACAAAAAGCAAAATGGTCAGATTTTGCCTGATCATGTCAATAATTACATTAATTGTAAATGGACTAAATTCTACATGTAAAAGTCTCAGATTAGCAAACTGGATTAAATTTAAAAGGGGAGGGGCCCACTTTGTTTATCAGAAACATAATTTCATATAAAAAGCAAGATAGGATAAAAGTAAAATTGTGGAAAATGATATCCCAGGCAGGCCCACTACACATAAGAAAGCTGATATGACTATCTCAATGTTAAACAGTTATCAAAAGAGAGGATTATCCAGAGATAAAAAAGGATATTTTATAATGATAAAAGGGTTAATTTATCAAGGAGACATTATGATCCTAAATGTGTATGTACCTAATAACTTCTAAACACACAGCTGTATTTAGAATTCTTTCTAATGTCAGAACTTCTAAATGAATGCAATGGGCTGAAACACATCAAATATATATATATATAAATCTATAAATTGACAATTTCTCACATAAACAAATAAGTGTAGATTTAAAAAATAAATTCAGTACAATAAAACCTAATTGAGTATCTTATGAAATTACCTGAGCATCGTTTCATTACTTTGAAAACTGATGTATAAATAAAAAGACTTGAGCATCTTTTCTGCCTTTCCTGTATAAACTGTATCTGTGGGTAGCCAAACAGATGATGAGGAAAGGGTTTTCCTTTTAAAATAATTAGAGCCACAATCAAAAAGAATGAAATCTTGCCGTTTGCAACTATGTGGCTGGAACTAGAGGGTATTATGCTAAGCAAAATTAGTCAGTCAGAGAAAGACAAATATCATATGACTTCACTCATATGAGGACTTTTAAGACACAGAACAGATGAACACAAGGGAAGTGAAGCAAGAATAATATAAAAACAGAGAGGGGGACAAAACATAACAGACCCTTAAATATGGAGAACAAACAGGGATAACAGAGGGGTTGTGGAGGGGGAATGGGATAAATGGGTAAGGGTTATTAAGGAATCTACTCCTGGGGCGCCTGGGTGGCGCAGTCGGTTAAGCATCCGACTTCAGCCAGGTCACGATCTCACGGTCCAGGAGTTCGAGCCCCGCATCAGGCCCTGGGCTGATGGCTCAGAGCCTGGAGCCTGTTTCCGATTCTGTGTCTCCCTCTCTCTCTGCCCCTCCCCCGTTCATGCTCTGTCTCTCTCTATCCCAAAAATAAATAAACGTTGAAAAAAAAAGGAATCTACTCCTGAAATCATTGTTGCACTATATGCTAACTACTTTGCACGTAAATTTAAAAAAATAAAATTAAAATAAAAAATATATAAATGAGAAGTAAAATAATAATTAGAGCCAATAAATGCAGGGGAAATCATAGAATTCTGAGATATAGTCACACAACGCAGTATTCTACAAATGTTAAGATAAATGCAGAAGAGTTATAGAGCAAGTTTTTGGACAAATACTAGAGAAATATAGTATTTGGTGAAAGAGGCAAGTTACAGAGAACTGTATATCATATGATACTATGTTTCTAGAGCTCAATGAGAACCATAATACAGTAATATGTTGTTTAGGATGTATACATATTAAACTTTTTTTTAAGGCAAGAGAATGATACAAAATTCAGGATAGTGAATCAGAGATAATCACTCTGGAGGAGACGCAGGGGTTTGGGAAGGGATAGGAGTAGATATTACTAATACTAATATTCATGTTAAGTTAATGATAAAAATGCAAGGGATTTTATTTTATTTTTATGTTTCATAACTTACATCTATGATGCATTCTTGTATAATATATATATATATATTAAATGACACAAATTAAAAATATTTAGTTCCTAATAAGAAAAAAGGATATAATAAGTCAATATCTACCAAAATCCTTAAAAATGTCCATTCCTTTTGAGTCATAAAGTATATTTCCAGGTACTTGTGGTAAGGAAATAGACAAGTATACAAATGTAATGTACAAGAAAATCACTGCTATTTGAACAGCAAAAAGCAAAACAAAACAAAACAAAAACAAAAAATAAAAATAAAAATAAATATAAATTAATTTATAAAATTTATAAAAATTTTATATAATTTATAAAATTTATAAAAATAAAAATTAAAATAAAAAACAAAAACAAAAACCAGGAAACAACTCAATGGTCGTTCTAAAAAACTGAAACAACCATAGAATAGAATTTTATGCAGCTATTTTAAACTAATAAAATTACTATTTAAATCACTAACTTAGGAGTTATTAAATTCCTAAACTTTATGAGTTAGAACAGGGGTACTTAAGCTGAGCAATCTAAGATTACGAATCCCATAAAATTCTACTAGGATTGTGTATACATTTATGCAGGTAACAATGTTTATGTGCTTGTTTCCAGGGACAGAATTCAAAAAAATATAGTTACTATGGTAGCGAATCTCCAAAGATGGTCCCCAATGAACAAAGCTGCCCAGTATTCATCTCCTCCTACACTGAATCTGGATTAGCCCTTTCATAAGCAGAATGCTAGTCGTAGACCTAAGCCCTAAGGAGGCTTGAGTTTTTACTTTTGCACTTTGAGCGTCCTGAGCTACCATGTAAGAAATCCAGCTATCTTGCTGGAGAAGCCATATTAAAAAGGAATAAGCTCTGATACTATGTGGGAAGAAAAGCAAGTCCAAAGCATCCCAGCAGACCAGTTGAGCCCAACCTTCTGGTTGCCCCCACCAAGGTACCATCCATGTGATAAAACTACCATGGACATCTAGTTAAGCCACCATCTGAATGCAGCCACATGAGAATACCCAAGCATAACCGACAAAAGAACTGTCTACTTGAGACCCAGCCAACACACATAATCATAAGAAATAAGAAAAGGTTGTTCTTCTAAACCACAGAGATTGGGGGTGGTTTGTTAAACACCAATAGATAACCAAATAGTTACAGATGGCTGCTTTAGACTAACTTCACTTAATTAAGCATCTAATGTGTTGCATTATAATAGCTAAAACAAAAATCAGAAGCTACCCATCAGAGGATATAACATCATTCCTCAGTTATATAATGCCATTTATATAACAGTTTCATTGAACAAAAACAACTTCAGTCACTTCAACTTCATGTACTTTATTTACATAGGCCCTTTTATTACACATAAACGAAATACAGATCAAGCATCTAACTTTGCCCTTATATTAAGAGATGAAAAGGAGTGAGACCCTCAAATGACCCTTCATTTTAAATATTACAGTGGTTACTTATGTAAATTGCTTTCATTTTAAATATTACAGTGGTTACTTATGTAAATCACCCTCTAGACTTAAAAAAAAAAAAAGTAGAATGAGGTTAAGGGAACACGTGTTTAAAAGGTATTTTATAATGCTAATAAAA
Source organism: Prionailurus viverrinus (assembly GCF_022837055.1). Lineage (NCBI taxonomy): Eukaryota > Metazoa > Chordata > Mammalia > Carnivora > Felidae > Prionailurus > Prionailurus viverrinus. The sequence continues at coordinate 39,140,906 of NC_062563.1, forward strand.
TTGCATTGTATTATGTCATATTAAGACAATTACAATGCTTACCAACTAGAAATACTTTCCCTTTATTAATTTACACAATAATCTTGCAAATGATACTTGAGAGGAAAACAAATTCAAACAGAACCAGGAATTCTGCCCCAGAACCAAGAAGCAAAGCAGAACATAAACAATATGAAAAAGGCCAGATCCCATTTCATCTATTCAATTTGAGTGAAATGAAGATATAAACAAACTTTGTGGTGGCGTGTTTTTTTTTAATCTACTGCATTTGATTTTTCAAAACAAAAACATCCATTTTCCACAGCCAGCTCTGTGTTAGCCAAAAATAATGGCAAAAAGCATGGCTTTGGTGAGGACAAACTTAAATGACAACTATATATTTTTTAACTCTTTAAATATGCAACCTATAACATTTTAAGTACAACAATCACTGATTAAATTTCAATTTAGCACCTCTTCTTTTTCTTATTTCTCTACTATCATTGAGTGAAGATTCTTTAGATTCTTTAGGCACTCAGGCACTGTTTGACCTTTCTGAACCTCAGATTTCTCATTTGAAAATGAGAATCATTATGTAAAAAGTACTTAGCATAGTGCCTGCCCACAGCAAATGCTCAACAAATGATAGCTGTAGTTATCATCCTTATTACTGATCACAAAATGATGGTAAGTGCCAAGTTTAGTAGGATGGTTATCTGCATACCTATTTCCTTCTTTCCTAACAGAATCCTGATTTTGTTCTGCTTTCTACTCTCCCCAGCCCGCAGTCACATATGTGATCCACAGGCATATCATGTGTCCATGATAGGCTTATGGATAATTCCCTTTTGTCAGTGATTAGCTCAGGAATGGACATGTGACCCAACATTAGCCAATCACCAAAATGTGAGGAGAGGTCTGCTGAGAAGCTTCTGATGAAGTATTCCTCAATCCTAGAAAAGAGTTACCCAAAAAATGATTTCTTTTTCCCTTTCTCTGGAGATTTTTGTGTGATGAGTTTTTCTGGCAATGCAGTAGCCTTTCTGCCATCAGCCTACGGAAGAGGCCAACAATGATAATGACAGAAGAGAACTAGGTCCTTGATATCATCAGTGGAGTCCCTAAACCAATCAACCCTGGGGTCCACCTATTTCTGAACTTCCTCATATATAACATCATACCATTCCTTACTGTTAAAGCCAGTTCAGGTTGTGAGTTTTGTAACCTGCAGGCCAAAGCATTCTAATCACTACAGTAATGGAAAGGTATTAAAAACTGTAATAGATTTTATCACAACTAAACTAAAGTGAAACGACCCTTCTCTTCAAAAGAACAGAGCCTCTACCATGAATATGTAAAAAGCTCTTCAATAAGCAGGAGCACTAATTCTGGTTTACCAATGTGGCAACAAGTAAGTCATTGTGCCAATCAGACTGTATGACAGTGCTTCAAAATGGGCAAAGTGCCAATCAGACTGTATGGCAATCAAAATAGGCAAAAATAGTGCTTCAGTTCAACAGAGATTTATTTATTTTTTAACTATACCTTTGAGCCACCAGCTTCTTCCACAAGGAGCTCCCAGGCTTTGTAATGAGGAACAATCATGTAAGTCATATAAATGCTAACTCTTGGCCCCACTGACCATGGAGGGAGTAAATCTGCAGGACTGAGTGAGAAGGAGGGGAAGAGGGAAAGAGCAGGGCTGCAGAAAAGAGAAGAAAGACATTTGAGCTCAAACCTGAAAGATCAACCAGACTTCACCATATGGATAAGGAGGGAAGGGATTCTACACAGGAGCCAAGAGAAACATGCACTCCTGCCTCAAGAAACTGTGTGCCAAGTTGTTTATGTTGCAATGAAAGCAATAAAGAAATGAATAAAGGACAAAAGCTAGGACTTCACAGTAAGAGTTTATTGTGTAGATCATCATAAAAACTTACCTGTGCAATTCACATAGTGAGTTGCCAAGAACTACCCATGAACTTGAAGACATGGGCAGGGTTTAATATGCAAAAGTTGTTCTGAGGAAAGCACAGGGCTGTACACAAACCCAAGTCTGTACCCAGATACAAATAATTCTGATGTGAAAAGCTACAAAGAAAGAATTGCTGCTGAGATGTGAAGGGAAGTCAAAGCAGGTAAGACAAATGAGATAAATGAAGATCTATACAAGAAAGTATGAAAAATATATCAGTCAAAAATATTATATTTCTATATTCCACTAAATTTACTTTGGCATAAGTATGAAAGCTTAACAGGTAAAGCAGAGGCAAGTCTAAACTTTTTTTCTAATGTTTATTTTTGTTTTTGTTTTTTTTTTGTTTTTTTTCAACACATAAAAGAGAACTTTATTCAAGTGTTAAGGCAAAACACTGAAAATTAAAATCAAGATCATATTTCCTGTCCTCCCCTAACATGATAGAGGTAGAGAATTATGAGTGAGCTCTGCCCCTTCAGCCGTGACCAGGTGCTAATGGAAGAAACAATTCTCTAGGTAGCCTAAGAGTTGTAGAAGGGTTCTTTTTTTTTTTTTTTTTTTGAGTGCTTTCGTTTTTTTTTTTGTTTTTTTGTTTTTTTTTTTTCTGAAATTTATTGACAAATTGGTTTCCATACAACACCCAGTGCTCATCCCAAAAGGTGCCCTCCTCAATACCCATCACCCACCCTCTCCTCCCTCCCACCCCCCATCAACCCTCAGTTTGTTCTCAGTTTTTAACAGTCTCTTGTGCTTTGGCTCTCTCCCATTCTAACCTCTTTTTTTTTTTTTTTTCCTTCCCCTCCCCCATGGGTTCCTGTGAAGTTTCTCAGGATCCACATAAGAGTGAAACCATATGGTATCTGTCTTTCTCTGTATGGCTTATTTCACTTAGCATCACACTCTCCAGTTCCATCCATGTTGCTACAAAAGGCCATATTTCATTTTTTCTCATTGCCACGTAATATTCCATTGTGTATATAAACCACAATTTCTTTATCCATTCATCAGTTGATGGACATTTAGGCTCTTTCCATAAGTTGGCTATTGTTGAAAGTGCTGCTATGAACATTGGGGTACAAGTGTCCCTATGCATCAGTACTCCTGTATCCCCTGGGTAAATTCCTAGCAGTGCTATTGCTGGGTCATAGGGTAGGTCTATTTTTAATTTTCTGAGGAACCTCCACACTGCTTTCCAGAGCGGCTGCACCAATTTGCATTCCCACCAACAGTGCAAGAGGGTTCCCGTTTCTCCACATCCTCTCCAGCATCTATAGTCTCCTGATTTGTTCATTTTGGCCACTCTGACTGGCGTGAGGTGATACCTGAGTGTGGTTTTGATTTGTATTTCCCTGATAAGGAGCGACGCTGAACATCTTTTCATGTGCCTGTTGGCCATCCGGATGTCTTCTTTAGAGAAGTGTCTATTCATGTTTTCTGCCCATTTCTTCACTGGGTTATTTGTTTTTTGGGTGTGGAGTTTGGTGAGCTCTTTATAGATTTTGGATACTAGCCCTTTGTCCGATAGGTCATTTGCGAATATCTTTTCCCATTCCGTTGGTTGCCTTTTAGTTTTGTTGGTTGTTTCCTTTGCTGTGCAGAAGCTTTTGATCTTCATAAGGTCCCAGTAATTCACTTTTGCTTTTAATTCCCTTGCCTTTGGGGATGTGTCGAGTAAGAGATTGCTACGGCTGAGGTCAGAGAGGTCTTTTCCTGCTTTCTCCTCTAAGGTTTTGATGGTTTCCTGTCTCACATTTAGGTCCTTTATCCATTTTCAGTTTATTTTTGTGAATGGTGTGAGAAAGTGGTCTAGTTTCAACCTTCTGCATGTTGCTGTCCAGTTCTCCCAGCACCATTTGTTAAAGAGGCTGTCTTTTTTCCATTGGATGTTCTTTCCTGCTTTGTCAAAGATGAGTTGGCCATACGTTTGTGGGTCTAGTTCTGGGGTTTCTATTCTATTCCATTGGTCTATGTGTCTGTTTTGGTGCCGATACCATGCTGTCTTGATGATGACAGCTTTGTAGTAGAGGCTAAAGTCTGGGATTGTGATGCCTCCTGCTTTGGTCTTCTTCTTCAAAATTCCTTTGGCTATTCGGGGCCTTTTGTGGTTCCATATGAATTTTAGGATTGCTTGTTCTAGTTTCGAGAAGAATGCTGGTGCAATTTTGATTGGGATTGCATTGAATGTGTAGATAGCTTTGGGTAGTATTGACATTTTGACAATATTTATTCTTCCAATCCATGAGCAGGGAATGTCTTTCCATTTCTTTAAATCTTCTTCAATTACCTTCATAAGCTTTCTATAGTTTTCAGCATACAGATCCTTTACATCTTTGGTTAGATTTATTCCTAGGTATTTTATGCTTCTTGGTGCAATTGTGAATGGGATCAGTTTCTTTATTTGTCTTTCTGTTGCTTCATTGTTAGTGTATAAGAATGCAACTGATTTCTGTACATTGATTTTGTATCCTGCAACTTTGCTGAATTCCTGTATCAGTTCTAGCAGACTTTTGGTGGAGTCTATCGGATTTTCCATGTATAATATCATGTCATCTGCAAAAAGCGAAAGCTTGACTTCATCTTTGCCAATTTTGATGCCTTTGATTTCCTTTTGTTGTCTGATTGCTGATGCTAGAACTTCCAGCACTATGTTAAACAGCAGCGGTGAGAGTGGGCATCCTTGTCGTGTTCCTGATCTCAGGGAAAAAGCTTTCAGTTTTTCCCTGTTGAGGATGATGTTAGCTGTGGGCTTTTCATAAATGGCTTTTATGATCTTTAAGTATGTTCCTTCTATCCCGACTTTCTCAAGGGTTTTTATTAAGAAAGGGTGCTGGATTTTGTCGAAGGCCTTTTCTGCATCGATTGACAGGATCATATGGTTCTTCTCTTTTTTTTTGTTAATGTGATGTATCACGTTGATTGATTTGCGAATGTTGAACCAGCCCTGCATCCCAGGAATGAATCCCACTTGATCATGGTGAATAATTCTTTTTATATGCCGTTGAATTCGATTTGCTAGTACCTTATTGAGAATTTTTGCATCCATATTCATCAGGGATATTGGCCTGTAGTTCTCTTTTTTTACTGGGTCTTTGTCTGGTTTAGGAATCAAAGTAATACTGGCTTCATAGAATGAGTCTGGAAGTTTTCCTTCCCTTTCTATTTCTTGGAATAGCTTGAGAAGGATAGGTATTATCTCTGCTTTAAACGTCTGGTAGAACTCCCCTGGGAAGCCATCTGGTCCTGGACTCTTATTTGTTGGGAGATTTTTGATAACCGATTCAATTTCTTCGCTGGTTATGGGTCTGTTCATGCTTTCTATTTCCTCCTGATTGAGTTTTGGAAGAGTGTGGGTGTTCAGGAATTTGTCCATTTCTTCCAGGTTGTCCAATTTGTTGGCATATAAGTTTTCATAGTATTCCCTGATAATTGTTTGTATCTCTGAGGGATTGGTTGTAATAATTCCATTTTCATTCATGATTTTATCTATTTGGGTCATCTCCCTTTTCTTTTTGAGAAGCCTGGCTAGAGGTTTGTCAATTTTGTTTATTTTTTCAAAAAACCAACTCTTGGTTTCGTTGATCTGCTCTACAGTTTTTTTAGTTTCTATATTGTTTATTTCTGCTCTGATCTTTATTATTTCTCTTCTTCTGCTGGGCTTAGGCTGCCTTTGCTGTTCTGCTTCTAGTTCCTTTAGGTGTGCTGTTAGATTTTGTATTTGGGAGTTTTCTTGTTTCTTGAGATAGGCCTGGATGGCAATGTATTTTCCTCTCAGGACTGCCTTTGCTGCGTCCCAAAGCGTTTGGATTGTTGTATTTTCATTTTCGTTTGTTTCCATATATTTTTTAATTTCTTCTCTAATTGCCTGGTTGACCCACTCGTTCGTTAGTAGGGTGTTCTTTAACCTCCATGCTTTTGGAGGTTTTCCAGACTTTTTTCTGTGGTTGATTTCAAGCTTCATAGCATTGTGGTCTGAAAGTAAGCATGGTATAATTTCAATTCTTGTAAACTTATGAAGGGCTGTTTAGTGACCCAGTATATGATCTATCTTGGAGAATGTTCCATGTGCACTCGAGAAGAAAGTATATTCTGTTGCTTTGGGATGCAGAGTTCTAAATATATCTGTCAAGTCCATCTGATCCAATGTCTCATTCAGGGCCCTTGTTTCTTTATTGACCGTGTGTCTAGATGATCTATCCATTTCTGTAAGTGGTGTATTAAAGTCCCCTGCAATTACCACATTCTTATCAATAAGGTTGCTTATGTTTATGAGTAATTGTTTTATATATTTGGGGGCTCCGGTATTCGGTGCATAGACATTTATAATTGTTAGCTCTTCCTGATGGATAGACCCTGTAACTATTATATAATGTCCTTCTTCATCTCTTGTTACAGCCTTTAATTTAAAGTCTAGTTTGTCTGATATAAGTATGGCTACTCCAGCTTTCTTTTGGCTTCCAGTCGCATGATAAATAGTTCTCCATCCCCTCACTCTCAATCTAAAGGTGTCCTCAGGTCTAAAATGAGTCTCTTGTAGACAGCAAATAGATGGGTCTTGTTTTTTTATCCATTCTGATACCCTATGTCTTTTGGTTGGCGCATTTAATCCATTTACATTCAGTGTTATTATAGAAAGATACGGGTTTAGAGTCATTGTGATGTCTGTATGTTTTATGCTTATAGTGATGTCTCTGGGACTTTGTCTCACAGGGTCCCCCTTAGGATCTCTTGTAGGGCTGGTTTAGTGGTGACAAATTCCTTCAGTTTTTGTTTGTTTGGGAAGACCTTTATCTCTCCTTCTATTCTAAATGACAGACTTGCTGGATAAAGGATTCTTGGCTGCATATTTTTTCTGTCTAGCACCCTGAAAATCTCGTGCCAATTCTTTCTGGCCTGCCAAGTTTCAAAAGAGAGATCAGTCACGAGTCTTATAGGTCTCCCTTTATATGTGAGGGCACGTTTACCCCTTGCTGCTTTCAGAATTTTCTCTTTATCCTTGTATTTTGCCAGTTTCACTATGATATGTCGTGCAGAAGATCGATTCAAGTTACGTCTGAAGGGAGTTCTCTGTGCCTCTTGGATTTCAATGCCTTTTTCCTTCCCCAGTTCAGGGAAGTTCTCAGCTATTATTTCTTCAAGTACCCCTTCAGCACCTTTCCCTCTCTCTTCCTCCTCTGGGATACCAATTATGCGTATATTATTTCTTTTTAGTGTATCACTTAATTCTCTAATTTTCCCCTCATACTCCTGGATTTTTTTATCTCTCTTTTTCTCAGCTTCCTCTTTTTCCATAACTTTATCTTCTAGGTCACCTATTCTCTCCTCTGCCTCTTCAAGCCGAGCTGTGGTGGTTTCCATTTTGTTATGCATTTCGTTTAAAGCGTTTTTCAGCTCCTCGTGACTGTTCCTTAGTCCCTTGATCTCTGTAGCAAGAGATTCTCTGCTGTCCTGTATACTGTTTTCAAGCCCAGCGATTAATTTTATGACTATTATTCTAAATTCACTTTCTGTTATATTATTTAAATCCTTTTTGATCAGCTCATTAGCTGTTGTTATTTCCTGGAGATTCTTCTGAGGGGAGTTCTTCCGCTTGGTCATTTTGGATAGTCCCTGGCGTGGTGAGGACCTGCAGGGCACTTCCCCTGTGCTGTGGTGTATAACTGGAGTTGGTGGGCGGGGCCGCAGTCAGACCTGATGTCTGCCCCCAGCCCACCGCTGGGGCCACAGTCAGACTGGTGTGTGCCTTCTCTTCCCCTCTCCTAGGGGTGGGATTCACTGTGGGGTGGTGTGTCTCGTCTGGGCTACTTGCACCCTGCCAGGCTTGTGATGCTGGGGATCTGGCGTATTAGCTGGGGTGGGTAGGCAAGGTGCTCGGGGGCAGGAGGGGCAGGCTTAGACCGCTTCTCCTTAGGTGATCCACTTCAGGAGGGGCCCTGTGGCAGCGGGAGGGAGTCAGATCCGCTGCCGGAGGTTTGGCTCCGCTGAAGCGCAGAGTTGGGTGTTTGCGCGGAGCGAGCAAGTTCCCTGGCAGGAACCGGTTCCCTTTGGGATTTCGGCTGGGGGATGGGCGGGGGAAATGGCGCTGGCGAGCGCCTTTGTTCCCCACCAAACTGAGCTCTGTTGTCAGGGGGCTCAGCAGCTCTCCCTCCCTTTGTCCTCCAGCCTTCCCGCTTTCCGAGCAGAGCTGTTAATTTATGACCTCCCAGACGCTAAGTCGCGCTTGCTGTCGGAACACAGTCCGCCCGGCCCCTCCGCTTTTGCAAGCCAGACTCGGGGGCTCTGCTTGGCCGGCGAGCCGCCCCTCTGCCCCGGCTCCCTCCCGCCACTCCGTGGAGCGCGCACCGCCTCGCCGCCCTTCCTACCCTCTTCCGTGGGCCTCTCGTCTGCGTTTGGCTCCGGCGACTCCTATCTGCTAATCCTCTGGCGGTTTTCTGGGTTATTTAGGCAGGTGTAGATGGAATCTAAGTGATCAGCAGGACGTGCGGTGAGCCCAGCGTCCTCCTAAGCCGCCATCTTGCCGCAACTCTGTAGAAGGGTTCTTGAGGATAGCTCTCTAATGTTTATTTTTGAGAGACGGAACATGAGCGGGGGAGGGGCAGAGACAGTGGGAGACACAGAATCCAAAGAAGGCTCCAGGCTCTGAGCTGTCAGCACAGAGCCCTACACGGGGATCAAACTCTGAGACCATGACCTGATCTGAAGTTGGATGACTGACCAACTGAGCCACCCTGGCGTCTCTTTTCTTTTCTTCTTTTTTTTTAAATCTAAACTTTTAAGGATAAAGAACTCAGATGCAACAAATGCTCAGTGAATCTTGAATGTGTATTATCTATCCTCTGACATGAATTTTATAACCTATACTGGCTACATAGGGCAGATACTCTCATATTTCTGAGAATACACCACCACATCATCATAGCAGAATCCAAGCAGGAGATTATTATTCCATCACCAACATTAGTAAATAATCACTAATATGACAGATTACAACACATAATTTATAAAGAACTAGGAAAACATTGTCAGGTAGGGCTAGAATAGAGAGAAAAAGAGGGAATAAACAGAACTCAGCATTTCAAAACATCCTCACAACACTGACTTCCAGCCAACAGGAGATACAATGCCACAAAGTAATAATCTCAATGATAATTAACATATCTGTATGTTTCTCTTCCATAAAGAAAGATGTCCTCATCTTGGCACAGGTGGACATACCCTTCCAACATGCTCCCTCCGTAACGATTCAAGCCCAAGTCTGATTCCCAAACCCATGATATCCTGCACCCCAAACTGCCTCCAGCATGCACCTGATCTTACACTCAATGTGGGTATATGTAGACCTACAATACCACTGTAGAAATTTAATGAAGTTGCTAATTCTTCAATATCTAACTCAGATTTTTAAAAATGTCTATCCATGCTTTCAACTAGCCAAAAGACAAATACAACATATAAATAAATATACTTTTTCATGATTTGAACAAAACATTCTGGAAAAAAAAATGTAAGGTATCCTTTGGTTGAGACATGTTATACTGTGGGCTTGATCACGCTGTGATTCACTAACGAGAAACATGACATGTATTCAGTAACAGGTTAAAAAAAAAGTAAGCTATTTCAACATTTTACATTATCTCCACTTTTTCTCCATGATTCACCAATAAATCTTTTTGCCCAAATTAACCAGTCACCATGGACAGAACTAGTTAAAATAATACACATTTGATTCAGCATTATCTCTTTCTGACCCCTCTTAGAGTCAGCACCTTTTAGAGTCAGCAGTTGTTTTACCCACTTGTGTTTGCAACAAGAACCTTGGCTAGGGCAAGGAGCATCCCAGAAGAGTCTGAAAACATAAATATCGTTTCTGCCAGCACAATAATCCTGTCTCAGTGGTCCCTTAACAATGCTGGCCCATAAGTTAACTTGTTACACCGTTAATGCTCTCAGGGATACCTATGGTCTAGGATATACACTAGATCTCTTTAGCTTTTGATCCACCAAAACCCACTGTGGGAAGAGACTGAGAAATTGTATGGGATAAGTGTTAGAGGCAAGGCCCAGCTGGGGGACAGCACGACACTGCCTACTGAAATGTTGTCTTACTACTTAAAGTATATCTACAGACTAGCAGTCTTGGCATCTTGTGAAACATGCAGAATCCCAAGCCCACTGGATCATAATATGCATTTTAACAGGTTATTCATACATGCTAAAGTGTGAAAAGAGTAGGTGTTTTTTAAAAAATAGCCTGAGAAACTGTTTCTGAAGACTTATCATTAAGATTATTATCCTAAACAACTCTCAGAAATAGGAAGCCTAAACCAAGGTTTGTGTCTAAAGAACTATGTACCTTATGCTGAAAATGACCAGGGAAACTTTAAAAGAACCAAAGACCAATACCTCAGGCATCTGAGAGCTAAAGCCCAAATTCCCTGGGCATCATTTTTTTCCTAACAGCTTGCCAACATCAGATATACTATGTACCTTCAGAAAGTGATGAGTTATACCATGTACAACTTTCGTAGCAACAAATTATCAATTTACAAAACTCAAAGTCAACATATTGTGCCTTACAGTCGTTTAAGCTGGCAAGACTTTAAAGTACACACAAATCTGAAGTAATGCGTTGGAAATATTTGATTTATGTTAAACAGCGCTCTGGAATTTAAACATTCATATGCTCAACCAAACCCTATTCCTGGCCAATCGGCTCACTGATCAGCTTACATATATCGTTCCAACATATACTGCCCAGCTACATTTAATATTTAAAAATTTTAAAGACCTTTTTGTATTTTTAAAATAAATCTTATTTCAAGTAAATTTCCTGAGCTAAAAAAGAACCACCACCACCACCACAACAAAATAATACCAAAAATGGCTCTGTGCTATAAAAGGCACTGCTTGTATTGAGTGAACTCTGCCTCTAACAAGAACCTTCTACAGAGGGAGCTAAGATGGCAAAGCCACGAAGGCCTTCAGTCCAGTAAGGAGCACGAAGCAGCGTGTCAGAAAGAAATTGTTTTTCTGCTCCTTTTGATGGGTTATGCTTTCAAGTCAGGAAATTAGAAACAGGTGTGCCAGAGGGCACACACATCCTCGCTCCACACTGAAAAACACGCGTTTTCAATTTTCAAACATGAAAGGGACTCCTGTTGAATGAAAGAAGAAATGAAAATCCAGCTCTGTTTCTGCGAACCATATGAAGGGAGTTTAGAAAGTCTTTGACAAGTTGCTCGACTTACTCCCTTCTCCAACTGACAGCAGGTAGTAGTCGACAATAGGAAGGAAAAGGCATTCCTTCAAGTGAGAACAATCAAAGGGAGAATTACATTAAGGATCACAGCACTGGCATTTTAACCCATCACTTGATCTTATGCTTCTGTTTCTACCATTTCTTCACCTTCTGTTTTAAAATTAGAAGTCTGTTCTTTCAAAAACAACAACAAAGCAATGCAAAATAAGTATCTGGCAAAAAAAGAAATCTGAGAAAGTACAAACATCAAAAAGAACATCTTGGGACTCACTTGTTCCCCTATAACTCAACTCTATAATCTTTTCCAAAGAAAGATCTACTATTCTTCACACTAGGGTGCTAGAAACATTTTAGTGAGTTTATGAGGGTGATAGATAGTGCTAAACTTAAAGTCACTGTTCTTGGTGAGATTTGAGGGGAAGGGGGTGTGGCAGGAAGAAAGATGTACTAAGGGCAGCAGCAACAGCCAACTCATCAGGTGCCCTGAGGGCCTGCAAGTGACCCTCTGGGAGGCACTTAATGCACATTCCTCAGGTGAATGGATGCAGCAGAACCAGAGCCAGCGCTAGCAAGCCCTTGGTATAGCCTATATTTCAACATATTTCTTTTTTTCTTTTTTTTTTTATGTCTATTTATTTTTGAGAAAGAGAGAGAGAGAGAGAGAGAGAGAGCACACGAGCAAGGGGGAAGGGGCAGAGAGAGAAGGAAACACAGAATCTGAAGCAGGCGCCAGGTTCTAAGCTGTCAGCACAGAGCCCAACATGCGGCTCGAACTCATGAACTGCAAGATCATGACCTGAGCTGAAGTTGGATGCTAAACCAACCAAGCCACCCGGGCGCCCCTCAACATATTTCTATACTGGTAATAGGAAACTTCCCTATATGATCAAGTAAGGCCAGAGATTTCATGCCCTTTTAAGGACAGAGAATGTCTTTACTTCTCTTTACCATACCCAGACCTGAGCACAGGATAAAGCCTCTAAAACAGGTTGTTTTATAGCATGAGAGCAATTACAAGTCATCTGACATAAGAGCAAAATACCTGAACTCACATATACATGAAAAGACATCCTTCATATCCCTTAAAATTATGTTTTGAAGAATATTTAATGACACATCATTAATTATACAATATAAAGCATAACACAAACTGAAAAATCTCCCAAAAGTATTAATACAGACTACCACAGGATGGCAAAATTATCAGTTTTGTTTTCCAAGCTCTTTTCAATGAGCATGTGTTATTTCACAATTAGGAAAAAAAAAAACCCCACTCATTTAAAACTTCTAAGATGCACAATAACCAAAGCTGTCATACTGAACTGGTTTCCTAGAAAATGACCTACCATAATTCAGAATTGTACTTAACTTTGAACCATCAGTGACTTTACTTATGTAAAAAGCAGGAAATAATATATTAATAGTTCATCAGATATGAAGTGACATAATTAAATTAAGCAACAGTGTCAGAATAGAATTCCCATCCCAGATAATTACCTTAGTTCTTAGAAATGTACTGGTAGTTTAAATACTCTGTTATCTGTAAATGAACAATATTTCTTCCCCACCCCCACTAACCAAACAGTCCAAAGAGTCAAGTGCTTTTAAGATGATGATGTTTATGAATGTTAGGGTTTTATCTATGCTCAAATCTAGAAGTCATAATTCACAGAAAGATTTCTCATGGCATGACTCTCAACCCAATGTATTATATACCAAATTATTCCAGCTTAAGTAGTTGCTCATTACCCTGAGCCCCCCAAGAATCCTGTTGACTGTAAGAAGATGATGCAACAGGACTAGGACAGCCTGAAAAGGCAGATAAAAGAACCAGAGTAGGCTGAAGAGTCTGGAATCCAACTCAGTAGAACTCACAGCAATGTATTTAACTTATTGACCAGTTTTGCCTCTCATTGTCTGAATCATTGCTAATCATTCCTGAACAATCTCAGAGATAAAAGATCTCTCTATCTTCCAAAAGTATGAGCATCTCCCTACTCAAAAAGATCCCCACTTCATACAAAAGAATATTTAAATACTAAGTCAAAGCCATGTAGAGATCCTACATTAAGCTCTATACACCTTGCACTCACCCCTCTATTTAGGCATCCTCCATTCTCACCAGAATAACCACTCTCAATACTTCCCTTAACATTCCTCTCAGCCCTGAATCATCTGGGCTTGACCTAGCTTACTATACCTGTTATGGATTTAATTTTTGTGTCCCCTCACAAATTCATATGTTGAAGACCTTATCTCTTATGTGGTAGTATTTGGGGAGAGGTAATTAAGGTTATATGAAGTCATGAGGATGGGACACTCATGATAGGAATAGTGTCCTTATAAAAAGAGGAAGAGAGGGGCGCTTGGGTGGCTCAGTCAGTGGGTGTCCGACTTCAGGTCAGGTCATGATCTCACAGTCCGTGAGTTCGAGCCCCATGTCGGCTCTGTGCTGACAGCACAGAGTCTGCAGCCTGTTGCAGATTCTGTGTCTCCCTCTCTCTGTCCCTTCCCTACTCACGCTCTGTCTCTGTCTCTCTCAAAAATATATAAACATTAAAAAAAATTTTTTTAGATAAAAAAATAAATATAAAGAGGAAGAGAAACCAGAGCTAGCTTGCAAGCTCCAGCAAGAAGAAAGATGAAAGATATACTGTGACAAAAAAGCCAAAACATGGGAGGAGAATAAGGAATGTTGGCTGAGAAGATTTGTATGTTTAAATAGGGTGGTCAGAGAAGATCTCAGTAAGAAGGTGAACCATGTGAATAAAGAGTTGATGAAGTGGGAGGCAGCAGCTTAAGCTACTGAGGGTAGAGAGCTAACAGGAAAGGAAACAACTGAGGCAAAGTTCTGAAGGTAAGAGTGTGCCTGGCATGTTTAAAATACAGTAAGCAGCCAATGTAGTTGGAACTGAATAAGTAAGGGAAGAAAAGCAAGAGCTGAAGTCTGAGAAGAAAGTGGGAACACTGTATACAAGGCCTCAGAGGCCCTTCATAAGGACCTCAGCTTTTCCTCTGAGTCAGATGGGAAGTGACTGGACAGTTCAAAGAAGAGGTATGGCATGATTTGATAGGTTAGAACCCCAACTCTTATGTTAAGAACTGAATAAAAGGGCAAAAGAGCAAAAACAAGTACCAGCTAGGGGGTTACTGAAAGAATCCAGATTGGATGTGATAGCACACTGAATCTGTTGGTAGCAGTGGAGGTGCTAAGAATTGTCAGACTACAGGGGCGCCTGGGTGGCGCAGTCGGTTAAGCGTCCGACTTCAGCCAGGTCACGATCTCGCGGTCCGTGAGTTCGGGCCCCGCGTCGGGCTCTGGGCTGATGGCTCGGAGCCTGGAGCCTGTTTCCGATTCTGTGTCTCCCTCTCTCTCTGCCCCTCCCCCATTCATGCTCTGTCTCTCTCTGTCCCAAAAATAAATAAACGTTGAAAAAAAAAAAATTAAAAAAAAAAAAAAAAAGAATTGTCAGACTACAAATATACTTAGAATAGTCTGAGTTTGTTGTTGGCTTGGATGTGGGTGAGGAAGGGAAGGGGAGGGAAATAGAGGAGGGGAAGGGAAACCAAACCAAACCAAACAAAAGGGGATCAAGCATGAATCCAACATTTTGACCCGAGCCACTAGGAGGCTGGAGTTGCCATTTGCTGTGTGGGAAGACTGCAAGAGAAGCAGGTGGCAGGCGGCAAAGAGGATACAATATCAAGAGCTCATATTTGGACATGCTAAATTTGAGATGCCTATCAGATATACGACTGGAGACTGAACAAGCAGTTGAATATACAACGGTGTCCTGGGAGAAGCCCAGGTTGGAGATAAAAATGGGGGAGTCATCAGCATATATATGGATGGTACTTAGCCATTAGACTGGTAAGAACACCAAAGGAGTGGGTATACAAAGAGAGAAGTTCAAGGACTAGGTCTCAGGGTACTCCAAAACTGAGAAGTCAGGGAGATGAGAAACATTAACAAAGGAGACTGGGAAGGAAAACCAAGAAGCGGTAACATAGTTCCCAGCCCTTGAGGAAGAGGGCTGGCTCAGAATCGCTGGCTCACAGGGGCGCCCTCATGGCCCAGTCAGTTAGGCATCCACCTCTGGATTTCAGCTCAGGTCATGGTGAGTTCTATAGCCCCATGTTGAGCCCCTCATTGGGCTCTGCGCTGACAGCATAGAGCCTGCTTGGGATTCTCATTCTTCTCTCTCTCTTCCTACCAACCCCCTGCCTCACCCTTTTGGCTCAGGTTTGTGAGTTTGAGCCCCATGGGTCAAGCCCCACATGGGGCTTTGCACTGACAGCACAGAGCCTGCTGGCATTCTTTCTCTCTCTCTACCCCTCCTCTGCTCATGCTTTCTATCAGAATAAATATATAAACTTTAAAAAAAAAAAATCACTGCCTCAGAAATACTTAAGCAAAAGCCTGGTCTCAATTTTTTGCATTTTTTATCACACCAACCTTTGAACTTATTCCTGGCAAGCAATGGCCACATCCTCATCACGTTCAGGGGTCTAGAACTTCCCAGAGCCAAAATCTAGAAAAATCAAAGAATCTACAAAATCAGAAATCACTGGGCCACATACCAGAAACCAAGTAGCAGACCTTTCTTCAGGCCAAAACACTTTAAAAAAGAGGGACTGAAGCTTGTGTCTCCTGAACTCCAGTCAACTGCCATATAACTGCTGGATTCACTGTTTCTCTTTAAGAAAAAAAACATACTATACAGACAAGTAACGGCATACCAGTGTTAAGGTCAATCAGAGCATAAACTTAATCTCCTTCTTTTTTCCTCCTTCTGATCTTCTAATCCTCAATCTGCTCTTCCTTTCCATAGCCAGAGAAAGATCACAGATATATCTTACATTATGCATCTATGTGTTACTAAAAAATTATGTGTGATTCTGACTTTGGCAAATTAAATAAAATTTTAAAGTACTATATAAAGAAATTACATGGTGAATAATCTTTTTGAAATGAGAAGCATCCTTCTAGAAGAGTGAGGAATCACATATACATTTCTTTCATTTAATGAAATGTATTTGACATATGACATTGTGTAAATTTAAGGTGTACAACATGTTAATGATACATTTATACACTGTAATATGATTGCCACTACAGCAATAATTAGCACCTCTATCCCATTACATAATTATCATTTCATTTTAGTGACTGAAATAATTAAGTTCCAGTCTCTCAGCAACTTAGATGATTATAATAATCATCATCTGTCTTAATTTTAATTTGTCTAGTAAGCACTTATTAAGTGCAAGGCCCTATGCCAGGCACTCAGGAAAAACAAATATACCCACAGGTACCCCCTTTTCTCAAGAGCTTATGTCACTACTTAAGAAAAGCTAAAATAGTTATTTTCACCAAAAAAATTAAAAAGCTGAGAATAAAAATCTTTTATTGTAGTTTATTAATTGTAGTTTATTAATTCTAAATTATTGTTTTTTTCACAGTTAAAATTTTCTAAAATCAGGAGATGCATTTTAATTGATGACATCCTCCTGTGCCTCCTCTCTAGGCTGCAGCTGTGACATACCACTGCCTCTAGCGGTAAGTAAGCTGTTCCAATTGTTGACCCTTCAGTTGAGTTATGTGCCACGTTGAAACTACATGTTTTGAGTTTACCTGTCATTTACCATGGGTTCAAAAGGAGTATAGTATGATACAGAATTGAAACAAAAAGTAATTAAAAACATAGGAAGGTATGGAAACAGCAATGGCACATGAAATTACTATCAGTGCAACAAATATTTCTTGTTAGAGGAATGCCCCCAAGTTGTATATTTTCTTGTAAAGCAACAACCATGTGTTAAGTGATGAGAAAGAAGAGTGTCATTCTATTATTGGCAGTCTCCTCCCCCCACCCTCCAACCCCCACCCCACTTAATATATGTATCTTATATTGTGTATTTTACTCGTGGATATGACATCAAACATATAAGCAACAAAAGCAAAAATCGGTAAGTGGGACCACATCAAACTAAAAAACTTCTGTACAGGAGCAATTCTTATCAAAATAATGCCAGCATTCTTCACAGAGCTAGAACAAACAATCCTAAAATTTTTATGGAACCAGAAAAGACTCCAAACAGCCAAAGCAATCTTGAAAAAGAAAACCAAAGCTGGAGGCATCACAATCCCAGACTTCAAGCTATACTACAAAGCTGTAATCATCAAGACAGAATGGTACTGGCACAAGAACAGACACTCAGATCAATGGAACAGAATAGAGAACCCAGAAATGGACCCACAAATGTATGGCCAACTAATCTTTGACAAAGCAGGAAAGAATATCCAATGGAATAAAGACAGTCTCTTCAGCAAATGGTGCTGCGAAAACTGGACAGCAACATGCAGAAAAATGAACCTGGACCACTTTCTTACACCACTTTCATACAAAAATAAACCCAAAATGGATGAAAGACCTAATGTAAGACAGGAAGCCATCAAAATCCTAGAAGAGAAAGCAGGCAAAAAAAACCTCTTTGACCTTGGCCGCAGCAACGTCCTACTCAACAGGTCTCAGGAGGCAAGTGAAACAAAAGCAAAAATGAACTATTGGGACTGCATCAAAATAAAACGCTTCTGCACAGCGAAGGAAACAATCAGCAAAACTAAAAGGCAACCGACAGAATGGGAGAAGATATTTGCAAATGACATATCAGATAAATGGTTAGTATTCAAAATCTATAAAGAACATATCAAACCCAACACCCAAAAAAACCAAATAATCCAGTGAACAAATGGGCAAAAGACATGAATAGACACTTCTCCAAAGAAGACATCCAGATGGCCAACTGACACATGAAAAATGCCCAACGTGACTCATCATCAGAGAAATACAAATCAAAACTACAATGAGATACCACCTCATCCCTGTCAGAATGGCTAACATTAACAACTCAGGCAACAACAGATGTTGGCGAGGATGCAGAGAAAGAGGATCTCTTTTGCACTGCTGGTGGGAATGCAAGCTGGTGCAGCCACTCTGGAAAACAGTGTGGAGGTTCCTCAAAAAATTAAAAATAGAACAACCCTACGACCCAGCAATTACACTACTAGGTATTTATCCAAGGGATACAGGTGTGCTGTTTTGTAGGGGCATATGCACCCCAATGTTTAGAGCAGCACTATTGACAATAGCCAAAGTATGGAAAGAGCCCAAATATCCATCAACGGATGAATGGATAAAGAAGATGTGGTATATATATACAGTGGAGTATTACTCGGCAATTAAAAAGAATGAAATCTTGCCATTTGCAACTACGTGGATGGAACTGGAGGGTATTATGCTAAGTGACATTAGTCAGAGAAAGACAAATATCATATGACTTCACTCATGTAAGGAATTTAAGATACTAAACAGATGAATGTAAGGGAAGAGAAGCAAAAAGAATACAAAAACAGAGAGGAGGACAAAACATAAGAGACTCATAAATATGGAGAACAAACAGAGGGTTACTGGAGGGGTTGTGGGAGGGGGGATGGCTAAATGGGTAAGGGGCATCAAGGAATCTACTCCTGAAATCACTTGTTGCACTATATGCTAACTAACTTGGATGTAAATTAAACAATAAACAAACAAACAAAAACAACTTCTGTACAAGAAAAGAAATAATCAACAAAATGGAAAAGCAACCTATGAACTGGGAGAAAATATTTACAAACCATATACCTGATAAGGGGTATAAAATTATGGAAAGAGCCTAAATGTCCACCAACTGATGAATAAAGAAGATGTGGTTTATATATACAATAGAATACTACTTGGCAATGAGGAAGAATGAAAGCCTGCCATTTGCAACAATGTGGATGGAACTGGAGGGTATTATGCTAAGTGAAATAAGTCAGTCAGAGAATGACAGATATCATATATTTTCACTCAAATGTGGAACTTGAGAAACTTAACAGAAGACCATTGGGTAAGGGAAGGGGACAAAATAGTTTCAAACAGAGAGGGAGGCAAACCATAAGAGATTCTTAAATACAAAGATGAAACTGAGGGTTGATGGGGGGAGGCGGGAGAGAGGGGGAAATGGGTGATGAGCATTGAGGAGGGCACTTGTTGGGATGAGCAGTGGGTATTCTATGTAGGCAATGAATCATGGGAATCTACTCCAAAACCAAGAGCACACTGTATACACTGTATGTTAGCCAACTTGACAATAAATTATATTTATAAATAAATAATAAATAAATAAGTAAAATAAATTAAATTAAATTAAATTAAATTAAATGATAAGGGGTTAATATCCAAAAGACATGAAGAACTCCTACAACTCAATAGCAAAACACAAATAGCAAGATTAATGTATCAGCAAAGGACTTGAATAGATATTTCTCCAAAGACACACAATTGGCCAACAGGTACATAAAAAGGTGTTCAACCTCACTAATCATCAGGGAATTGCCAATCAAATCATAATGAGACATCACCTCATACCCATTAGAATGGCTAGCATCAAAAGGACAAGAGATAAATAAAGTTGGTGAAGATGTAGAGATATTCAAACCATTGTACACTGTAGGTGGGAATGTAAAATGGTGCACCTGCTATGGAAAACAGAATGGGGGTTCCTCAAAAAATTAAAAATAGGAGTATTATATGATCCAACAACTCCACTTCTGGGTACTTATCCAAAAGAATTGAAATCAGGATCTTGAAGAGATTTCAGCACCTCCATGTTCACTGCATCATTATTCATAATAGCTGAGATGTGGATACAACCTAAATGTCTACCAACAGATAAATGGGTAAAGAAAATGTGGCATATATGTATAACAGAATATTATTCAGCCTTAAAAAAGAAGGAAATCCTGCCATATACAACATGGATAATCCTTGAAGACATTATGCAAAGTGAAATAAGCCAGTCACAGAAGAACAGATACTGCATGATTCCACTTATATGAGGAACCTAAAATAGTCAAACTCATAGAAGCAGAGAATAGAACGGTGATTGCCAGGGACTGAGGGGAGGGGGAAATGGGGAGTTGATAGTGAAAATTCATAAAGTTTCAGTAATGAAAGATGAATAAGTTCAAGGGTCTGCTGTACAATATTGTGCCTAAAGTTAAAAATAGTGTATTATACATTAAAAATGTTAAGATGGGGCATTATACATTAAAAATGTTGTTAAGATGGGGCACCTGGGTGGTTCAGTCAGTTGGGGGTCCAACTTCATCTCAGGTCATAATCTCATGGTTTGTGGGTTCAAGCCCCATGTCCAGCTCTGTGCTAGCAGCTCAGAGCCTGGAACCTGCTTCAGATTCTGGGTCTCCTTCTCCCTCTGCCCTCCCCTGCTCATGCTGTCTTTCTCTCTCAAAAATAAAATAAACATTTAAAAATGTTGTTAAGAAAATAGATTTCATGGTAAGTGTTCTTATCGCAATAAAAAAAAATACGAATCAACCAATGTTTTTTTTAGATAATGGTGTACCTTATAAAAGGTGTGACTTCAATTCAATGAAACACAGTTAAGTATTGAATCACTTCTCTGAGCCAAGAAGTATGTTATGTGCCTTACATACGTCTACTTATTCAATATTAAGGTACATATTCCTACTTTACAAATAACCTCATGCCAGGTCACAGGCAGTAAGTGAAACAGACTGAACAAGAACGCAGGTATCTACCCTGCTCCCTTCCTAACTAGACAAATTTCCATGATGCCAGAACCTTAGTCAGAGTTTACACGGTCAGCTCCTGCCACACTACTCTCTCTTCCCCACTCCCTACTCCCCACTCATTCCTCCCCACCCAGTGATGAGAACAAGGTGATGGATCATTATCCCTAAGGCTAATGATCAAATCACCTGTGTGGCCTTGGGAGAGCCCTACCCTGACTATAACTATCTTCCCTCTGCCTTTCAATTATTGCCTTCCAAGAACTATAAACCTAAAATGTAGGCCAAGTCTCTAAATTTTCTGCAACAGCCTAAGGCACCAGTCTATTTTGGCCAAACAACCAGAATTCTGTGCACCGCCTTTCTTCTGACTTGGTCACCCAACTCTGCCATGTGTTTTCACTGTCAACCTCATAGCAACAACCCCAGGAGAAACAAGTGTGAAGAAATCACACAAAAGTCCCAGGAATGGCAGGAAGTGGAGACTTGCTCTATTTCCCTCAGGCTCTGAGGACTGATGATGATTAGTCCTTAAACTTCAGAATGATATAACATGACAAACTGGGCGTCCAAGTTTAAAAGCTGCACTGGATGTCATGAATTATTATCTTTAGTCATATGAAACTATGTTCAATTGATGCAAGATGAACAAAGGAGAAAATATCCGAGGGGAAGGGGAAAAGACCTTAATTTTACAATTTTAGTTTTACCCACCCACTGCACTGTACTTAATAGAATCAAATCGATGAAATGTGTTTTATTCCAACTTCCACATCACCAATTAAAAGGAGAGAGGAGGACAATCCCAAAGAGATTGAATTTCTTTTCCAAAACGACAGTCAGGCAGGCTTTCAGGATTTCACTTAGAGTACAATCCAGGTCTCCTAACATCTAGACAATTAGAGTAACATTTAAACAATGCCAAACCAACTCACTGAATAACCTAATGACCAAAAATAAAGTCCATACAACATATACTGAGTAATACTCCTTTGGGAAAATTAAAATGAAACAATGTATTATCTACTTCGGACTTCAGTTCGTTCAAATACCACAATTTTCTATCAACATAGGGCCATACTTAATTATGTGAACAAGCCAATTTCTAAATATCATGCATAGAGATTTCCATGTGCCACCAAAATTAAATTAAAAATTAACTCCTATTATATTATACTCATCTCCTCAAAAATGAAAGAATGAAAACCAATTTTTTGCCAATTATATTAGTATGATTAAGAGTCAACATTAATTCATGTTTAGACTTCACCTGATAGATCAGTGACACAAAAAACACCAGATCACCAAGAGAAAGCACAGAGAGAAATGAAGGAAAGTAGAGAGGCCCAAGACTGGAATTGTTAGAAATGGGAAGAGTCTGTGAAGTGAGCAAAGATGGAACAGGCCAGAGGAACAGGACAAACCAAGAGAGTTCCAGGATCTACGCTATGACAGAAAGGAGAGAGCTGCCTGTAGCAGAGACCACAGTCAAGAGTAAGCAGGAAAACAGGACTAGACTGGATTGGGGGTTTGTTAGTATGGTGAAATAGAAACCAAAGTGGCAAGCAACTATAGAAAGGAAGAAAGGAAAGGCAGCCATATCCATCCACCTGATAAAGCCTGAGGATATTGAGGAGAAAGGCTTAGGACTGTAACTTGAGAGATAACACAGCAAAGGGGATGATTTTATTTTGTCAACCATGCATATCACCACATTGAGAGAAAAGGCTTCAAGTATACCTACATAAGTATATGAAAACCTGGATCTAGACACCAACCATTCTGCCCATTAACCAACCCCCAACACACACACACACACACACACACACACACACACACACACACACACACACACACACAATTTCTAAATGATAATGACTTCTAATATAGATACAAAAAGAGGACCTACATTTAATTAAAAGTATAGTTAGAGGAATAAATGTCATAAAACATACATTTTGAAATACATCTTATATTTTATGCCAACATTTTAATGAAGAGATTATCTTAGTTTTGAAATGCCTTATTACTTTTATATCTTCTGTGATCTAAATCTGGCACTATCATGAGTCACACTAGGGGGAAAAAACATTAAAACTGTAATTGTTATAGTTAACTCCAGATGTGTAATGAAAATGTTAGGAAAACATTTATACTGTGATACGTACATTGTGAAACAATTTTTAAAAACTCCCAAATATCAAAGATCTTTCATGCATTAATGCACTTGTCTATGCAATGTCTCAGCACATGCTTTATGTTTACATAAAAATATTGCTTTATGTTTACATAAAAATATTGTTTTCAATCATTAAATGACCTAACAATGTTGAAGTTATGAAATATGGTCATGAAAGCAGCAAATACCTGAGGTACTCACAGCTGTGGAGTAGGGATTATGAGCTCCAGTGTTTTCAGCCCAGCAGCCACATCCATACAGAGCAGCCTGGGAAAAAAGAAAATAGATACATAGAGTATTTCAGAAATATTATATGTAATTACTAGCTTTCAACAGAAGACAAAATCATACCCATCTAATAAAGCCTGGTTTAATAATGATGTATATCAAATGGGAAATAATACCAGAGACTGTGTAAGACCTACCTAAACAATGGTTCTAACACTATCTAAACTATATATTCCAACTATTGTATTAATCTAAAATTTTTCAGAAACAGTAAGAGAAAGTTTCTTAGACTCTCATCAGCAGTTTTGTTCCTTCCTTGAAAAATCTTTCCCCTATTGCAGTTTGTCAGCGGAGTTTCTCTTCTGGCCCCTTGAAATCACCCCCATGGTTGCCTTAAAATAGTGGTTCTGAAACTAGGTATATGTCAAATTGTTTGAGAAGCTTGGTGATAAGAACCATGGTTCCCAGATATTCTGATTCAGTGGTCTGGGGTTTGGCCAATGAATTGCCATTATTAATCAGGGCCCTGTGGTAGGGGGTGGGGCTAGGATGCAGGGGGTCCTCCTGGCATACCCTAAGAAACCCTATTTGGGAGGGTTTTTTGCCATGCCTCCCTTAAAGTGGCACAATAGGAACTGCAAACAGTTATTACCAAAGGGCCCATTATATGCTCACCACTGTGCTAGATTCTGCCAGATATAAAGAAAGGAGGCAAATAGGTCAATTCAAGCTAATCACTTTATGAGGTAGTAGAGCAGATTTATTTGGCTGAAACCACCCATAACACAAATTACTATGGTTTCATAAAAGAACATGACAATTATTTCTATTTTGTTTCTAATAATGTCACCCAGAATGCCTGGATTCACCTCTCCAATTCCACAATGACTTCTCTGCCTTTGGGAGGGGAATCAAAACTGATTAACTTTTCCAGTCCTTAGTTAGAAGTAGAATTAGAAACATCTTTTGATAGCCATCCCAGAGAAATATAAGAAAGACTGCTCAAGAATGCTCACCACCACAAGTTTGGTAAGAATAGCAAACTGAAACCATAGATGTCCATCAGTAAAGAAATGGCTAACTGTTGGCACAGCAATGTGTGGGATTCATTGCAGAGGTTCAAAATAAAGAATTAAAAATTTTAAGAAGATGTTTAGGAACTAAAGAGAAAGAACCCCACACATATTGTTGGGCTGGGAGGAGGAGGAGGAGGAGGAGGAGAAGTCAGCAACAAGCTACGATACACTGAGTACGCAGCATGACTTATCACTGATGGAGAAAAAAATACATTCCCATAAAAGAGAAAAAAGTAACTGCTATTTCTAGGAGCTTACTTGTAAGGACTGGGGGAAGAAGCTAAGACTGGGAATGCTGACCAGACAGACTTTAGCTTTCTACAGTATTGTATCCTTTTTTATAAGGACTTTAGAATTCATTTGCTTCAATATTCTACCCAGAGCAGGAATTTGTGAACTATTCCTCAAAACTTTGAGATGCACACACACCCTATTCCCCTAATCACCCTCCTTGAGAAATAATCCAAAGTCCAAGATAATTGGAGATGAAGTACCCCATGCCATCCCCAGATGTCATTGACAATAACCTTCTTAAAAGTAGAACCAAGAACTGAACACAACACTCCCATGAGGCAAACAGGAGGAAATCTATTATAGCCTTAGAAAACACAATGCTTCTAAAATACACAAGATTGTTGAGTCAGAGTAGTAACTGAAAGCCCTATAGAAGTGATTTCAGAATAAAACTAGCAGACTTGTGGGATAAGCCATTCATCTGGTACTACCTAGGACAGGTGCTAAGTCAGTCAAAGCCTCAGAGAACTTGTGACCTGAGGAGAAGGGCCCATTCTTCCTTCTTTGAAAACCCTGGACATTAGTCCACTGTCCTTTCCATTCCCAACAATTATCTTGACCAGGAACCTGCACCCAAAAATAACAAACAGGGCCACAAGGACAGCTCTTAGAAACCCAAAGGTCATTTTTTTTGTTTTTAGAAAAGAAAAAAAACACTTATTCTTACTCTTTGTTTTTTCTCTCTAAGCAAATTCTTTTTATGCTACCTCCCCTCAATTTCATGACCTAAAGCTGTCTTCCTTCTTAATCTTCTGAAATCAATTGGGCTGAGACAGTGATAGGTCAGATAAAAGAAAGAATCAGAGATTGTTCGTCTCTTATCCACTTCTTTGGATAAAACATAACATTAAGCAGGCCTTAAAAAAAAAAAAGCTTCCTTCTTTTCAGTAGTAAAATTTCATTAACATTTTAAAAAATATGAACATTCACTACAAACAGGTCATATAAATATTATCATCATCATTATTATTATTATTTAATCTTCTTTGGGACTTGTTTTCCTTTATAAAATGAGGATTATAAAACCCCAACCTCATAATGTTGTTGTAGGATCACACGAATGAACACACTTGTTGCATGTAGCAAGAGATTAATAACAGTAGCTATAGCTGTTATTATCAGGGACTGTGATAAGCAACTTAAATGCATTGCATCACTGAATCTTCTAGAACTTTGTTAAGGTACCTATTTATCCCCATTTTACAGTTATGGAAAGTGGAGCTTAAGGACTTTGAATAACTTGTTTATGGTAAAGAAACTGCAAAGTGAGGAGGTGAGATTAGAATAAAGGTTTACCTGACTCCAAAGTTCACACTCTTAACCACTAAAATCAACTGCCTATTTGTGTGGGAGTAGGTTGCGGGTGAGGGGAGAGTGGAATTTAATAATTCCTTTCTTGTGTCCCAGTTGTAAATTCTAATTAGTGTTGGTAAGCCAAGCAAGTAAGTTCTAATTCAAATTGCCATTTCACCATCTGAATGGTTGTTATCATATATACAGAGCAGGGTAATATGTTAAGACTCTTAAATAGTTCACTTGTGCATTTAGAATGTATTTAAAAGCACCTAGTTTCGTCATATTTTTTAAAAAGCCATTTTTTTCAATACTTTGCTTGTATATTTTGTCTCATTCCCTCCTGATTGTCAAGAATGGTTCCTTACTGTCATCTGATGTTTACGTATTTCCAGGTTTATTATATCTCCTCTATCTAAGCAATATAATCCAATTAAGCAAATGCATTTTCCTGTGAAGTACCTTTACTTCTATCCACCACACCTCTTCCTGATTTTCAGCTCCCACAAACTGTGTCTTCATAAACTAGCCAAGTGGCACAAATCAACAAGTTTAAGTTTTACAGAAGTGTTTCTTTTTCCAGGACATCCCATGTGTAGTGGCAGAATGGCTTCATGATTGTTCAATGAAATATTCTGCTAACATAGTCCATAACTATCCTTGGTTCTGTTGTTGCTATTTTGCTAACTAAAACAAACAAAAAACAGTGAGATAGTCATGGGAATTGCAATGCAATGAAGGCGGCTAATACTGGCTTTTCTTTCTCCTTCTCCACCAAGGCATCCAAATCTGATATGCCAAGCTTGGTTCTTATCCCAAATTTGACAAATACACAGGGCTTTATAATGTGGAAAAACACCATGACCAGACAAAGGCTTTTTATAATGAGTTCAAAGCATTGTACATATGTTGAGTAATCATTCCTCATAAATCCCCTTGTATGGTAGACAAAGAGTAGCACAAAATTAATTATTCTTCCCTACCCCTTCCCTCTGCCATGGGACTGTAAGTGGCCTGTAGACTATAAAGGGCATATCAAGGAACATCACTTGGGGCTTTGCAAAGATGTCCTCCATGAATCAGATCACCGGCCTCCAAGCATTCACTCACCACCACGTCCAAAGCAACTGTGATACCGACTCTTCCTCAAATGTGAGGGACAAAGCATACAGAGCATGCCAAGCAGTGCCCTGAGTGTAATATGAGATCCAAGTACTGAGCTTAAGCACAGTCCTTGCAACAACTTTAACAGACTCCATGAGTCATTAGTTCACTCAACAAATATTTATTAAGCCCATAAGTAATGTACCAAATTGGTTTATACTCAGAAAGCTTACTAGATCAAATGGACTGTGAAATCGCATTCTCTGTACAGAACTAAAGTTTGGAGATGGGGGAAGGAGGAATGGTAAAGAAAATGTGCAAGTGAAACAGGAATAAGCCAGTTACACATAAAAAAGACCCCCCTTATATCTAGATTCCTTGAATGGGATCATGTGTTGGTTCCATTGCTGAAATGCTTAACCAGAGGAGGATTTTAGAGGGTCAAAATTTTACTGTTCCTTGAATGGAAGAAATATAAAAATGTAACTCTAAAGTCATTTTCCCACCTAAAAAGCAGGCCACAAAATAGTCAGGTAGTGCTTACCCCTAACGAATAGAACATTTGCAAAGAAAGAAATGGAAGATCATACATATTTACTGAATGTATACTAAATATCAAGTACCCAGCCTTTTTGAAGTAACAACATACAATATTACTGATTGTAAAGATCATAGAGA